>NW_027362767.1:228432865-229046471 GCF_046119375.1 Phyllobates terribilis
GGGATTATACTATATACTCTGCCTATGGGGGGGGGAATTATACTATATACTTTGCCTATGGGGTGCAGTATACTATATACTCTGCCTATGGGGGGGGGCATTATACTATATACTCTGCCTATGGGGGGGGGATTATACTATATACTCTGCCTATGGGGGGGGGGGATTATACTATATACTCTGCCTATGGGGGGGTGGAGTATACTATATACTCTGCCTATGGGGGGGGGAATTATACTATATACTTTGCCTATGGGGTGCAGTATACTATATACTCTGCCTATGGGGGGGTGCAGTATACTATATACTCTGCCTATGGGGGTGCAGTATACTATATACTCTGCTATGGGGGGGGAAATTATACTATATACTCTGCCTATGGGGGGGTGGAGTATACTATATACTCTGCCTATGGGGGGGGGGGAATTATACTATATACTCTGCCTATGGGGGGGGGGCATTATCTATATACTCTGCCTATGGGGGGGGGGGATTATACTATATACTCTGCCTATGGGGGGGTGCAGTATACTATATACTCTGCCTATGGGGGGGGCATTATACTCTGCCTATGGGGGGGTGCATTATACTATATACGTCTGCCTATGGGGGGTGGAGTATACTATATACTCTGCCTATGGGGGGGGGGTGCAGTATACTATATACTCTGCCTATGGGGGGGGCATTATACTATATACTCTGCCTATGGGGGTGCAGTATACTATATACTCTGCCTATGGGGGGGGGCATTATACTATATACTCTGCCTATGGGGGGGGGTGCAGTATACTATATACTCTGCCTATGGGGGGGGGATTATACTATATACTCTGCCTATGGGGGGGGGATTATACTATATACTCTGCCTATGGGGGGGGGGATTATACTCTGCCTATGGCGAGGGGGTGCAGTATACTATATACTCTGCCTATGGGGGTGCAGTATACTATATACTCTGCCTATGGGGGGGGGGATTATACTATATACTCTGCCTATGGGGGGGGATTATACTATATACTCTGCCTATGGGGGGGAATTATACTATGTACTCTGCCTATGGGGGGGGTGCAGTATACTATATACTCTGCCTATGGGGTGCAGTATACTATATACTCTGCCTATGGGGGGGGGCATTATACTCTGCCTATGGGGGGGGGATTATACTATATACTCTGCCTATGGGGGTGCAGTATACTATATACTCTGCCTATGGGGGGGGGATTATACTCTGCCTATGCGAGGGGTGCAGTATACTATATACTCTGCCTATGGGGGGTGCAGTATACTATATACTCTGCCTATGGGGGGGGATTATACTATATACTCTGCCTATGGGGGGGTGCAGTATACTATATACTCTGCCTATGGGGGGGGGATTATACTATATACTCTGCCTATGGGGGGGTGCATTATACTATATACTCTGCCTATGGGGGGGGATTATACTATATACTCTGCCTATGGGGGTGCAGTATACTATATACTCTGCCTATGGGGGGGGGATTATACTATATACTCTGCCTATGGGGGGGGGGATTATACTATATACTCTGCCTATGGGGGGGGGGATTATACTATATACTCTGCCTATGGGGGGGGATTATACTCTGCCTATGGCGAGGGGGTGCAGTATACTATATACTCTGCCTATGGGGGTGCAGTATACTATATACTCTGCCTATGGGGGTGCAGTATACTATATACTCTGCCTATGGGGGGGGGGGGGGATTATACTATATACTCTGCCTATGGGGGGGGGGATTATACTATATACTCTGCCTATGGGGGGGGGATTATACTATATACTCTGCCTATGGGGGTGCAGTATACTATATACTCTGCCTATGGGGGGGAGGGATTATACTATATACTCTGCCTATTGGGGGGATTATACTATATACTCTGCCTATGGGGGTGCAGTATACTATATACTCTGCCTATGGGGGGAATTATACTATATACTCTGCCTATGGGGGGGGGGATTATACTATATACTCTGCCTATGGGGGGTGCAGTATACTATATACTCTGCCTATGGGGGGGAGGGATTATACTATATACTCTGCCATCTGTGGGACTCGGGGGGGGATTATACTATATACTCTGCCTATGGGTGGGGGGGGGAATTATACTATATACTCTGCCTATGGGGGGGTGCAGTATACTATATACTCTGCCTATGGGGGGGGGGGGATTATACTATATACTCTGCCTATGGTGGGGGTGCAGTATACTATATACTCTGCCTATGGGGGGGAGGGATTATACTATATACTCTGCCTATTGGGGAATTATACTATATACTCTGCCTATGGGGGTGCAGTATACTATATACTCTGCCTATGGGGGGGGATTATACTATATACTCTGCCTATGGGGGGGATTATACTATATACTCTGCCTATGGGGGTGCAGTATACTATATACTCTGCCTATGGGGGGGGGATTATACTATATACTCTGCCTATGGGGGGGGGGGGGATTATACTATATACTCTGCCTATGGGGGGGATTATACTATATACTCTGCCTATGGGGGGGGGGATTATACTATATACTCTGCCTATGGGGGGGATTATACTATATACTCTGCCTATGGGGGTGCAGTATACTATATACTCTGCCTATGGGGGGGAATTATACTATATACTCTGCCTATGGGGGGGGGGGGATTATACTATATACTCTGCCTATGGGGGGGTGCAGTATACTATATACTCTGCCTATGGGGGGGAGGGATTATACTATATACTCTGCCTATTGGGGGAATTATACTATATACTCTGCCTATGGGGGTGCAGTATACTATATACTCTGCCTATGGGGGGGGATTATACTATATACTCTGCCTATGGGGGGGATTATACTATATACTCTGCCTATGGGGGTGCAGTATACTATATACTCTGCCTATGGGGGTGCAGTATACTATATACTCTGCCTATGGGGGGGGGATTATACTCTGCCTATGGCGAGGGGGTGCAGTATACTATATACTCTGCCTATGGGTGGGGGGGGGGAATTATACTATATACTCTGCCTATGGGGGGGATTATACTATATACTCTGCCTATGGGGGTGCAGTATACTATATACTCTGCCTATGGGGGTGCAGTATACTATATACTCTGCCTATTGGGGGGATTATACTATATACTCTGCCTATGGGGGTGCAGTATACTATATACTCTGCCTATGGGGGGGGGATTATACTATATACTCTGCCTATGGGGGGGGGGGATTATACTATATACTCTGCCTATGGGGGGGTGCAGTATACTATATACTCTGCCTATGGGGGGGGGGGGATTATACTATATACTCTGCCTATGGGGAGGGGGGATTATACTATATACTCTGCCTATGGGGGGGGGGATTATACTATATACTCTGCCTATGGGGGGAATTATACTATATACTCTGCCTATGGCGAGGGGGTGCAGTATACTATATACTCTGCCTATGGGGGTGCAGTATACTATATACTCTGCCTATGGGGGGGGCATTATACTCTGCCTATGGGGGGGGGAATTATACTATATACTCTGCCTATGGGGGTGCAGTATACTATATACTCTGCCTATGGGGGGGGGGATTATACTATATACTCTGCCTATGGGGGGGTGCAGTATACTATATACTCTGCCTATGGGGGGGGGGGGGGGCATTATACTCTGCCTATGGGGGGGTGCAGTATACTATATACTCTGCCTATGGGGGTGCAGTATACTATATACTCTGCCTATGGGGGGGTGCAGTATACTATATACTCTGCCTATGGGGGTGCAGTATACTATATACTCTGCCTATGGGGGGGGGAATTATACTATATACTCTGCCTATGGGGGTGCAGTATACTATATACTCTGCCTATGGGGGGGGGCATTATACTATATACTCTGCCTATGGGGGGGGGTGCAGTATACTATATACTCTGCCTATGGGGGGGGGATTATACTATATACTCTGCCTATGGGGGGGGGATTATACTATATACTCTGCCTATGGGGGGGTGCAGTATACTATATACTCTGCCTATGGGGGGGAGGGATTATACTATATACTCTGCCTATTGGGGGAATTATACTATATACTCTGCCTATGGGGGTGCAGTATACTATATACTCTGCCTATGGGGGGGGGATTATACTATATACTCTGCCTATGGGGGGGATATACTATATACTCTGCCTATGGGGGGGGGGGATTATACTATATACTCTGCCTATGGGGGGGATTATACTATATACTCTGCCTATGGGGGGGTGCAGTATACTATATACTCTGCCTATGGGGGGGAGGGATTATACTATATACTCTGCCTATTGGGGGGATTATACTATATACTCTGCCTATGGGGGTGCAGTATACTATATACTCTGCCTATGGGGGGGGATTATACTATATACTCTGCCTATGGGGGGGGGGATTATACTATATACTCTGCCTATGGGGGGGTGCAGTATACTATATACTCTGCCTATGGGGGGGGGGGGATTATACTATATACTCTGCCTATGGGGGGGGGGATTATACTATATACTCTGCCTATGGGGGGGGGGATTATACTATATACTCTGCCTATGGGGGGAATTATACTATATACTCTGCCTATGGCGAGGGGGTGCAGTATACTATATACTCTGCCTATGGGGGTGCAGTATACTATACTCTGCCTATGGGGGGGGCATTATACTCTGCCTATGGGGGGGGGAATTATACTATATACTCTGCCTATGGGGGTGCAGTATACTATATACTCTGCCTATGGGGGGGGGGATTATACTATATACTCTGCCTATGGGGGGGTGCAGTATACTATATACTCTGCCTATGGGGGGGGGGGATTATACTATATACTCTGCCTATGGGGGGGTGCAGTATACTATATACTCTGCCTATGGGGGTGCAGTATACTATATACTCTGCCTATGGGGGGGGCATTATACTCTGCCTATGGGGGGGTGCAGTATACTATATACTCTGCCTATGGGGGTGCAGTATACTATATACTCTGCCTATGGGGGGGTGCAGTATACTATATACTCTGCCTATGGGGGTGCAGTATACTATATACTCTGCCTATGGGGGGGGGAATTATACTATATACTCTGCCTATGGGGGTGCAGTATACTATATACTCTGCCTATGGGGGGGGCATTATACTATATACTCTGCCTATGGGGGGGGGTGCAGTATACTATATACTCTGCCTATGGGGGGGGGATTATACTATATACTCTGCCTATGGGGGGGGGGATTATACTATATACTCTGCCTATGGGGGGGTGCAGTATACTATATACTCTGCCTATGGGGGGGGGGCATTATACTATATACTCTGCTATGGGGGTGCAGTATACTATATACTCTGCCTATGGGGGGGGGGCATTATACTATATACTCTGCCTATGGGGGGGGGGGTGCAGTATACTATATACTCTGCCTATGGGGGGGGATTATACTATATACTCTGCCTATGGGGGGGGGGATTATACTCTGCCTATGGCGAGGGGGTGCAGTATACTATATACTCTGCCTATGGGGGTGCAGTATACTATATACTCTGCCTATGGGGGGGGGATTATACTATATACTCTGCCTATGGGGGGGGTGCAGTATACTATATACTCTGCCTATGGGGGTGCAGTATACTATATACTCTGCCTATGGGGGGGGAATTATACTATATACTCTGCCTATGGGGGGGTGCAGTATACTATATACTCTGCCTATGGGGGGGGGATTATACTATATACTCTGCCTATGGGGGGGGTGCAGTATACTATATACTCTGCCTATGGGGGTGCAGTATACTATATACTCTGCCTATGGGTGGGGGGGGGGATTATACTATATACTCTGCCTATGGGGGTGCAGTATACTATATACTCTGCCTATGGGGGGGATTATACTATATACTCTGCCTATGGGGGGGGGGAATTATACTATATACTCTGCCTATGGGGGGGGGTGCAGTATACTATATACTCTGCCTATGGGTGGGGGGGGGTGCAGTATACTATATACTCTGCCTATGGGGAGGGATTATACTATATACTCTGCCTATTGGGGGGATTATACTATATACTCTGCCTATGGGGGGGGGGAATTATACTATATACTCTGCCTATGGGGGGGGTGCAGTATACTATATACTCTGCCTATGGGGGTGCAGTATACTATATACTCTGCCTATGGGGGGGGGCATTATACTATATACTCTGCCTATGGGGGTGCAGTATACTATATACTCTGCCTATGGGGGTGCAGTATACTATATACTCTGCCTATGGGGGTGCAGTATACTATATACTCTGCCTATGGGGGGGGATTATACTATATACTCTGCCTATGGGGGTGCAGTATACTATATACTCTGCCTATGGGGGGGAGGGATTATACTATATACTCTGCCTATTGGGGGGATTATACTATATACTCTGCCTATGGGGGGGGGAATTATACTATATACTCTGCCTATGGGGGGGGGTGCAGTATACTATATACTCTGCCTATGGGGGTGCAGTATACTATATACTCTGCCTATGGGTGGGGGGGGGTGCAGTATACTATATACTCTGCCTATGGGGGGGGGAATTATACTATATACTCTGCCTATGGGGGGGTGCAGTATACTATATACTCTGCCTATGGGGGGGGGATTATACTATATACTCTGCCTATGGGGGGGGGAATTATACTATATACTCTGCCTATGGCGAGGGGGTGCAGTATACTATATACTCTGCCTATGGGGGGGGGGGGGGGGATTATACTATATACTCTGCCTATGGGGGGGATTATACTATATACTCTGCCTATGGGGGGGGGGGGGATTATACTATATACTCTGCCTATGGGGGTGCAGTATACTATATACTCTGCCTATGGGGTTGCAGTATACTATATACTCTGCCTATGGGGGGGGATTATACTCTGCCTATGGCGAGGGGGTGCAGTATACTATATACTCTGCCTATGGGGGGGGGGATTATACTATATACTCTGCCTATTGGGGGGATTATACTATATACTCTGCCTATGGGGGTGGGATTATACTATATACTCTGCCTATGGGGGGGGGGGATTATACTATATACTCTGCCTATGGGGGGGGGGATTATACTATATACTCTGCCTATGGGGGTGCAGTATACTATATACTCTGCCTATGGGGGGGGGATTATACTATATACTCTGCCTATGGGGGGGGGATTATACTATATACTCTGCCTATGGGGGTGCAGTATACTATATACTCTGCCTATGGGGGGGGGCATTATACTCTGCCTATGGCGGGGGGGGGGGGCATTATACTATATACTCTGCCTATGGGGGGGGGGATTATACTATATACTCTGCCTATGGGGGTGCAGTATACTATATTCTCTGCCTATGGGGGGGGGGTGCAGTATACTATATACTCTGCCTATGGGGGTGCAGTATATTATATACTCTGCCTATGGGGGGGGGAATTATACTATATACTCTGCCTATCGGGGGGGGGGGTGCAGTATACTATATACTCTGCCTATGGGGGTGCAGTATACTATATACTCTGCCTATGGGGGGGGGATTATACTATATACTCTGCCTATGGGGGGGAATTATACTATATACTTTGCCTATGGGGGTGCAGTATACTATATACTCTGCCTATGGGGGGGGCATTATACTATATACTCTGCCTATGGGGGGGGGGGATTATACTATATACTCTGCCTATGGGGGGGGGGATTATACTATATACTCTGCCTATGGGGGGGTGGAGTATACTATATACTCTGCCTATGGGGGGGGGGGAATTATACTATATACTTTGCCTATGGGGGTGCAGTATACTATATACTCTGCCTATGGGGGGGGTGCAGTATACTATATACTCTGCCTATGGGGGTGCAGTATACTATATACTCTGCCTATGGGGGGGGAAATTATACTATATACTCTGCCTATGGGGGGGTGGAGTATACTATATACTCTGCCTATGGGGGGGGGGGAATTATACTATATACTCTGCCTATGGGGGGGGGCATTATACTCTGCCTATGGGGGGGGGGGATTATACTATATACTCTGCCTATGGGGGTGCAGTATACTATATACTCTGCCTATGGGGGGGGCATTATACTCTGCCTATGGGGGGGGTGCATTATACTATATAGTCTGCCTATGGGGGGGGGATTATACTATATACTCTGCCTATGGGGGGGGGGTGCAGTATACTATATACTCTGCCTATGGGGGGGGGCATTATACTATATACTCTGCCTATGGGGGTGCAGTATACTATATACTCTGCCTATGGGGGGGGGCATTATACTATATACTCTGCCTATGGGGGGGGGTGCAGTATACTATATACTCTGCCTATGGGGGGGGGATTATACTATATACTCTGCCTATGGGGGGGGATTATACTATATACTCTGCCTATGGGGGGGGGGATTATACTCTGCCTATGGCGAGGGGGTGCAGTATACTATATACTCTGCCTATGGGGGTGCAGTATACTATATACTCTGCCTATGGGGGGGGGATTATACTATATACTCTGCCTATGGGGGGGGGGATTATACTATATACTCTGCCTATGGGGGGAATTATACTATGTACTCTGCCTATGGGGGGGGTGCAGTATACTATATACTCTGCCTATGGGGGTGCAGTATACTATATACTCTGCCTATGGGGGGGGCATTATACTCTGCCTATGGGGGGGGGAATTATACTATATACTCTGCCTATGGGGGTGCAGTATACTATATACTCTGCCTATGGGGGGGGGGATTATACTCTGCCTATGGCGAGGGGGTGCAGTATACTATATACTCTGCCTATGGGGGTGCAGTATACTATATACTCTGCCTATGGGGGGGGATTATACTATATACTCTGCCTATGGGGGGTGCAGTATACTATATACTCTGCCTATGGGGGGGGGGATTATACTATATACTCTGCCTATGGGGGGGTGCAGTATACTATATACTCTGCCTATGGGGGGGGGAATTATACTATATACTCTGCCTATGGGGGTGCAGTATACTATATACTCTGCCTATGGGGGGGGGGGGGATTATACTATATACTCTGCCTATGGGGGGGGGGGATTATACTATATACTCTGCCTATGGGGGGGGGGATTATACTATATACTCTGCCTATGGGGGGGGATTATACTCTGCCTATGGCGAGGGGGTGCAGTATACTATATACTCTGCCTATGGGGGTGCAGTATACTATATACTCTGCCTATGGGGGTGCAGTATACTATATACTCTGCCTATGGGGGGGGGGGGGATTATACTATATACTCTGCCTATGGGGGGGGGATTATACTATATACTCTGCCTATGGGGGGGGGATTATACTATATACTCTGCCTATGGGGGTGCAGTATACTATATACTCTGCCTATGGGGGGGAGGGATTATACTATATACTCTGCCTATGGGGGGGGGATTATACTATATACTCTGCCTATTGGGGGGATTATACTATATACTCTGCCTATGGGGGTGCAGTATACTATATACTCTGCCTATGGGGGGGAATTATACTATATACTCTGCCTATGGGGGGGGGGATTATACTATATACTCTGCCTATGGGGGGGTGCAGTATACTATATACTCTGCCTATGGGGGGGAGGGATTATACTATATACTCTGCCTATTGGGGGGATTATACTATATACTCTGCCTATGGGGGTGCAGTATACTATATACTCTGCCTATGGGGGGGGATTATACTATATACTCTGCCTATGGGGGGGGGATTATACTATATACTCTGCCTATGGGTGGGGGGGGGAATTATACTATATACTCTGCCTATGGGGGGGTGCAGTATACTATATACTCTGCCTATGGGGGGGGGGGATTATACTATATACTCTGCCTATGGGGGGGTGCAGTATACTATATACTCTGCCTATGGGGGGGAGGGATTATACTATATACTCTGCCTATTGGGGGAATTATACTATATACTCTGCCTATGGGGGTGCAGTATACTATATACTCTGCCTATGGGGGGGGATTATACTATATACTCTGCCTATGGGGGGGATTATACTATATACTCTGCCTATGGGGGTGCAGTATACTATATACTCTGCCTATGGGGGGGGGGATTATACTATATACTCTGCCTATGGGGGGGGGGGGGATTATACTATATTCTCTGCCTATGGGGGGGATTATACTATATACTCTGCCTATGGGGGGGGGGATTATACTATATACTCTGCCTATGGGGGGGATTATACTATATACTCTGCCTATGGGGGTGCAGTATACTATATACTCTGCCTATGGGGGGGAATTATACTATATACTCTGCCTATGGGGGGGGGGGATTATACTATATACTCTGCCTATGGGGGGGTGCAGTATACTATATACTCTGCCTATGGGGGGGAGGGATTATACTATATACTCTGCCTATTGGGGGAATTATACTATATACTCTGCCTATGGGGGTGCAGTATACTATATACTCTGCCTATGGGGGGGGATTATACTATATACTCTGCCTATGGGGGGGATTATACTATATACTCTGCCTATGGGGGTGCAGTATACTATATACTCTGCCTATGGGGGTGCAGTATACTATATACTCTGCCTATGGGGGGGGGATTATACTCTGCCTATGGCGAGGGGGTGCAGTATACTATATACTCTGCCTATGGGTGGGGGGGGGGAATTATACTATATACTCTGCCTATGGGGGGGATTATACTATATACTCTGCCTATGGGGGTGCAGTATACTATATACTCTGCCTATGGGGGTGCAGTATACTATATACTCTGCCTATTGGGGGGATTATACTATATACTCTGCCTATGGGGGTGCAGTATACTATATACTCTGCCTATGGGGGGGGATTATACTATATACTCTGCCTATGGGGGGGGGGGATTATACTATATACTCTGCCTATGGGGGGGTGCAGTATACTATATACTCTGCCTATGGGGGGGGGGGGATTATACTATATACTCTGCCTATGGGGGGGGGGATTATACTATATACTCTGCCTATGGGGGGGGGGATTATACTATATACTCTGCCTATGGGGGGAATTATACTATATACTCTGCCTATGGCGAGGGGGTGCAGTATACTATATACTCTGCCTATGGGGGTGCAGTATACTATATACTCTGCCTATGGGGGGGGCATTATACTCTGCCTATGGGGGGGGGAATTATACTATATACTCTGCCTATGGGGGTGCAGTATACTATATACTCTGCCTATGGGGGGGGGGATTATACTATATACTCTGCCTATGGGGGGGTGCAGTATACTATATACTCTGCCTATGGGGGGGGGGGGATTATACTATATACTCTGCCTATGGGGGGGGTGCAGTATACTATATACTCTGCCTATGGGGGTGCAGTATACTATATACTCTGCCTATGGGGGGGGCATTATACTCTGCCTATGGGGGGGTGCAGTATACTATATACTCTGCCTATGGGGGTGCAGTATACTATATACTCTGCCTATGGGGGGGTGCAGTATACTATATACTCTGCCTATGGGGGTGCAGTATACTATATACTCTGCCTATGGGGGGGGGAATTATACTATATACTCTGCCTATGGGGGTGCAGTATACTATATACTCTGCCTATGGGGGGGGGGCATTATACTATATACTCTGCCTATGGGGGGGGGTGGGATTATACTATATACTCTGCCTATGGGTGGGGGGGGTGCAGTATACTATATACTCTGCCTATGGGGGGGGGGATTATACTATATACTCTGCCTATGGGGGTGCAGTATACTATATACTCTGCCTATGGGGGGGGGGGATTATACTATATACTCTGCCTATGGGGGGGGGAATTATACTATATACTCTGCCTATGGGTGGGGGGGGTGCAGTATACTATATACTCTGCCTATGGGGGGGGGGATTATACTATATACTCTGCCTATGGGGGGGTGCAGTATACTATATACTCTGCCTATGGGGGGGAGGGATTATACTATATACTCTGCCTATTGGGGGGATTATACTATATACTCTGCCTATGGGGGTGCAGTATACTATATACTCTGCCTATGGGGGGGGATTATACTATATACTCTGCCTATGGGGGTGCAGTATACTATATACTCTGCCTATGGGGGGGGATTATACTATATACTCTGCCTATGGGGGGGGGGGATTATACTATATACTCTGCCTATGGGGGGGGGAATTATACTATATACTCTGCCTATGGCGAGGGGGTGCAGTATACTATATACTCTGCCTATGGGGGGGGCATTATACTCTGCCTATGGGGGGGGGAATTATACTATATACTCTGCCTATGGGGGTGCAGTATACTATATACTCTGCCTATGGGGGGGGGGATTATACTATATACTCTGCCTATGGGGGGGAGGGATTATACTATATACTCTGCCTATTGGGGGGATTATACTATATACTCTGCCTATGGGGGTGCAGTATACTATATACTCTGCCTATGGGGGGGGATTATACTATATACTCTGCCTATGGGGGTGCAGTATACTATATACTCTGCCTATGGGGGGGATTATACTATATACTCTGCCTATGGGGGTGCAGTATACTATATACTCTGCCTATGGGGGGGGGATTATACTATATACTCTGCCTATGGGGGGGTGCAGTATACTATATACTCTGCCTATGGGGGGGAGGGATTATACTATATACTCTGCCTATTGGGGGGATTATACTATATACTCTGCCTATGGGGGTGCAGTATACTATATACTCTGCCTATGGGGGGGGATTATACTATATACTCTGCCTATGGGGGTGCAGTATACTATATACTATGCCTATGGGGGGGGGATTATACTATATACTCTGCCTATGGGGGGGTGCAGTATACTATATACTCTGCCTATGGGGGGGGGAATTATACTATATACTCTGCCTATGGGGGTGCAGTATACTATATACTATGCCTATGGGGGGGGGATTATACTATATACTCTGCCTATGGGGGGGTGCAGTATACTATATACTCTGCCTATGGGGGGGGTGCAGTATACTATATACTCTGCCTATGGGTGGGGGGGGGGGGATTATACTATATACTCTGCCTATGGGGGTGCAGTATACTATATACTCTGCCTATGGGGGGGGGGGATTATACTATATACTCTGCCTATGGGGGGGGGAATTATACTATATACTCTGCCTATGGGTGGGGGGGGTGCAGTATACTATATACTCTGCCTATGGGGGGGGGGGATTATACTATATACTCTGCCTATGGGGGGGGTGCAGTATACTATATACTCTGCCTATGGGGGTGCAGTATACTATATACTCTGCCTATGGGGGGGGGAATTATACTATATACTCTGCCTATGGGGGGGGGTGCAGTATACTATATACTCTGCCTATGGGGGTGCAGTATACTATATACTCTGCCTATGGGTGGGGGGGGGTGCAGTATACTATATACTCTGCCTATGGGGGGGGGAATTATACTATATACTCTGCCTATGGGGGGGTGCAGTATACTATATACTCTGCCTATGGGGGGGGATTATACTCTGCCTATGGCGAGGGGGTGCAGTATACTATATACTCTGCCTATGGGGGGGGGGGGGATTATACTATATACTCTGCCTATGGGGGGGATTATACTATATACTCTGCCTATGGGGGGGGGGGGATTATACTATATACTCTGCCTATGGGGGTGCAGTATACTATATACTCTGCCTATGGGGTTGCAGTATACTATATACTCTGCCTATGGGGGGGGATTATACTCTGCCTATGGCGAGGGGGTGCAGTATACTATATACTCTGCCTATGGGGGGGGGGGGATTATACTATATACTCTGCCTATTGGGGGGATTATACTATATACTCTGCCTATGGGGGTGGGATTATACTATATACTCTGCCTATGGGGGGGGGGGATTATACTATATACTCTGCCTATGGGGGGGGGGATTATACTATATACTCTGCCTATGGGGGTGCAGTATACTATATACTCTGCCTATGGGGGGGGATTATACTCTGCCTATGGCGAGGGGGTGCAGTATACTATATACTCTGCCTATGGGGGGGGGGGGGGATTATACTATATACTCTGCCTATGGGGGTGCAGTATACTATATACTCTGCCTATGGGGGTGCAGTATACTATATACTCTGCCTATTGGGGGGATTATACTATATACTCTGCCTATGGGGGGTGCAGTATACTATATACTCTGCCTATGGGGGTGCAGTATACTATATACTCTGCCTATGGGGGGGGGGGGATTATACTATATACTCTGCCTATGGGGGGGGATTATACTATATACTCTGCCTATGGGGGGGGGGGGGATTATACTATATACTCTGCCTATGGGGGGGGGGGGATTATACTATATACTCTGCCTATGGGGGGGGGGATTATACTATATACTCTGCCTATGGGGGGGGGGGGAATTATACTATTTGTAGGCTATTTATACAGTGTAGGGATTACAGTTAGGGTCATACAGTGTGGGAGATAATGAGGGGTCTTTGTATAGTGTGGGGGCTATCATACAGTGTGGGTGTTAGGCGTCGGTCTTGTGCTGGATTCGTAATGGGTCCAGGACCTTCTGTGGTCTCCCATTTCAGTACAGCCAGGGCTGATGCTGCTCAGCATCATCGTCAGCCCCAACGCCTAGCTGGTCCGCAAGCACTGTTTGTCTCCCAGGTAGTTGTGCCTAGCAATGTTAAGCCTGGGTTACAGAGGGAGACAGGGCTTGCAGAATCTAAGTCCAGGATTTGCCGCACTGAGCATGTCCGTTACCTGGCGGATCATGATTGGTGGGTTGGCACCCACCTGACCCGGTGACCTGCACCGCCTGATTGGTCATGGGTGTCGTCATCAATGGTGCGACAGTGGGGCAGGGCTTAATCTTTAAAAGGCCCGCCCACAAACATGGCCGCATGCTCAGATCATTTGAGCTAGCTATTTGTGGTGTGCACGCTTAATCTGGGCTCAAAGAGCCATAGCTTTAGTTGGGCAGGCCTTGCTCAAACAGCCATAGCTTTAGCTAGGCAGGCCGGGCTCAAAGAGCCATAGCTTTAGTTGGGCAGGCCGGGCTCAAACAGCCATAGCTTTAGCTAGGCAGGCCGGGCTCAAAGAGCCATAGCTTTAGCTAGGCAGGCCGGGCTCAAAGAGCCATAGCTTTAGCTAGGCAGGCCGGGCTCAAAGAGCCATAGCTTTAGTAGGCAGGTAGCTTCGCCTCGCTGACTGGCTCTAACCAGGGGGTTCGCCTTACACCCCGAGCCGCCTGTGAGCTAAATAGAGCGGGTTTGCTCAGTCCGGTAGCACGCCGGCTGAGTGCTTGAATACCCGGCGGGAATCACCCGCATGCTAGCGCCGTCTCCTATAGCGTAGCTCCTGTACCGAAGACAGGGCTACTGCTCATAGTCCGGTCACACGTCTCCTTGCGGTTCTTGGAGAATAGTGTGAACCGCTTTAGCGCCAATCCCCATAGCGTAGCGCCTGTATCAAAGACAGGGCTACTGCTGTTCCCACGGACGCACGTCTTCCTGCGGTTCTTGGAGATTGTGCGAACCGTCTTACCCTTCCGTGTGCTTTAACACAAAGGGCTAAGGTTTTGTTAGGTGCGTCGCTGGTCGCTCTCTCCTTCGTGCAGTAAACGCAGATAGAGCGTACCGCTATACCCTGTCCGGTGTGTAGTTAACACGGAGGGGTTTATCTTTTTGTTGTCGTTTGCCTTTCCACCCGGGAAGTGTTCGGCAGCAGTCCTCTAGGCTGCATCGCGGACCCCGGGGTCGGTTGCGTTCCATTAAATAAAGTTGTCTGCAACCTCTCCCCCTAACAGTGGGGGCCATCATACAGTGTGAGAGATAATGTGGGGTCTTTGCACAGTGGGGGGCCATCATATAGTATTGGAACCTTCAGTTTGGAGGCTACTAAGGGGTCAGTATACTGTGTAGGGGGTACTATACAGATGTGGGGGGTACTCAGAAGTTTCGCCCTCCCTGAACCAAAACCCTAGCTACGCCTCTGTGTCCTATTGAAGATAAAACTGTCCCTTTCAAGCAATCGTTTCGGTTCCCAGTAATCAGACCTCCGTCAATCAACAAATTATTACCTATACCTATCATCTATTGTTTTTTTCACATGTGGAACAAGTCCAACTATTTATATTCTATCACGAGTTTTGGGTCCGCTTCACACATCCAACTTTCATTGTGTACGGTCCATGATATCTTGACCAGCCTCAAGTGTCCGGACACAAACTCAACAGGCTCATCAAGTTGTTAAGTTCAAGTCAAGAGACCCAAAGCCCGTCCAGACAACATGGTCCTCAAAAAAGTGAAAACTAGATGTGTGAACCTGGCCTTGGACAGATTTACCTATTAGTAAACTTTAAGAGATACATTTGATGAGAAGTTATCAACATAATGTGTGTAACCTGTGACAAAAAGCTATGGACCAACTTCCGCAACAAAATTAGGGTTAAAGTGCCTGATATTGAGTTGCATAGTTGAGCACCCATGCCATTAGTAGTTTGTATTACTTCCATTGTTATTTGCAAACTTTCATTTGAAGTGCTTATTTTTTAAATGACCACCATATTGGTACATGTGCTGCTATGTTCATATGATTATGGGTTGCAGCCCTGAGCACAAGTTTATGGGAAAACCCCCCTCCATGCACCATGTGGTTAGGAGTAAAGGTTCTGATGGGTCCATGCACTCACACAGGGGCATTACAGAATCCATGTCATGGACCTATTTTTAAAAGGTTCTTTTAATAGGTTATTTTTTTGTCCTTAGTATAGGACATCCTGCAATACTTAGTGGCCAACCTATCCTTACTATAAATGTAAACCTTATATTCGAACATCAGCAGATTAGAAAATATTAGGGAAGAATGCGTCACTCCACCCGATGTATGGATCACAAATCAATTCTTGATCCAAGCATTAGATTAATCGGTCTTAGCTTTCAAGTCTTTTCCATTTTTTTCAGGCCATTATCGTAAAAATGTCTTGCAACAGAAAAAGGAGTAGAGATCTGTGAAACCATCCCTACAAATCCTAATTCAATTCTGACTTGATTGTAGATAAACCCTATTTATTTTAAAATTTTGTAAAATGGTCAACACTTTTTAATCTTTTTATCCATTTTTTTTAGTCCTAAGACCAAACCAAGCATCTAATGATACACTGCTCAAAAAAATAAAGGGAACACTTAAACAACAGAATATAACTCCAAGTAAATCAAACTTCTGTGAAATCAAACTGTCCACTTAGGAAGCAACACTGATTGCCAATCAATTTCACATGCTGTTGTGCAAATGGAATAGACAATAGATGGAAATTATTGGCAATTATCAAGACACCTTCAATAAAGGAGTGGTTCTGCAGGTGGGGACCACAGACCACATCTCAGTACCAATGCTTTCTGGCTGATGTTTTGGTCACTTTTGAATGTTGGTTGTGATTTCACACTCGTGGTAGCATGAGACGGACTCTACAACCCACAGAAGTTGCTCAGGTAGTGCAGCATATCCAGGATGGCACATCAATGCGAGCTGTGGCAAGAAGGTTTGCTGTGTCTGTCAGCGTAGTGTCCAGAGGCTGGAGGCGCTACCAGGAGACAGGCCAGTACATCAGGAGACGTGGAGAGGGCCGTAGGAGGAAAACAACCCAGCAGCAGGACCGCTACCTCCGCCTTTGTGCAAGGAGGAACAGGAGGAGCACTGCCAGAGCCCTGCAAAATGACTTCCAGCAGGCCACAAATGTGCATGTGTCTGAACAAACGGTTAGAAACTGATCCCATAAGGGTGGTATGAGGGCCTAACATCCACAGATGGGGGTTGTGCTCACAGCCCAACACCGTGCAGGATGCTTGGCATTTGCCACAGAACACCAGGATTGGCAAAGTCGCCACTGGCGCCCTGTGCTCTTCACAGATGAAAGCAGGTGCACACGTGACAAACATGACAGAGTCTGGAGACGCCGTGTAGAGCGAACTGCTGCCTGCAACATCCTTCAGCATGACCGGTTTGGCAGTGGGTCAGTAAAGGTGTGGGGGGGCATTTCTTTGGAGGGCCGCACAGCCCTCCATGTGCTCGCCAGAGGTAGCCTGACTGCCATTAGTTACCGAGATGAGATCCTCAGACCCCTTGTGAGACCATATGCTGGTGCGGTTGGCCCTGGGTTCCTCCTAATGCAGGACAATGCCAGACCTCATGTGGCTGGAGTGTGTCAGCAGTTACTGCAAGATGAAGGCATTGAAGCTATGGACTGGCCCGCCCGTTCCCCAGACCTGAATCCGATTGAGCACATCTGGGACATCATGTCTTGCCAATGTCACGCTGCACCACAGACTGTCCAGGAGTTGGCGGATGCTTTAGTCCAGGTCTGGGAGGAGATCCCACAGGAGACCATCCGCAACCTCATCAGGAGCATGTCCAGGCGTTGTAGGGAGGTCATACAGGCACGTGGAGGCCACACACAATACTGAGACTCATTTTGACTTGTTTTAAGGACATTACATCAAAGTTGGATCAGCCTGTAGTGTGTTTTTCCACTTTAATTTTGGGTGTGACTCCAAATCCAGGCCTCCATTGGTTAATAAATGTGATTTCCATTGATGATTTTTGTGTGATTTTGTTGTCAGCAAATTCAACTTTGTACAGAACAAAGTATTCAATGAGAATATTTCATTCATTCAGATCTCGGATGTGTTATTTGAGCGTTCCCTTTATTTTTTTGAGCAGTGTATAATATCACAGTCTTTGCCAAGTTGTAGTTATGCCATCTGTCATTTGGATCCTGTATCTCATGCTCAGAATCTAGTAAGAAACCATAGTACAGCTCCTTGGGAGCCTTTACTAAACATGAGCTGTATTACTAGGAGGGCATCATTTTAAAGAAGAGAGGATTTTAGTGACAAACTCATACTGTAATTAAGCAATGGCTTTGTATTTGCCATCCATACAGTAGTCAGATGATATCATCAAATCAATTTATTCTAGCCATTACCTTGTGAGCCGTAGATTGCCACACTGATTCACAGACTGCCCTTTATTAGTATATATTACTATTAGAAATGAGCAAATCAATCAGCGGAAGATCGACTTTGAATCAAATTTCCTGAAATTTGGTTCCACACAAATTCGAAAACTTTGAGATTTGATTTGCAAGAATCGCAAAAAACACCCCACAAAACATTCCCGGCATGACATATTCTTTCTTCCTCTCTCTTTCTGTCTTTCTTTCCAGTATTGCGATTCACAGATTCACAGTGATAAATTTGACTCAAATCAAACTTTTGGGGAGAATTTGAAAAAGCCGTCAAATTGGAATTTCAAACAATTTGCTCCTCTCTACTTACCATAATCAGGATTCATGGAGCCTTGAGGGGTAACTGGAAGCTACTTGGTTCCAATCTGTAAGACTACCCCCATCCCACCTACCATGTACCATTAGTATATGTGTACTGTATCTTCTTATATGGCAGAAAACCAGTTGGGTTTGTTTAGACACCAAAGCCTCGAAAAGGCTGCTTCCTCTGCCCCACCTAATAGCTACATACCTGATTGGTGTAGTGGAAAGGAGCTAATTTGATGGACAATTTCTAATTCAATGAACTTCCCGAGCTAATTTATTCAAATTGTTGCTGCTCTTGGCCAATCAAAATGAGATCAGAAATTGAGAAAATAATTCATCCTATAAATTAAAAGACTTAGAAACATTTTGGGCGACGGCCTGTACAACCCATGTTTATGGGGTCTTTGGAAAGATTGGGACCAGACCTATTGGACCCAGAAGTGGCAACAGCACCGGGTGAACCTAGTCACACAATGGAACCAAAGGTGCATGTGTGGCACCCCAGGGGTCTGGTTTCCACAGTAATGCAATGTTATGTCTGAGAGCAGGTGGGAGGTCTCTTGGTCAGGAATCCTATGCATGCCACACCTCCTGCCCAGTCCTGGGAGGGGAAGAACTTCCCCTGTATAAACCTGGGGCTGAGGCAGGGTTAGAGAGTTGAGAGGGAGAGTGCAGCCAGGAGGGCTGACAGGGAGCTGTGGCTCCGGCTGGGCCCAGCTCCTGGGCCATGCCAGAAGTAGAGAAGAGAAGCAGCATAGGAAGAAACAACAGGAGCTCTGTGGGAGCAGTGTTACAAGGAGTCAGGGGCTGGCAGCTGCAGAGCTCGCCCTGACTGAGAAGATTTCTTACCGGACCCGGAGTCCGAGGCTGTGGGGACTAACTCCTACCCAGCAGCAGAATCCGTCAGGCAGGGGATTTCAGGTCCTCTGGCCAAGAAACCCGAAGGCACGGTCACACGCATGGGACCAGCACCGCCGTCGTGGAGCGGAAGCTACTAGAAGGCCCCGAGTCACCGGCCATACGGGTGAGCACCACACGGTACACTCAGGGACGTGGGCTACTTATACTCGCTTCTAGCAAGGTAGCCAGAAGAGTATCGTTAGTTTGGGAGGCCTACAACTCCGCCTGGCCAGGGGAGATCCCATCTGCTCAAGGACTGACCAGGCCCCAATCGCTAGCCAGTACTCCGGGAGGGTCTATCTTTGTCACCAGTAAAGACCCTGAACTACACTGCATCGTCTCTGAGTGGTTCCTGCTACCTCCATCATCCACGTCGGCTGCCCTGAGGCCATACCCCTCCCGTTGGGGGTTATACCATCTACGCTGCACTATCCTACCACCGGCCTCAGCGGTCTGCCCTGCAGCGGCAGCTCCATAGCTGCATTCAACGGGTGGCGTAGTCGTCCATCATCTACCGCTGATACAGCGCCACTTAGTCTGACTCCCTGGGCACGGACCGGATCACCGCCACGAGACTACAACCCTCAAGAGATCCGGCTCCGGGTAAGCTCCCGCGTGCGCAACGCAGCGCGACACAGGCCCAGGGGCGCGTCACATGGAGGTACTCACTCTGCCCAGGTTTCCATTGGTGACATCCGCCTTACATTTACAGTGGATGTTCACAATGCATGTGTGAACATGCTCGAGAGCTGAGCCTGCTCCATATCGCATGGTGCCAGCTGGATTATAAGACGGCACCTGAGTCTAACTACTGCAATCGAAGCTTTTATCACAGCTGTTTAACCTCTTAGATTCTGCCGCCAGTTGTGACAGTGACATTTTAGAAGATGGAAAGGGGGTGTCTCTTTCAATATCCATCGAACAACCAGCAACGTCATTGGGGGTTCGATGGGCGATTTGTACCAATGGCATTGTTATAGGAGCTGGAGAAGCTACTGAAGGCCCCAATGTCTACACCTATACCTATAAAGTCCAATCTGTGACTGGGCTTGATATAGGATGGGAATTTTAATCAAGTGATCACAGGTTTAAGTCCCCTATTGGGACCAATTAAAAAATGTAAAAAAAGAAATGGAAAATATAAAAAAAAAAATTACAATTTTCAAACTTCAAATTTACCCCTTTCTCCTAGAGCGCAAATACACATGTGTAACCGTCCAAACTAGTAAAATATCCTAACATTCGTCCAATATGGACAAACAACAAAAAAATAGAAAAAAAATCAGATCCCCAAAATAATACCAAAAACTACACAACCTGTTGACTAAAGAATAAAAAAAGGTTATAACTTTTGGAAGGTCAGGATGAAAAATCAAATGTGAAGAGGGAATCTGTCGCCAATGGCCGGCATACACCTGAAGTTGGCCCTGGTTGGACTCGTCCTCTTTGTGGATATGACAATCTAAATTAGGGAATATGTCTAAGAGTCATGGAAAGTGTGTGAAGAGGAAACAAAGACCAAGTTCTTTAGTCTTAGGTGTCTCTACCTGGTGCCAAAATGGGGCTCCCACTTTTCTGGACATACCCCTGAACCCGGCTCAACTGTATAAGTGAAGAAAAGAAAATAGTGAAGTGAAGCCTTTTGTACATTGCTCATTATTCTCGGATTGCGGTTACATATTCATGGTGTTTATAAAGAAGAGCTCTTATTGTGTTTTCTGAAAAAAAAAACATAATAAGAAAGCCCCTCATGTATAATACAAAATCTCATTCTGGGAAGTGAACCATCAGGAAATTCTGTATTCAGAAATGGTGATCGGGGAATTCGGCACAAGTCAGCTTTTGCCACAATCAGATATAATTATTCCAATTAAGTAGTATGAGTATTGTACATATTTAACATGCTAATTGCCCTTTTAAACAATCAGTCGCTCATTTTAACATGTCCATTGATTATAATAATGAAGAGATTTTATTAAACAGGGAATAGCAGCTTCTTATATACTGATTCCTGCGAATACTCTCGGAGTTACACTGGCTCCTTTTTAATACGGTGCGAAAATAGAAAATCCTAATTATTGTCATTTGTTAGAAATTACTTGGTCTTTCAGGAAAGCTAATTTGTTGAAAATAAAGTCCAACGGCTGATACTATGGGAGCATTAGTATATTAAATAAAATACATTTATGTAATGTGATTTTAAAGCACCACTGAAAACGATATTACTTTTTTTTTTATTTCAATGTTTATGTAGGAAAGTATTATTTTATTTTTTATATACATTTGGCCAGATGTACTGTATTTACGCCATTGAACAGTGGTGTAACTTTAAGCTGTGTGACCCCAATCTGAATTTTTTTATACGACCCCTCACTTAGTAATAGTCTCAGACATGTTCTGCTGGATGGAGAATAGGACCAAGAGTCACGGAAAGGTAACATTACTGGTGCATTTGTAGCTTGGTTCATTGCTTGGGTCACAGAGTAGAGGCAGGTGGGCATCACCTCTTTTTGTAGACAAATGGGGGTTGTATTAAAAAATATATAAAGTGGAATGCAATAGATATGTATGTGTATGTATATATATATATATATATATATATATACACACACACACATACACACGTGTATATATACAGTATATCCACTCCTCAACATTCAAATTGTAACACCAAGAAGGAAAAGTGTGTGAAGACACAGGGTCTTCCGTGGGTGTAAAGCTACTCAGACAAGACAGGGTGAGGGTAAAATGGCGATCCATCTACTTTACTGAAGGATGACTCACATTCTCCTTGTAAAGTCTTTCTGTATCTCTGTCCCAAGACTTCTACTACAGAAACACATGTACCTTTTTAAACACACATCTACAGGTTAAGAATTAAGGATGATATTATTCCCCCAATATTGACTGGCAAACACCCTACAATGGTATTTAACATATCTAGTAAACATTCATTGTTTTAGCTAATCTATTTACATAGTTTGCATCACAGGGGCTCTTGTTAATACACAACATTGTTTCAGAATCAGAGAGCAGATAACATTCAGGGTTATACAAATAATAGTCTTTGTTAATCAACTAAAGAAGAACACAGATTAAAGAGTCAACATAAAAATAAAGGTATGCTGGTCTTGCCATCAGAAAGTATGTCGGCATAATTAAGATTTTATGCTGCATCATCACATCGTGGAATTATGAAAATCACAGGATGGATAGATATGTTATGAAAATGATGAAAAAATGGAAAGAAAATGTTCAAACTTCTCAATTTATTCAGTTTGGAATATGAACACCACATGCAGAAATCCCTGAACTTAAAGCTTAATGGTCTTCTGAGGAATGTTCTGCCATGTTGAATTCACTTGGGAAAATAATCAAGATCTGCTGCTGGCAGCTCCCTTTGAAATTGCCGATCAAAGCAGTCCCAGATGTGCTCGATGGTATGAAAGGGGGAGGCACAGGGACGGTATCAACATGCTGTGGGCCAGAACTGAGTTCTCTTCGCCCTCTGTCCCCTCTTCTATAAAGGACTGAAAGTGGAGTGTATTGTGTGATGGAAGATTTTCTTTACTCACTGTTACTTTGTCCATGGGACTGGAACTGGCTTCAAACAAGACAGGAGATCTTAGATCCAGATTAACAGGCTCACTTTTACTGTGCAATTCTTCTACACACGGCTGCAGCATACAGATTAAGACATGGTCTTTAGTGAAGCACCCTTGGTTATGTGCATTTCCAGTGTTCATCCTCATCCTGTCTTAAGACCCACCATCTTCCTCTTCCTCTATGATCCAGCTGAAATTCTCCCCAGGAAGGATATAAAGGCCTGCTTCTCAGTACCTCTTGCAAGTTTTAATCCCAGGACTATGCCAGCGTCCAGATTGAGCATCAAATGTGTCCTCATTCTGTCAGAAAACTTGCACTGATAAAACACTCTTCACCACTGTATCTGCTGATGGAACCTGTCTCCCTGTCTGTTCAGCCTTCCTTTTCACTCCACTCTCTCTTGTACAGGACCTGCACCGGTCCTGTTCTATAAGGGTCGTGGACCCAGAACTCGGGTGTCCGTGTCATGGACTACACCCTGGCAGACTCTCTGCCTAACTGTCTGCAACTTGAAAATTGTTTTCTATAAAACTACTCTCAACCCCTCCCAACTGATGAGCCAATCCCTGATTTAACTGTCTAGTGTCTAAGCAATGTAATGTAACTATATCCCTACCTATTGTATGGTTCACCTAGTAGACAGACCTCCCACATTCCCAGGGATGGCCATAGGCAGAGCCTGTAGAAGAACCGGCATACAATAACGACCATAGGGATAAAACACAGCAAAACTTTATCACACAACTTATAAAGGACACAGCATATACATTCAACATATTATTTAACTCTGTCAACCCACTTGTTTCCACGACGTTTTCATCAGCCCGCCACCCTCCTTCAGGTAGACAAGTCCGGAGACACTGCAGGTCATGGTTGCACGTTTAGGCCAAGCAGGTTGTTCACAGTAGCACGAGCGGTGTTGTCATAGTGAAAATCGGGTTCTGGGACATTTTGGAGAAATGGCAGTATTACTGGTTCCATGATCAAATCAATGTAACACCAAGCTGTTAGTGTACCTGGAATGAATACTAGACCGTACTACCGTAAATTATGACACTCCACGCCATCATCTCGGAAGTAAGACCGGTGTGACATTCCCTTGTGCAGGTGTCTTCATGGTGTTGCCTTTCATTGTCTCCAGACCAATCTCCAGTTAGCATTGCATCCAAGACAAAAGCGGGATTTGTCGCTGAAGAGGATAGACCTCCACTCCAGCCCCTATTGCCGTCTTGCTCTGCACCGTGATATTCTTTGAAAGTGGTGATGTGAGGTAAATAGACAACTGTAGCTGGTTCTCTGTCTCGTAGCCCAATATCGTGCAAATGCCTTCTGGTGGTTTGTGTAGACATTGTCTGACACCAAAGTCTTGGTACGTGACATCTACCCGTAATTTCCTTTGCAGTACACAAAAAAGACCAATATGCACCATTCTTACAATGTGAAGATCTGTCCTTGCAGAGGTTTGCGTCTGTGCACCTCTTGCTGTCATTACAGTTCATTGTTGTTCTCCTAATCACTGGGACATGAAACACAGAACAGTGCTGCCATGGCCAAGCACCTAGGTACGTTGCGATCTGCCAGAGAGATAAACCAAGTTCTTTCAGTTCAAGGATTCCGTCCCTTTCACTTTGAGACAATTGACAATAATTGGCAAATCAACGAACAGGAGGCATCGCACAACGAACATTGCGCAATCATCCCACAAGACTTGATTTTTGAGGTTTCATGTGGACAAAAAAAAATTTGCTTCCAATTATGCCCCTCCAATATGCCACAGATTGGAGCAAGGTGCTTGAAAATATGATCATTTGCAGATCTTAGTGACACCTGCTACTTCCTCGATTTTCATAATCTTAGGACTGGTCCTTCTTGATTTTGCAATTTCAATGTTGAAGAATGACCTTAGGCCTGACCATTTTCGGCACAGATATTTGTGCAGTCTTTGGCCTCTAATTTTTACATGTGCACTTACATATGTGCCCGGTCTTATTTTTTATGGGACAGATACACAAACTAGACCATACATATAAGAGATGGAAATTATAATAATTTTTTGCCCTTTTTTGGGTGAAGAAGATGCAATTAGAGAGGAGATGAAAGAGGAGGAACCTGTAGAAACTCTGGGATCTGTGATTGGCACAAGATTTCCCCTGAAAGCAATTATTTTAGTGGATAATAATAATATCTCTATAACATACTAGATGCCATATCACATCTTTGCACTTCTTGTACGGAGCTGTAACCCACCAATGTGCATGAGGTCTTTATGTTTTTCCATTGTATAGAGTTAGAAAGTGACCCATGATGGTTCCATAATTTCTGTAGCCAGATGAAGCCTGCATAATACAATGTAAAGTTTTACAATGGTCACCATGAATATGGAGTTTCCAAAATCTGTTAAAGAAACGTACTGATATAACAAGTGACAGGTGTTCGGAAACAATAGGAAACTTTTTAATCCTATACAATTTATGACTATCAGTAAAATATGACAATAGAGGGCAGATGCTACCACCTTAGAGTCTCCGCATGATGAGAAAGTAAATGGAAAAGAACCAAACATTACATACACCCAGTGGTGTAGCGTATATAAACAAAGGGGTCAAAATCAAAATGAGCCCCCTATTTTGATGGTACTGCCCATCACAGAAGGGTCTATGCTTTTTTTACGACCCTTCCGCAGTGTGCTCACATTGGATTTCCTCTGAAGAGGAGAGTCATTCACAAGTTCTTACCACCCAAAAAGGGTATGAGACTAAGCAGGGATGGGCCCTCTCTCTCTTAAAGGGGTTCACAAAGAAATGTATTCAAGGCACCAGAGTGATCCTTTATTGGAGCACTTACCTAAAAAGGCTAAAAATGCGACATTTCCACTACAGTATAGCCTTAATGAAGCCAAATATAGAAAAGACAAGTTACAACAGCTGGTAAAAAGCTAAGGCTGTTGTAACTTGAAGAAGATTTGTAAACCGGTCAAAAGTGGCCAGTTTTTGCCCTTATGTTTTTTTTTTTTTATAAATCAGCCATATTGCACTCTGCCACATGCACATAAGCCACATGCACTCTGCTAGGTGCAGATAGGGCGAGACGAGTTTCATGAATTCTTTGGAATCCTTGGGGAACTGTTACTCAGGGCGACCATAGGCTGGAGCTTCTCTCAGGCACACGATAGATTCAGTTGCTGACCAGACACAACTGACAAGAGTCTTCATAAACTGTTGAACAGTGGAGTTTAATCAAGTACAGCCAGTACCATTTAACTGTTTGAAGCAACAGGCTTCACCACAGTACAATATATCTATATAGTACAATGCCGAAGATTTCACTTCTTACATTACATGAGCGATATCTATTGTAAATTCTACAAAAGCTCAGAAACTGGCGAATCCTCGCAGTGCACAGTGCAGACCGGACAATATAGTCCTCCATACAGTATTATGGGCACCACATAGTCCTCCATACAGTATTATGGGCACCACATAGTCCTCCATATGGTATTATGGGCCCCATATATCGCTTCATACAGAATAATAGACCCCATATAACACTCCATAGAGGATACTGGCCCCCATATAACACTCCATAGAGGATACTGGCCCCCATATAACACTCCATAGAGGATACTGGCCCCCATATAACACTCCATACAGAGTACTGGCCCCCATATAACGCTCCATACAGAATACTGGCCCCCACATAAAGCCCCATGCAGGCTGTGCCCCCACATAATGCCCCATGCAGGATGTCACTTCCCCCCCATATAATGCCCCATGCAGGATGTCACTCCGCCCCCATAAAATGACCTATGCATGATGTCACTTCCCCCCCATATAATGCCCCATGCAGGATGTCACCTCCCCCCCCATTATAATGCCCCATGCAGCATGTCACTCCCCCCGGCCCCCATATAATGCCCCATGCAGGATGTCACCTCTCCCCCCATATAATGCCCCATCCAGGATATCACCCCCCCCATATAATGCCTCATGCAGGATGTCATCCTCATCCCTCCCCCATATAATGCCCCATACAGGATGTCATCACCCCCCCCATATAATTCCCCATGCAGGATGTCACCCCCCCATATTATGCTCCATGCAGAATGTCATCACCCCCCCATAAAATGCCCCATGCAGGATGTCACTTGTTCCCCCCATATAATGCCCCATGCAGGATGTCATCACCCCCCCATATAATGCCCCATGCCTCCATACATATAAAAGAAATCAAATACTCACCTCACTTCTCACCTGCTGCCGCTGCTCTGGGCTCCAGCATCGCCAGCGTCTTCCCACTCTGCGCTGCCTGTGACGGCTCAGAAGAGAGCGCGGTGTAAAGGCGTCACCGTGCCCTCTGACCTGAGACGTTACAGTGCAGCAGCCGCAGAAGAGACCGGAGCTGCTGCGGAGGCACGGGGAGAGGTAAGTATTGTGCCGCCGGCTGCTGGAACCCTAAGCAAGCGGGGGGGGGGGTGCAACCGCTGGCACCGGCACCGCATTGCTTACGAGTCTCATAGCTTGCCGGGGTGCCTGACGGCGAGTGGGCCCCCCCCGCCTCTCAGGGCCCCGGCACTTGCCAGGGTGCTGACGTTGACCCTGGGGGGAGGGTTTGATGAGGGAGATGATCCCTGTGCCTGATAATACTCTGCACTGTTGGTTCAGGAAGTCTATCTGACCTGTGTTTAGCTTCCCTCCTGACCTGAATTCTGTTCACTTGCCTTCTGTGAGATACAGATCACACACACACCACCTTTCTCTTCGGCTCCAGCCAGACTAATAAACAAGTTGCCCACAATCCCCCTGCGACTCTGCTAAAACACTCCCTGTCTCCTGTGACTGTGTTAACCCCTCTAATTGCTGGATGCTTCTGAAGCACACTTCCTGTCTCTTGTGACTGTGTTAACTCTTATAGTTGCTGGATGCTTTTGAAGCAATAGCACTACTTTTGCATGTCACAATATGGTTCCAGAGATGTGTTTTTTTTATTTGGTGCTTATTTTTATGGTCTTTACCAAGAGGGCATTGCTCACAATGTAGCTATGCAGAGCAGCCTGAAGACACGCCCCAGAGGATCCTATGACACACCTCCTTATAAAGACAATAACACTAAATTAAAAGGTCCATATCCCTGGAACCATATGCCAGATTTTAAATAAAATAAAAACAGCAACCAAAGAAAACAGTGGGAATAAAATAAGAGTGGAATAACTACCCACTTTTGACCTGGTGACAGGTCTTCTTTAACACCTTTTCCATGTAAGCTCCACTAGGAATGGGACTCAAGTAACAGAGTTAAACTGTGACAAATATTTTTTTTAAATGAAGAATTGTTCTCACAATGGAGAAAATTGTGTACTGTATTTCTATAGGAAGGAAGTTGCTGAGGTGTAAGCTGAGTTGTTAGCAGTGTTATGTTGAGTTGTGTGTGTAACCTAATACACTGATAAGAAGAATATATTCAATGTCTCGCCAGACTCTGTGGAATCTGTTTAACCTGTTTTCTCACTTCCAATCATTTCGGTATAACATCTCCTTTGTAGCTTTATTATGGACTGTTGTTATTTTTTTTATATATACAAACTCCATTTGTGAAGGTATTAATAAAGCTATGGAGATTTAGCTCAGCATTATGGAGTCATAAAAATAATACTGGAATTCACTTATTGATGCTTTAGCTTTTTAAATAGCCACCAAGGGATTCATATTGTATGGACAAAAGAGGGAAGTCTGCATGCCGTTAGGAGTCATCAAGGGAAATATATGATAATTAGGTCTTTTTCCATTTGTAGATTGTAAAGCCGAAGGATGGCGGCTTCCCTCTTGGAAAGGGTAATATGCACGTTCCTCAATTATAACATACAAGGGTTGCATTACTAGTTAGATCACCTTGAGATACATTAGAAATTGGTTAAAATTGATGCTGTGGGCAAACGATATAGATGGAGAATGATATGGATTCTTATCGGTCTTTTGTCGTTCTCTTATGCATCCGACAGGCTCATCGGAGAGCCCCCCTGATGATCTAAACTCTACCTGTAGGTATTATTATTAGAAAACTGGACACCCTGCTCAAAAATCCAAATATTCTCGCATTAAAGTAGTATACAAGGTAATAAAATATGGATTGAGTCTGAACAGTTGTGAGAGGTTTACACCTTTGAGGGTATTAGATTTTGGGGATGGGTGTTGATGATATAACCCTCAAAAATGCAACCCTTTGAATTGTGCAATGGGGTAACCTACATATTACCCTATCCAATTGAGAAGCAGGGGTCTATAGCCCCATTTTCAACCAAGCAATTATTATTTTTGCGCTTTATTTTTTTCCTACGCTCACTTCAAAAGCCATAACTTTACCCCCCGTGACACAGTCATATGAGGGCTTTATTTTTGCAAGTTGTAGAATGACACCATTCCAAGTGTGGTAAAATAGTACAATATACACAATTTGGCAATTGTTTGTTTTTTTTTGTTTAATTCTTACGGCATTAATTCTGGTAACATCACTCTTTAGGTCAATATGATAATGACGGTAAAAAACTTATAGATTTTTCTTTTTAATTTAGGGACTAAAAAAATTCAGATCTTTGTGAAAAAAATAATTTGGTTTATTCTGCCATTTATTGAGATTCATGTCTTTTTTAAATCTTTTATCAATAGAACTGTACGATAGCTTGTTTTTTGCTTGGCGAGTTGAAGAATTTATTGATACCATTTTGTGTATACAAAGTTTTGATTGCATTTTCTCGGGTACGTACAATGACCAATACTTGATTATTTTGCGGTTTTGATTTTTTTTTTTCTCTTTACAGCATTTATCATATTTATTATTTTTATATTTTCATAGATCAGACTTTTACAGATGTGGTGATACCAAATATGTTTTTTTTCTATTTTTCTTAATTCGAAAAAGGGATGATTCAAACTTTTATATATTTTTTTTTATTATTTTTTTCTATCTTAAACCTTTTTTTTCCTGTATTTTTATTCCATTTCTTTGTCCCGGTAGGAGACCTGCAATGGCTGGTTCTATAAACTATAATATTTCAGTGGCTGGGCTTAACAAAAGATAGCAAGAAACAAGACTCTTCAATAAGCCCCCATCCGACATAATAAGCTATTACTATCACAGGGGGAAAGTTGGGCGTCAGAATGGTCGCATGTCGGGGTTTTTCCCCTGAAATCCCTCTGTCAAAGACTGAATATAAGTGGCTGAACAGCAAACGATTTGAGCTGGCTCTGATCGCTGCTGTTAAAAGCAAATGTCAGCTGCATTACACAGCCTGCCCTATACCCTTGTACTTCACACATTGGGAAGGTGTAAGAGTCTACGGATGGGTATAGATGTCTCCATTAGTACCAAAGACAGTGGCAGATGGGTGGTTGAACATGCGCACTACTGCTGTATTCACACAGGGAATTTCAGGACCCCTCATGATCATTAGGAGCTTGAGGTTGGACCGCCAGCCTTACATAGGTGACAAATGTTTACAGGGAAACCTATTTAATTGTACTCACGATGCTTAAACCAGATGTCACTTGGGAGGGTATATTCATATTTACTGAGCTCGTTCAGCTACCCTATAATGCGATACTATGTTTCACGTGATTTATATATGTTTTTGTAGATTTTTCTTGAACTAATACTAATATTTAAAGAAGACCTTTCTCAGAAATGTTAACTTAATCTGAGAACCTCCACTGATTCCGGAACAGTTTTTCTTTTTCTTCTCCGTTCCAAAGTTACACCCCCTGGCAATAATGCTGCATATTTTCCCTTCAACCAACTGGGCCTGTACCACAGAACTTCTCTGGGGGCATTTACTTTTTCTCCACTCATGCTGACCAATCAAAACATGGCCACAGCAACAAAGAAGTTCTGTATTACACGCCCAGTTCGTTAAAGGGAAAATATGTTCCATTATTGCCAAGGGGTATAACTTTGGAATGGAGAGGCACAAAAGAAAAAGAAAAACTGTTCCAGGATCAGTGCAACTGTGCCAAATTGGGGGATGTGATCAGATTAAATTAAAATATGGAGCAGAGGTCCTCTTTAAAGCCAAAATGTATCCATATTCATCAATTCAATAATGGTTGTATTATTCTTCTACCCAACAATTCATAATGGCTGGAGTAATAAGGTTATGTATGATGGGGTGGGATGGTGGCTCAGTGGAAATTACTGTTTTCTTACAGTACCAGGGTCCTGGATGTAATCTCAACCATCTTGAAAGATTGGAAAGAAATTCTAAGAAGAAAACAGAATATCTATATGAAGTTTGTATGCTCTCCTCTCGCTCAGGTTAGAATCCTCCAGAGTATTGTAGGTTTCCTCCCATTCTCGTTTCCAATGATAGTCTATAGGAGAGTAATATAGAAGGTGCAGAGGTAACGATCACACTGGGGCACTGGTGTCTGGGGAAAGGGTCCAGTATCCCCCCAACTGCATCATAGAATTGGGAAATGAATCAATAGAAATATTGATACCAAAATTCAAATTTGTCAAAATTCTTGAATTTTGCTTCTCCTCTCCCTCATATTGTAGACATTTCAGGCACTGCTGTGTTAGCTTATCTCTATATATGGTCTATATATCCCACATGCCAAATAAGTAATTAATTGTCTTGGGTGGCAAAAGAGCATCCTCAGTACACGCAGCTGAGAGGATCCCTCGGTGAAGATCTAAACATCTTTTTAACCTCTTGACTCTAGAATAAAAGAATGAAATTGATCACCAGCCCTAACAATAGCTGCGAACCAGCAACTGCCTGCATACATAATAATCTGTACTCGCGGGGCACACCTGGCAGAATAATGAAGGTAGACTGTAGCCAGAAGTCATGTTGCCTGCTTCTGATTAATGCTCGGAATGATAATCTTTGTGGCAATTATTTTTCTTTTTTAGCATATCTGGGCAGTTAACGATATACAAAAACAATAAGATAAAAATCATTTTGCCGTACAATCACACATTTTGTAAGAACTCCCTTTAGTCTTTGGAAATATTTTGTCAATTTGTTTTTACACAAATTTGTGGAAGACTTGCTGGCACTGATAGTTCCCTTTAACTAAGGATAAATCACCGATTTTACAAATGCCTTATGTGCAAACTTTTTAAAGGGGTTGTCACATCTTGTTTAATGAGCAAAACTGCAAAGTGCTTGTAAAATTAAGAAATGTAACAATTTACTTTTTAATTACAAATCTTCAAGATTGTTCTCTTTGTAGTTTACTGCTCGTTGCCTAGGTTATCCGCCACCGCTGCAGTCTATCAGAGGTGGCCGGTTTCCAGGATAAAGATTGCGCACTTGCAGGCTCTTTGCTTCAGAGCTTCACTGTGCTCCTCTGACGTTTTGCAGGCAAGGATGCCTTAACTAGCAGCACCGAAGAAGGCACAGTTCAGACCAGTGCCAGTGGTCCGACTTATCAATCTTTAGAAGTGCACCACTCCCAGCCAAACATGACAGCAGGGGCCAGGAACAGTGCACTCTAGAAGATGAGAAAACCCCTTTAAGCTCATATAAAGCAGTGGGGAATGATCTTTTGGAGGTTAGCCCCATTTGTTTCCCTTAAGGACTAAATCACCTAACCCCAGAATGGAAGCAAATTTTAGCAGACTAAAGGTTTGATGATAAACCAGGATGAAGCCCAAATTTGTCTTTGCCATAGGCATGCATCGGAATACATTTAAATAGTTAAATTATCCAAAATATCAAATGAAATAAAACAGAAATGAACCAGGACTCCCTTCATTAAGGATTAATTGACCCCAAAAATATAAAAGTAAGAAATAATAGAACAATAATTAAAAAGTAACTAAACTTTGAAATATTTTTTTAGATATGTTATGCTCCGGTTTACCCTTGATCAGTGGTGGTCCATGTCCTGAGAATTCTTGAGCTTGACACTTAGCGTATTCTCAAACCTGGGAATGGCAGTTTATAGGCTCAGTAGAAGGACAATGGGTCTACGCTTCTCTGCTCACAGTCAAGAAAATCTGAATAATTCTTACCATTGGTTTGAATGATCAGTTGGTCTCTCAGGAACAAGACCACAACCGATCAACTCTAATAAACAGGACTAAAAAAAATGTTTAAAAGTTCACCTAATGTCAATTTTTGCTTCAGGATTCTATGCTGAATAATCTGATATGGAGTGTTCACAGGTTCTACTATCAATACAAAGTTCCAAATCCATGCATACACATAGAGTTAAAGGGGACTTTTCACAGGATTTTTTTTAATTCAAACTGAGTTCCTCCTCTAATCGCCTCTGCCCCACTGATTATGGAACTGTTTTTCTTTTTCTTCTGTGCCCCTCCATTCCCAAGTTATGCCCCCTGGTAATAAAGATAAAAGATTTCCTTTCAGCCATCTTGGCTTGTACCATAGAAATTCTCTGGGAGGTGCGGCTGTGTTTTGATTGGTCAGCATTAAAACAGAAAAAGTAAACGCCCACAGAGAAGTTCTGTAGTATGCACCCAATTGGTTGAATGGAACATTTTCATCTTTATTACTGGGGGGCATAAATTTGGAAAGGAGGAGCACAGAAGAAAAAGAAAAACTGTTTCAGAATCTGCGGAGAAGCGGCAATTGGAGGATATAATTTGTTTAAATGTAAATATCCAATGAATAGTCCACTTTAAATTATATAATTCTGACTGTTTGAAGCCACCACAAGGTGGAGCTTTAAAACCAACTGCATACTAATGTATTATTGGGATCTATTTAATACCACCATTTAGTAAGCTGATAAAATCCTGAGCATTGTTTAAAATGATTGCAGAATCATTCTTAAAGGGAATCTGTCAGCAGGTTTTTGATACCTCATCTGAGAACAGCATAATATAGGGAGACCCTGAATCCAATGATGTATCACTTAGTTTACTGGATGCAGTGGTTCTGACACAATCAAAGTTCTTAGATGAAGCAAAGCTGAGAAAGCTAACTCCGCCCACACCAGGCTCTCTATGGACGTTCTCTATTGACAGTGAGCTACTTATCACAGGAGGGGACGTGGTCGGACTAGCTGTCACATGCACATCAGACCTGGCAATGATAATCTCCTAGTGATAAAACCTTCACTGTAAGTAATTAACAGCACACAGCCTGATAAGTGACACATCATTGAAATCAGTGTATCGGCCTCTTTCTCATTCTGTCTTCAGATTACATAGCAAAAACCTGCTGACAGATTCCCTTTACGTTAGACTAAATTCTACTGCATCTATTCTTCCACACAAGCACGCATATTACTGTTTTATATCCACATTGTATTAATTGGTACCCTGTGTATTTTCCACTGTACTACAATCTAGTGCATGTTGTGTTGAATTTCTACCACCTGTTGCCCTGAAGTCAGATACTGTAAAGACGTTTTTGGGGCATTTTTATATAGTGCTTAGTAAAGCAAACACATGGTGCCTATATTGCATATAATCGGGCTGTGACAGACAGCATTAGTCTAGGTAAAAAAAAAATGCAATCCTGCCTGTGTCTACTGGCTCTTTTAAAACAGACCTGTCACCAGGTCAAAAGAGGTATTTTGTTTGCTCTTATTTTAGTCCCACTGCTCCCCTGTGTATTTTTATTTTTTACAAACCCGCCATACCGTCCCAGAGACATGAGACTTTTTATTCAGTGTTAATTTTTATGGTCTTTACAAGGGGGCGTGGCTCACAGGATCCTCTGGGGCGTGTCTTTCAGATGCTCTGCCTAATTACCATGTGAACAACACACTCTTGCTAAAGACCATATCTCCTGAACCATATGGCAGATTTATAAAAAAAACAAAAACAAAAGAGCAAAAAAATGGCCACTTTTGACCTGGTAGCAGGTTCATTTTAAGTTTTAAATTACAACAGCCTGATTTTCCTACCAGCTGTTATAACTTGATCGAGGAAGATGAAGGCTCTGTCCTCTTCTTATCACATTTCACTCTCCACTACTATTATTTGGAGATATTACATTACACATTACCCACATATACATAGAGATTACACGTTACCCACATATACATACAGATTACACGTTACCCACATATACATACTGATTAAACATGACTCGCTCCCTGGGCAGTGGGGTACCCGGAACTGGGCCTTCTGGTGTACGGTGCTGATGGGGGTAGTAGTGGCAACTCGGTCCCGTGGCTCTATGTGGTCAGACCAATGCTGTGGCAGTCTATTTATAGATTTTTGAATGTCCGACTACGCCACCCGTGGATTGCGGTCAGGGATGACCGCCGCTGCGAGGCAGACCGCTGAGGCTGGTGTTGGTGTGCAGCACAGGGATAGGATAACTCCCCACGGGAAGAGTGTAGCCTCAGGGCAGTGTAAGTGGATGCTGGGGGTGATGGTGCAGGCACAGCATAAATCACACAGAGTCCAATGGTGCAGTCCAGGGTTTTTACTCACAGTTGTTATCCAAGTCACTTCTGTCAGCAGGGACTGCCCGAGCCGTGCTGCGTCCACCAGGTGAGGGGCTCGGTCAACCCCCAGGCAATTCAGGAGTGTGGCACAGGACCCCCTTCTCTCCTTTCTCTGGCCTCTCGTGCCCCACCAGTGTCCTGACTTCTGTCCGGCTACCACGGACCGTGTCGGGTAAGCGTTGGCCTTCACTTCCCGCTATCCTATATGGTGCCTTCCTAGCAGGTTTAGCTGGGGGTCACACCAATAAATGGTCACAACCTCCGGTTCTTAGCTGAGGGTAGATTCGCCTCCACCAACTTAGGGATCTGGTACCTTTCCACAGCCTGACCCTTCCACCCGGTGTAATGGGGTATGCAACGGTTGCTGACCATTCTGCACTCCTAGGGTCCCTTCTGCCTTCTTGTTTCCACTCCTCTGTCTCTTCTCCTTCCTTCTTTCTCCTTCTTCTCTTCTCCTCTCTGGCCCCGGCCTTCTCTCTAGGCCTGCCTCGTGGAGCTGAGCTCAGGCTGAGCCGCGGCTCCCTGTCAGCTCTCTCTCCCTCCTGCTCTGACTTTCTCTACTCTGAACTCTCTGAATAAGATGGCCCCCACCTTTTATCTGCCTCTGTGTTTGAGCTCAGGTGACCTTCACCCAATGAGCTCCTTCCTGCGCTCCAGAAACCGCCCCCTTTCTGCTCCTACATCACTGGGTTCTCTCCCCCCTCCCCACTCCAGCCAGGGACATGGTCAGTTGTGCCCGCAGCTGGGAGCACCGTCGAGCTGTCCCCCGGAAATGGGGTGAGTGTGTGTATGCAGCAAACTGAGCCCTGGTCCACACTCCCTCCTTACCTGGGAGTGGAATATGACACCTCTGGGTGAGGTGCAATACCCCTGTAGCAGCCGAGCCCTTACACATTACACACATATACATACAGATTACACATTACACACATATGCATACAGATTACACATATACATATAGATTACACATTTACCTCTCTGCAGGAGAGGTAAATATATGTACTCTGTGAGCATATGTGTGTAATATGTGTATAGTATGTACAGTGCCTACAAGTAGTATTCAACCCCCTGCAGATTTAGCTGGTTGACACATGCGGAATTAACTTGGCATTGTGACATTTGTACTGTAGATCAGCCTGGAAGTGGGAAATGCAATGCAGCAAATTTTTTTTATTTATTTATTTATTTATTTTTTTAAAAAACGTAAAAAGTTAATTCAGAGTGTCATTTATTATTCAACCCCTCAAACCACAAGAATTCTGTTTGGTCCCCCTAAAGTATTAAGAAGTAGTTCAGGCACCAAGAATAATGAGCTTCACATGTGTGGATTAAAGATCTCTTTTGCCAGCCTTTTCTGACTATTTAAGACCCTCCCCAAACTTGTGAACAGCACTCAGACATGGTCAACATGGGAAAGACAAAGGAGCATTCCAAGGCCATCAGAGACAAGATCGTGGAGGGTCACAAGGCTGGCAAGGGGTACAAAACCCTTTCCAAGGAGTTGGGCCTACCTGTCTCCACTGTTGGGAGCATCATCCGTAAGTGAAAGGCTTATGGAACTACTGTTAGCCTTCCACGGCCAGGACAGCCTTTGAAAGTGTCCTCCCGTGCCGAGGCCAGGCTTGTCCGAAGAGTCAAGGCTAACCCAAGGACAACAAGGAAGGAGCTCCGGGAAGATCTCATGGCAGTGGGGACATTGGTTTCAGTCAATACCATAAGTAACGTAATCCACCGCAATGGTTTCCGTTCCAGACGAGCCCGTAAGGTACCTTTACTTTCAAAGCGTCATGTCAAGGCTCGTCTACAGTTTGCTCATGATCACTTGGAGGACTCTGAGACAGACTGGTTCAAGGTTCTATGGTCTGATGAGACCAAGATCGAGATCTTTGGTGCCAACCACACACGTGACGTTTGGAGACTGGATGGCACTGCATACGACCCCAAGAATACCATCCCTACAGTCAAGCATGGTGGTGGCAGCATCATGCTGTGGGGCTGTTTCTCTGCCAAGGGGCCTGGCCATCTGGTCCGCATCCATGGGAAGATGGATAGCACGGCCTACCTGGAGATTTTGGCCAAGAACCTCCGCTCCTCCATCAAGGATCTTAAGATGGGTCGTAATTTCATCTTCCAACAAGACAACGACCCAAAGCACACAGCCAAGAAAACCAAGGCCTGGTTCAATAGGGAAAAAGTCAAGGTGTTGGAGTGGTCTAGTCAGTCTCCTGACCTTAACCCAATTGAAAACTTGTGGAAGGATCTCAAGAATAAAGTCCACATGAGACACCCAAAGAACCTAGAAAACTTGGAGAAGATCTGCATGGAGGAGTGGGCCAAGATAACTCCACAGACCTGTGCCGGCCTGATCAGGTCTTATAAAAGACGATTATTAGCTGTAATTGCAAACAAGGGTTATTCCACAAAATATTAAACATAGGGGTTGCATAATAATTGACCCACACTTTTATGTTTAAAATTTAATAAAATTCAACTGAGCAACATAACTTTTTGGTTTGTAAGATTTATGCTTCTGTTCATAAATCCTACTCTCGTTTGCAGTTTGAAGGCTCTAACTTATTTGCATCTTATCAAACCAGCTAAATCTGCAGGGGGTTGAATACTACTTGTAGGCACTGTATAATATATTTAGGTGTATATGTGTGTAATGTGTGTGTTATATGTTGTACGCATGTACAGTACAGACCAAAAGTTTGGACACACCTTCTCATTTAAAGATTTTTCTGTATTTTCATGACTATGAAAATTGTACATTCACACTGAAGGCATCAAAACTATGAATTAACACATGTGGAATTATATACTTAACAAAAAAAGTGTGAAACAACTGAAAATATGTCTTATATTCTAGGTTCTTCAAAGTAACCACCTTTTGCTTTGATGACTGCTTTGCACACTCTTGGCATTCTCTTGATGAGCTTCTAGAGGTAGTCACCGGAAATGGTTTTCACTTCACAGGTGTGCCCTGTCAGGTTTAATAAGTGGGATTTCTTGCCTTACAAATGGGGTTGGGACCATCAGTTGTGTCGTGCAGAAGTCAGGTGGATACACAGCTGATAGTCCTACTGAATAGACTGTTAGAATTTGTATTATGGCAAGAAAAAAGCAGCTAAGTAAAGAAAAACGAGTGGCCATCATTACTTTAAGAAATGAAGGTCAGTCAGCCTGAAAAATTGGGAAAACTTTGAAAGTGTCCCCAAGTGCAGTTGCAAAAACCATCAAGCGCTACAAAGAAACTGGCTCACATGAGGACCGCCCCAGGAAAGGAAGACCAAGAGTCACCTCTGCTTCTGAGGATAAGTTTATCCGAGTCACCAGCCTCAGAAATCGCAGGTTAACAGCAGCTCAGATTAGAGACCAGGTCAATGCCACACAGAGTTCTAGCAGCAGACACATCTCTACAACAACTGTTAAGAGGAGACTTTGTGCAGCAGGCCTTCATGGTAAAATAGCTGCTAGGAAACCACTGCTAAGGACAGGCAACAAGCAGAAGAGACTTGTTTGGGCTAAAGAACACAAGGAATGGACATTAGACCAGTGGAAATCTGTGCTTTGGTCTGATGAGTCCAAATTTGAGATCTTTGGTTCCAACCACCGTGTCTTTGTGTGACGCAGAAAAGGTGAACGGATGGACTCTACATGCCTGGTTCCCACCGTGAAGCATGGAGGAGGAGGTGTGATGGTGTGGGGGTGCTTTGCTGGTGACACTGAACCAGCATGGCTACCACAGCATCTTGCAGCGGCATGCTATTCCATCCGGTTTGCGTTTAGTTGGACCATCATTTATTTTTCAACAGGACAATGACCCCAAACACACCTCCAGGCTGTGTAAGGGCTATTTGACCAAGAAGGAGAGTGATGGGGTGCTGCGCCAGATGACCTGGCCTCCACAGTCACCAGACCTGAACCCAATCAAGATGGTTTGGGGTTAGCTGGACCGCAGAGTGAAGGCAAAAGGGCCAACAAGTGCTAAGCATCTCTGGGAACTCCTTCAAGATTGTTGGAAGACCATTTCCGGTGACTACCTCTTGCAGCTCATCAAGAGAATGCCAAGAGTGTGCAAAGCAGTCATCAAAGCAAAAGGTGGCTACTTTGAAGAACCTAGAATATAAGACATATTTTCAGTTGTTTCACACTTTTTTGTATAAGTATATAATTCCACATGTGTTAATTCATAGTTTTGATGCCTTCAGTGTGAATGTGCAATTTTCATAGTCATAAAAATACAAAAAAAATCTTGAAATGAGAAGGTGTGTCCAAACTTTTGGTCTGTACTGTATGTGTATGTACATGTATGTGTGTACGTATAGTTTGTGTAATGTATATAAATGTGTGCAATGTGTATATGTGTGGTATGTATGTATCCTATAGGGGTACGTTGAATATGTGTAATACAGCGGTACTTTGTACGTGCGCTGTATAAGCCTAATCTAGATTTTATGTAGAGCTCCACACTATGTTTTGTCCCAGGTAAATAAATGAGTAGTAACAGATGTATATTTTGACAAATCTCAGAACACTTTTGTAGACAAAATTCCACATCTAAGCAGACAATTCAATGGTTTAAAAAAAAAACTAAAATCAGGCGCACCATTCTGAAAATGTTCTCAGTTTTCTTCAGAACAAGCGGGCCCTATGTTTTGCAGCTTTCTTTTTATTTTGGGCTGGCACAAAAGATGTTTGGATGTCTTCTTAAAGGGATTTTCCATTGTAGCATACCACTTTTTGCTTCAAGAACTCTGCAAAAATATGCTGATTATTTATGATATAATTATGCAGTTCCATTTCTGGAATCTCCAGCAATTAGATTGATATCTGTAGGAGAAACCATCACCAAGTGTTCAAAACCCCTACAGTGCCACCACAGGAGCAATGAGGTACTACACAGCACTTAAAAAAAATCAAAAGTAAGGTTGTATGTTTAACTTATGGACACACTGGGTCCTTGAGGGCAGGAGAGACGCTTTGTGGTTGCTCTTTTCTCCTAATAGATGGTTGCTAAAAAAGAGAAAATTGTATGCAATTATTTTTGATATTGGTGAATATGTTTTTAGATAACTGACTGTAAAGGAAATGTGTTATCAGAAAATGACCTACTGTTTAAATCAGGTTTTTATGTTAAAAGCTTTTTTTTTTTAATTTTAGTATTTTTTTTAATTTCAATATCATAATTTGTATTAAAAGAAATCTGACAGCGGGTTTTTGCTATGTAATGCTAGAGTAGCATGATGAAAGGGGCTGAAACCCTGAATCCAGCAATGTGTCACTTACTAGACTGGTTGCTGTAGGTTTAATAAAATCAATGTTTTATCAGAAGGAGATTATCACTAGAGGACTAGGTGTCTGGTGCCTGCTAGTCAACTACTCTGTGTAACCCCGCCCACACTACTTATTAGTAGCTTCCTTCTCATGTACAGTGTACACAGAAAGCAGCCAATCAGTGGTGTGGGCGGGGTTATACACAACTCAGCATTCCGAGCTCTGCTAAAACAGAGATTCTATCAAAGCTGCATTAAGCAGCCGAGTAAGTGACACATTACTGGAATCAGGGTCTCTGCTCCTACGTCAAGTATCTGTCAGATCAAATGGGGTACAAAAACCTGGTAACAGAATCTCTTTAAAAAAAAAAAATTAAAATCTTTCAATTTTTACATTCGGTGATGGGGCTATATTTTACATTCACACTTCCTGAACATTAGCAGCAATAGACTGACTTAGACTCTATCTTTTGTAATGAAGCATCTAATGAGCGTGTGCAAAAGTCATTGAGAATGGAGGAGGAGGAGGAGGAAGAGACCTGTAACATCGCCAATCGGTGGATCCTATCTTATAGTCTAACATTCTAATCTTGTCTGTGATGAAAATGAGACTGCTGAAAGGTTTCCGTAAAGAATAGGAAGTCTGAGTCTAAAATTGTGCCAGTGGCCATGGTGTACATTGCAGAATCAAATTTTTTTTAATACAGATTCTGATATAAAAGAAAAAAAAAACATTACCAAGTTAAGAAAAAAAAATACTTTGGCACAAAAACTTGATTTAAACAATACGTAATATTGTGATGATACAATGGCTTGTGAAAGTATTCACCCCCTTGGCCTTTTACCTATTTTGTTACATTACAACCTGTGTTTAAATATTTTTTTAGTTCGATTTGTGTGTGAAGCATCAGCGCTAAATAGTCTAAGTTGGTGAAGTGAAGTGAGAAAAACATGGGCCAATCTCTGATGATCCCCGGAGCACCATCAAATCCATTATCATCAAATGGAAAGAACATGGTACCACAACAAACCTGCCAAGAGAGGGCCTCCCACCAAAACTCTCAGCCCGGGCAAGGAGGGCATTAATCAGAGGCAGCACAGAGACCAAAGGTAACCCTGAAGGAGCTGCAGAGTTCCCAAGTAGAGACTGGAGTATCTGTCCATATGACCACAATGCTGTACACTCCATAGAGGAGGCCTTTATGGATGAGTGGGGAGAAAAAAAGTCTTTACTTACACACAAGAATTGTAAGGCTCGTTTTGAGTTTGCCAAAAGACATGTGAAAGACTCCCCAAATGTATGGAGGAAAGTGCTGTGGTCAGGTGAGACCAAAATTGAACTTTTTGGCCACCAAAGTAAAAGCTATGTTTGGTGCCAAACCAACACAGCTCATCACACCAAGAACACCCTCCCCACAGTGAAACATGGTGGTGGCAGCATCATGCTGTGGGGATGATTTTCAGCAGCAGGGACAGGGAAAATGGTCCGAGTCGAGAGGAAGATGGATGGTGCGAAATACAGGGATATTCTTGCGCAAAACCTTTTTCAATCAGTTAGAAATTTGAGGGTAGGACGGAGGTTCACCTTCCAACAAGACAATGACCCAAAGCATACTGCTAAAGCAACACTCGAGTGGTGTAAGGAGAAACGTGTAAATGTTTTGGAGTGGCCTAGTGAAAGCCCAGATCTTAATCCAATTGAGAATCTGTGGTCAGACTTGAAGATAGCTGTTCACCAGAGGAAACCATCTAACTTGAAGGAGCTGGAGCGGTTTTGCCCTGAGGAATGGGCAAAAATCCCAGTGGCCAGATGTGGAAAGGTCCTAGAGACTTATCCAAAGTTACTTGCAGCTGTAATTGCTGCAAAAAGAGGCTCTACATAGTACTGACTTTAGGGGGGTGAAAAGTTATGCACACAGAAGTTTTCAGTTACTTTGTCCTATTTGTTGTTTGCTTCACAATATAAAGAAAACCAAATCTTCACAGTTGTCGGCATGTTCTTTACATGAACTGATGCAAACCCTCAAAAACACAGTGACATTTCCAGGTTGTGAGGTAGCAAAACATGAAAAATGCCACAGGAGTGAATACTTTCGCAAGCCACTGTACAGTCCCTTCAAACAAAATATGTATATGACACTTAAACCTGGTCATTTCTGTGTGCACTGTGTCACCAGCTCTGTGTCATGCTTCAAGTTGTTTTGGCCAAGTTGTGTAACTTAAGGCACAATGACAGATTCCTGTGCTGAAGTGACTAAACTAACACCGGTGCTCAGCAAAAGAGTCAAAGGAAAAAGAGGCTCCAGAAATGCCGCCAGGCTGGGATTTCCTATTTCATTTTACACTTCCAGGTGAAAAAGGGGCACTGGAAAAATTAAGGAAAAAAAACACCTTTTACAGGAACCGGCAGCATCTTCCCAGATTTCAGCATCATTGAGGTCGGAGCAGTCTGGTAAGAAGCCAATAGCCATGATCTAAGCATGCAAGAGGCAGCCGTGATAAATAATGCAAATTGTCATTTTCATTTTAACAAGCCCTGGGGGGGGATCAGTCATATTTTTTTTTTAAAAAAGCTCTTTTCATCTTTTTAAATAAAGATTATTACCCGCAAATAAAATCATTAAAATTTGAGTCAACAGAAAGACGAGTCAGTGCAAAAGTATAGACACATATATGACGTGGTAAGCTAATATATTCTATTATCTATCATCTATCTATCATCTATCTATTATCTATCTATTATCTATCATATATCATCTATTATCTATCATCTATCTATTATCTATCATCTATCTATAATCTATCTATCTATCATCTATCTATCTATCTATCATCTATCTATTATCTATCTATTATCTATCTATTATCTATCTATCTATCTATTATCTATCATCTATCTATCATCTATATATTATTTATCATCTATCTATTATCTATCTATCTATTATCTATCTATTATCTATCATCTATCTATCATCTATCTATTATCTATATATCTATCATCTATTATCTATCTATCTATATATTATCTATCATCTTTCTATTATCTATTATCTATCACCTATCTATCATCTATCTATCATCTATCTATTATATATCATCTATCTATCATCTATCTATTATCTATCATCTATCTATCATCTATCTATCTATCTATTATCTATCATCTATCTATCCTCTATATATTATCTATCATCTATCTTTCTATTATCTATTATCTATCTATCACCTATCATCTATCTATCATCTATCTATTATATATCATCTATCTATCATCTATCTACTATCTATCATCTATCTATCATCTATCTATCTATTATCTATCTATCATCTATCTATTATCTATCTATTATCTATCTATCACCTATCTATCATCTATCTATTATCTATCTATCATCTATCTTTCTATTATCTATCATCTATCTATCTATCATCACTCAATGCATGGAAAAAAATGCCCATTTAGAGAATGGCTAATTTGGGGAAAAAAATGCCAAGAATCAAAAAAGCACTAAAAGTGTGAAAAATACCACAAAAAAGCACTGTTTATAATGTGTAGAATATTTCCTGTTGACTCACAGCCGGCATCCGGCCACAGCAGGGTTTTTTTTTGCTGAAAAAAATAAATGAATAAAAGTTAGAAAAAAAGAAGCATTTTCAAAAAATCCTAGAACAAACGCCATCACATGCTTTATTTTCCGAGAACGTCCTAGATTTAAAAATAAAGCCACAACACCCGAGTAATTCCACCAGAATGAGGCACAAGTAAATACAAGGTATTTTGACTATTCAGTAATTTTTACAGATATTAGGGGGGTGTCCCATACAATGTTCTATATAAAATAACGCTGCAGTGTTTGATCCATTTTGAAGTGGATTCACAAAGAATGGGAAAGAGAAAGGAAGGGCTTGTACTTCTACATCCTGGATCCATTATTGAAGTGGCGATTTTCGAAAAAAAAAAAAACGCTGCGGAGGAATTCACCCTTAATAGTAACATCTGGCCGAAGTGTTTTTACGCTGTGTGTGAATTAAACCTAAGACTCCATCAGACAGAATGAAAAAGAATTACAGAATTTTGTATTTAATGTTTAAAAACCTACATTGAAGTATTCTATTATTTTTATACACAATACGGCACAATGCTAATACTGGTCCTACATCCTCCAATGCAGAACATGTATTATTGAATACATATGTAAGTGATGCAACATGCAACCGTTTCCATTAATTGCAGGTCTATGGGAAAAAAAGGTGCTGGTGGTATTTTTTTTTCCTTTTTTGGTTATTGGTCCTGAGGGTTATTCTATAAATGTGAGTATTTGATTGGAAGGTCTGCTGTGCTTCTATCTGCCATTATGCACTGCTCAGCCTGCTGGATGTAATGTGACCCTCACATTTTTAACATAACACAAGAAAGGGCCAGGTGCAGGGGTCCTGGGGGCTCTGTTTACCAATAGCCTTTCATTAAGACCACTCATTCTCTGCCCCTTTGTATGGCACTTTTTTCATTGCATTTATTACACAAGCAGCCCATGACCAATCTACAGACAAAATGCTTATATAAATAATATATTGCAAGTATGTGTGTATGTATAATACATAAATAAATATATTATTTTATTGTAAGTATATATGTATAATATATAAATATATTTTATTGTAACTATATATTTAAAAATAATACATAAATAAATATATTTTATTGTAAGTATATATGTGTATGTATAATATATAAATAAATATATTTTATTGTAACTATATATGTAAAAATAATACATAAATAAATATTTTATTATAAGTATGTATGTGTATGTATAATATATAAATAAATATATTTATATGCAAGTATATAAGTATATATATCATTTTATTGTAAGCATATATGTGTATGTATAATACATGAATATATTATTATTTTATTGTAAGTATATAAGGATGTATAATATATGTATATAAATAGGCAAGCATAAATATATATAAACATATAATATATATTTATATATTATTATATTATATATGTTATATATATTACTATATTATATATTTTATTATACTATTATATATACTGTATATATATATATATATATATATATATATATATATAAAATTTTTTTTATCTATTTTAAAAAGGCAGCAGCAGTCTTCTTTAGCAATAATACAATATAGGTGACCATACAGCAGTGTGGTGTCCATAAAAAGAGAAGATGCAGCACAAATTTGATGCTAAAGGAAAATGTTTATCACCCAGATGTTTCAACAATTTATTGGTCTTTGTCATATATATATATATATCTATATCATACATTAATTATGTAAATTTTCAATCTATTTTATGTATTTTGTATTACTTAACTTTAGCCACAGTATAGAAACCTTGTGCTCATTATGTGTAGACCACTGCTTTGGGTGTGTTCACACATAGAAGTTTGTATCAGACATTTCTCCTGCTGTCCTATTCATCATTTGTAGTTACAGAAATGTATGTAACAAATGAGTATGAAACTACACTTGAAAAGGAAAAAAATATTAAAAAATGTTACACTGCTGAATTAAAAGAAAAGAAGTATGGCTCTCTCATTGGTAGGAATAATTTATTTTATTGAGAAGAAAGTGTAGAAAAAAATGATTTTTTTTACAATGTGAATTTCTAGCTTTTAAATTTATATAAATATAAAAATAGCATATACATATTTATGGTTGTGTATAAATATATATGTGTATATATGTATAGATACATACAGTATGTGTATATATATATACATGCACACATTTATATATATGCATGAATCATTGTGTGTGTGTAATAAATATATATATATATTTTATATATATTTATGTATTAATTTATATATACATCAATGTCATCAATTTATATTCCCAATATTTAATTGTTAAATTAATCAAAATAAATGAAATTTTTGGTTTTTCCTTGAATTCTTTGCAGCATTTGTCTAAATAAGGTACCATTATAAGATCTTGCATTTGGTAATAGCATTATTATTATTTCTGATTCTAAGTAGATAATAATAATAACAATATATCAATGGTGATTATTATATCAAATACCCTAAACATGCAAATATAATATCACATTCATTTTTTATTATTCTTGTGTTATTTTATGAAACAGTAGCAGTAAAGAAAATCATTATAATCATGAAATCTATAATAATCATAATTACACTTTTATTTAAACATTCTAACTATTCAATTCATAATATAAATATTACTACAAATAATTATACAATATTTAAATTACATATATATATATATATATATATATATATATATATATACACACACAGAGGTTATAGTCTGGCTTCCATTACTAGTGAGCCCCCTGAGCTGGGGACTGCAGTCATTCTGTAGCATTACTGACTGCTGGGAGAATACTAAGAGAAATAATAAAGATAATTCACAGCTGCTTTTCTTCATACAGGAAAAATATGTTCTTTAAATTTTGCAACTAAGTCACTAAAATACTACATTAGGTCATAAAATTCCCTGAATTCATCACCCCTACAAGTCATCATTCAAAAAACCTATCGTACAAAAAATATATATATATTGCTTGCTAGAATCGGATGGAATCGCTTTGATAAATGCTGGTTAAGATGTAAACACAAGCAGATTTTTTAGAAGCAACTGACATTTCATCTCCTAAAAACTGATATAATTAAGAACTTAGAGAACTGGAAATAAACTAGGAATACAGTACAAGCAGTGTATATCTATATAAATATTTTATATATATATATATATATATATATATATATATACACACACACACATGTGAGTGTGTAGATATATATACTGTAGATCTATATATACACTACAATTTATTTTATTTTTATATCATAAGTAGAGAAAATATATAAAATTGTATAAAATATAAATATATAAAATTCCATAGCAAAATTATATATATATATTTTTAATGCAATTAATATGTAAAATTCCATAGCAAAATAATATATATATGTTGAAGTGTATATATATATATATATATATATATATATATATACACACACACATATACATACTCTTGCAGTATATAAATGTTTATACATAATATTTAAACTATACATATTTTATAATAAATATTTATACATAAATATATAGCCAGTCGATAACGTTATTAAAATAAAATAGAATTAATATGTAAAGCATAATAAAAAAAATACAATGAAAACAGTCAGATAAGATAATAAATTGATTAAATAATTAAAATAAAATGAGTAATAAAACAATTCTTCTCTCCTTTACTCCCTCTCTTTTTTTCTTTCCTTCTTTCTCCTTTCTTTTTCTTCTCTCTTTATATTTTTTATTTTAGCTTTTTCTTTTATCTCTATCATTCTACTTACACATATATATAAATAATTAAAGAAAAGATTAAATCCTGTAATAGATAAACATCCTGTATCGAATGTAAAGCAAACAGCTGCTGTAACAACATGAGAAATATCCTCCATTTACAAAGCTTGGGTGCAAATCTGCTGCGGTAGAAGATAAGCTGAGCAAGAGAATGCAAACCTGTATTTATCCCACTAAGCTAATAATAAAGCTTGTTTGTACAACTAAACACTGACATTTATGGTTTCCTACCCCTGTGGTAAAACCTTGTTGCAAAATAAGACCACCCCCAAATGTAAAGTTCTCCAAAAGTATGTAAAAGGGGGGAATTGTCTAATGCGACACTTCCAAACTAACTTCCTTGTGATTCAGGGGAGAGGGTAAATCAAGGGTTAAACAGCCCAGTGATCATATATTTATGGGCAGCAGGCTAGCATTATTTCCTCCATAGTGAAATACAGAATAGGGGAGAAGATTTATTTCCCCACATCTGCCATCATCTACAGCATTGCTTTAATGAACTGATAGATCCTACAAATTACATCCTGCCCCAGAATTACTGCCTAATTATTATCTATGGGGTAAGTTTAATTAGCTCATCGGGAAAAGGTGTTTCATACTTATAGGGTTTTTATTTAAATCCATTTAACAAACTATCAGTCAAAAAATACCAAGCACCATTCATCTGCTGCAAGGTGGGAAACCTCAGGCCTGCACAGCTTATGGAATTACAACCAGAAGTGTCCAACTTGCTGGGGATTGTAGTTCCCAGAGACTTGAAGGAGGCGGAGAGGACTGGAGTATAGTGTTCTAGGTTTTATCCATGTTCTGTGTAAGTGTGATCAGCATCTTATTTTTAGATACTGTCCTGTTATACAGAAACTTTACAAGCGTCCAAGGTTTAAAAGTAAATGTTAAAGCTGAGCTTCCTCCGAGGAAGTGTTAAATATTCACCTAATTCCAAGGAGAAGTCATCCAAACCACAGGAGAGGCCAGGTCTATGTATAGAGGGGAACCGAGGGCTCCACACAATCTATCTATCTATCTATCTATCTATCTATCTATCTATCTATCTATCTATCTATCTAACATCTATCTATCATCTATCTAACATCTATCTATATTATCTATCTAACGTTTCTTTCTTTCGTTGTTATATTTTTCTTTTTTTTTCTTTCTCTTCCATCTATCTATATATATATCACATCACTCTATCTGTTTTCTCTCTCTTTGTTATACTTTCCTTTTTCTCTTTCTCTCTTCTATCTATCCTGTATATATCACTCTATCTTTCTTTCCTTTTTTATTTCTCTCCTATCTATCCTATTTATTTATCACTCTATCTATCTTGCTATCTTTCAATCTTTTTTCTTTCTTCCTTCCTTTTCCTCTCTTCCTTTATTTCTGTCTTGTCATTCTTTCTCTTCTATCTATCCTATTTATTAAACTATCACTCTAGCTAATATCAATCTTTCTACTCTCTGTCTATCAATCTATTATCTATCTATTATCTTTTCATCCCATATCTATTATCTATCTGTTAATCCATTTTCTATCACATATCTATCTATTATCTATCTATCTATGGATCTATTATCTATCTATCTATCTATCTAATCTATCCCATCTATCTATCTATCCCATCTATCTATCTATCTATCTATCTATCTATCTATCTATCTATCTATCTATCTATCTCACCTATCTATCTATCTATCTATCTATTATCTATTTATTATCTATCTATCTATCTGTCTATCTATCCCATATATCTATATATTTATCGGACTTCACAAAGTTTAATATGTAAAAGCAAGTCATAAAGAAATAGTTATTTCAAACCAATTAATTGGTTCATATACAACAAATATATTATATGGATTGTTTTACCTTAAATTATTACATCTTCCAAAAAGTTAAATGAAAAGTAAAAAAATCAATTGCCACCCTTTACATGACAGGTAGAGGATAAGTCTGGCTGCGACCTTCTTCACATCCCGGTAGAATCTAGCAGAGGTCGCATGCGATATTGGCGCACAGTGCACCGGGGTCAGTGCAGGGGTCGCTGCTGACAAATGTCAGGCGCACAAGTGTTCACCATTGTTGCTTATTACATAAAAAGGCGAAAAAGCTGTAAGATTTGGTGCTGGTGTCACCTGCATGGAATGATTGCTGCAAAGTGCAAGATAATAGCGCAGATAATGACACATGGGCAGGTAATGTGTGTGTACATAATATGTGTGTGTATTATATATATATAAAGTGTATATATATATATATATATATATATATATATATATATATATATATATATATATATATATAATGTGTGAATACAGAACTGATACACTGCTTGTGTGCATATATTGTCAAATGAAGGGATAAAAGGGAGTACAGACATTAGCTACTATACACAATGCATTGTGAGCTTTGTGTACATGTGTATGTAAGTTTTTTGTGTTGAGAGAGATAGATATATAGATGCATGATAGATCGATTAAATTGATAGATATGAAATAGGTAGAAAATGAATATGAAAAGTAAATGTATAAATGTGTTTGTATTATGTTTAGCTACATAGCTTAGACTGGGAAATGTAAAGGAGATTTATAGATAGAATATGTGTACGAATATGTGCATGCATAATAGAAAGATAGATGATAGATCAATGGATTAATAGATAAATAAGTAGAAAAAAAGAAAGAAAGAGACAAGAAGACCAATATAGAGATATGCATACAGATTGATGATAGGTAGCTAGACAAATGGATAGATTATATAGATAGATTATATAGATAGATTAGATAGATAGATAGATAGATGATAGAGAGATAATAGAGAGATATATAGATAGATAATAGGTAGATGATAGAGAGACAATAGAGAGATATATAGATAATAGTTAGATAATGATTGATTGATAGATGTGAGGATAGATAATAGATAGATACATAGATAAGATAGACGATGGATAGATAGATGATAGATAGAGAGATGATAGATATGAGGGTAGATGGATAGATAGAAAATAGACAGATGTGAAATAGGTAGAGAATGAATATGAAAACTAAGTGTATATATGTTTTTGCATTATGTTTAGCTAGACAGCTAAATGTATATGAGATTTATAGGTAGAATGTGTACAAATATTGTATGCATAATAGAAAGATAGATGATAGATCAATGGATTAATAGATAAATAAGTACAAAAAGAAAAGAAAGAAAGACAAGAACTACATATAGATATGCATATAGATAGGTGAATGCAAGCTAACTAGATAGATAAACATATAGATAGAATTAAAATGTAAAAATAGACATTGCAGATAGATTGATGGATGCATATATAGATAGATAATAGACTTCTTTAATATAAGTATCTGAAAGTAAATCAGTAAATAGTGTGAATTGGCTTCCAGTCCAGGATGCATGAATCACATTATATTCCAGCCTTGCATTGTGTCCTGTGTCTTTCATCTCACCTCCTGGCCTGGAGATTTATGAATGGAGCACCTATATATACATCACTTTAGGGCTGTAGAGGTGCATGTGCCTCAGAAAGGGGCTGAATCCCTTATACTTGATAAAAAATAATCCCCTTTGGTCAATTTTACTTCCTAAATAAGCAGTAAGGTAGGTGCAAGCTGTGGATTCCTGACATTGCAGTGCATGGACAGAGCAAATGCTATGGTGGTAATTGAAAGCATCTAGATAGTAAGTGAACTAATTTCTCTCCTATGAGCTGTTCCAAATGATTTGGGATACACAACCCTAATTCATTTTAACAATAGGAGAGAAACTATGTAGCTTAATTTCAAAGTTTCTAATAAATTAGATCAAAGGCACCCAGGACTTGGGGCTCCAATTACTAAAGTACTTTCCTCTGAATTTATGGTTGGGTTTTAGGCTGGCTGTGAAAGGGGCTAACGGGATATATTGGGGGGATGTGATGGCTTGGAGAAAAAAAATCCTTTTAAATCTTGAAATAACAAAACCAGACGCTGTATTCTTTCCATATTGCAAATAAAGAATGGCATTGTGTGCTTTGCAAGCAATGTGTGATGAAAACCAAGAAAAAAAAATTGGCAATTTGCATATACACTCCCACTACAAATGCTCCCAGAAGGTGTTTATACCATGACCCAATTTTTATGTTCCTAAAGGCCAATGTTCATTCCTTTTGGATCTGGTAAGAAATGAGTTTTTGGCCAATAAAATATAATAAGGCCGCTCTGTTAGTTAAAAGCATCTTGGCAACATGTAGGCAACAATCTCTATTTTGTAATTGTGGAATCCTTTCATGATAATTTCATGCAGTTAAAAGAACCTGATTGATGCCATTTAGGGTCTAAAATAGGAGAGATGGGCAATTTAAAGTTCTTCCAAACAATCACTGCAGCACGGTTTCCTAAAATGACATTCATTTACATTTTATATGTCTTTTCATAGGACCAAATGAAAACTTTAAGAAAACTCAAGGAGAGAGGAATGTAATTTTGAAAAAGAATGTTTGGCAAATGAATTGCAAAAATAAATAAATAAAAATAATATATAAAAAAAAATTGGGAAATTTGAGATGACTTTAATTATTCTTCTTCCATCGCAATTGCTCTTTGTTCTCATGCAATAATAATAACAATAATGATAATAATAATTGATAATATTATCAGAACTGTGAGGATTGCCCCCTGCTGAAACTTCTTGTTTTCCAAACTTTGCTATGCATCTATGATTTTTTTTTTCCTTTATATAAACAAACAGAATAAATTTCATTTTCTGATTTTTTTTTGTGATTTTTTTTTTCAATTCAAAGTTTTTTTAAAATGTACATTAAAAAATACCTTTTATGCAGATTTTGTTTTTATTATCTTTTTAAGATTATGCTGTATACATGAAAAAAAGACCTTTTATGCAGATAATGTTTTTATTTTTTTAAAGATTATGCTTTTGTTGAAGCTCCTTTTATGATTTAGCCTAAAACTTGTATTACTACCATGATTTTTAATTTACTAATAATAATAATAATAATAAGGTCCTAATATCATCATGAGCTTCTTTGGATTCTGCATGCTTTATATACGGAAGGGATTGTATTATATCTGTTTGCTCCTTTGACTTCCGGTTAAATGTAAGGAAATAGATATTTTTTAACATTTTGAACAATTGATAAAGAATTAACCAACTGCAATTGCTAGATCCCTGTGCACATGCAAAACATTAACAAGACATAAGTGCAAAATAAATCTGGAAGTTTTTCCCTTTTTCCGTTTTTGTCCTTTCTAAAATGATCTGATATTCTTTTACGTACAATTGTATGAAATCCATGATTTGGTGTTGACTGTAATGGATTTTTTATATTAATTTATAAGATATTGAGTTGTTGTTTTTGTAGGGCATTTGTGTATTTATCAATGTAATTTTATTTCTTGCAACATTTATTTCAAGAGTTAAAATTATAACCTGCATAGATTTTTTTTTTTTTTAGAATTCACAATTCTCTATTTTTACGCTGTTATAATAGAAGATAGACAGCAATGCTGCAAGTATCTCTGTTCATCCATTATATGCTATTATATTAAATGCTATTATTAGTTTTTATAGATTATTATTATTATTTTTACTATTGTTGTTATAATTATCCATTGTCACATCCAGGGAAAGACACAGCTAAAGGCATAAGCAATTTTGGAGTTGTGTAGAAAATATGTGCTGTATATCTATATTATTCCATGTTTGATGATTTTATAAAAACTCTCAAAAAATAACAATTCTGAAAACACTGACTACTAGCGGTTCGAGATGAACGAACCCAAACTTAAAAGTTCGGTGTTTGTAGCGGACAGTTAGTGCCCGGTGCTAAACTCTGAACACTGACTTCTCCCTGAAGTCCGTTCTAATGTTCGGAGTTCTGGTGGAAGTCTAGGAGGAGAGAGAGAATTTTCCAGCTCAAAAGTTTGGGTCCCTATTGTTTTCAATGGGGTTCGGGTTCTGGTTCAAGTTCGGGTAAAGTTCTGGTACTGAACCAAACTTTGGAATAAAGTACCAGAACCCAAACTTCCATGGGTCTTCTCATCCTTACTAGCGGTTACTATTCCCTATTCTCAATGGGGGATGTCCCTGATACTTTGACACTGCCCAAACCAATGAGCGCTGATAGCATCTCAGTATCTTTCATCTCATGATAATTACCAATAACATATTATGAGTCCATAAAATTGAACTTATCTTCTAGAATGGAAGAGGAAACACAAAAATGTCCAGTATGTCCGACTCTCCAGTCTCTCTAACTTTGGTCTAGTGTAAGAAAAAAAAGTCGTCCAACAAGTCAAGATCTTGAACAGACCTTTCTAAATCTGAGCCGTCTGTCCTCATTAAGGCAGGATAAATTCCCCCCAAAAAGTTCAAGATTAGGGATGAGCTAACTCGTGGAAGTTCGGATTCTGGTACCCAACCCAAACTTTATTACAAAGTTCAGTTTCGGTACCAGAACTATACCCGAATTTGAACCAGAACCCAAACCTCATTAAAAATAATGGGGACCCGAACTTTTGAGCTGTAAATTTTCTCTGCAATGGACTTCCCCCGGAACTCCAAACATTACTACGGACTTCCGGGAGAGGTCAGTGTTCGACTTTCATCACCGGACTAACTGAACCTTGAATTTTTTAAGTTCGGTTCCACTCATCTCTGTTCAAGATGTCAAGGGTTGTATGTTAGTGATGAGCCAGCATGCTCGTTACTTAAGATTTACGAGCATGCTTGGGTGTTTCCTGAGTTTCTTCAGCATGCTCGGGTGTAATGTTTGAGTCACTCCGTGCACATGATTTGCGACTGACAGCTTTAATACATTTGAGGAATGCCTCTTTCTTAGGCATTCCTCACATGTATTAAAGCTGCCAAACAATCACAAATCATGCACAGGGAGTGACTCAAACATTACACCCGAGCATGCTGAAGATACTCGGTGAGCACCCCAGCATGCTCGCCGAAAGGGTTAACAGAACATACTCGCTTATCACTATTGTATGTAAATGAGGGCTGCAGTGTCCACTGGGTGTATGCTCTGCTCAGAACCCAACCCAACTTTCCCCAACTGTCGTAGATTCTTACGCTGTGCAAGCGCTTAGAGCTACAGCACTTATCAGAATTTTCTTGAGAATTTGATTAAGGTGTACGGTGGCCAGTCACTTATGCTCCTTGCTGCTCCATTTATTGTCTATGAGAGTGAAGATAGTGCAGAGCTCTGCACACCTTCATCAAAGCCATGGACTTTGGATGGAGTGACCGCACGCATGTGCATCTGACTGCTCCATTTAACTCCTCCTGGAGACAGTTGTGCAGCCAGAACACAACAAAGGGTATAAATGGTGTCACCAACTCTGATCTAAAAATTATCTTTAGTGGATGGGTGATAATTTTTAGAGTCTATAAAAACCATCTTAAGATAGCAAATGAGGGTCAATGTGACCGTACGAGGTGACCCATCATGCCAAGTGATCCATTGTTCTAGCTGCTTTAAAACACATTGTCAATGCTTTCTGATAGGTTCTCCATTGATCGATGGTCACATACCGTAGTGCCACGTGTCATGGCACACAACATCACCAAGTAGTTTTTGACAGTGAATTATTTTGTGTTATATTGAATATTCGAGAAAGCGCAAGTTCTAATGAATGCTTATTGGGTTATACAGGGCCATATTTCCATGCTCTGTTTCCTAAACATTAGCAATTTGTCAAATTTGAGGACTTCATTTTGTAGCCAAATTGTTTCTTAAATGAACATTAAATGTAAATCTAAAGGCACGGCCAAACGTTTTCCTGTTCGGCTCATTTACGAGGAAACAATTTTCTTTAGTCCCTCTCCTGCCTCGTGTGTTCTACAGCGAAAAGAAACAGCATGGAAGAAAATTATGAGCCTTTTACTTTCAGCATTACTCAGTTATTAATTTCATGAATGAAATGAGTGTATCATAAAAAAGGCAAATGTACTAAAAAAAAAAAAGAAGTAAGGTTTTGTTTTACCTGGAGAAAACACTTCTCGTGCGCGACAGATTAAAACATGTTACTTGTATGGTGAAATCTTATATCACATACTAACAACTGCAATAAAGGGATCATGCACATGGCCACTTTACAGCTTCGATTTGTAGGGAGGGGCATGAGGCCTCCATTGAGCCTCCGTAAGCCTCTGATTACCGTACAGACGGATAAACTACATGTTTCATTGCATATTTAAGGCTGCATGGACTGGATGAGCAAAAGGAACCCAACTACCCAGGTCCAAGGTTCAATTTGGTCCTCCATGGAAGACAGACTGGGGCAATGTTCACTTCTGCACTGGCAATTCTTTGCCCAGCATCCTGGACACCTCTGCTGGTTACAACACAACTGCAATGTCATGACATCGTAGTGACATAGTGAGAAGGCTTCATGCAACATCATGACATTTCAGGGTCTAGTAAGCGAAAGAGGCAACCAGGATGCCAGGCAAACAATTAGTGGTCTAGAGTGAATACTGCAAGTAGAAAAAGGGGAAAGCTCCAGCCACAGGTAAGTCCCAAAAAGTCTTCTTTATTGAATTAAAATACAAATGCTACGGCACATATCCAAAAAAGCCCCTAAGAGCTCTTAGGGGCTTTTTTGGACATGTGCTGTAGCATTTGTATTTTAATTCAATAAAGAAGACTTTTTGGGACTTACCTGTGGCTGGAGCTTTCCCCTTTTTCTACTTGCGCGAGTCTCGAGGTGGTTCTCCGCACTCCGTGCCCCAGGACGCTTATACTCAGGTGAGCTGGTGTTCCTTTTTCCTTTTCTACATAGAGTGAATACTGCCTTCATCCAAAATGCCATGGAGGTCCATAATGGACATGGGACCAAAGTAATTCAAATATTATTGCTTATGTCTATGAATGACAACTGGAGAAGTAAAGTAGTAGTGGTGGAACAGAGTAGATCAGGAGGCTCGCTGAAGCAACGTAGCAGAGTCGAGTGATGTAGCAGAGCTGAGCATGTCAGGCGGGACATAGTGGTTGTGTAGCAAAGCCCAGCGACATACTAGAGCTGTGTATGTCACTTGGCTCTCAGTGGGTATGTAGAAGAGCCCAGCAATGCAGCAAAGCTGGTTATGTCCAGAGGCGCAGAGTGATAATGTAGAAGAGTACAGTTATTTAGAACATAGTAGATCTGGCTTTGTCAAGAGACACACAGTGGCAATCTAACAGGTATGTCAGGAGGCACAGAATGACAATGTAGCAGAGCCCATAAATCTAGGTATTTCAGAAGGCATGGAATGACAATGTAGCAGATCCCAGCAATATAACAGATCTAGGTATGTCAGGAGGCACGAAGTGACAATGTAGCAGTGTCCTGCAATGTCTCAGATATGGGTATGTCAGGAAGCACGGAGTGACAATGTAGCAGAGCCTAGCAATATAACAGATCTGGGTATGTCAGGAGGCACACAGTGGATATATAGCAGAGTATATCAGGAGAGGTGGATAGTTCTATGTAGAATTAAACACCAACTGCTGGAATTCTCCGGTGTTATCTCCACCCAGTTGAGTGACATCACAAGTGCTTCATAACAAAAGGGATGAATATATATGCACATGACAATTTTTAATTATTTGATCCCATAAATGTAATTTATTTAGTGCTGATGCATCATGGTGTTTGTCTGTTGGAACAGGAAGCTGACTGAGCAGGAAATTAGTGTGAGATCCTGAAAGCTCAGTGTGTGCAGTGTGCTAGTAGCTGGTCAGATTACTGACAAGTAATCTGACATGTTAGGCTATGGGTTGAACTAGATGGACTTAGTCTTCCTTCAACCTTAAAAACTATGTTACTAGGTTACTGAATAAAGGTGCAACTGTTCCTGTGACTCCTGTCAGAGAGGAAGAATTACTTTGGGGGGAGGACTACGGTTGGATGCAGAGTTGGATTCCCCCCAAGGCATCTTCTGTGACGTAAATGGCCTTCTCCTAGCCTGTCAGGGTAAAACTACGCTCCAATTGACAAGCCCAGGATCCACTCTTCGGCCTCCCAGCTAAATGGCCGATTGGACGATCAGACAGCCTCTTCAGAGATCAGTTAACGGCCGCTAAGTCCTGAGCTCAGGCCCCACCACAGGGATCCCGGTGTGAGCGTGCACGCAGACTATAGAGAGTTTGGCACCAAACATAGATTCTCAGTTAGAGACATTGTTTGCTAATAGGACTGTGTGAACCTTAGCTAGATACTCCCCTCAGTGGGTGAGCTTGTATACAGATAGCATAACAGAATTGTAATTTTAGATAATTGTTAAATTTGTGAATCTATGCACTGCACCACTGCAGGGGCCACCTCTTGCACTCATTTAATTACATCCTTGCTCTGGGTAACTCCCGGTTGCTACATTGGGCAGAATCAAAAGTCAGGCAAATTATAGTGTATCTGATAGAACATATTGGGCCTATCGGTTGTGCAGCGGAGGGGTCCTAGCTGACCTGGGCTAGGTGTGTGTGAAATTTATCTGTGTCTTTCTTGCGTTTTCGTGGTAACTCAGTTTACTATTTTGTTAGTAAAAAGTAGTCCCCTAACAAGTTGCCGGGCCGTGTTCTTTGTCCTTTTCCCGCTGTATTCTGAGATGGACCACCACAGTACATGATCTACAATGCTATGAAAAGCACAGGTCATGAAATTTAAAGGACTTGTCCAGGAAGAGAAAAGGGATCTGTTTTTTTTTCCAGCTCAACGGCACTTTTGTCAAAGGTCTGCATCTAGTAATAAAGCTCATAACTACTGAAGTGAACAGGACAGCTGACATACAGGATACAGGTATCTATGTGTGGTGTATTATGGCTCCCCAGTACTTGGGACTTGTATTGAGGCATTATATGGCCATGTGCATGAGGTCTTACAAGTTAACTGTAAGGTCACATGTCTGGCAGTAAAGTAGAGCAAAACTACTATATATTTCATTATTTTGCCATGTGACTGAATATACAGTTACGTAAAGACTTGATTTTGCTTCAAAATAATAACTGTACAAGAATGTCATTTACCGATCTCTGTACCTCCTGCTTCATATGGACAGACATGCAGTGATTCCAGCCAATCACTGGGTGCAATGGTTACATGTCCATCTAGATCAGGGGTGGGGAACCTCAGGCCCGTGGGCCATTTATGGCCCTCGATGAGCATTTATCCGGCCCCTGGGCAGATTTCCGAGGACCACAGTGCTTGGGCCGGCAGATGAATTTTTATGGCCATTGGCCCATTAATTACTTCTTGCTCTGTGAGCATGCGCGTGAAGTGGTCATTACTGAACACTGAGGTATGTGCAATGAAAGATTACGACCTGCCAGTGTCAGGACGTACTTTGAGGGCAAATTAGCGCGTAACTTGTACGGCTTCTGAAGGACGGTATAAATATCCAAAGGGCCCTTGGCAGAAAAAAAGATTCCCCAACCTGGTCTAGATCATATATGTCAAACTCTGGCCCATGGGCCAAATCTGGCCCGCAGAGTGGTTATATTTGGCCCTCGACACCAGAACCGCCACCCTTATGTGAGGCTATTATTCTGTATGGAGGACTATGTGGGGCTCATTATTCTGTATGGAGGACTATGTGGGGCCCATTATTCTGTATGGAGGACTATGTGGAGCCCATTACTCTGTATGGAGGACTATGTGGGGCCCATTACTCTGTATGTTGGACCATGTGGGGCCCATTACTCCGTATGGAGCATTATGTGGGGCTCATTATTCTGTATGGAGCACTATGTGGGTCCCATTAATCTGTATGGAGGACTATGTGGGGCCCATTATTCTGTATGGAGGACTATGTGGGGCCCATTATTCTGTATGGAGGACTATCTGGGACCCATTATTCTGTATGGAGGACTATGTGGGGGCCATTATACTGTATAGAGGACTATGTATGGCCCATTATTTTGTATGGAGGACTATGTCGGGCCCATTATTCTGTATGGAGGACTATGTCGGGCCCATTATTCTGTATGGAGGACTATGTCGGGCCTATTATTCTGTATGAAGGACTATGTCAGGCCCATTATTCTGTATTGAGCGCTATGTGGGCCCATTATTCTGTATGGAGGACTATGTGGGACCCATTATACTGTATGGAGGACTATGTGGGGCCCATTATTCTATATTGAGCACTATGTGGGGCCATTATTCTGTATGGAGAACTATGTGGAACCCATTATACTGTATACTGGTTGGCCCCCAACTTTGTCCAAGTTTTTTTATTTTGGCCCTCTGTGTGTTTGAGTTTGACATCCCTGATCTAGATGGAGCAGAAAATACAGAGACTTGCAAGGAACCTGGGTTAGCATCAGAATGGGATTGACTTGGGATCAGTGTTGGACTGGGGTGCCAAGGGCCGACCAGTGACCAACTCCAGGGCCTCACTTTTCAGCTACATATAAATGTGACATTATCATCAATCACAAATTTATATAACAATGAGCTGGGTAGATTGCTACTGACTAAGATGCTGCCTTTGTCTGTACATAATGACTCAAGTGACTCAAGTATATTGTGTCAAGTACTGCTCATATAAGAGGGTGGTGGCCCAGTCCTGTCCAGGGGCCCTCCGGAGGATTCTCCTATTCTCCTGAGCGCCAGTCCAAGCCTGCTTGGGATCCATAAATGGAGTGTTACTTCTTTTTTTTGTTTTTTTTAAATTAAACAATGATGCAATTGAAGTGTAAACTTTCAATTTTAAAGGGGTTGGACAAAAATATCCTTTGAAACGTTTAAGAATTGCAACCATTTTTCTATAAAACTTCGCCAAAAGTAATTGGACAAATGAACTTTACCATAAATAAAATGTTGATTTTTAATACTTTGTAGAGAATCCTTTGCAGGTAATGACTGCCTGAAGTCTGGAAGCCATGAACGTCACCATCGCTAGGTTTCCTCCTTTGTGAGGCTTTGTCACATTTACTGCCACTGACTTCAGTTGTTGATTGTTTCTGTGTCTTTTTGCCTTAAGTTTTGTCTTAAGCCTGTGAAATGTGGCTCGATGGGGTTGGGATCTGGTGATTGACTTGACCATTGCAGAATATTCCACTTCTTTGCTTTCGCAGTATGTTTTGAGTCATTGCCCATCTGTCCTGTGAAGGGTCGTCCAATCAACCTTGCTGCATTTGGTTGAATCTGAGCAGAAAGTATTGCCCTGTACACACAGGATTCATCCGGCTGCTTCTGTCTTTAGTCACATCATCAATAAACACTATTGACCCAGCATCATTGGAAGCCATGCATGTGTAAGGTGCCTCAGCAAGGTAGTCGTGGGCGAGCTGTAGCCCCCGCTTGCTCTGGCACCCTACAGAAAGTATGTGTCCTCCCTCTGATGTGTGGCTGTGTAGGTGGAGCTCTCCACTTACTTCAGACTATCCGATCGCGGCTGTCTCCAGGCATTTCTCTTCTGGGACCAGGGCAGCAATAAATTCAGAGGACACAAGGTTCTTAACCATAACTGGGACTTTACTTGGGGAAGAGGAATATATACAGTATTTACAGACTGATATAATGGATAAGGCCCGACAGGTTGTCATCTCCCTCACAGGTGCTGGAAACATCTTCAGCCCTGGTTCCCTCTTTAAGTGAAGCATCTCTATGACTCTATTATCTAGCCCTAGAGAATCTTCCTCACCAGCGACAGTTTATCCGGATCCTATATCTCCCCCACGTCTTAGCCTGGAGTCCTATCTTCCTTTGCTGCCTGCAGACTGAAAGTGCCCCGGGTCTTCAATACCTCCGTTGAGTTTCTCCGGCTGGCCAACAGGACTATTGCGTAGGGAGATCTTCACACAGGTGATCCTACTGTCTGAGGGTACGGAGTTCCCATCTACCCTAGCAGCCACTATATTAGACTGTCCGTAAGGTTCACTGTCCAAATTCTAACTCTACCTTTCTGGAAATTTACTACTCATTGCCTAGAGTGCCCACTCTCTATGGGCTGTCCTTTTACCCAATTAACTCTTCACTGTCACCCTGCTAGTAGACTCTCACTAACAGCTGTACCCAACAGTGGCATCTTGTGGCTGGTTACAAGTACTGCAGTCCACAAGGAATTATGTTAAACTAAGCTCCAGATAGTGCCATGATCAGACATTGAGTGTAAGTTCCCTCCCTACTCTACTGACTGGACCACTGCAGCTAACCCCTTAGCTTGTCCTAACAACAGTTCAGAGAGGTCTAACTACGGGAACATTCTCTTTAAACGACATCAGTGCCAAAGGAAGGCTACGTCCTTCTCCACTACTACACATGCCCGGCCATCACACCATCTCCATGTGTTACAGAGAATGTGCCGAGGATCATGAGCCATTCCAAACCTTCTCCAGACTTATTTCTTTCCATCATTCTGGTATTGGTGGATCTTAGTTTGGCTTTTCCAGAACTGGGCAGCTTCTTTAGATGGTTTTTGGCAAAGTATAATCTGCCTTTCTATTTTTAAGGCTGCTTACTGGTTTGCACCTTGTGGTGAACCCTCTGTATTTGCTCTCATGAAGTCTTCTCTTTATGATAGACTTAGACACTAAAACACCTACTTCCTTGGGAGTTTTCTTTACTTGGGTGGATGTCGTGAAGCAGTTTTTCTTCACTATGGAAACTATTCTGCAATCATCCACCTCTGTTGTCTTCCCTGGACGTCCAGGCCTTTTTGTGTTCCCAAGCTCAACAGTGCGCTCTTTATTTTGCAGAATGTGCCAAACTGGTGATTTGGTCGCTTCTAACATTTCTGCTCTCTCTGATGGATTTCTTCTTTTTTCAATCTAATGATAGTCTGCTTCTCTTCCATTGAGAGCTCCTTTGACCGCATGTTTTGGGCTCACAGTAACAGCTTCCAAATGCAAATGCCACACCTGGAATCAGCTCCAGACATTTTACCTGCATAACAGATGATGTATTAATGAGGGAATAGCCATCGCAGCCCATTAAAAAGCTTTAGAGATAATTTTCCAATTACGTTTGGTCCTTTGGAAAATAGACAGCTTCATATTAAAGAGCTGTAATTCTTAAACCCTTACTCTAATTAGGATGTGAATTCCCTCCAATTAAAACTGAGAGTCTACACTTTAAGCCAATATTGATTAAGTAACTGTATCTTGAATATGTTTTGGTAAATAGGTAAAATGCCAAAAGTTGTGTCACTGTCCAAATATTTCTGGACCTCACTGTAAAATATCCATTCAAAAAAAGTGTCATGGAAAACGACTTTCAATTGCAATGGATCATACATCTCGTACAGATGAGAGGTGTAAGAAGAATGATTTACAGAACACCGGTCAGCTCACCCTGTCCTTCAGTACTTACTTGTATTACCCATGAAATGAGAATTCTACACATTGTGCTATTCATCTGTGATCCCAACTAAAAAATGGAAGAGTAAGTTGACAACTGGGCGTTATCATTCTCTTTTTCAAATTAGTGTGCCCTTACACAGTCTGATACTGATGCAGCTGCTGATTGGACCATGTCAGAGAGTTCGGGGACACACTCCTGATGTGATAATTGAGTTTATTCATAAATTTCCCAAAAGAAAAAGAGAGGAACATTACAACACAAAGATAGTTGTTAGTTTATAGGGAAAACAATCATTTACAAAAGCAAACATCTCAGGAGAGGTGACTCGTCCTCTTTAGCCCCTTAAGGATGTAACCAATTTAAATTTTTGCGATTTCATTCTTACCTCCACTTCTTCTAAGACCCATCATGTTTGTATTTTCCATCTACATTACCATACAAGTTCCATTTTTTTTGCCCGATGTTGTATAGTTTTGGATGACATCATTCATTTTACCATACAATTTAGTGAAACAAGATTCTAAATAGGGTGAAATGGTGAAAAAACACACAATTCCGTCATAGCTTTTTTGGGGCTTTGTTTTTACAAGTATTCATTGTGCAGTAAAAATGGCAGTCACGTCAATACGATTACAGACATTTTACAAGACCCGTAAGCCTTTTAGTTTTCTGTCGCGTTTCATGAGTGCTTTTGTTTTATGTGATATAGTTTTTAAAGATATCCTTCTTTGGATACACACAATATTTTGATGGACTTTGTTATTATATTTTTAGGGGAATTGTGGCTGCTGTAAAAACTGCAATTTTGGCGTTTTATATTTTTTCTTTACACAGTTTACCTTTTGGGATTTTGTCAAGGAGGAGGGATAGCTGCATGAATGGACACCCCACCATGCTTGTGCCCCTTTATCACTGCTATTGAAGACTTACAGCTGTGTTTAAGTGATTAAACAGCAGCGATCATAATTAGCTCTGATCACTGTTGATAAAGACAGGTGCTGGCTGTATAACACAGTTGTCCCAGCACCTGACATGTTTGGAGCGGGCTCAGCTGCTGAGCCTGCTCCATATACCCACAATCTCTCAGTGATGTAATAGTACATCAGCGAACGGAAAGTTGTTTAAGTGAAGCGTCAACATTTAATATAGTTTAAGAATAAGATCAGTTCTGCAGAAAAATTCCTAGATGAATCCCACCACAAAGCCATACTGTATCCAGGCGATTCCCACCACAAATCTGCATGTATGGTTTATTTATTTCTAGTAGTTTTCAGCTTGATCTTGAGCCATGGCGACTTGATGGATGAACTCTCCGTAGGAAGATCGATCTTGTGCAGCTTAGATAGGTCCACCAGGGTCTTCTACAATGTTATCTTGATAGTATCAAGCCACCGGGTTGCTGGTCTTCCTCTTCCTCTTGTTCCTCCTATTCTTCCAACCATCATGTCCTTCTTCAGTGACTGATCTCTTAGTATGATGTATCCAAAGTAGGCAAGTCATAGCTTGGTGATCCTTGCTCCCAGTGACATGTCTGGGTTGATTTGTTCCAAGATTGATTTGTTTGTTCTTCTTGTCATCCACAGTATTGAAAACATCCTTCTCCAGCACCAAATTTCCAAGGCATCGATTCTTTTTCTGTCTTGATTCTTTATCGTGCACGTTTCACATCCATGTATTACTACAGAAAAGACCAAACTATGTACGAGCCGTGTCTTCATTACCAGTAAAATGTTCCTCAATTTGAAGACCTTGTCCGGTGACTTCATTGTTGATTTGCCCCTAGCTAGTCTCCTATTGACTTCCGGTGTGGTCGCTGCATCTTGAGTGATCATCGATCCTAGTAGGTTAAAGTCTTTTACAACTTCTAGTTCATCGCCGTCCATCTCAAATATGTCCTGGTCTTACCTGAACGGGCTAAAGGAGCATTTCTTAAAGAACCTTGTACATGCGAACAAGACATGGACAGTCTGTTTATTTTTATGAACACAATGTAATGCTTTATTTCTGGTGTGACAGCACTCTTAAGGCACCCATACACAATAGACTAAGGTCGGCCAAAGCCACTGATATCAGCGGGCTTGGCTGACAGTCTAATGTGTATGGTGGCCCCCAACTCTCCCTTGACAGATGATGTCAGGGGGGGTGAAGATCCGGCATGTCCAGCTTTAGAGAACAAAAGGAACCGGAGTCTAGAGATAAACCCCCGGCATGTCTGATAGCGGCTTTCTCATAAAAACACAGGAGAGGTCAGCAGAGCGAGGGCTCCTGTGTATAGGAGTGATGGCCAAGATAGCTGCCGCCTGAACCATCATTCGGCCAACAGCTATCTATTATGTATGGGGGGCTTTAGGGAAATGTTCACTTGCCGCCTAGTTTCTCCACAGATTAACAATGATTACTAGAAGTCGGAGACCCTGTGATTACTTTTCCATTGGGGGTACCTACTAATAAAAAGATTGCCAAAGACAATATCCCCTTTAAGAATTATCTGTCATTCGATTTCACCATATACACTACATACATTATTAAATGCAGACCGTAGAGAACATGAGGCTGGTGTACTTACTTTGAAAAACTATGTTTATTCCCTTTTTAAGGTTTCCCCACCAGCATTTAAATATCACGTAAGAAATTTTGCCTTCTGTTCATCTACAATATATATCAAGGGGCAATCGGCAGGTCTCCTTTCTACAAACCATAATTTGGCTGTGAAGAAGCTTGCTGCAACAGGAAACTTCCCCAGTCTTCTGTCTGCAATAGTAAACCAGCCAAGCTAAACCCCAACCTCGCAGCCAGAATAAGACTAATGCCCGTTTTCTGCCAAATTTCTTACAAAGTGAAAAATTTCAAGGTCATTTTTTTCTTGTGTTTTTTTTTATTTTTTAACGTCATTTTTGGTTTCCTGGGAATATTACTGAACCATTTTTTCCCCTCAATCAATGAATGAAAATGGCTCTTCACATTCATATCACAGCCAAATTTTCACATTATAATCCTTTCTTTCCACATTTTGTTGGATAGAGTAACATTTAATATATGGTTGAGGCCACCCAGCTGTGTTAATTTCTTTGCTAGTAAAAAAAAATAAAAATAATTATTTTTAAACATTATTTTCCTTCCCGGTGTTCCAAAAATTATAAGTAAAAACATCAGATTTAATGAAGCCAAATTGAATATTTTCCATGGCAACCACAAATGCGAAATACTGCTGTAAAATGTAAAGGTGAATATAACGAGGCCATTAGTCTTCTGTAGTCAGGTGCCATTTGGGGGAGTTTAGCAGATGGGACCTCTTTCCATTACATTAAATACTTATTACATACAGTACAGACCAAAAGTTTGGACACACCTTCTCATTTAAAGATTTTTCTGTATTTTCATGACTTTGAAAATTGTACATTCACACTGAAGGCATCAAAACTATGAATTAACACATGTGGAATTATATACTTAACAAAAAAGTGTGAAACAACTGAAAATATGTCTTATATTCTAGGTTATTCAAAGTAGCCACCTTTTGCTTTGATGACTGCTTTGCACACTCTTGGCATTCTCTTGATGAGCTTCAAGAGGTAGTCACCGGAAATGGTTTTCACTTCCCAGGTGTGCCCTGTCAGGTTTAACAAGTGGGATTTCTTGCCTTATGAATGGGGTTGGGACCATCAGTTGTGTTGTGCAGAAGTCTGGTGGATACACTGTTGATGGTCCTACTGAATAGACTGTTAGAATTTGCATTATGGCAAGAAAAAAGCAGCTAAGTAAAGAAAAAACGAGTGGCCATTAGTGTTGAGCCACCCCCGTAGTGTTCGAGTTCGGTTCGGTTCGTCGAACACCCGTGTGTTCGCCGAACTGTTCGTCGAACTGTTCGTCGAACACCTTCGAACACCGTTAAAACCAATGGCAGTCAAACAAAAACACATAGAAACACATAGAAAACACCTTCAAAGGTGTCCAAAAGCTGACAAACTGCTCAGAAGACACAACTAACACATGGAAAAGTGACAAGTACATATAGTCATGTGAAAAGAAAAGAGGTGGAGGAGTAAAAGGAGGGGGAGACACAGATATAGGCATGTCATGCCCTTCTAAAATCCAAAAAGTGAGAAGCCGACACGTTCAGTCCGCTCCTGCCCGTGCCACCTCCGTGTCGCCGGGTTTGTGCCAGAGCCGCGGTGAACCCTGACGGCCAGCCCCCCTCTCCCAATACTGGTGCCTGTCCGCTGGTGGGTCGAGCGAGCCCCCCTGTGGTGGAGGCAGCTCTAAGCTTTTTAATTTAAATTGTCTCTCTAATTTGAATGAATACACTTTAAATCCATTTACAAGGATCTATTGGAGGGCAAGTCTCATGCCAGCAGCCGCGTAATTCCAGCTCCAGTAGCGTCCACTAAAGCTGCTGCAGTTAAAAAGCTTTTATAAGGATCGAGCTTGGCTGTCCACCGCAAGGCATCCTACTGCCAGTCCCAGCCCCTATGCCTTGGGGTGCCTCCTGATGCTCTTCACTGAGTATCCCGTGGTCACGAAGCATTTCCTTTGAAAAAATTAAGTGTACAAACTACAGGTGGTGTAGCTTGCTTAACAGCCGGGATAATCCGCTGACTAGCAGACACTGCTACTAGGCACAAAGTATTTCCTGGGCTAGATGCAGTTAAAAATTTGTAATTAGATACTCTCGTTGGATGCTGAGAAAGCATTCCATAGAGTCTCCTGGCACGCCATATATGATTCTCTTAAAAAGCTTGGGGTAGGGGTCTAGGGGACCCTTTTATAGCCAAAATCACGGCCCTGTATTACAATACGTCACCTAGGCTGAAGATAAATGGAACTGTAGCACCCTGAGGGCTCGGTTGCTACAGAGGTATTGCACCGCACCCAGAGGTGTGATATCTCACTCTCAGGTAAGGATGGAGTGTGGATCAGGACCCGACACCTGCATGCATTACACCACATTGCCGTGGGGCAGGGCGACCAATATGCCTCTGAGATGGGCACGACAGTCCCTGTCCCTGGCTGGAGTGGGGGGAGGGAACACTGAGGAAGGGGAACCCTGTAGTGCAGGAGCAGGGAGGAAGCAGTTCCTGGGTGCATTGAGAAGGGAGTATAAAAGGTGGGCACCATCTTAGTTCAGTGCAGAGAAGTCTGAGCAGAAGTGGCAGGGAGCAGGGGCTCTGCATGAGCTCTGCTCCGGAGGCGGGCCTAGTAACAGAGGCCCAGGCCTGGAAGAGGGAGAAGGAAGGAAGAGGAGCGGAGAAGGCTCCAGGAACGAGGAATGAAGGGATCCCAGGGGTGCGGACGGGCGAGTCGCCACCGCACGCCCGAATCCACCTGCGTGGAGGGGTCAGGCCAAAGGGGGAGACCGGTCCCCGAAACTAGTGGAGGCAGGAAACGACTCTCAGCTAGAAACCGGAGGCTGTGACATTTTATGTGTCGCAGCCCCTCGCTACACCCGCTAGGAAGGCACCACATAGGGTCAGGGAAACTGGCGCCAAGTTTACCAAGAGGAGGCCCGAGGCAGCCGGACAGAAGGGTTGGTAAGAAAGGCCAAAGGACACACAAAGGGGGTCCTGTGAAGCGCTCCAAAGTTATCTGGGAGTTGTCTGAGCCCCTCACCTGGTGAGCACAGTACGACGTGGGCAGCCGTTACCTGCAGACGTGGTCTGGATAATAAGAACTGTGAGTAAAGGCCCTGGACTGCATCACTGACTCCGTGTCGTTACTGCTGCTGCCCTGCACCATCACCTCCATCCTCCGCATACACTGCCCTGAGGCTATACTCCTCCCGTGGGGAGTTATGCTACGCTCTGCTGCACCCACAACACCAGCCTCAGCGGTCTGCCCTGCAGCGGCGGTTCACTCTGACCGCAATCCACGGGTAGCGTAGTTGGACATTTAAACATCAAAACCACATTAAATAGTTCCGCCACTGGTTTGACCGCCCTGAGCCACGGAACCGGGTCGCCGCCATGGAGACTACAACCACCAAAAAGGGTCCGGCTCCGGGTGTCCCAAGGCCCAGGGGGTGCATCAGAACATTTTCATCACCTTTCACAATCACCAATGGGACAAGGCAGGGATGTCCTCTGTCCCCTCTCTTATACATCCTAGTGACGGAGCACCTGCTCTCATCAATTCGCCATAACCCCAATATTAGGTGGATTGAGGTGGGAGGCACCGAGTACAAGTGCTCTCTATTTGCTGATGATGTCCTAGTATATATCACTCAATCACATATATCCATCCCTGCTGTTATGGCTGAAATAGATCACTTTGTTACATGGTCAAATTTTAAAATCAATGCAGCGAAGTCTGAGGCCCTCGATGTCTCCCTCCCCAAATCCATATAGGATTCCATCCAGTCCAACTTTCCCTTTGCCTGGCCCTCACAGGGTATCAAATACTTAGGAATTCCTATTCATAGAGACCTCTCCCATCTATGTTATCTTAATTTTGGGCCCTTTATTGAACAACTCCATACAGACCACGGTTGGCAAGTTAGAACTGTAAGATTCACTACGTGAACCACTGGTGTTTTGTGGAAAAGCACATGTACACTGTGTTCCAAATTATTATGCAAAAAGTGTTTAGGAGTGATAAGGGAAGAATTTGTTTGTTTGTCAGTTAAACTCATTGATGGTGATGTGTGTCAGGGCTCTTTATATCACTGTAAGCAATTGCAGACACCTGTGCTAATTAGTTTGGCAGGTGTGTCCAATGAAAGGCAAGACTACTTAAGAAGGCTGTCTCACATTATTAAGCAGCCTACATTTTCTGCCAAAATGGGAAAGAAAAAGGATGTGTCGGCTGCTGAGAAGCAACAAATTGTGGAGTGTTTAGGTCAAGGCATGACTACAATCAACATTGTGCGATGATCAGGATGAAGTGTCTTGGCAATCAAGAAGTATGTAGCTGATTCACAGTACACACGTGTGCGTGCTGATAAGGGCAAATTGAGGACTCTTTCCTACAGGCAATTACGTCAGGTTAAAAGAGCAGCGGCAAAAAAGCCTTGTCATAGCAGCAGACAAGTTTTTGAAGCTGCTGGTGCCTCCAACGTCCCCCGAACAACAAGATGCAGGGTCCTTCAGAGGTTTGCAGCTGTGCATACGCCATCCTGTCGACCTCCTCTATCCACTTCACACAAGCAGAAACGGCTCCAGTGGGCCAAACATTACATGAAGACTGATTTCAAAACTGTTTTGTTCATGGATGAGTGTCGTGCAGCGCTCGATGGTCCAGATGGATGGAGTGGAGGATGGCTGGTTGATGGACACCCCACGCAAACACGGCTACAGCGCCAACAAGGAGGAGGTGGAGTAATGTTTTGGGCTGGAATCATGGGGAGAGAGATTGTCGGCCCCTTTAGGATCCCTGAAGGCGCTAAAGATGAACTCCATAATGTATGTGGATTTTCTCAAACAGCACTTCCTGCCATGATTCAAGAAGAAGAACCGTGTATTTCAGAGGAAGATCATTTTTTTGCATGATAATGCACCATCTCATGCTGCACATAAAACATCTGCATCTCTGGCTGATATTGGCATAAAAGGGGACAAATTTATGGTGTGACCCCCATGCTCCCCTGACCTCTACCCCGTTCAGAACCTCTGGAGCATCATCAAAAGGAGTGTCTATGATGGCGGGAGGCAGTTCACATCTAAGCAACAGCTCTGGGAGGGTATTCTGTCCTCATGCAAAACAATTGAAGCAGAAACCATCCAAAGCCTGACAAATTCAATGGACGAGAGAGTTCAGAAGCTCCTTTCGAACAAGGGGTCCTATGTGAAAATGTAACATCACCTAGAATAAAGTTTTGAGTTGAAAACTGTTTGATTTCAGTTTCTAATAATCTGCTAATGCTTATAATTTCAAAAATGACAATTTTTTTGGTCTTTATTAAAATGAAAAGGTTGATCGAAAAGTTTGGGGGATCTAAGAGTGTGGCAACCCAGTAGTCATGATTACTTCGAATTCTGACAATATGAGGGTCATGCTGCAGGTAGTGCAGCAAGAAGGCACTTATGTGTCTTGCGCATCTCGGAGCCCCAAAATTATTTTCCGGGCTAGATGCAGCTAAAAATTATTATTAATTTTAAATCTGGTGGAGCTTAGTATAGATGGCCTAATAGGATCAGTGCTGCACACTGCTACAAAGCCCAAATTATTTTCCAGTCAAGATACAGATAAACATGATTAGTAATTTTAAATCTGGTGGAGCTTATTATAGATGGCCTAATAGAATCAGTGCTGCACACTGCTACAAAGCCCAAATTATTTTCCAGCCAAGATACAGATAAACATGATTAGTAATTTGAAAGCTTAAAACGGTTGGTAGGGTGATTTTAACCAATCATCAAGCTTTTACTCTCCCCAGGATGACACAGGGGTAGAAAAGTCGTTTCGGATCCATGATTTGTTCATCTTTATGAACGTGAGTCTGTCTACATTATCAGTGGAGAGCCAAGTGCGCTTATCTGTCAGCACACCACCAGCAGCGCTGAACACACGTTCAGACAGAACGCTGGCTTTGGGGCATGACAAGATCTCCAAGGCGTAAGTGGCTAGCTCCGGCCATTTATCCAGATTGGAAGCCCAAAAAGAGCAAGGGTCCAGTGACACAGTCATGGCTTCAATGTTTACTTGGAGATACTCCTGTACCATCGTCTCTAGGCGTTGACTATGTGTCAGACTTCTTTTCTCCTGTGGCCTTGCAAAGGATGGGCTAAAAAAGTGGTGAAATGATTCCGCAAAATTGATGTTACCAGCAGATACTGTGGTTCTGTTACGGTTTGAGTGCTGAACACTTGACGGTCCCACGGTTGGCAAGTTGGAACTGTGAGATTCACTACGTGCACCACTGGTGTTTTGTGGAAAAGCACATGTAAGATTCTGCAACAGTCTCTGCTGATACTCCTGCATGCGTGCATCCCTTTCTATGGCAGGAATAATTTCTGCAAATTTACTTTTGTACCGGGGATCTAACAGTGTGGCAACCCAGTAGTCAGGATTATTTCTAAATCTCACAATTCGAGGGTCATGTTGCAGGTAGTGCAGCAAGAAGGCACTCATGTGTGTTGCGCATCCAGGAGCACCAAGTCCCTGTTGTGTTGGTGGCGAGGTAACAATCATGCTTCCTTCCTCTGTCCTCTCCCCCCAACCTCGCACAACAGAAATGTGATCAAGGTCTCCCTCATCTGATGAGTCTTCCATCAGTTCGTCCTCCACTTCTTCCTGGGCTCCTGCACCTTCCTCACTAGTTTGGCTGCTACCATGTGCCCTGGTAAAACCATCTCCCCCACCCTCACATGCCTGCCGCCTTGGTGCTGCCGACCGTCTGGACCTTGCAGATGTTAGCCCTTCCGCATACAACTCCTCCTCCTCTACTTCCTCCACCTCCTCTTGTGCCACCACCTGACTCCGAATTCTGTTTAACATGTGCTCCAGCATGTAAATCACCGGAATAGTCATGCTGATAATGGCATCGTCAGCACTAAACATCTTCGTCGCCATTTCAAAACTGTGCAGAAGGGTGCATAGGTCCCTGATCTGAGACCACTCCTCCAGCGTGATTTGCCCCACCTCTGGATCTCGTTGGCCCAGGCTATACGTCAGAACGTATTGCACCAGGGCTTGTCGGTGCTGCCACAGTCGCTGCAACATGTGCAGAGTTGAATTCCACCGGGTAGGCACATCGCATTTTAGCCGGTGAAGTGGCAGGCCCAACGACTTCTGTAGAGATTTAAGTCGCTGAGCTGCAGGATGCGAACGGCGGAAGTGAGCACACAGCGACCGTGCCCTCTACAGAAGGCCATCTAGTCTGGGATAGTGGGCTAAAAATTGCTGGACAACCAGGTTCAACACGTGAGCCATACAAGGCACGTGTGTGACATTGCCCCGGCGAAGGGCCGCACCCAGGTTTGCAGCATTGTCGCACACGGCCTTCCCTGGTTTCAGGTCCAGTGGAGACAACCATTCATGAAATTGGTTCTCCAGAGCTGACCACAACTCCTCAGCTGTGTGACTCACATTTCCCAGACATTTCAAAGTAAAAACCGCCTGATGACGTTGAGCCCTACTGCCAGCATAGTAAGGAGGTGTGCAGGATCCCTTCTGCGCAGTTAGAAAGCTTGTGGCATGACCAGACAGGCTTTGGGTGCAGGTGGAAGACCGAGAGGAGGTTGAGGAGGCAGAAGCAGTGGAGGAACTTTGACATAAAGAGGATTGACGCACAACTCGTGGGGACGGCAAGACTTGGACAGCAGCCCCTTGTCCTGCTGTCACCATAGTTACCCAGTGCCCAGTCAGCGACATGTAACGCCCCTGTCCATGCCTACTCGTCCAAGTGTCTGTGGTGAAATGCACCCTGTCACACACAGAGTTTCTCAAAGAAGCGGTGATGTTGTGTGCGACATGCTGGTGGAGCGCAGGCACACCTTTCTTTGAGAAGTAGTGCCGACTGGGCATCTGGTACTGGGGCACTGCGACGGACATAAGGTCTCGAAAATCCTCTGTGTCCACCAGGCGGAAAAGCAGCATTTCTGTAGCCAAGAGCTTGAAGATGGTGAAATTCAACCTCTTAGCTTTCTCATGGCTAGGAGGAAATGGTCTTTTACTTGTCCACATCTGAGGGACCGAGGGCTGGCTATTGTGCTTAGACGGGGTTGATAAGGGTGTCCCCGGCAAACTGCCGGTCTGTGAGGAAGATGCAGGCGGACATGTTAGGTTGCCTTGATCCAAAGGTGGTGCTATCGATGTCGGACAGCGCTCAACACCACCTGGTGTTACCACCTCCAAAGAAAATGATGACCTGCCAATCACGCTGGCTGTTGCGGGTAAAGAGGTGGCAGGTCTGCGCCCCAAAACAGGTGTGACTGCTGTCCCCCCAGTCACAGAGGATGAAGAGGCCGCGGATGCACAAGATATGGCAGACGGTGGTTGGCCCGGCCGGCTAGGCCGCATTGTAGCACACTGAGCTTCCCACTGCAACTTATGCTTCATGTCCATGTGCCGGTTCATGCATGAAGTACTCAAACTATGTATTTTTTGGCCTCTACTTAGCTTTTGCTGACAAATGTTACAGATAATAACACGAGTTGGGTCATCTTTATCGATCTGAAAAAATGCCCAGGCTATGCAAGGCTTAGCACCCATGCGACCTGAAGAGCCACCACGACTTGTGGTGAGAGGCAGAGTTGTGTTTGAGGATGCAGTTGTTGACTTGCTTCCAGTACTACGTCTCTGTCCAGGAAGGCGCAACCTGACCTCGTCGTCACTAGCATCTTCCTCCACCTCCTCTGCTGACCTCATCTCTTGGCTGACTGTGGGTTGACAGTAAGTGGGATCTCCAACCTCATCATCATCACCCTGTGCGTTATCACACCCGTCGTCCTCAGAGCCAACCTGTTCCTGCCCTGACAAAAAACTAAAGTTGTCGCTCCAATCAGGTATTTGAGTCTCATCATCGTCTTCCTCATTGTCTCCACCAACAGGAGTTACAGTTTGGGAATGAGGGTCTACATTATGGTCAGAACCTTCTGCGTCTGGTCCTGGATCCGACTCATAAAGATTCTGGGCATCAGTGCAGATCATTTCCTCGTCTGGATTCACAGAAGCGCTGGAGTCGACCTCTGATTCCCAGGCTATAGTATGAGTAAACAGCTCTGCAGACTCAACCATCTGTTCTACCTCATACTCAGACGGGCAGCTGGAGATTTGGGAGCTGTGAGGAAGCAAGTGCGATTGGGGTGACACCTTTGAGGACTGGAGTATTTGTGATGTTGAAGTTGATGTGGAGGAGAGCCCACTTAAAGGAGCACTTGATATCCGTTGAAGCCCCTTCTGTTTTTGTGCCTCATCTGGAATTTGTAGCGATTGGCGTGGCCGTAAGAAAGGGATCTTATCACATTGTCCGCTAAAAGAAGTAGACATTTTAGTTTGGCTGGAAGATGGTCTTTCTTCTGCAGATGTTACTGTTGCTTTAACACCTACCCCACGGACACAACCTTTTTTCCCCTTCCCAACACGCCTATTCCCCTTTCCACCAGCAGCAGGCCTTTTTCCACTCATTTTGGTGGTTAACTAATTCACAACTCTGGAGTTGTTTGCACAAAAAAACAATGGATGGTAACCGAGCAGAGCTGAGTGGCCAAACTGTGGTATTAGGCCAAAACTATTGGCTGGGTTAGATGCAGAAAAAAATTATTTTGAATTTGCAACCTGATGGAGGTCAGTATAGATGGACTAATAGAGAAAGTCCGACACACTACTAGAAGGCCAAATATTTTTTCAGAGGTAGATGCAGAAAAAAATATATTCAGTTTGCAACCTGATGGAGGTCAGTATAGATGGACTAATACAACAAGTCCCGCACACAGCTAGAAGCCCAAATATTTTTTCAGAGGTACTGTAGATGCAGATAAAAATTATTTTTAATTTGCAACCTGATGGACGTCAGTATAGATGGACTAATAGAGAAAGTCCGACACACTACTAGAAGGCCAAATATTTTTTCAGAGGTAGATGCAGAAAAAAATATATTCAGTTTGCAACCTGATGGAGGTCAGTATAGATGGACTAATAGAGAAAGTCCCACACACTGCTAGAAGGCCAAATATTTTTTCAGAGCTAGATGCAGACAAAAAATTATTTTGAATTTGCAACCTGATGGAGGTCAGTATAGATGGACTAATAGAACAAGTCCCACACACTGCTAGAAGCCCAAATATTTTTTCAGAGCTAGATGCAGACAAAAAATTATTTTGAATTTGCAACCTGATGGAGGTCAGTATAGATGGACTAATAGAGAAAGTCCCACACACTGCTAGAAGGCCAAATATTTTTTCAGAGCTAGATGCAGACAAAAAATTATTTTTAGTTTGCAGCCTGATGGAGGTCAGTATAGATGGACTAATAGAACAAGTCCCACACACTGCTAGAAGCCCAAATATTTTTTCAGAGCTAGATGCAGACAAAAAATTATTTTGAATTTGCAACCTGATGGAGGTCAGTATAGATGGACTAATAGAGAAAGTCCCACACACTGCTAGAAGGCCAAATATTTTTTCAGAGCTAGATGCAGACAAAAAAATATTTTTAATTTGCAACCTGATGGAGGTCAGTATAGATGGACTAATAGAGAAAGTCCCACACACTGCTAGAAGGCCAAATATTTTTTCAGAGCTAGATGCAGATAAAAATTATTTTTAATTTGCAACCTGATGGAGGTCAGTATAGATGGACTAATAGAGAAAGTCCCACACACTGCTAGAAGGCCAAATATTTTTTCAGAGCTAGATGGAGAAAAAAATTATATTCAGTTTGCAACCTGATGGAGGTCAGTATAGATGGACTAATAGAACAAGTCCCACACACAGCTAGAAGCCCAAATATTTTTTCAGAGGTAGATGCAGATAAAAATTATTTTTAATTTGCAACCTGATGGAGGTCAGTATAGATGGACTAATAGAGAAAGTCCCACACACTGCTAGAAGGCCAAATATTTTTTCAGAGCTAGATGCAGACAAAAAATTATTTTGAATTTGCAGCGTGATGGAGGTCAGTATAGATGGACTAATAGAACAAGTCCCACACACTGCTAGAAGGCCAAATATTTTTTCAGAGCTAGATGCAGAAAAAAATTATATTCAGTTTGCAACCTGATGGAGGTCAGTATAGATGGACTAATAGAACAAGTCCCACACACTGCTAGAAGCCCAAATATTTTTTCAGAGCTAGATGCAGAAAAAAATTATATTCAATTTGCAACCTGATGGAGGTCAGTATAGATGGACTAATAGAATGATGCTATGCCCAAAAGATTTTACTTCACTAGGTGCAGTAAAAAAAATTGGTATTCTATACACAGGTGGTATATCTTGCAACACAGATAGGCTACTCCACTGACTAACACACTCTGCAATAGGCCAAAAAGGATTAGCTTTGCTAGATTCAGCCAAATGCTGTGAAAAAAACTTGCACAGCACTGGCACAGACCTGCCTGGCAAAAACTGATAGGAACTGATGTAACCTAGTTCTGAAAAGGACTGCAATTACAATTAGTCTTTACTCCCACAATCTATCTATTTAAGAGCACAGACCTGCCTGATAAAAGTCGTAGGAAATGCTGTAACCTAGTCCTTAAAAGGACTGCAATCACAACTATTCCCTACTCTCAAGCTATCTGTAGATTTGTGCGAAAATTGGCTTGAAATTAACAAGGTATAGCGCACACAGCAACAGCGGTGCCGTCTAACACGCAGCTGCAGCAGTGAGAAAATGGTGGCGACGGGGAAAATGGCTTGGTCTTATAGGGCAAGGACATGTGACATACACTGCCAATGACACATGCCCTTGCTTGTGTGAAAAAAAGCACTTCGCTCCGTGTGTGCGCTGCTGATAGGCTGACAGATTGCACCTCCCCACTGTAAATGCGGGAAAGAGAAAAAAAAATGGAGATCTTCATTATTCCTGCAGAGATCCATCCCCTGCCCCTCCCCCCACCCCGCTGTACACTCAAACTGCGTATTAACATTAATTTTCATCATTACTGAGAAAAAATCCAGTTATGATTTTGGTGCATGAACAGTTATCGAACATAACCTCGAACAGCCGAATTTTTCTCAAATCGTTCGTGTTCGCCGAACGGCTCGAACACCGCCCAAAACAGCTCGAATTTGAGATTGGCGAACAGTTCGAGTCGAACAACGCTCTTCTCTAGTGGCCATCATTACTTTAAGAAATGAAGGTCAGTCAGTCTGAAAAATTGGGAAAACTTTGAAAGTGTCCCCAAGTGCAGTTGCAAAAACCATCAAGCGCTACAAAGAAACTGGCTCACATGAGGACCGTCCCAGGAAAGGAAGACCAAGAGTCACCTCTGCTTCTGAGGATAAGTTTATCCGAGTCACCATCCTCAGAAATCGCAGGTAAACAGCAGCTCAGATTAGAGACCAGGTCAATGTCACACAGAGTTCTAGCAGCAGAAACAGCTCTACAACAACTGTTAAGAGGAGACTTTGTGCAGCAGGCCTTCATGGTAAAATAGCTGCTAGGAAACCACTGCTAAGGACAGGCAACAAGCAGAAGAGACTTGTTTGGGCTAAAGAACACAAGGAATGTGACGCACCCCCTGGGCCATATTCTTTAGGGGGAATATCCGGAGCCGGATCAGATGGGAGTTGTAGTCTTCCGAGTGGCGGTGACCCGGTCCGTGCCCAGGGTGTCAAACTCAGTTGTATGTGGCAGTCCTACAGATGTTATTAAGTTCTTTATTGTCGACTACGCCACCCGTTGTTTTGCGGTCACTATGGCCGCCGCTGCAGCAGGGTCCGCTGAGGCTGATGGTGTAGGTGCAGCTTTTGATGGTGTAACCCCCAACGGGTGGGGTATAGCCTCAGGGGGTCAGGTGCAGAGGATGGGGGTTGTGGTGGTGCAGCATAGATGTTAAAGGAAGACAGAGTCGGGTTGTGCAGTTTAGGGTATTTACTCACTGCTGATGTTCCGGTCACTCCAGCTTCAAGTGACCACCCGAGCCGTGCTGCGTCCACCAGGTCCTGGATCCAGCCAACCCCCAAGCGAGTCCGGAGCGTGACCCTGAGCTCTCCTTCTGTCCTTTCTCTGGCCGTCCCCACTAGTGATCCACCCAGGTCCAGCTCCCTCGGGCCTTCTGTTGGGAGACCCTTGGCCTTGGGTTCCCTGACCCTCCACGTGGTATGCCTTCGGGGTGGATGTGGTGGGTGGCCGTGGCAGACACTGCCCACGGCCTCCGGTCTCTGGCTAGGGTGTGTTTTTACCCCCACCAGCTTGGGATCCGGTACCCTTTTGCCAACTCTTCACCCGCTGATGGACTTTGGGTTCTCAGAGTTCCTTTTCTGTTTCCCCCTCTGGGTCTTTCTTGCTTTCTCCTCTCTCTCTCTCTGGGGCTTCTCTGCTCCTCTTCCTCTGCTCTGCTCTGACAGACTGACCCTGTTCTTTGATGGTGCCCACCTTATATACACCCTCTATGTGTGAGCTCAGGTGACCAGCACCCAATGAGCTCCTATCTTTACCCAGGCTGCTCCCCCTATCTGCCCCTACACTACTGGGATGTACCACCCCCCTCCCACTCCAGCCAGGAACAGACTCGGTCGTACCTGCACATTTCTAAGTGGGAGTACCGTCGGTCTGCTCCTCGGAAATGGGATGTGTGTAGTGCATGCAGCCTACCGAGCTCAGATCCACACTCCATCCTTACCCGGGAGTGGAATATCACACCTCTGGGTTGAGGTGCAATACCCCTGTAGCAGCCGAATCCTCAGGGTGCTACAAATGGACATTAGACCAGTGGAAATCTGTCCTTTGGTCTGATGAGTCCAAATTTGAGATCTTTGGTTCCAACCACCATGTCTTTGTGCAACGCAGAAAAGGTGAACGGATGGACTCTACATGCCTGGTTCCCACTGTGAAGCATGGAGGAGGAAGTGTGATGGTGTGGGGGTGCTTTGCTGGTGACACTGTTGGGGATTTATTCAAAATTGAAGGCATACTGAACCAGCATGGCTACCACAGCATCTTGCAGCGGCATGCTATTCCATCCGGTTTGCGTTTAGTTGGACCATCATTCATTTTTCAACAGGACAATGACCCCAAAAACACCTCCAGGCTGTGTAACGGCTATTTGACCAAGAAGGAGAGTGATGGGATACTACGCCAGATGACCTGGCCTTCACAGTCACCAGACCTGAACCCAATCGAGATGGTTTGGGGTGAGCTGGACCGCAGAGTGAAGGCAAAAGGGCCAACAAGTGCTAAGCATCTCTGGGAACTCCTTCAAGATTGTTGGAAGACCATTTCCGGTGACTACCTCTTGAAGCTCATCAAGAGAATGCCAAGAGTGTGCAAAGCAGTCATCAAAGCAAAAGGTGGCTACTTTGAAGACCCTAGAATATAAGACATATTTTCAGTTGTTTCACACTTTGTTGTTAAGTATATAATTCCACATGTGTTAATTCATAGTTTTGATGCCTTCAGTGAGAATGTACAATTTTCATAGTCAAGAAAATACAGAAAAATCTTTAAATGAGAAGGTGTGTCCAAACTTTTGGTCTGTACTGTACATGTATTTTACTTCTGTTAAAAAAGGGGAACATTTTTCTTTTTAGAATGTAAAACCCCCCCAAAAACCCTTGCAACAATCCAACAACAATCCCAAAAAAGTAACTTTTTGTATCTGAACTAAAACATGCATTTTACAAACAACTACATTGATTTAAATAAGGGCCATGGTAGAAATATAAACCTGATTTTTGTCATCAGAATAAGAAAATACACGGGATATAATAAAAGAAAATTGAAAACTGTATTTTGGTATTGCAGAATTTTTTTTATCCGCAGGCATTGCAATGGGTAGCATCTTGGTATTGCACTGCCAGGACCTTCCTCCTCTTAAACAGCTCCATAGAATGTCAATTAACTTAAAGGGGTTATGCACTACTTGGACAGCCACTTCTTAAATACTATATTCCCCTATACTCATTGCCGTTCCAGTAAGCAGTTGCTATTGGGCCGCTGCACTCTCAGTTCCTCCCCTGAGGTTCATCTGAAGGAAGTGAGAGCACAGCAGCTCAATAGTGGGCGCTGATTGGCTGCACAGATCACGTGGCATAAAAAGGACACGTGAGCCTCGAGAGACCCGGCGCCGACATCATTAGAACAATGCCGGTGTGGGAGGTGAGTATGGGGGAATATTGTATAAAAGATGGGTTTTCCCATGTAGTGGACAACACCTTTAATTAATTTCTTAGCATTGGAACAGGGAACTTCATACACAGTATATTTGACAGATTTGCTCATCTAAATCTGTCCGGATCATTGGAAAGCATGATCCTCTGAAGATGCTGCAGGCATACAGGAAGCTGGGAGGCTGGGGAGCGGTGTGCTCCTGAAGATGAAACTTTAGAATAACCCTTTAAACAATTATGCTTGATAACTGGTATATTCAAAATAAGGCTAAGAGTAAAAGTTTTTTTTTAAAGTGGATTTTAGAGTGGATCTGTTTCAAAATCCACATGAAAAAACCCACATCAAGTACTGGTCCACTACAGTAGTGATGCTTCCTGGTTTCCCCAACCGGACTTGCTGCTCTGTTGGACAGAAGTGACTGCTGCAGCCAATCACTACCCACATCAGTGATGTGCTGGCCAGTGATTGAATGCAGAAGAATGTCCTTACCTGTCCCTGTACTTTCTGCTTCTGATGAACAGATATGCAATGACTTCAGCCAATCACCAGGCTCAAGAGTCACATATCCATCTAGGTAGAGCAGGAAATACAGAGACCGGCAGGGAACCCGGGAAGAATCTTTTACTATTTTACATCATTCTGAGCATTCTTAGAAAAATTTAAGTTTCATATGTCTGTACATCTGGGAACCTCCTGAGATATCTACATACAGTGGCATGTAAAATTTTGGGCACCCCTGGTCAAAATTACTGTTATTGTAAACTGTTAAGCAAGTTGGGGATGAAATGATCTCTACAAGGGCTAACATTAAAGATGACATATTTCCTTAGTATTTTAGCCCCCCCCAAAAATAGTCATTTTTTAAATTTTAAAAATGACAAACAGGAAAATGGGTGGATGCAAAAGTTTGGGCACCCTGCATGGTTAGTACATAGTAGCGCCCCTTTTTGCAAATATCAAAGCTTGTAAACACTTTTTGTAGCCAGAGAAGAGTCTTTAAATTCTTGTTTGAGGGATTTTCATTCGTTCTTCCTTGGAAAATTCTTCCAGTTCTGTGAGATTCCTGGGTCGACTTGCTTGCACTGCAATTTTGAGGTCTAGCTACAGATTTTCAACAATGTTCAGAACAGGGGACTGTGAGGGCCATTGTAAAACCTTCAGCTTGCACCTTTTGAGGTCGTCTATTGTGGATTTTGACGTGTGTTTAGAATTATTATACATTTGTAGAAGCCATCCTCTTTTCAACTTCAGCTTTTTTACAGATGGTGTTATGTTTGCATCAAGAATTTGTTGAAATTTCATTGAACACATTGTTCCTTCTACCCGTGAAATGTTCCCCATGCCATTGGTTGCTGTTAGGAGGGCGGTTGCAGACAACTTTATTATAACGGAACGCAACCGACCCCGGAGTCCGCGATGCAGCCTGGTGGACTGCTGCCGAACACTTTCCGGGTGAAAAGAAAAGCAACCAACTTAAATGATAAACCCTTCCATGTTACTGCACACTGGAATGGGTATAGCAATATGCACTATCTCCGTTAGCAGCACGAGAGATAGGCGGAGAAGAACTCTCTGTAGTCCTGTTACCGCACAGGGACTACAATGTCGGCGCTAGGATGCGTGTGTGACTACGCCGACGAGTACACGTGCCTCCAGCCGGCATGCTACCGGACTGCAGGGTATTACTCCACGTGGCTGACAGGCGATAGCCATGGACAGGGCATCTGCAGGCTGCTCGGGGTGTTAGGAGACCCCTATGGCAGAGCCAGACTGCAAGACGGAGCTACCTGCCTATTTCCACTAGCCTGCCTATTTCCACTACACCAGCCTATGGAAGCTACGTGGAACACAGTCGTCCACACATCAGCATCACTGCTCAATGATCAGAGCGTGCCGCCATGTTTGTGGGCGGGCCTTTTAAAGACTAAGCCCTGCCCACCGACGCGCCATTGGTGACGCCACCCGTGGACCAATCAGGCGGTGCCAGGTCACCGGGTCAGGTGGGTGCCAAACCACCAATCACGATCCGCCAGGTCACGGGCATGCTCAGTGTGGCGAATCCTGGACTTAGACTCCAATAGCCCTGTCTCCCTCCGCAACCTATGCTTAACATTGCTAGGCACAAATACCCAGGAGACAATTTGTACATCTCATGGACCAGCTAGGCGTTGGGGCTGACGATGATGCTGAGCAGCATCAGCCCTGGCTAGACCAAAATGGGAGACCACAGAAGGCTCTGGACCCATTTCAAATCCAGCAACAGACCGACACCTAACAGGTTGTAACACAAACCCAAAGCATGATTGATCTACCCCCATGCTTAATGGTTGGTGAGATGTTCTTTTCCTGAAATTCTGTGCTCTTTTTTCATCACCTATACTTTTGATCATTGTGTCCAGAGCTCTATTTTAACCTCTTCGGCCCACAGGACTTGTTTCCAAAATGCATCAGACTTGTTTAGATGTTCTTTTGCATACTTCTGACTCTGAATTTTATGGTGAGAATGCAGGAGAGGTTTTCTTCTGATGACTCTTCTATGAAGACCATATTTGTGCAGGTGTCTCTGAAGAGTAGAACAATGTACCACAACTCCAGAGTCTGCTAAATCTTTCTGAAGGTCTTTTGCAATCAAGCAGGGCTGCTGATTTGCCTCTCAATCCTACAAGCAGCTCTCACTAAAATTTTGCTTGGTCATCCAGACCTTATCTTGACCTCCACTGTTCCTGATAACTTCCATTTCTTAATTACATTTCGAACTGAGGAAAGGGCAACTTGAAAACGCTTTGTTATCTTCTTATAGCCTTCTCCTGCTTTGTGGGCCTCCACCTTATTCATTTAGGCAGCTGCTTAGAAGAACCTATGGCTGTTGTTTTTTGGCACAAGGTTAGAGGAGGCTGGGTTTTTATAAAGCTGGGAAATTTGCATCACCTGGCCTTTCCTAATGATGATAGTGAACAAGCCATAACCCTAACAGGTTAATTAAGGTCTGAAACCTTGGTCAAAGTTATCTGAGCCCACAAATCTCCAAGGGTGCCCAAACTTTTGCATCTGCCCATTTTCCTTTTTGGAATTTTTAAAATGTAAAAAGTGACTATATATATATTTATTTTTGCCTAACATGCAAATGACTCACCCCCTGGGCCTGTGTTGTGCGTGCACATGTGTGCGGGGAATACCCGGAGCCGGATCGCTGGGGGTTGTAGTCTCCGTGGCGATGACCCGGCCCGTGCCCAGGGTGGTCAATTCAGTGGCAGTCTATTTGTAAGGTTTTGAGTTAATTGTCCGACTACGCCACACATGGATTGCGGCCAGTGCGGACCGCCGCTGCAAGGCAGACCGCTGGGGCTGATGGGGTATGCAGCTGAGGTGGTGTGACTCCCCACGGGAGGAGTGCAGCCCCAGGGCAGGGTAGTAGAGGATGGGAGTGATGGTGCGGGCGTCCCAGTACTAATAGTGCCGACGCAGTGAGAAAGCACAGAGACAAGGTGTTGCAGTTCAAATGCTTTACTCACAGTTCTCATCCAGGTCACTTGAGCGCAGGTAGGACCGCCCGAGCCGTGCTGCGTCCACCAGGCAAGGGGCTCGGTCAACCCCCAGGTAATTCCGGAGTGTGGCCCAGGATTCCCTTCCATTCCTTTCTCTGGCCGTGCCCCACCAGTGACACTACTTTTGTCCAGCTGCCTCGGGCCTTCTCCTGGGAGGGCTTCGTGCTCGCTGCCCTGACCCTATGTGGTATGCCTTTCTAGTAGGTATAGTGAGGGGTCGCACCAAGATATGATGGCGACCGCCGGTCCTTGGCTGAGGATTAGTCGCCTCCACCAACTTGGAATCCGGTACCCTTTTCTGCCAACCCGTCACCCGCAATCTCCTGGGCCTTTGGGGTTCCTTCTGCCTTCGTGTCTCTGGGCCTCTCTTGGTGTTCTGTTCCTTTCTGTTTCTGTTCCTTTCTTCTGGCTCTGGCCTTCACTCTATGCCTGCCTCGTGGAGCTGGGTCCTGGCTGAGCCACAGCTCTCTGTCAGCCCTCTCTGGCTGAATTCCTCTCCTCTTCTCCTCCTCTGACTGTCTTGTCTCTACTTCTAAGATGGTGCCCACCTTATATACCTCCCTCTCTGTGTATGAGCCCAGGTGACTTGCTTCTGGGCTCCTCCCTATGCCCAGAAACCCAACCCCTATCTGCTCCTACATCACTGGGTGTGCTTCCCCCTCCCCACTCCAGCCAGGGACAGATGCTGTCGTGCCTGCACTTCTGTCTCGTGGGAGCACCGTTGGGCTGTCCCCCGGAAATGGGGTGTGTGTGGTGCATGCAGCCTACCGAGCCTTGGTCCACACTCCATCCTTACCCGGGAGTGGAATATCACACCTCTGGCTGAGGTGCAATAGCCCTGTAGCGACCGAACCCTCGGGGCGCTACACAAAGGAAATGTGTCATCTTTAACTTTAGGCCTTTTAGAGATCATTTCATCTTTAACTTGCTTAACTCTTCACAATAACAGTTCAGAAAAACAGGTTTGTCCAAACTTTTAAATGCCACTGTACGTGTGAATGATATTAGCGGCTTGTTTCATAGGCTGCGCTTTTGTATGCAACGACTTTATGTTTTGTGCTTCTTTAAATCCCTACTTACTGCCGTATGCAAAGTTATTAAAACAGTTAATCCCTTAGCAGTATTATGTTACAATAATGTAACCATGGATTTAAGTATTCCTATTCCATTTACAAGGTACTTGCTAGACTGCTAATTGGTGTAGTAATTTCTCTATGGAGTTTATTGTAGATGTGGCCGCTCTTGGTTCTACATGACATTATATTGTATTGCTATTTCCCTTAGTGCAATAATATATAGCCAGGTATAATATAGGCTACACAAATATTCCTACGTGGGGGTATCGGGCATGAGAGATTAGACTAAATTTGTCTTAGTAAATTAAGGTAGATAGAAACCATAAAAAAACCATGAGTCCAATTCATCAAAGCTTTCACTGAAGAATTTTGGTGTAAAAGCTTTGAAAAGATGCAAAATTTAGGTGCAACTTGAAGTTGCGCCTAAATTTTGTGACTTTTGGTGTCTTCACGTCAGTTTGTCCCAGTTTGGCCAAAATGGGCAGAGCTTGGCGGGACAGGAGCTAATTCATGATGTGCTGTGGCATTCCCTATACCAGAAATCTCACTCCAGTCTCTGACTAGAGTGAGATTTCTGGCATAGCGCACAGAGGCGCATGCCACTCAGACGCTCCAGATTCATGAAGAATTAGGAGCATCTGACTCCAGCGTGCCCTCCATCATGACCAGCCAATCTTGATGAATTGGGCCCTATTTCTTTATTTTAGACCTTATTTTTCAAATACAGTTCAAGTAATGTTAATATCTGAAACATGAGGCTGATGGCTAAATGTAAGAGGTGGTTTGAGGTTGCGGACAATCGGTAAAACAGGAGACTTTACCTTCCTTTTCCTCACAGTAGAGGCACTACTTGTTTAATGGTTACAGTTCACATTACAAGGCACAGTATCCTTGGTGGTTACAGTATACTCTGGGTGCTGATCTTATGCTTAGTGGTTGCTGATCACTTTTGCTTGTGCTGAACACTTGAACGTCTTAGAACACAACGCCAACAATCTTCTTTGTACCAAAACACTAACTCTAGGCAGGTCAATATTAAATATGCAAAATCCTCAGGTCAGTGTTGTTTTCACACAATTTTGACCCAAAATATAATTTGTACAGCGAAGATCACAGTCTCCTATGATGCTAAGCCTGTGGCTAGGCTTCATGGAAGTACCCAGATGGCGTCAACATGGCAACCCATCTGTACCCTGCAATTGTGTTGTGGAAGTGAACGTGAGCCCCCAAATGGACGCCCCACCATGCTCGCACCAGATATTGGCAGCGGCATTGAAATTGTTGAACAGTAGAGATTGGCACTGGCTACATGTGTTTCAGAAGAATGGTCTTATCTCTTCAAATCCGGCTCAATTCCTTCGAGCCCGACTTGAACCACAACCTGCTACAGTTGGGTACAGTCTACTATATTTTTATTTACTAGTAGACAACAAACCTAGGACGAGTGATTGCCAAAAATGAAGCTGGTCAACGCCAATGTCTTACACACCGTCATGGTTTGGAAATGTATAATATATGTTACAAAATACTTTTTTCATAGTTTGTGAACTTGTTTATTTTAGTTGACAAGAGTATTCATGGCTTAGTTTTCAGAGACAACGGACTAGTAGCTCATACCTGCCCGTCTTCTCGCCTGCTAGTCAACTGTAGGGGGATTTTAAGGCAATTAATATACTCTCTATATTAAAGTCCCCCATTACTGACCCATGAATTGTTTTATTGATTAGCCAGAAAGTTTAAATGAAAGAAACCCCCATTAGGCGGACTTCATATAATGGTTTCATACTATACCTAACACGTAGATTGTTCTCAGTTGTTATAAAGGGTGTGTTGATAGCAGTCGCACCTGGATCTCTCTCCCACATACAAAAGCCAGTATAATCATTAGTAAAGGGTGTGAAAGTTATGTTCTGTAGATAGAACATTGTTTATTTTCATCAGATATCAATCAAATACGATAAACATGAATTAACAGTAAAAAAACTCACAAGGGAGATAAGACCCTTGCAATCTATAAAGCAGTGGTCTCCAACTTTTCTTACCACGAGTGCCACATTCTGCTCTAAGAGATGGTCCTGAGACACATCCATAGCCTCCCAACAAGTGGCATCCAGTGTCCCTGCCCCCACAGTAGTGTCATCCAAAGACCCCCATTACTGGTCCAAGGACAACTAAAACCTTCCCCACAAAAATCACACAAAGACCTTGTGCCAACCTCCCTTATCGGCTGGGGATCTCACCTTACTCCAATTTGGGATTCTCGCATCAAGCACTCCCATCACATTATTGCATAAAGGTTCAAGAACACCTCTAACTGGCAGTGCCATCCTATCTCCAGCTTACCCTACTTATTTCTCCAACCCACAGCTGCTAGATGTACATCTAGATCTGCTCTTCTGTAAGGGTCTACAAAAGAAAAGTCACCATCTGGAGACCATAACCGTTTTCTAGATGTGGTAGCTGATGCACCAAGCTTGCAGACAGCCATGAAATCATGAGCAACCCCAATTTGTATGTGGCTCTCCAAGCCTGCTATAAAGTATAGGGAAGGAGATTGTAGATCAGAAGGTTGAAAGCAGATGAGAAGGTAATGAGGTGCCACCAGGGCCATTGCCGTTTGTAGGTTTTCCTGAAGAGATGGGTTTCGAGGTCGAGCTTGAAGGCTTCAATCATGGAGGAAAATCTTAGGTAGCAGATTCCAGAGTACAGGGGAAGCATGGGAGAAATCTTAGATTGTGTGATGAGCATACGAGAGAGCAAAAAAGGAGATCTGTGAGGACCTGAGATTAAAGGTAGGGAGGCAGCGAGAGAATAGGTCAAAGATGTATGGAGGAGACCTATTATGGATAGCCTTGTATGTCAGTGTTAATACTTTATACTTAATTTTCTAGTTGATTGGAAGTCAGTGAAGTGATTGGCAGAGTTGAGAAGTGGAGGAGTAATGAGTGAGGGTGAGGGGTTGAGGAAGGATTGAAGGGGAGCGACAGTGTTAATTGGGAAGGATGTTGCAGTAGTCCCAGTGGGAGATTATGAGGGCGTACACTAATAGTGTTGTTGACTGGAGATTAAGGAAGAGGCAGACCCAAGAAGGGTTTTTGAGTTGGAGGTGGTAGGACTAGGAAGTGTAGCTTGGACAAAGCAAAGTCAAGGATTAATGTGAGGCAGTGGACTTGTGAGACAGGGAAGTGTGTGGAGTCATTAATTGTGATTTATAGGTCCAGTAGGAAGGTTGATTGGCATGGTGGAAAGATGATTAGTTAGGTTTTGTCCATTTTGTGTTTTAGGAGGCCAGAGGAGAAGAAAAAGGACACGCTGATATTATGGATACCACAGAGCTAATATATGGGCCTATGTTCCATTTTCCTGTTGACAGATACCCATAAAAACTGAGTTGAGTTGAAATTTCCCCAAGTATCGGACTACTTCGTCTTGAAGCCAGAAGCTACGGGATGTTCCCCATCAGCTCAAACACCAGGGACCATTTTGGATGAACTTTTACTGTGAGCTCCTCATCAAAACAAACCAGAACAAAAGGAATTGATAAATCATTGATAAACCCGACCCATTATGATATCATTGCTTTCTGCTAATTTACAAATTTGACTGAACGAAAGAGAAAATGACAGAATTATCTGACTTGCCTTAATTCTGTGACCTCTGGGGGAATCTTCCATTTATATGTGGGTGTCTGAGGGTGACCACTGTATTGATACTTCCTCTGGGGTCCAAATAATATATTATTTCCTTATATTTAATGAACAGATGTTCATAAGTGATTGACTTGGTTTCGCCAATAGATATGTCAGAACTGTCATGTCATCTCAGTGTCTGCCTAACCATATGCCAATTCACCGCCTAATTGATTCTTTAATTAAATTAAATTGATGTTTTCACAGGATCGGATTAGCAACATTTGTAGAAGAATAAATATGAGAACCGTCCTACATCACTGGAAGAAGGCTGCGTACCAGGAACCCTCCCTAGTGGAGATCTCAAATACTTGTTAGGCTGTGTTCACATGTCCAGTAATCATCAGTAAGAACGGAGCCAGCAACAATCCATTAACAAAAAAGTTGTGCAGACACAAAAAAAACAGATTTTATCTGGATCCGTTTTTTTTTTTAACATTGAAGTCTATGGAAAACCGATCTGTTAAATAGCCATCCGTTTTCATTTCAGATCAGTTTTTTGCTCACTGGATCAGTTTCAAATGGAACAAAACTGTTGACTATTTAACTGATCCGCTTTCCATAGACTTAAATGTTAAAAAAAAACAGAACCAGTCGAAATCAGGTATTTTTTTGCATCTGCACAACTTTTTTGTTAACGGACCGTTGCTGGATCCATTCTAACTGATGATTACTGGACATGTAAACTTAGCCTTATACTGGTCCAGGTTCTTAAAGGGGTTGTCCACCTTTGTAGACACTTTTTCTTACTTATTTTTGGCAAAAATAATAATTTTTGGAATTGGGTTTCATGAAAAATTTTGCAATGTTTGCCTTTTATAGCCCTGCATAGTCTTTTGATGTATGTAGTATAAGTTAACTAAAGTTTTGTCAGTGAGCTCATCCTGATGTTCCAAAGGGAGAGTTTGGAACTCTTATCTTTCTTGTTGTGCATCTAATTTGATTTATGATCACAGACCAAATCACAGTTAAAGGGGTTGTTCCCATTTTATTAAATTTCTCCCATGGCTGCAGTTTGCTATATAAAAAAAAACAAATTGTGCTGTACTCACCTTCCCCGGGTCCACTGGAGACTCTCTGCTACTTTTCCCAGTGTTTGGCATTGTCCCCTCAACAGCGCAACAGTTAATCAGTGAGCTCAGTAACTTTGCTAGTGTATAGACGGGGCGCCCTGTTCAGAGCCACTGAACTCACTGAATGGCTGCCGCGCTGTTGACATGACTTCAGCACCGCAGTCAATTTATGACACTGGCAACTGCAGTGGAGAGTCGGACGTGGGAAAGGTGAGTACAGCACAATTTTATTTTTCTAGCAACCTGGAGCCAGGAAAAAAAAAAATTAAAAGGAACAACCCCTTTAAATGTGAAGGGAAACAAAGCTTGTGAAAGCCAAATTATGCAAAATGTTTAACGAAACTGAATTTCAAAAATAATTTTTAGACCAAATATATGCATATAAGGGATAAAAACAATGTTCTTAGAGATTGACAACCTATCAGGTGATTCATGCTGTCCAAACAGCGGACAGCATGAATTGCAACCTGGCTGCGCGATTGCAGCCAGGTATATTTTTTTCTGAAATACTTCTGTGCTATTATACTTTGAAGATCCATAGAGAAAGACAAGACTAGTCCCAGCACTGCTAGAGGCAGCTGGCAGGTCTTATCCTATGTACATGCAAGGGAGAGACCTGTCAATCACCTGCTGCGCTGTGAAGAGCCAGCCAGGGGCGTAGCCGGGCTAGTCTGGTCTCCAGCTTTGGTGCCCGGTTGGATCTTCAAAGTATATTATTTCTGAACCCTTGGAGCATTTCAAAGAATAATATACCTGGCTGTGGTCGTACAGCCAGGCTGCAATTCTCTAGGTCGTTTACGGGAAGGTATAGTTTTAGTTATTCAGAGACACTTCTGCATTCTGGTCAAAGCAGTTGCCAGACATCCGTAGACCTTTAGGTAACTGTGCACTTGTTCTATTAATTTTGATGGGACATGGGCACGATACCTGTCAGGTGTCTGACAGTTGACTCATAGCTGTCTCATCTGGCATGAAGAATACTTTCTGTAAATGGTCATGAAGGTAAAGTATGGATCCGTTGATCAAATCTATGCAACCGGCATGTATCTAGAGTAAGTATTATCATCACAAACAGGATTATAATGAAAGATAACAGATATACAGTATATAGATAACACAGAATCCAAAATACACAATGGGTGATGGTCACAGCCAGTGTTGGAGGCCCACGGCCCAACAGTAGCATTGACTCTGGAGGCTCACAGTTCAGCTACATGAAAATATCACATTACCCTCATTCACAATTTTATCTCTGCTTCTATATAATAATATACTAGGTCGTGTGTTAAATGAATGATGACATATTCCTTTTGTCTGTACACAGTGAATCAAATGCACTGGGACAACTACTGCACATGTTGAGAGGTAAGTGGCTTACTCCTGCATAGGGGCCCACCAGGGAATTCACCTGCTCTCCTGTGGGAGAATCCAAGCCTGTGCATAGTGACCTCTGCACAGGTCACAGAGCATGCCTAGAAGACCACAGAAGTCAATGAACATCTTCATTATATGCTCTGGAAAAATGAAAACTGTACTTTTATTTATTGGTATTGGCATATAGTCCAACACTACTGTTAGTGTTGACACGTGAGGTCAAATTCAGGCATTTTTATCCTTTTATTTGATATTTTGGTACTATTGTTGAGCAGGGAATGATGATTCAAGGAAATCTACATGGGGAGATTTCTAATGGCGCTGGATTTGTCAAATTCGATTGATGTCAAATGTTAATGTCAGCTGCAGTGTGTGGGGGTTTCTACTCACTTGGGTGTGACGGGAGGCAAACAGGAAGCATGTTTCTTTAAATGTCCATGTCGGTTTATTACTTTATAAACCAGGCAAAAGCAAAAGGAACACAAACAGCCTTTAGTTCAGGCAAAAACAAAGTAAAGAGTCCTTAAGGCAACGTATCTAGTTAGCCAGTCCTGTGGGCGCACAGGCTGGACAGCATCCAGTTCACTGGCTTAGTCGGGAGACCACAACACACAGGAGGCCTTCTGCCTCCCAACACACAGACCATGTGCCAAACAATGGCCTCCATATTAAATCTTAACCACACCCAGAGGTGAGGTATGTGGGTAGCTACCCATAACCTTGCCCCGGTGCATTAAATAGTCCTCTTAGTGCTTACGTGCACTAGATCAACATTCCGGGTTACATCACAGAGGACAGCCATCTCTGTGATACATACCTCCCATAAACTATGTACCCATTAACCACCTTACAAGTGTTACAGTATCAGTCCGCGTTGCCATCACATTCCCACGCAGTAGCATATTTTTAGTAGGGCAGGGCTCTTGTAATATATCTAAATAATTATTCCTCAAAGGCAATGTATTCAATTAGATATGGATCCCCAGGCGTCCGCTCTATGGGTGATAGACTCAATATAATGCCGTGCAAGACGGGACTCACAAACTCTAAAGTGCAGATTATTTCCTTAAGGCTCAGACGTCTCCACCATTCCTAAAAGAACAATCCTATCACCTCCTAGCATTTTTTGTGCTGACTTACTAAACACCTGACTACAAGAACTGGAAGCTTTCTAAAAAAATAACAAAAAAACCCATTAATTTTGGCAAACATCAAAAAGAAGGAAGAGAAGGTGCTATGAAGAATGTGAAACATCTTGATAAAGATGTGGACGTGTAGCCTGGACCACAAGGCTCCGATAAACTCCAAACAGGTCTGAACACATTCATCAGACGAGTAGAATTAATGACAAAAGTTTAGAGATGAGAAAATCAGACACTATAAATTCTAGACTAGTCAGTAAAGGACAACTTTTTTTTTACTGTATATTTTACTAAAAAAATGGGAAAAAAATTACAAGTGCGGTGAAATAGTGAAATAAAACAAATTGCAATTCCGCCATTGCCAGAAAAAGTGGCCATCATTCTTCAATTCAGAATGATTAAGGAGATACTTGACTTGTATGTTTTTTTTTTATTATTCAAGTGGTAATTTTTTTTAAAAGAAATTTGTAAAGTTATAAAATTTGGTTAGTGTCGCCATTTTCAGAGAGCTACAATTTTTTTTTTTTACAGTCAACAGAGTGTGAGGGCTTGTATTTTGTATGGCGAGCTGACGTTTTTAATTTATATAATTTTGGGGTACATATGACGTTTTTATTGCCGTTTGTTACAATTTTTCAAGGAGGTGCGGTGACCAAAAAAAACTTCAGTTCTGATACTGTTTGGTCTACTTATGTTGTTTACTGTATGGTTTGATGTATTATATAATTTATTTTGATAGATCAAACTTTTCAAGATGTGGCTTTACCAAATATGTTTAAATGTACAGTACAGACCAAAAGTTTGGACACACCTTCTCATTTAAAGATTTTTCTGTATTTTCATGACTATGAAAATTGTACATTCACACTGAAGGCATCAAAACTATGAATTAACACATGTGGAATTATATACTTAACAAAAAAGTGTGAAACAACTGAAAATATGTCTTATATTCTAGGGTCTTCAAAGTAGCCACCTTTTGCTTCGATGACTGCTTTGCACACTCTTGGCATTCTCTTGATGAGCTTCAAGAGGTAGTCACCGGAAATGGTCTTCCAACAATCTTGAAGGAGTTCCCAGAGATGCTTAGCACTTCTTGGCCCTTTTGCCTTCACTCTGCGGTCCAGCTCACCCCAAACCATCTAGATTGGGTTCAGGTCTGGTGACTGTGGAGGCCAGGTCATCTGGCGTAGTATCCCATCACTCTCCTTCTTGGTCAAATAGCCCTTACACAGCCTGAAGGTGTTTTTGGGGTCATTCTCCTGTTGAAAAATGTGGAATTATATACTTAACAAAAAAGTGTGAAACAACTGAAAATATATCTTATATTCTAGGCTCTTCAAAGTAGCCACCTTTTGCTTTGATGACTGCTTTGCTCACTCTTGGCATTCTCTTGATGAGTTTCAAGTGGTAGTCACCGGAAATGGTTTTCACTTCACAGGTGTGCCCTGTCAGGTTTAATAAGTGGGATTTCTTGCCTTATAAATGGGGTTGGGACCATCAGTTGTGTTGTGCAGAAGTCTGGTGGATACACAGCTGATAGTCCTACTGAATAGACTGTTAGAATTTGTATTATGGCAAGAAAAAAGCAGCTAATTAAAGAAAAACGAGTGGCCATCATTACTTTAAGAAATGAAGGTCAGTCAGTCTGAAAAATTGGGAAAACTTTGAAAATGTCCCCAAGTGCAGTTGCAAAAACCATCAAGCGCTACAAAGAAACTGGCTCACATGAGGACCGCCCCAGGAAAGGAAGACCAGGAGTCACCTCTGCTTCTGAGGATAAGTTTATCCGAGTCACCAGCCTCAGAAATCGCAGGTTAACAGCAGCTCAGATTAGAGACCAGGTCAATGCCACACAGAGTTCTAGCAGCAGACACATCTCTTCAACAACTGTTAAGAGGAGACTTTGTGCTGCAGGCCTTCATGGTAAAATAGCTGCTAGGAAACCACTGCTAAGGACAGGCAACAAGCAGAAGAGACTTGTTTGGGCTAAAGAACACAAGGAATGGACATTAGACCAGTGGAAATCTCAGCTGTGGTCTGATGAGTCCAAATTTGAGATCTTTGGTTTCAACCATGGTGTCTTTGTGCGACGCAGAAAAGGTGAACGGATGGACTCTACATGCCTGGTTCCCACCGGGAAGCATGGAGGAGGAGGTGTGATGGTGTGGGGGTGTTTTGCTGGTGACACTGTTGGGGATTTATTCAAAATTGAAGGTATACTGAACCAGCATGGCTACCACAGCATCTTGCAGCGGCATGCTATTCCATCCGGTTTGCGTTTAGTAGGACCATCATTTATTTTTCAACAGGACAATGACCTCAAACACACCTCCAGGCTGTGTAAGGGCTATTTGACCAAGAGGGAGAGTGATGGGGTGCTACGCCAGATGACCTGGCCTCCACAGTCACCAGACCTGAACCCAATCGAGATGGTTTGGGGTGAACTGGACCGCAGAGTGAGGCAAAAGGGCCAACAAGTGCTAAGCATCTCTGAGAACTCCTTCAAGATTGTTGGAAGACCATTTCCGGTGACTACCTCTTGAAGCTCATCAAGAGAATGCCAAGAGTGTGCAAAGCAGTCATCAAAGCAAAAGGTGGCTACTTTGAAGAACTTAGAATATAAGACATATTTTCAGTTGTTTCACACTTTTTTGTTAAGTATATAATTCCACATGTGTTAATTCGTAGTTTTGATGCCTTCAGTGTGAATGTACAATTTTCATAGTCATGAAAATACAGAAAAATCTTTAAATGAGAAGGTGTGTCCAAACTTTTGGTCTGTACTGTACTTTTTTTTAGAACTTTATTTTTCAAAGCGGAAAAAAGGAGTGCTTTCTTTTTATTTTTTTTTTATCCATTTTTCTTTTTTACTTTTTTTTTAAATTTATTTACTCTATATTTTAGTCCACATAGGATTACTTGTCCTATATTCTGCAGTACTAATGCTTTGCAATGCATAGTCAAAATGACGTTCTTCCATGAAGCCGAGATACAACCACTGGCTGGTTTTCATATAAATATAGCAGGCTTAGGGCTTTCGGCAAGCCCCCAACTATCATGAAACCCATTGACAACCCATAGTTTGGGGGTGGGGGTAATGTTAGTCAGTGTATGTGCACATCGCCAATTGCTCCATTTAAATGCCGCTGTCAGTGATTGACAGCAGTATCTATTTGGTTGAGCAGCAGCGATTGGTGCTAGCTCCGGTTGCTGCTTTTTTCAGGCAGATGTCGGCTATGTATCACAGCAAACATCACCTGGATCTGGTGCAGGCTGAGCTCCTGAACCCTCTACATACACAGGCACCTGTCATGTGAAACATTAGGCTTTACTCATACTCACCCCAGGCCATACTTTGCATGGGACTATTATACAAGGCTACAGTGTGAGATATGGAGTAACGATAGGTTTTCACCATACATGACTAGTAGTGATGAGCTAGCATGCTCGTTACTCGAGATTTATGAGCATGCTCGGGTGTTTTCCGAGTATCTTCAGTGCACTCGGGTGTTATGTTTTCATCACTCCATTCTCATGATTTGCGACTGTTTGACAGCTTTAATACATGTGAGGAATGCTTGTTTTTTAGGCATTCCTCACATGTATTAAAGCTGTCAAACAGTCGCAAATCATGTGCACAGAGTGATGAAAACATAAAACCCGAGCAGGCTGAAGATACTCTGTGAGCACCTGAGCATGCTCGCCGAAAGGGTTAACAGAACATACTCGCTTATCACTAATGACAACAACTGCGGAACATATAACTCCTATATATAAGGTGCAACACAATAGCGGTTTGAAATACAAATTTTATTAGACGCTTCTAAAGATGATTAAAAAAAGGTGAAAAATCGAGGAAATGCATCACTAATTTATGGACAACACAATAGAGGTACATTCATAGGGAATATTGGAAAAGAACCATGATAATAAAACAGTATAATCCTATATCTGCAAAGTTACGTTATAATACACACTGATAAATAACAATTATATGAATTTATATAATTACATAACTAAACATCCAAAGGACAATATGGCAGATCAAACAATATATGGCAAATAATTACCCAACCTCTAGATGGCTTTCTGCACCCCGATGCACGTTTCCACGTTTCGCTTATTGCTTTCTCAAGGGGATCGTATAAATGCAGAACAGATGAACCCTTGTACAATCTTAATACATTTTACTGCATGTGTGACACCCCAGGGGTCTGGTTGCCACAGTAATAGAGATATTATGTCTGAGAGCAAGTGGGAGGTTTCTCTGGTCAGGAGCCCTAAGCATGCAACACTGCCCGCCCAGACCTGGGAGGGGAGGAATCTGCCCTTATAAACTGGGTCTGGGGCGGGATTAAGTCAGTCAGAGCCTGGAGTAAAGTTCCAGACACAGGAAAAGATACATCAGGAGCTCTGTAGGAGCAGAGGCAGAAGGCCAGGGGCTGTGAGCAGAGATATAGCTCGCCCTGGCTGAAGTTACTAAAACCGGACACAGGAGTCCGAGGCTGTGGGGACTGATATATACCCAGCAGCAGAAACCAGCCGGCAGGGGATTCCAGGTCCTCTGGCCATAGAAGCCCGGAGGCTCAGTCACAAAGAAGGGACCTGCGCCGCCATCCAGGAGCGGAGGCTAACAGAAGGCCCCAAGTCACCAGCCATACGGGTGAGCACCACACGGTATACTCAGGGACGTGGGCTACTTGTAACCGCTGACAGCAAGGTAGCCAGGAAGAGTGCAGATAAACGGGGAGGCCTACAACTCCACCTGGCCAGGGGAACTCCTGCTTGCTCGCAGACTGACCAGGCCCCTTATACTAGCCAGTACTCCCGGGAGGGTCTGCCTTGTACCATCAGTAAAGACCCTGAACTGCACCTCACGTCTCTGTGATTCCTTGCCGCACCAGCACCATTAGCACTGGGACCCTCACACCATCACTCCCATCATCTCTCGCATTAGCTGCCCTGAGGCAATACTTCTCCCGTGGGGAGTTATCCCATACTCGGCTGCGCAAACAACATCAGCCTCAGCGGTCGGCAGAGCAGCGGCGGTCCCCACTGACCGCAATCCACGGGTGGCGTAGTCGGACATTTGCTATACATTAAGACTGCCACTGGTTTGACCACCCTGGGCACGGACCGGGTCACCGCCACACGGAGACTACAACCCCCAGCGTTCTACAACAGGCCCGGTTCCGGGTTCCCCTGCACAACGCAGGCCCAGGGGGCGCGTCAACTTTGGCGTAGTCGGCAGGATTTCGTGCCCGCAACCACCGGGTACTGCGTGCCTGAAAAAGAGACTTTTATACTTACCTGTGGTGAAGTTTCCCGCCGTCCGGAGTAGTTTCCCGCCATCCGGAGCCGATTCCCGCCATCAGACGCCATCTTGGACCGTTTCCCGCCGTCTTCTGCCTTCTTCCCTCCATCCGCAGCTGCTTCCCGCCTTCGGACGCCATCTTCGGGACGCCGCACGGGAAGAAGAGGGGCGTGGACGCCGAAAGCGCGCGAGATCCGAAGCTCCGCCCCACGCTCCGCCCCACGCTCTGACGCTGCGCAAGGTCCTGGAAGGGAGGAAGAGCGACGCTGACGTCATCGGAGCGCGACGCCAGGTACTCAACCCCGACGATCGACTGCGGAGCCGCGGCCTACGGAAGAAGAGCATCGCAAGGTAGGCCACAGTCCACTAGGGGGGAGGAGGATGCCGGATACCGAGGGGAGCTCCACTGCCACAGCCACCGCCAGCGCAACCGCTGCAGCAGTCATGCCATTCACCATGCCCTATATCCTGGGGGCAACCTGGCTACCCCAGTACTCAGGGGAGTCACATACTCTAAATGACTTTAGAGAAAGACTGGATAGCCTCTTCCAGGTGTACCCCCTCACAGAAGAGCAAAAAGTGAGCATCCTGGTGGCCCAATTAATCGGGGCAGCCCAAAGGGAGGTAAAGTCCTGGCCACCTGGGAGGAAGAGGACTGTCAGAGAAATACTAGCCCAGCTGAAAGACACATTTGATACCCGCACCTCAGCCGAAATAAAGCTCAGATTTTACGGGTGTAAACAGCGGGCACATGAGAGTATAAGAGACTATGCTCTAAACCTACAAGAGGCCCTGAGAGCCATTAAGCAGGCAGACCCTGACAGCGTGGGAAACGAAGATAAGCTGTTGACTGAACAATTTATTGAGGGTCTACTGTGCAATGCCCACCGAACCCAGTTGCGGGCAATGGCCTTACAGGACCCTGATCTGGACTTTGCACAGTTCAAGGACAGAGCCATCTGGGTGCTCCGAGAACCGGCACCAGGTGGCGCTGTGACCCACAGGCCCCCTGCTATCACTTACCACCAGGAGACGGCGCCCTTGTCGGCAGGGCCTGTGGGAGCTGATGCGCAGGCTTTAAACAGTGACCCGGCTACAGATCTGCACCATCAGGTCCAAGAGCTGACTAAGAGCGTTGCCGTGCTAACCAGAACTGTGCAGTCTTTACAGGTCTCTTCTCCAGGAAAGATCCAGCTGGCATCCGGACGGAGGACGTCCCATGGCGCCGACTGAGGAGGACCCCACCGGCCAGAGGAAGACCCAGCGACAGATACAACGAGGACGGACGACCTATCTGCCGCCGCTGCAATCAACCCGGACATGTGGCAAGGTACTGTCATTTAAACGGGCACAACCTGGGGTAGAGGGCCAACCCCCAGGCATAAGACCATCAGGCCCATCAAACTGGCGTGATAAATACGTAGGGGGACGTCCAATCTTGCCTGTGGTACTGGATGGCATTCCTATGAGTGCCCTACTAGACACTGGGTCACAGGTGATCACCATCCCGTACGTGCTCTTTAAACAGTACTGGAATGACTCGGACATAACCCGCTACCCAGATGACGACCTGAGTATCATTGCCAGCAATGGTCAGCCCGTGCCGCAGGTGGGATTCAAAGAGGTGACCATTAAGATCGGTAAAGTCGAACTGGCGGCACAAGGACTGATTATAGTGGACATAGACCGTCATGAGAGTCACCCTAGAATAACCTTGGGAACTAATGTGATTGAAAATTGTCTTGCAGAGGTGATTCTCATTTTACAGCAGGTTGCCAAGAACGCCAGTTCCGGCCAGCAGCGTGTGCTCCAAAAAGAGATCCGGGCACTGATGAAGCGGCAACAGGTGGAACTATCTGGTGGTGAGATAGGTAGCGTGAGAATGTGTGACCCGTTCCCTATTGCCATGCCCCCAAAAAGTGAGATGATGATTTGGTGCCGAACAGCTATTGGTCTAAGAGGTAGAGACTACCAAGCAATGGTAGAACCCGTCTACTCAGACAGTAGGCCCACCATTTTGACAGCACGGGGGGTGGTCGATGTACTCCATGGGAGGGTGCCCGTTCGCATCATAAATATCGGGGAGAGAGAAGTACACCTGCCCCGGTATGCCACGCTAGCCAAATTGTTCACCATCAACCAGAACTCTGTACAGGCCGTGGAACCCTTGCCTCCATCTCAACCAGAGGAAGGTAACGGCTCTAAGAAACCAATGGAGGACTGGTGTCAGCAACTGCATTTGGGTACTGACTCCACTCCCTCACACCAGAAACAGGGAGTCTATCGGGTGGTTCGAGAGTACGAGAGAGTGTTTAGTAAACACCCGCTAGACTTCGGGCGAGTAAAGGGAGTAGAACACCACATCCCCACGGGAGACCATCCTCCCATAAAGGAGAGATACCGACCCGTACCCCCGGCACACTACCAACACGCCAAGGGGATGCTTAGAGACATGAAGGAGGCTGGGGTAATCAGGGACAGCTGTAGCCCCTGGGCAGCTCCACTAGTCTTAGTGAAAAAGAAAGACAACACCATGAGAATGTGTGTAGACTACAGGAAGGTCAACCGTATCACACACAAAGATGCGTACCCGTTACCAAGGATAGAAGAGTCCTTAGCTGCATTAAAATCTGCTAACTTCTTCTCTACTTTGGATCTCACTAGCGGGTACTGGCAGGTTCCTGTAGCAGAGGCGGACCGGGAGAAGACCGCATTCACCACCCCGATAGGTCTCAGCGAATTTAACTGTATGCCGTTCGGGCTCTGCAACGCACCAGGAACCTTCCAACGGTTGATGGAATGCTGTCTGGGACACCGGAACTTCGAGACGATCCTGTTATATCTGGACGATGTCATCGTCTATTCCAAGACCTACGAGGACCACCTGAAACACCTGGCAGAAGTGTTCGAAGCTCTGGCAAACTACGGCCTAAAGGTGAAACCCTCCAAGTGTCACCTCCTGAAGCCAAAGGTGCAATACCTGGGACACGTGGTGAGTGCTGACGGAGTGGCTCCCGACCCTGATAACATCACCGTGATTAAGGACTGGCCAAGACCCTCCAGCATAAAGGAAGTGCGGCAGTTCCTCGGGTTGGTAGGCTACTACCGAAGATTCATTCCCGGTTTCACCAAAATGGCAGCCCCTATGCAGGACCTCCTGATAGGTCAATCTCGGAAAGCCAAAAACCAGAAGCCGCCCTTTAGGTGGGAAAAGCTGGAAGAGGAGTCCTTCTGCCAGCTGAAGATGGCCCTCACGGGGGATGAAATCCTGGCATATCCAGACTCCAGCCAGCCCTTTATCCTCCACACGGACGCAAGCAACATCGGGCTAGGAGCCGTACTGTCCCAGATCCAGCAAGGGAAAGAACGGGTAATCGCTTACGCCAGCCGAAAGCTACGGCCCACGGAGGGGAACCCTGAGAATTATAGCTCATTCAAGCTGGAGTTCCTGGCAGTAGTGTGGGCAGTGACCGAACGTTTCAAGCATTACCTTGCCTCCTCCAAATTCACCGTGTACACGGATAACAACCCGTTGACACACCTGGACACTGCAAGGCTCGGTGCCCTGGAACAGAGATGGATGGCCCGCCTGTCCAACTTTGAATTCACCATCAAATACCGGGCAGGACGCTCAAATGCCAACGCGGATGCCCTGTCTAGAATGCCGAACTTACCGGACGTAGGGGAAGATCCAGAAGATCTGGAAGAAGTTGAGCTCCCTGCGTTCCACCGTCATGGGATTACCCTGTATTCCCACCGTGTGAAGGACAGGCGCTCCGTGACGTTCAATCCCTTGCCCCACTACAACTGGGCGGAGACGCAAGACAGTGATCCCGCAGTCCATTTGGTGAAGGAAATGCTGACCCAGGCTGATGCCCGTCTTGACCCAGATGCTCCGGAGGAGACCAAGCAACTGTGGAAGGAGAAAAGTAAGCTGTTCCTCTACAGGGAGAAGCTGTGCCGGAGAATGGTTAACTCTCGAACACATGAGTTGACCTGGCAGGTGGTCCCAAGACGAGACGCGGCTATGGTTCTGGAGGCATACCACAACGGAGCAGGGCATTTCGGATGGAAGAAGCTGGAGCTCTTGTTGCGTGAATGGTTCTACTGGGTAGGCATGAGAGGAGCCATCGAGAGGTGGTGCAGAGACTGTGGCCCGTGCCACCTGAGAAGAAAAGACCGAGCCAGCCAGAAGACTCCCCTGCATCACCAGACAGCCACTGGAACTGGTAGCCCTGGACCATGTGAAACTGGCTCCAAGCAGATCTGGGTATGTCTACGCCCTCACAATCGTAGATCATTACTCCCGGTTCCTGGTGGTGGTCCCGGTCAAGGACTTAACGGCTCAAACAGCAGCTAGAGCCTTCCAGCAGCACTTCTGCCGTCCACACGGGTACCCGGACCAAGTGTTGACAGACCAAGGACCAGCCTTCGAAGCAGAGGTCTTCCAGGAGTTCTGCAACCTGTATGGCTGCAAGAAGATAACAACAACGCCCTATCACCCTCAAACCAATGGACTCTGCGAGAAGATGAACCAGGTGGTGATAGATCTGCTAAAAACATTGCCCCTGGAAGAACGCAGTCTGTGGCCTGAGAAACTGCCCGATCTGGTGGACCTGTATAACCACATCCCTGTAGGTTCCACCAACTGTACCCCGGCTTACCTAATGAGAGCAAGACCTGGTAAGCTGCCTATTGACCTGGATATGGGAGTCCTGACGCCTGAGGACACCTCGCCAGAGGCAGACTGTGATACAGAACGGCAGCAGCAGTATCGGAAAGTACAGGAGAGCGTCGAGCGAAGTCTGTCTCAAGCTAGAGAAAGGCAAGAGAAGGCTTATAACCAGTATGCTCCCGCTGTTCCCCTGGTACCTGGAGAGCAGGTCTTGAAGAGGAAGAGGCGGCTCCACAAGTTGGACGACCAGTGGGAGAAGGACCCGTACACCGTACTGCCATCAAGCCATGAGAACCCAAAAATCTGCGTAATCAGTAAGGATGGAGGAGAAACCACAGCCATTGTCTCCAGAGACCACCTGAAGAAGTGTCCCGAGCAGCTGCAAAGCCCTGAAGAAGATCAAGAAAACCCTCAACCCGCAGAGGAAAGGGAAGAAATGATCAGTACCGTACTCGGAGACTTCCCCCGGTCTTGGACACAAGTAAACGGCGCTGTCGTGGTACCCGTCCTCACCTTTCTCCAGCCAGCCCCGCAAGTGCCTACAGAGGAACCGGTAGAGCTGGAAGAGCAGCCGGCCCAAGAGGCAGAAGAGTCCACACCAGCAGTACAGGAGGATCAACCCTCTGCTAGTAGTGAGCCTGCCGTGCTCCTAGTGAGCCAAAGAGTGCGCAGACAGCTGCCCAGCTTACCCATAACACCTCTTACACCCTGTAGTGCAGAACCAGTTACTGAGCTCCGTAGGTCCACTAGAGTCACTAGAGGTCAGATGCCCGCTCGCTGGAGAATCTAAACTAATGCACTGTGAATTTATCTGTTAACTGTTTATGGTTTATGCTTGTTGCCTGTTATTAATTATGTTTCTCAGTTGCCCTGCAGATTTTTATGGACTAACAGGTTATGGACGCTGGATAACCGGAACAGTTTTGTAGATAGTTGCACCTTGGTGCCTCTTGCGAAGACGGCCACGGAAGAGAAAACCTGTCTGGCGTGGCCTCCTTGCGGCCCAAAGTAGTTAGTCTACCCTTGCAGCCACGCCCAAGGCCAACGCCAGGGGTTTGCTTTGGACAGGTCCCCTACTTCGCTTAAAGTTTCACCTTGGGTGACATGGTCACCCTCTTGTTTCAAAAACTTCACCTTGGGTGATATGGACACCCGGTTGCGGACACGCCGTGACCTTTAAAGAACTAAAGCTTCTTGTAAATATGTTATCGTATTATTGTTTATACCCTGTTATTATGTTTTAAAAATGTGTTTAGTCCCGGAGTACTAAAATTTACTAGGGGGGAATGTGACACCCCAGGGGTCTGGTTGCCACAGTAATAGAGATATTATGTCTGAGAGCAAGTGGGAGGTTTCTCTGGTCAGGAGCCCTAAGCATGCAACACGGCCCACCCAGACCTGGGAGGGGAGGAATCTGCCCTTATAAACTGGGTCTGGGGCGGGATTAAGTCAGTCAGAGCCTGGAGTAAAGTTCCAGACACAGGAAAAGATACATCAGGAGCTCTGTAGGAGCAGAGGCAGAAGGCCAGGGGCTGTGAGCAGAGATATAGCTCGCCCTGGCTGAAGTTACTAAAACCGGACACAGGAGTCCGAGGCTGTGGGGACTGATATATACCCAGCAGCAGAAACCAGCTGGCAGGGGATTCCAGGTCCTCTGGCCATAGAAGCCCGGAGGCTCAGTCACAAAGAAGGGACCAGCGCCGCCATCCAGGAGCGGAGGCTAACAGAAGGCCCCAAGTCACCAGCCATACGGGTGAGCACCACACGGTATACTCAGGGACGTGGGCTACTTGTAACCGCTAACAGCAAGGTAGCCAGGAAGAGTGCAGATAAACGGGGAGGCCTACAACTCCACCTGGCCAGGGGAACTCCTGCTTGCTCGCAGACTGACCAGGCCCCTTATACTAGCCAGTACTCCCGGGAGGGTCTGCCTTGTACCATCAGTAAAGACCCTGAACTGCACCTCACGTCTCTGTGATTCCTTGCCGCACCAGCACCATTAGCACTGGGACCCTCACACCATCACTCCCATCATCTCTCACATTAGCTGCCCTGAGGCAATACTTCTCCCGTGGGGAGTTATCCCATACTCGGCTGCGCAAACAACATCAGCCTCAGCGGTCGGCAGCGCAGCGGCGGTCCCCACTGACCGCAATCCACGGGTGGCGTAGTCGGACATTTGCTATACATTAAGACTGCCACTTGTTTGACCACCCTGGGCACGGACCGGGTCACCGCCACACGGAGACTACAACCCCCAGCGTTCTACAACAGGCCCGGTTCCGGGTTCCCCTGCACAACGCAGGCCCAGGGGGCGCGTCACATGTTCCTGAAGCTTTGGAACAGAAGAAATCACATAAATCTATGCAAACATGGTCATTTCAAAATACATTAGTAGAATATATCTGTCAGTATGATCCGTAGAATACATCTATTCTTGATATAGTCAGCATAGTAGCAAATTAGAGGGATAACCGAGACTTAATGTTTAAAGTACGGCTAATTTCTTCTTAATCTTTGCCTTTGTGCATAGACAGCTGACATGAAAACAACATTGAGCGCCGCTCTTTACGGCAGTGTCCAGCGGGTCTACAGGACGTCAGATATTGCTTGAGGTGTCACTTACACCTTCCAAGTGCTATCACAATCTGCGAAGTGAAACTTAAAGCTAGAAAGTGAAAAGCCCTGTCATCTTAAGCTGAAAAATAGTTTGTAATGGCGATAATAACATGTTTGTGTCTTCAGCAGCCAGGTAAAGACATGCCTTTTTCTAAAGCTCCTCCAGGCTTCTTCTGTCAATCAAATTCTCACCTTGCCTTTCACCATTTCATAGAAGAGCAACCTTTGTACACTAAATTGCCCCATAATCATCCATTTTCTCTTGTTTTTAACAGTATTGTCTTTCCAGATATCTTCTGTACTTCCCAACATAGAAGATTTATAGGACTCAATCAGGACCGGTGATCCAAAGAGCATGTCACCATCACATCCGTGGGAATACAAATTGTGACTGCGGGCAAAATGTCAACTGAGAAGAGAATTTCGGTGCCAGTGATTGGCAACTTCATCTATTGTACAAGAATTTTACGATATTTATAATCCGATCTCACTGGCACGTGACCTTTGGGGTTTGGAGCTAGCGGTCAATAAACTCAAGGAGAAGTTTGGGGGCTTTAAAGGGTTATTCTCATGATCATAAATGGATACACATTCAAAGTTCTTTGAAAAACAACTTTTCAATTTAATTACTCCAGAATGGAGGGATTTTTAATTTTTAACCGGCCAACTCTGCAATTTATCAGCAAGAAGCGTTGCTCTGAAGCTAGCCAGATTGTCGGATTCGGCAAGTCTCTGTGCCACTGCTCTCCTCTGATACTCCAGAGGCAAAGCTGCCTCTGCGTTCAGAAACAGAGAGCGCACAGTTCGGGCCAGCGGTGAAACCATGCTGCTGGTCCAAACAGTCAAACCGGCAGAAGAGCACTTCTCCCCGGCAAGAAGGAAGTCGGGTGGAAGGGGAGCAATGTGCTCCTGCCGGAGGGGATGATAGCCCTCTTTGGTTTTGCCGTGGGCCTCTCTTCCACATTCAATGTAGAAAAAAAAAAAAAAAAAAAAAAAAAAACAAGCAATGTGAACTGAGGTCTAAGATGGTAGACATGCAAGAAATAGGAGCATGTTCACACTAGCAAAAAAGAAACAAAACCTACAAAAGACAAAAATATATCTCATACCCTACCATCATTATATATAAATGTAAAGCAAAGTTGCATAATAAATATAGGGTACTTAGTGAACTATTTTTGATCAAAAAAAGTATACAAGCCGTCCCACCAGCGGCAAGGTGACCCCAAATTGGGACGGTACCTATACTGCCTATATTAAAAACCTTACTGTATATCAAAGTTGAAGTAATGCATATAAAAGGGTAGACAAATAGGACCGGGTCCCAACTCCAGACCACCCAGGCCCGTGGTAAGCTACATATATACCAGTCAGCTCAACAAAGGGGATGCCACACCCTTAAATTGCACAGAATGCAAACAAGACAAAAAACCAGGCAATGTGAACTGAGGTCTAAGATGGTAGACATGCAAGAAATAGGAGCATGTTCACACTAGCAAAAAAGAAACAAAACCTACAAAAGACAAAAGACAAAAATATATCTCATACCCTACCATCATTATATATAAATGTAAAGCAAAGTTGCATAATAAATATAGGGTACTTAGTGAACTATCTTTTGTCTTTTGTAGGTTTTGTTTCACATTCAATGTAGGATGATCGGCACTAAAATCCAGTAGTTGCCTGTTGAAGGATATTGTACCAAACACATTTGACTAAGGTTGTTGTGACTGGTGGATCATCGAATGCTTGTTGGGTAGAACACATATATGCTCACCCGAGTGTACATGCAAGGGCTCGTTCACACAACAGTATTTTCGGTCCGAGTGCTGTCCGTGAAAAAAATGGACAGCACTCGGACCAATGTAATTCAATTCAACCATAAATCGGATGAGACTCACCCATTGAAGTCTATGGGTGTGTAAAAAAACCATCAGATGCCATAGGGAACCACAATGTAGCGTCCAATTGTTACGGATACATTGCATTTCTGTAATATAGTAAAGTGTAAATATTCTTGTAAAAGATCAATAGCTGCTGAAAAAAAAAATCTCTCCACTTTTCTGGATGAAACTCCGACCAATTTTTTTATACACTCGTGTGAACCTACCCTAAGAGGAATTCGAGAGGAAAAGCTGACAGCAGCCACCTTTAAACAGGCAATTAATCATTAACATCACTAAGGCTGTGTTCACACAGCTGTATCACCTAGAAGATTGCATGGTCAATGGTAATTACCCTTAGGTTTAGCAGGTGAAACAGCCGTTTTCCTGGAAGATCAAGTGATTGTGCAAGGAGACAGTGGAAAGACTAACGGCACAGGGCAGGTGAGGTCTTCAATTTCCAATGTATCTTTATTTTTGTAAGACTAAAGTTCATTCATATATGCAAAAAAGTGAGGAACTTCAGGATATTTCATCCCTCCCGAACCTTGGTCTCCAGTATGACAACGCCAGACAGGTAAACGTTTTCTTAACATCCCCTTTGTTCCCCCCATTGCCACACTGGAGACCAAGGTCTAGAAGAACTAGAAAGTCCTAAAATAAATAGTATCACCTCCCGTTACCTTGCTTGAAAATTTGGATTAAAAAATGTAAAGAATTAAATATTACTTGTAAATGAGAGACTTTTGTGCCATTAACAATTTCTTGACCCTCCTTCCACAATGGACACCGTTGTCTTCAACCAATCTCTCATATGAGTTGACAAATATATTGGACTGGATAATGGTAATGAAGCCACGTTACACTGTGATCGACCCCTGCACCCCGTCCTACTTTCGTGTCACTGTACAACTAGGAAGATATTTTAAACTTTTGGGAGCTTTAATGGTGGCCATAATGGATGTGGTCCAATTCTAGACATTTTACATCCCATTTAGTTCAGGAAAGTTAGAAGTTGATGGCCATAATTTCGCTGCTAAGAAATGTTTTTCTTAACAGAATTAGTTTTAATTGGACTTTTTCTTACTGACGAGCAACCAGATAGCCACGGCTTCACCGTCAGCTCTGTAAGTATGCAGACCGCATGTTTCAATAATCATTGTAGCCTCATAGGCAATAGCCTTTGACTCTCTTGAAGGCCGTGACCATAGATGCTGCCATGAAAGGTCTGGAGGCAAATAGGTCAGAGAAGATAATAACAGATCTCACATTTGCTCTCATTTAAGATGCAAAGACACTGATCTGACACACCTTACTGTCACGGCCTTAGGCCAATTGAAATGGCTGATGCATTTCACACAAATTTCATTCCGAAGTGAACAAATTGTAAAAGAAATGTTGGTAAGAAGGATGGCCTTTTACTCGTCACGTCTAATCGAAGAGTTTGCAGAAGGGGCGAATAAAAGATAACACATTACTTAGAAGCAAATAAGAAATACTATAAAATATAGTAGAGTTCCCATACACGGAGGATACACACTTTAGAGATGTTTTAAAGAACGTTTATTTGGACGCTCTTTGACGCGACAACCCAAAACATGTCTCAAAAATTGGGCTGGTTCTTTCAATATTAGCAAAAGAGAATCAGTATACAAAAACTATAAGGGAATTGAAAACTCATCCCCAAAAAAATCTGGTACAGATCAAGAGGTGCATCTTAAACCTCCTGGACCACAGTGTGAAATCTCTAACATGGCCACCACCAACCGTACACCATTAAATGTCCTCCTGAACGGTAGAAGCCCTTAAGACATCAGAGACGGGAGCAACGGTTACATCTTTACTCCCATTAGCTATGACTCAGTCAAGGTCAGGAGAGGATTTCTCCATAAGGTGGTCTTTTGGATAGGTTTTACTGTGTCAACTCTCAGCTACAATTACAGTATATTACATGGAAACGTCGCCAAGGAACCACCTCTTCGAGATGATCGACCCAGATTTTTCATTCTCTGCCATCCTCTGTATATTGACTTTCTTAGAGAAGACCACCTTTAAGAAGACCTGCTGTTCACTACATAATTCTGGATTTACTGTATTTGAATCATTCCCTTTATCCCTTGTGAAACCCCAGTAATAACATGGAGGGTTGAGTCTATTCATGGTTTACTAGGGTATCTTTAAATTACTATTTCAAAAGATGGATTTCCTTTTTTAATACACATTTTGTCACCCAAAATTCTCGAAATCCCATGGTCTATTGCACACAGACATATTAGGGATCCATGCTATACGCAGTGGCTTAGCAATTGCTGTTGAAAAAGGTGCGACCACGATCGGGCCCATGCAGTAGGTTGGTCTGCCGACACCAGCGCCTATTTTCAGCTGGATGTGCGTCTGAAGACGCACATTCAGATAAAGTGGATTGTGTCACAGAGACCTGCCGGGTCCCTGCACTGCGGTGCACGCCGTCGGCAGTCAGAGTCTGGCAATTGATGGAGGTCAAGAAGGGCCTCTGCACCACCTATAGAAGAGGATGCCGCGAGTCTTTGTAACGGGAGGAGAGAAGAATAGTTTTTTTTTTAAATGTGTTAGAGAAGAGTAGAAGAACAGGGAACATTATTAAAGGGTGGGCCCAGGTAGGGGGACATTATACCAGGATGGTGGACATTACTACTGGGTAAGGAACATTGTACCAGGATAAGGGACATTAATTATCAGGATGGGGGACATTATTACCAGGAAAAGCAAATCCCGGGACTCACGTGTTGGTGGTAAATTCGTTTATTCCACAACTCAAAAAAAAAAAACGTTTCAGCCTGTCCAAAGCTTTTTTTTACATTTTCAGGCTGAAATGTTTTTTTTTGAGTTGTGGAATAAATGAATAAGTGGCGGGATTTTCTTTTCCTAGAACAATACTCTCCACGTGCACCACCCCAGCTGTACGGAGTGCAGACTATATTCTCTTGATACTGATTATTACCAGGAAGGCGCCCAGGGCAGGCGACTTTATACCAGGATGGGGGATGTTATTACCAGGATGGGGGACATTATTACTGTAAAAGGCCCAGGATGGGGGACATACATTACTAGAAGGGGCCAGGATGGGGACATTACATGAGGATGTGGGACAGTATTACTGGAAGGGGCCCAGAATGGGAGACATTACACCGTTAGGGGGCCCAAGATGGGGAAAATTATTACTAGAAGGGGTCCAGGATGGGAGATATTATACCAGGATGGGGGGACATTATAGCAGGAAGGAGCCCAGGATGTTGGACATTATTACTGGAAGGGTCCCAGGATGGGGGATATTATTACTGGAAGGGGCACAGGATAGGGGACATTATTACCAGAAGGTGCCCAGGATGGAGGACATTATATCAGTAAGGGGCCCAGGATGGGTGACATTAGTACATGATGGGTTACATTATTACATTATGGGTGGGAAGAAACACATATGTCTTTATAGGATCTAGAATACTACAAGAGCCCATACATCTGACCAACTTGCAGTTGGGGCATAGGTCCAAATTTTGCATTGGGGTCCATCAAACTCTAGTTATGACACTGGCTATAAAAATCCAGAATATATACTGAATTTTATGAATTGCTTTTGAAACTACAATCTTGATATGGAGGCACAAATAAGGTTTTCCTCCAACTCATACTGTATTATCGACAGTATTCACTAAGGAAGAGAGCTAGCCAAGATTGTTTCCGGCCGAATGATTGACCTGCCAATGTGTATCGCGTGCTTTAGAAGTGCAAGGGAACCACATGGGGCGACAATATGAGATTTCAATACTTACATTGGTCACAATGGGCCTAGGGTATTATGTTCATGAGCTCTAAATCTTGGAAAAATAATTTCAAACCAAGTCAAAAATTCTGATTGCTCTTTTTATGTGTCTAAAATCTCTGGGCAGAGAGGATCAATGGAGAAAAAAGTGTGAAGAGATACTACATTGTAGACGATGGTGAAACATGTTCCTGAGTAGCTTTGAGTCTGATCCGTGGAAGTGTGGAAATAAATTCCAAGACCTACATTAAGTTGTACTTTTGACTATTTTTAAGAAAATATATCCAATAGTCTAGAAAACTATTGAAAAAGCATTTAAAAATCCAACTACTCATTGGTCCCATTAGTTTAAATTTCCAAAGAGTTGAGTACCATAATGGATTGTGATCTTACAGCCCAAAATCCCAAGGACATGGAGGAAAAGGCAGAGGACCAAGGAAGTCAAGGCATGTGGTTGCTTCTTACAAGCGAAGACTAGGGCAGCACACAGAATCTTTTACTTGTGGTTGAGTGTTTATGTCTTTAAAATATGTCTCATGTTTCTAAATACGAACATGTTACCTAGAAAATGTCTGAATTGTACTTGACTTTCGTATAAGGAGAAATCAGTACAGCATTTGGCTGACAGCATTGATTCCAGATCCAGACGCCAGGAATGTGCTAGTGACTTGTCTTGAAATTACAAATATGAAGAAAATCTTCTTTCTTATGTTTCAGGTTGTACATGATGACCCAGGAGACATTGCATTGTGTACATGATGAAGGGCTAGGAGCACTGATACAACTATGCATGTAATGTTAGTTATTCGCATCAAACCTTTGCTAAAAAAAAATACAAAAGAAAGTAGGTTAGTAAGGTGCTTCGGATTACGCAAAAGGTCACATATTTGTAAATCATCGGAGTGCCATCAATAGTTTCTAATAAGACCCTAAAGACCTCTCAGGGTCTTTAAATAATTGACTTTTTCTGTATGAGAAGCCTGAAGGACAATGTTCCTATGGTCAGCCATTCCTTGATGAGGTCTTCTTACCGAGAGGCATCACATATGTTCAGTTTGGTGGTTGAAGACAATGTTGGACTGAGTTGACTGTACCCACCTATAGAAACTATAAAACAAATGAATACTTTAATCTTCATTTCATCATAAACGGATATCATGGCAGTCATGGTACATATAATAAATAGAACCAAGAAAAGAATAAAGTCCAGAAAACTAGTAATTTGGTCTAGCATCAACTCAACTGTTCAATACAGGACCCTCATGGATCCTCTAGCAGCTGAGCATCATTACAATTCTCTGGTACTCTAGTGAGTAAAGTCCAATGGTGAAACAAGTTATTTTGAAGGGTTTTATAAAAATGTGTGATTTAGATTTTGAAGAACCTATTATAAACTTTTTTACTTTTCCAAGTTTTGTTATATTTTTGTTTTTCGTTTGGTTCTTTTTATTAATTTGCTGAATGCATATGTTGTAGGAGCTTAATTTAAAAAGGATATCCAGGACTATTTTTTTTTTCACTATGTGCCTAAGAACTAACAGCCAACTACCTGCCTGTTGTGCCCAGCGCCGATCTCTGCCGGCACAGAGTGGTTACTGTAACTGCTGGCGTCTTGCTGACGGGGCGTGCTGAGCTGTCGGTGTTTTAAATGACAGCTCAGTCATCTAATCTGAGATTGGGAGGTTCTGGGCTGCCTTTAGGTGTTCCCTGTCAGTCCCAGATCTCTGCCAGACGTAGATCCAGCTCTGTGGGGTTTGTTTCTCTGTGCCTTGTGCTTTGCTTGTGGGTGTTTTTGTTACATGACCTTGAACCTAGTTCTGACCATCCGTTTACCTAGCCCCTTTGCTCTTATCGGTTATCCTCCTGGTATTGGGACCTCGGACCATTACCAGACTATGCCTTTGTCTCTTCCCTCTCTTTATTACATACCCTCCTGGGTCTTGACCTCAGACTTTTTGACTACCCTGACTCACAGCTTGTCCGTGAGAAATGACTCAGAGTCACAACCTTGTCTCTTCCTAAATGTTTGTGATGGATGTTCTCCTGCATTTCTTCATTGATCAACAGGCTCTGTGATTGCTTAGTATTAAGATTGCATACAAGAAAAGCTTGTATAGGGTGCTGGTCACACACAGGTAGTGCACAGTGTCTGGCTTACAGCCTATTAACAACAGAACAGCATTTAATTGAATCATTTGCATATACAGTTGTGCTCAAAAGTTTACATACCCCGGCAGAATTTTTCCTTTCTTGGCCTTGATTCAGAGAATATGAGTGATAACAAAAAAAACCTTTCTCCACTCATGGTTATTAGTTGGGTGAAGCAATTTATTGTCAAACTACTGTGTTTTCTCTTTTTAAATCTTAATGACAAAAACATCCAAATGACCCTGATTAAAAGTTCACATACCCTGGTGATTTTGGCCTGATAACATGCACAGAATTTGACACAAATGGGTTTGAATGGCTACTAAAGGTAACATCCTCACCTGTGACCTGTTTGCTTGTAATCAGTGTGTGTGCATAAAAGCTGAGTGAGTTTCTGGGATCCAGACAGACTCTTGCATCTTTCATCCAGCCACTGACGTTTCTGGATTGTGAGTCATGGGGAAAGCAAAAGAATTGTCAACGGATCTATGGGAAAAGGTAGTTGAACTGTATAACACAGGAAAGGGATACAAAAAGATATCCAAGGAATTGATAATACCAGTCAGCAGCGTTCAAACTGTGATTAACAAATGGAAAATCAGGGTCTCTGTAAAAAACCAAACCACGGTTAGGTTAGACCAACAAAAATTTCGGCCACAACTGCCAGGAAAATTGTTCGGGATGCAATGAAAAACCCACAATTAACATCAGCTGAAATTCAGGACTCTCAGAAAACTAGCGGTGTGGCTGTTTCAAGATGCACAATAAGGAGGCAATTGAAGAAAAATTGGCTGCATGGTCGAGTTGCCAGAAGAAAGCCATTAGTGCGCAAATGCCACAGAATATCTCGCCTACAATACGCCAAACAGCACAGAGACAAGCCTCAAAACTTTTGGAACAAGGTAATTTGGAGTGATGCGACCAAAATTGAACTTTTTGGCCACAACCATAAACGTTACATTTGGAGAGAGGTTAACAAGGCCTATGATGAAAGCAACACCATTCCTACAGTAAAGCACGGAGGTGGATCGCTGATGTTTTGGGGATGTGTGAGCTACAAAGGCACAGGAAACTTGGTAAAAGTTGAAGGAAAGATGAATGCTGCACGTTATCAGCAAATACTAGAGGCAAATTTGCACTCATCAGCCCGGAAGCTGCCATGGGACGTACTTGGACGTTCTAACATGACAACGATCCAAAACACAAGACCAAGTCGACATTGGCTAGAGCAGAACAAAGTGAAGGTTCTGGAGTGGCCATCTCAGTCTCCTGACATCAATATCACTGAGCCACTCTGGGGAGATCTCAAGCGCGCAGCTCATGCTAGACAGCCCAGGAATTTACAGGAACTGGAGGCTTTTTGCCAAGAAGAATGGGCAGCTTTACCATCTGAGGAAATACAGAACCTCATCCACAACTACCACAAAAGACTTCAAGCTGTCATTGATGTTAGAGAGGGCAATACACGATATTAAGAACTGGGGTATGTGAACTTTTGATCAGGGTCATTTGGATATTTTTGGTTGTCATTAAGATTTAAAAAGAGAAAACACAGTAGTTTTTGACAATAAATGGCTTCACCCAACCAATAACCATGAGTGGAGAAAACGTTTTTTTGTTATCATTCATATTCTCTGAAACAAGGCCAAGAAAGGAAAAATTCTGTCGGGGTATGTAAAGCACAACTGTAGTGTATGGCTACAAAAGTGCAATGTAAAAAAATGTAATGAAGATATTGAAACAACTTATTTAATTTAGCAATTTTGCATTTGGGAAGTAAATGAACACTGACAAAAATCAGGGAATGTAGCATTTAAGTCCCAGAAAACCCCTTAATTTAACCCCTTTCTGGCCCAGGGCGTACTAATACGTATCTGTGCCCTGGGCCTTATGGGCCAGATACGTATTAGTACACCTTGGCGAATTCGCCCGCACACAAGCGGTGCGGGCGAGATTGCCTCCGGGTGTCAGCTGATTGTCACAGCTGACACCCGGTACTAGGTGCAAGGAGTGGTCCCGCACTGCTCCCTGCACATTAGCCCCCGAAATGCTCAGAGCGAAATTGATCGCAGCATTCCGGTGGCAAGAGGAGGTAAGCGCGATACTTACCTTCACTGCCGGCGTCTGAGTCATGTCCCGGATGTTGTCATGGTGACCTGATGTCATCATGACAACATCTGGGTCACCAGGAGGCAAGAAGCTACTTTGATCATGCGCAGTGCGCGACCAAAGTAACTTCTCCCTGTGCAGCGCTGACAGGCTGTATAGCACAGGGATGGTTCTGCATTCCTGTGCTATACAGCCAATCAGGCTGCAAAAAGTGATAGTCCCATAGTGGGATAATGTGTAAAAGTAATAAAAATGTCAGAAAGTGAAAAAAAAAAAATTAAATTAAAAAATATAAAAAAAAGGGAAAAAAATAATAAAGAAAAATATATATTGTACACATAAATAAATAATCTTCTGAAAAAAAAAACAATAAAAGTACACATATTTGGTATTGCTGCGTCTGGAACGACCTGACCTATAAAACTGTTCCACTAGTTAACCCCTTTAGTGAACACTGTAAAAAAATAAAAATAAAAATGAAACTTAAAACAATGCTTTATCATCATACAGCCAAACAAAAAATGGAATAAAACGCGATCAAAAAGACGAATGTAAATAAAAATGGTACCGCTGAAAACGTCATCTGAAACTAAGCTGCCATACAGCTCCAACGGCTGAAAAATAAGAAAGTTATAGCTCTCAGAATAAAGCGATGCAAAAACAATTGTTTTTTCTAAAAAATAGTTTTTATTGTGTAAAAGCGCTAAAACATAAAAAAATATATAAATGTGGTACCGCTGTAAACGTACTGACCCGAAGAATAAAGCTGCCTTATCAATTTTACCACATGCAGAACGGCATAAAAAAAACACAAAAAAAACCCAATTCCTGAATTGTTGTTTTTTTTTTTCTGCCTCCCAAAAATCAGAATAGAAAGCGATCAAAAAATGTCACGTGCCCGAAAATGATACCAATAAAAAAATCAACTTGTCCCTCAAAAAACAAGCCATCACATGACTCTGTCGGCCGAAATATGGAAAAATTATAGCTCTCAAAATATGGCAATGCAAAAACTAGTCTTTGCAAAAAAAGGGTTTTTTAGTGTGTGACAGCTGTCAATCATAAAAACCCGATATGAATCTAGTATCGCTGTAATCGCACCGACCCGAAGAATAAAGTCGCCTAATCACTTATACCGCACAAGGAACGGCATAAAAAATAAACTCTAGGGTTAAGGTTAGGTTTGTGCTAGGGTTAGGGTTAAGGTTGTGCTAGGGTTAGGGTTAGGATTGGGCTAGGGTTAGGGTTAGGGTTGGGCTAGGGATGGGCTAGGGTTGGGGTTGTATTTGGGTTGGGATTTTTTTCAGAAGTAAAGAAAAAAAAATGACGACGATATGGTGACTAACGTTGAGCGTAGGTGCTCTCTACTTGAGTTTGCATCGGGTGCTCAGGTATGCATCAAGTATAGCGGGTGCTCGAGTGACATGCTCGAGTCTCCACCTCAAATGTTTTGCTGCTGTTATACAGCCAAAAAAACCTTGTGGGGATTGCCTGCCATGCACGAGCAATCCCAGCATGTTTTTTATTGGTGTCTAATAACCATGAAACATGCGGGGCAGAGATTCGAGCAAGTCACTTGAGCACCCGCGATACTTGGTGCATACCCGAGTACCCGATGCAAACTCAAGTAGCGAGCACTTGCACTCAAGACTAATGACAACTTATTCAATATGATGACCTTAGGTTATCAAATTCGGTGTCGTACCTCTGGGTTCAAAATGTTCTCTATACCCCTTGATAAAATCCTGGAGGGGTGTAGTTTCCAAAATGTAGTCACGTGGGGGGGGGGGTTCCACTGTTTAGGCAAATCAGGGGCTCCCCAAACGCAACATAGCATCCTCTAATTAGTCAAGCAAATTTTACATTCAAAAAGTCAAATGGTGCTCCTTCCTTTCCGAACTCTGCCATGCGCCCAAACAGTGGTTTTCCCCCACATATGGGGTATCGGCTTACTCAGGAGAAATTACACAACAAATTGCATGGTGCAATTTCTCCTGTTACCCTTATGAAAATGCAAAATTGGGGGCTGAAAAACATTTTTGTTGGAAAAATGTGAAAATTTTATGTTTACGGCTCAATGTTATAAACTTCTGTGAAGCACCTGGGGGTTCAGGGTGCTCACCACACATCTAGATAAGTTCTCTGGGAGGTTTAGTTTCCAAAATGGGGTCACATGTGGGGGCTTTCCACTGTTTAGGTACAACAGGGGCTCTCTAAACCCAACATGGCTTCCGCTAATTATTCAAGCAAATTTAACATTTAAAAAGTCAAATGGCGCTCCTTCCCCCCACATATGGGGTATCAGCGTGCTCAGGAGGAATTGCACAACAAATTTTGGGGTTCATTTTGTAATGATACCCTTGCAAAAATAAAAAATTTGGGGTCTAAAGTAACATTTTTGTGAAAAAAAATAAATGTTCATTTTTTTCCTCCACATTCCAAAAATTCCTGTGTAGCACCTGAAGGCTTTATAATCTTCTTAAATGTGGTTTTGAGCGCCTTGAGGGGTGCACTTTTTAGAATGGTGTCACTTTTTGGTATTTTCTGTCATAAAAACCCCTCAAAGTCACATCAAATGTGATGTGGTCCCTAAAAAAATGGTTTTGTAAATTTTGTTGTAAAAATGAGAAATCTCTGGTCAACTTTTAACCCTTATAGCTCCCTAATAAAAAAAATATTTTGGTTCCAAAATTGTTCTGATGTAAAGTAGAAATGTGGGAAATGTTATTTATTAACTATTTTGTGTGACATATCTCTCTGATTTAAGGGCATGGAAATTCAAAGTTTGAAAATTGCGAAACTTTCAAAATTTTTGCCAAATTTCCATTTTTTGCACAAATAAACGCAAGTGATATCGAAGAAATTTTACCACTATCATGAAGTACAATATGTCACGAAAAAACAAATCTCAGAATCAGGGGGATCCGTTGAAGCGTTCCAAAGTTATTACCTCATAAAGTGACAGTGGTCAGAATTGTAAAAATTGGCCCGGTCATTAATGTGCAAACCACCCTCGGGGGTAAAGGGGTTAAAAGATTTTTTTTTTTACAAAAATTCCAAAATCAAATATATACAACTGTATTCCTCTCTTTTGGCATACCTTTCAATGGATAACAGGACTCATCAGTGCTCAGTTACTGCCCTAAAGGGCAAATCTTTGGAATTGGACTTCAATGCATGAAATTGGGTAGAAAAAAAAAACTAATTAAAACACACAATTTTTATTAGCAACAGTGGATCTAGCCTATACGTCCTATTCAACTAGTTTACAAAGGTTGAGATACTTCATTTTCACATGACAGAAGTCATGACGTAGTCGTCTACTTGACAGTGAGCAGTGAACATATCATGTATTCTCTACCTTGGGAATGTCCTGTTTCGCCAAATATACTATATTTATTGAGATCCCCAAGTCTAGACTTAGCTGTAAAGTAAAAATAGGGCCTGATGTATTATTCCCAGGCAGCCTGTGACATATTGCCACATATATTACTATATGACACATAATAAAACTTGTAATGCAAAATAGAAGATGCAGAAATATAACATATAGCGCCTAGAGAATAAATGTGTCAGTGTATCAGGGAGGTTTTATCTTCCATTATCACCTAGTTTCACTTCGAGAAGATGTTCTGGAATATAACAATTTAAGTGAGGTTTTACAGAATATCCACACACATCAGTTAAAAAAAAGGTGAATACTAAATCTGTATCTCCCAGGCGGTCAGGGATAAGATATACTCTTTCTACAAGATGTCTTTCCTCTGCGTCGTTCTTTGATGCATGAGAAGTTTCCATCCCATAATTTAGAATTCCAGTTATATGACATAATTTGCAGAAACGTTGGCCCTTGCTCTAGTTATGGCCGCAGCTCTTGCGCCCGTGGTCACTTTTTTTTTGGAATTTACGAGCATGTGTCTCAAATGTTCTTTCCTGACTTGAGAGATTTAGGTCTGCACGCTCGGCTCTGCTAGATCAAGGTACCTCTCTACCATTTTGGCTTTACTGTTCCAAGGTGCTGTTCGCACCCTTGGTGCAATTACATGATGGTGCCTGTCTTCCAACGCACTTCTGCTATTCTAAGGTGACATCTGCCCACTCGACTTTGCTATAGGAAAGTACTTGTTTGCCAGTCTGGTTCTGCTGTTTTAAGATGCTGTCCACACATTCAGTTCTGCTATATTTAGGTGGCTGACTGCCAGTCCAGCTTTTCTATTCCGATGCGATCTGGAAGAATGGAAGAAAGAAAAAACCCAGTTCAGAGATATCCCCCCTCATGTATTATCCCTCATTATACCTTATATACAAATTTCCTTAGAGTAAGTGTTCAAACATATTTTGCAATTATATATGGTTCACCAGGGGACCACAGGTAGGGAGGAAACAAAAAACAAATATAAAACCAGAAGCAACAAAATAGAACCATTATGAACATGGTGCTCAATAGCTATTAATAGCCAGGTCTATAATGGAGCCACTGACTGCCCCTCGGTGTTGGTGTATATGGCATATCTTATATGGTGTATATTGGTTTTCTGTGTTTTTTAAAGGGAAGGTACACCATTAAATGCCATCTTGTTTTTAGATCCAGATAACATAGCAACTCAAAATATTCTTTGACATAGATTTAAATGATAAAATTCTGGCTGCCCACAGCCCCCTCATTGGGGAGCTACAGCACTTACTGCAAGCTGTTTATTATTGAGTTTTATGTATAGACAGTAAGAATTTTTAATTCTCTCGCTATTTAAGTGAATTTGTCAGCAGATTTTTGCCATCTAATCTGAGATCAGTATAATGTAGGGACAGCAAGCCTGATTCCAGGGATGGGACACTTGCTCTACAGCTTGTTGTAGTTTCAATACAAATCAGTGTTTTATCAGCATGAGATTATCACTGCAGGACTAGGTGTCCTGTGTCAGGCAGTCCAGCTAATCTTTGTAACCCCGCCCCCAACACTGATTGGTAGTGACGCGCCCCCTGGGCCATATTCTTTAGGGGAATACCCGGAGCCGGATCAGATGGGGGTTGTAGTCTTCCGAGTGGCTGTGACCCGGTCCGTGCCCAGGGTGTCAAGCTCAGAGTATGTGGCAGTCCTACAGATGTTATAAAGTTCTTAATGTCGACTACGCCACCCGTTGTATTGCGGTCACTACGGCCGCCGCTGCAGCAGGGTCCGCTGAGGCTGATGGTATTGGTGCAGCTTTTGATAGTAGAACCCCCAACGGGTGGGGTATAGCCTCAGGGGGTCAGGTGCAGAGGATGGGGGTTGTGGTGGTGCAGCATAGATGGTAATTAAAGACAGAGTCGGGTTGTGCAGTTTAGGGTATTTACTTACTGCTGATGTTCCGGTCACTCCAGCTTCAAGTGACCACCCGAGCCGTGCTGCGTCCACCAGGTCCTGGATTCAGCCAACCCCCAAGCAAGTCCGGAGCGTGACCCTGAGCCCTCCTTCCTGTCCTGTCTTCTGGCCGTCCCCACCAGGGATCCACCTAGGTCCAGCTCCCTCGGGCCTTCTGTTGGGAAACCCTTGGCCTTGGGTTCCCTGACCCTAAATGTGGTTTGCCTTCAGGGTGGATGTGGTGGGTGGCCGTGGCAGATCCTGCCCACGGCCTCCGGTCTCTGGCTGAGGTGTGCTTGAGCCCCCACCAGTTTGGGATCCGGTACCCTTTTGCCAACTCTTCACCCGATGATGGACTTTGGGTTCTCAGAGTCCTTTTCTTTCACCCCCTCTGGGTCTTTCTTCCTTTCTCCTCTCTCTCTCTCTGGGGCTGCTCTGCTCCTCTTCCTCTACTCTGCTCTGACAAAAGGCTGACAGACTGACCGATTGTGGCAGACTGACTCCTCTGCAAAGACTGACTGACTGACCCTGTTCTTTGATGGTGCCCACCTTAAATACTCCCTCTATGTGTGAGCTCAGGTGACCAGCACCCAATGAGCTCCTATCTTTACCCAGGCTGCTCCCCCTATCTGCCCCTACACTACTTGGGATGTTCCACCCCCCTCCCACTCCAGCCAGGAACAGACTCGGTCGTACCTGCACATTTCTAAGTGGGAGTACCGTTGGTCTGTTCCTCGGAAATGGGATGTGTGTAGTGCATGCAGCTTTCTGGGCTCAGTCCCACACTCCATCCTTACCCGGGAGTGGAATATCACACCTCTGGGTTGAGGTGCAATACCCCTGTAGCAGCCGAATCCTCAGGGTGCTACATTCCCCCCTGGTAAATCACAGCACGTCCTCGGGCTGTAAGATAAAAAACAACACCAAAACATACAATTTTTGCATAAACAACATAATAAAACATATAAAACAACATATATTAGCAGCATCATAAAACTTTTCATATAAATAACATTCTCGTCGCCTCTGGCTCCTCCTCCGGTCACTGTGCAACGTGTGACCGGGTAAAGTGCGACAGTCTTTAGAACTCGTGGCTTTCCTATAAAACCAGCAGGGGGCGCTTTAGGACGCGCAACTATATACAAGGGATATGGCCGCTCTCAGTCCTCGGCCAGGTATTAGGGAGGAATGACCGCTCTCAGTCCTCGGTCAGTGGGATTTAAGGGATAAACGGGTAAACAGTTCACACTTGCTGGTCCCAACGGGGACTATAATAGCAGCAGTTCACTGTGCCCCGACGGGCAACTATATACAGCTTGTACTCTGCTGTACTTAACGACGGCGTCCTCCTGCTCTTTCTTTGTGGTTACCTTTTACTTCAGACCCGTTCGGGCACGTATGCTGGGCAAATAGATTTTCTCCCAGATGCGGCACTCTAGGTTTTATGGGCGCGGTGGTGGTGGCGGCGCCCGGGTTGCCCAGGCCTTGCGGCCAGGCCTGGGGCACCTGGAAAGTGAAGGGCACCGTAAGGACGGCGGCGCCCTGGGCTACTTGGCCCTGCGACCAGGCCGGTGGCTCCGCGGAGGTAGGGGGCGCTGTTGGTATTGCGGCGCCCGGGGGTACTAGGCCTTGCGACCAGGCTGGTGGTACTTCCTGCTTGGTCACGCTCGGGGTCGAGGCGTGTGACGTCACAGGGGTCGCGGCTGCGGCTTCCGGTTGAGGCCTAGTCTGTGGCGGTGACGCTGCGGTTACGGGCACGGCAGGGGGTACTTCGGGCTCTGCGACGGGGAGCTGGGGCAGGTGCGCGGTTTCCCGGTTTGGGGTAGAGACGTCCCCTTTACCTGCCTCCTTTCGTTCGGCTCCCTTCTCGGCGCCGTCTCCGGCCTTCAGTCCTCCTGCGCCATCCTCAGAGGCGGTCTGTCTCCTCGTCTTGGGTGGCGTGCTCCGCTGACGAGTCTCGGTCTGCTGGGCCATCTCTCGGCTCCACTGCGCCAACGTCTCTCGTTGCACCCGGGCCATCCTCCTTGCGAGGCCCTCCAGAGCGGTCTGCGCACACTCCCGGTCTCGGGGGAGCTGTGCTAGGACCTCCACTAGGCCTAGTGGGGTCGTTGCTTCTAGCAGGCTCCTGACCAACGGGTCGGTGCTGCTCTGCTCTCCTTCTGCTGTTCCTGGCAGGCTCCTGGCCAGCGGGCCGGTGCTGCTCTGCTCTTCTCCCATCTCCGGGTAAGCTTCTTCTGGACTCTGCTCCAGGCTTCTTGTCTCCGGGTGCGCTCTCTCCAGACTGCTCCAGGCGACACCCATCTTTGCTCTCTCCTTCTCAGTCCTCCCACTTCGAGGGCGGTCCCGGGGCCACTTGGTGATTGTCAGCTCCAGGAGCAGTTCTTTCACGCTGACAGACACCTCTAGCATCACAGTCTCTGTTGGTGGGGGCGGTTTCCACTTTTGGCGCCATTTTCGGTCCTGGCCCACGATGGGAGGCGGCCTCTTGCCATCCTCTGGCACGCCCATAATGGCGTCCGCTCTTCCAAGGCGGGAAACCTTTGGAAATGGCGGGAATCGTCTCCCAGTGGCGGGAAACTCTGCAGATGGCGGGAAAAAGCTGTTAATGGCGGACAACCGGCGGGAAACGACCTGTGATGGGGTCCGATGGCGGGGACCCTCTGGAACCGGCAGGAGACTTCTTTTTGAGGTAAACTTGTTCTTTTCTTCAGGCACGCAGTACCCGGATGTTGCGGGCACGTAATCCTGCCGACTACGCCAAAGTTGACGCGCCCCCTGGGCCATATTCTTTAGGGGAATACCCGGAGCCGGATCAGATGGGGGTTGTAGTCTTCCGAGTGGCTGTGACCCGGTCCGTGCCCAGGGTGTCAAGCTCAGAGCATGTGGCAGTCCTACAGATGTTATAAAGTTCTTAATGTCGACTACGCCACCCGTTGTATTGCGGTCACTACGGCCGCCGCTGCAGCAGGGTCCGCTGAGGCTGATGGTATTGGTGCAGCTTTTGATAGTAGAACCCCCAACGGGTGGGGTATAGCCTCAGGGGGTCAGGTGCAGAGGATGGGGGTTGTGGTGGTGCAGCATAGATGGTAATTAAAGACAGAGTCGGGTTGTGCAGTTTAGGGTATTTACTTACTGCTGATGTTCCGGTCACTCCAGCTTCAAGTGACCACCCGAGCCGTGCTGCGTCCACCAGGTCCTGGATTCAGCCAACCCCCAAGCAAGTCCGGAGCGTGACCCTGAGCCCTCCTTCCTGTCCTGTCTTCTGGCCGTCCCCACCAGGGATCCACCTAGGTCCAGCTCCCTCGGGCCTTCTGTTGGGAAACCCTTGGCCTTGGGTTCCCTGACCCTAAATGTGGTTTGCCTTCAGGGTGGATGTGGTGGGTGGCCGTGGCAGATCCTGCCCACGGCCTCCGGTCTCTGGCTGAGGTGTGCTTGAGCCCCCACCAGTTTGGGATCCGGTACCCTTTTGCCAACTCTTCACCCGATGATGGACTTTGGGTTCTCAGAGTCCTTTTCTTTCACCCCCTCTGGGTCTTTCTTCCTTTCTCCTCTCTCTCTCTCTGGGGCTGCTCTGCTCCTCTTCCTCTACTCTGCTCTGACAAAAGGCTGACAGACTGACCGATTGTGGCAGACTGACTCCTCTGCAAAGACTGACTGACTGACCCTGTTCTTTGATGGTGCCCACCTTAAATACTCCCTCTATGTGTGAGCTCAGGTGACCAGCACCCAATGAGCTCCTATCTTTACCCAGGCTGCTCCCCCTATCTGCCCCTACACTACTTGGGATGTTCCACCCCCCTCCCACTCCAGCCAGGAACAGACTCGGTCGTACCTGCACATTTCTAAGTGGGAGTACCGTTGGTCTGTTCCTCGGAAATGGGATGTGTGTAGTGCATGCAGCTTTCTGGGCTCAGTCCCACACTCCATCCTTACCCGGGAGTGGAATATCACACCTCTGGGTTGAGGTGCAATACCCCTGTAGCAGCCGAATCCTCAGGGTGCTACATTCCCCCCTGGTAAATCACAGCACGTCCTCGGGCTGTAAGATAAAAAACAACACCAAAACATACAATTTTTGCATAAACAACATAATAAAACATATAAAACAACATATATTAGCAGCATCATAAAACTTTTCATATAAATAACATTCTCGTCGCCTCTGGCTCCTCCTCCGGTCACTGTGCAACGTGTGACCGGGTAAAGTGCGACAGTCTTTAGAACTCGTGGCTTTCCTATAAAACCAGCAGGGGGCGCTTTAGGACGCGCAACTATATACAAGGGATATGGCCGCTCTCAGTCCTCGGTCAGGTATTAGGGAGGAATGACCGCTCTCAGTCCTCGGTCAGTGGGATTTAAGGGATAAACGGGTAAACAGTTCACACTTGCTGGTCCCAACGGGGACTATAATAGCAGCAGTTCACTGTGCCCCGACGGGCAACTATATACAGCTTGTACTCTGCTGTACTTAACGACGGCGTCCTCCTGCTCTTTCTTTGTGGTTACCTTTTACTTCAGACCCGTTCGGGCACGTATGCTGGGCAAATAGATTTTCTCCCAGATGCGGCACTCTAGGTTTTATGGGCGCGGTGGTGGTGGCGGCGCCCGGGTTGCCCAGGCCTTGCGGCCAGGCCTGGGGCACCTGGAAAGTGAAGGGCACCGTAAGGACGGCGGCGCCCTGGGCTACTTGGCCCTGCGACCAGGCCGGTGGCTCCGCGGAGGTAGGGGGCGCTGTTGGTATTGCGGCGCCCGGGGGTACTAGGCCTTGCGACCAGGCTGGTGGTACTTCCTGCTTGGTCACGCTCGGGGTCGAGGCGTGTGACGTCACAGGGGTCGCGGCTGCGGCTTCCGGTTGAGGCCTAGTCTGTGGCGGTGACGCTGCGGTTACGGGCACGGCAGGGGGTACTTCGGGCTCTGCGACGGGGAGCTGGGGCAGGTGCGCGGTTTCCCGGTTTGGGGTAGAGACGTCCCCTTTACCTGCCTCCTTTCGTTCGGCTACCTTCTCGGCGCCGTCTCCGGCCTTCAGTCCTCCTGCGCCATCCTCAGAGGCGGTCTGTCTCCTCGTCTTGGGTGGCGTGCTCCGCTGACGAGTCTCGGTCTGCTGGGCCATCTCTCGGCTCCACTGCGCCAACGTCTCTCGTTGCACCCGGGCCATCCTCCTTGCGAGGCCCTCCAGAGCGGTCTGCGCACACTCCCGGTCTCGGGGGAGCTGTGCTAGGACCTCCACTAGGCCTAGTGGGGTCGTTGCTTCTAGCAGGCTCCTGACCAACGGGTCGGTGCTGCTCTGCTCTCCTTCTGCTGTTCCTGGCAGGCTCCTGGCCAGCGGGCCGGTGCTGCTCTGCTCTTCTCCCATCTCCGGGTAAGCTTCTTCTGGACTCTGCTCCAGGCTTCTTGTCTCCGGGTGCGCTCTCTCCAGACTGCTCCAGGCGACACCCATCTTTGCTCTCTCCTTCTCAGTCCTCCCACTTCGAGGGCTGTCCCGGGGCCACTTGGTGATTGTCAGCTCCAGGGGCAGTTCTTTCACGCTGACAGACACCTCTAGCATCACAGTCTCTGTTGGTGGGGGCGGTTTCCACTTTTGGCGCCATTTTCGGTCCTGGCCCACGATGGGAGGCGGCCTCTTGCCATCCTCTGGCACGCCCATAATGGCGTCCGCTCTTCCAAGGCGGGAAACCTTTGGAAATGGCGGGAATCGTCTCCCAGTGGCGGGAAACTCTGCAGATGGCGGGAAAAAGCTGTTAATGGCGGACAACCGGCGGGAAACGACCTGTGATGGGGTCCGATGGCGGGGACCCTCCGGAACCGGCAGGAGACTTCTTTTTGAGGTAAACTTGTTCTTTTCTTCAGGCACGCAGTACCCGGATGTTGCGGGCACGTAATCCTGCCGACTACGCCAAAGTTGACGCGCCCCCTGGGCCATATTCTTTAGGGGAATACCCGGAGCCGGATCAGATGGGGGTTGTAGTCTTCCGAGTGGCTGTGACCCGGTCCGTGCCCAGGGTGTCAAGCTCAGAGTATGTGGCAGTCCTACAGATGTTATAAAGTTCTTAATGTCGACTACGCCACCCGTTGTATTGCGGTCACTACGGCCGCCGCTGCAGCAGGGTCCGCTGAGGCTGATGGTATTGGTGCAGCTTTTGATAGTAGAACCCCCAACGGGTGGGGTATAGCCTCAGGGGGTCAGGTGCAGAGGATGGGGGTTGTGGTGGTGCAGCATAGATGGTAATTAAAGACAGAGTCGGGTTGTGCAGTTTAGGGTATTTACTTACTGCTGATGTTCCGGTCACTCCAGCTTCAAGTGACCACCCGAGCCGTGCTGCGTCCACCAGGTCCTGGATTCAGCCAACCCCCAAGCAAGTCCGGAGCGTGACCCTGAGCCCTCCTTTCTGTCCTGTCTTCTGGCCGTCCCCACCAGGGATCCACCTAGGTCCAGCTCCCTCGGGCCTTCTGTTGGGAAACCCTTGGCCTTGGGTTCCCTGACCCTAAATGTGGTTTGCCTTCAGGGTGGATGTGGTGGGTGGCCGTGGCAGATCCTGCCCACGGCCTCCGGTCTCTGGCTGAGGTGTGCTTGAGCCCCCACCAGTTTGGGATCCGGTACCCTTTTGCCAACTCTTCACCCGATGATGGACTTTGGGTTCTCAGAGTCCTTTTCTTTCACCCCCTCTGGGTCTTTCTTCCTTTCTCCTCTCTCTCTCTCTGGGGCTGCTCTGCTCCTCTTCCTCTACTCTGCTCTGACAAAAGGCTGACAGACTGACCGATTGTGGCAGACTGACTCCTCTGCAAAGACTGACTGACTGACCCTGTTCTTTGATGGTGCCCACCTTAAATACTCCCTCTATGTGTGAGCTCAGGTGACCAGCACCCAATGAGCTCCTATCTTTACCCAGGCTGCTCCCCCTATCTGCCCCTACACTACTTGGGATGTTCCACCCCCCTCCCACTCCAGCCAGGAACAGACTCGGTCGTACCTGCACATTTCTAAGTGGGAGTACCGTTGGTCTGTTCCTCGGAAATGGGATGTGTGTAGTGCATGCAGCTTTCTGGGCTCAGTCCCACACTCCATCCTTACCCGGGAGTGGAATATCACACCTCTGGGTTGAGGTGCAATACCCCTGTAGCAGCCGAATCCTCAGGGTGCTACAGTAGCTTGTGTACAGTGTACACAGGAAGCTGCCAATCAGATGTGTGGGAGGGGTTATAGTACAGCTACAGCAGAGAAAACAGGGATTTTATCAAAACTGCTCCAAGCAGCCCAGTAAGTGACACATCACTGGAATCAGGCTCTCAGCCTCTACATCAGATGCTATAACAAAAACCTGCTGACAGATTCCCTTTAAGGCAATTAGAACTTCACTCTAGCCAATGTAACGATGTATTAGGAAATTACGGAACTGAACACAGAAAAAGCAAAAAGAGTTTAAAGGGAGGACATTTGTTTTAAACCCTCCCGTTAGGTGGCAGGTGCCAACATTATTATTTTTTTTTTATCATTTCTGCTTTTTTGGTCACCTGCCTTTAAAAAAAAATACAGCTTAACCCTGCAAAAACCAAGGTATCACACACAGTTCCATCTGCAGAAAAAGAAAAAAGTTATGGTTTTGGAACAAAAGAGACACAAACCAAATGTATTTTTTAAAGGTGGTTATTTAAGGTTTTTGAATATTTTTTTTCTAAAAAAAAAAATTATTTATTTAGTATTAGCATTATTTAGTATTGCTGTAATTGTACTAGCCCACAGAATTAACTACCCAGCAATTATACCATACAACGTGGGTGCCGAAACAAAACATGAGCAATAACAGCAGAATTGTCTTTTTTTAACTCCATTCCACCCCACAAAGTTTTTTTTATCTTATTTTTCAATACATCATCATGCAAATTAAAATGTGGCATTCAAAACTGCAACTCACCAGACACTAAATGTACTCTTATAAGGCTATATTGATGGGAAAAAAAAGTTACGGCAATTGGAAAACGGGGATGCAAAATTTTTTTTTCAGGGCGCCCAAGTCTTAAACTGAATGGAAAGCCATTTTAAAGACTACATCTTGCTTTGGAGGACCAGTCCTGTAATACTTCATTTCACCTCTGGAAGTGCTGTAGGAAAACAGAACTCTTACTGTCAGGTTTACTTACAGATTACTGATGATCTCTGGGACTTTGGACAATGTGAGTTTCTATAAAAAAACCAGGACAGGGGAAGACAGAGGGAAGACTGTAATGGAAGAACAGCTAAGCCTTGTAGTAGTAAAGTTCGGATGAGGGAATGTCAGCTCCTCTAAGCCCTGGAGTAAGGTGCGGTTTCAGACAATAGAACGGAGAAGGAAAATAATAGCTGAAGACAAAGAGAAATAGATCAGGGCTGGGACCAGCGGCTCAGACAATTATTCCCCATTCTGACATCAAGTTTCGAATGCAGAAGAGGTCAGCAAGTTGTAAAGTTTAGAAAGGCAGCTGAGCGCAGGGATTCTGGAATGATCAGTGAATCAGAAAGATGCTGAGCCAATCCAGACTATAAAAAAATAGAGGCAGCTTTCCCTGTAATAGACAGAAACGCGTTCCCAGGACGCCCATTGCAGACTTGTGTAAAGTGCCTCATGTATCAGAGGAGCGCTGACAAACACAGCCTTGAGGTCACATGTACATGATTAAAGCGTCAGAAGGGTTAAAGGAGGGTTGTTTAATATTTTTTATGATAACTTAAGGCTCTTGTAGCCTTTTCACTATGATGGTTCACTCGAATATCTCCCAAATGGTTACATTGGTCAAAATAAAGAAATTTGTATATTTATATTACCAGCAAATATGAGCGGAACATAATAAAAGATATTATAGGAATTAAAGTGTACGCCATTCAAAATTTAAAGGGGTTGTCCAAGGAGGTGATAAAAAAAAATTAAAGGGTTCAAACTGGTATAAAAAAAAAATAAAACACCCAATCATCTACAGTTGCCTTTTTGATGCTTTTCCAATCCCTGCTCTATACATTGTCCTGGTCCAGGAAATAAATAAAACAATAGATTATCATAACAAATACATTTCTAAATGCTATTAATTAGCACATCGCACTGACAGAAACCTATACTAGAATGTTACTAGCATAGGTGCCTGTGAAAATGGGCAGTCGGAAGTTCCGCTGCTGTGACCACCAGGTAAACTATGCTAAGTACTGTAAAGCTATCTCCAAGTAATATCAGCCATTCCACAATCATAAATACATGGTGGACTAAAGTGTGAGCAGCCTCTTCTTACCTCAGTACACCTGGTATCTCCAGTATTACATCAGAAAGATGGTGGACAGCAGTGTGAGCAGCCTCTTCTTACTTCCGCACTCCTGGTATCTCCAGTATTAGATCAGATAAACATGGTGGTCATCAATGTGAGTAGTTTCTTCTTATATCAGAACTCTGTGAGTCTCCAGTATTAGATCAGATAGATAGGGTGGACAGCAGTTTTGGCAGCCTCTTCTTACCCCAGCAATCCTAGTATCTCAAGTATTAGTTCAGATAGGTCGGGTGAACAGCAGTGTGAGCAGCCTCAACTTATTTCCACACTCCTGGTATCTTCAGTATTAGATCAAATAGACAGGGAGGAAAGCAGTATGAGCAGCTTCTTCTTACCTCATAATTCCTGGTATCTGAGAGCACAGTGTGAGAAAGACCAAGTGCAACACAAAGAGATGAGTGGAAGAAAGCCCAGACACTAGGGAAAGGGGAAGTGGAGACACCTAGGCTGATCTAATAACACCCTGCCTACCCTACCGTCCCTATATTGGTTCCACACTAATCACCGAGCAGGAAACCTAAGCCCTGTATATCCCTAGAGTTAGGCCCTTGATAGGAAGGGGGGGTGAGCACTGGTCAGTCCCCACTATAAACTAAAGACAACAAGGGAGACAAACAAAGGGGGAAAACTTAGCTTGAGCAGACACCAGAGAGAACACTAAACATCCTCCAAGGGCACCAGAGAGGAAGCTAGCCGACAGCTATAGCTCCAAGCATTCACAAGGGAAAATGTGAATATCACCAGCGACTTCCTGAAGCAGTCAGAGTTTATAAACACCCAGACCAGGCTGTGTCAATTAGAGCAGTAGGGAGGTTGCCGCTGGGTCCAAAAGTGAGAAGGATTAAGAAGGCGTCTGCAATGCCAAATGCAGTGACTTTCTGCAGCCGGATGCAAAGCAACTGTCTGTTACATCTGACACACCCGTGACCAGGCCCGGCGTCAGCACTTGGTGAAACCGGGCAAGTGCCGGGGCCCTGAGCAGGCAGGGGGCCCACTCGTCATCGGGCACCCCTGCGCGCTATGGGACCCGTGAGCAGTGCGGTGCTGGTGTCAGCGCCCGCCACTTCCCCCGCTTGCTCAGGGCCCCGGCAGCTGGCACAATACTTACCTCTCCCCGTGCCTCCAGAGCAGCTCCGTTGTCTTTCGCGTCCTCTGTGAGGTCTCAGGTCAGAGGACACGGTGACGTCTTTCTAGCGCGCCCTCTCCTGAGCCGTCACAGCGCAGAGCGGGAAGACATCGGGCGTGGGTGAGGAGTCCGGAGTAGTGGCAGCAGGTGAGAAGTGAGGTGAGTATTTGACTTTTTTTTCTTTATGTATGGATGCATGGGGCATTATATGGGGGGGGTGATGACGTCCTGTATGGGGCATTATATGGGGGGGGGGTGACATCCTGCATGGGCCATTATATGGAGGGGGGAGTGACATCCTGCATGGGCCATTATATGGGGGAGAGAGGTGACATCCTGCATGGGGCATTATATGGGGGGGGAGTGACATCCTGCATGGGGCATTATATGGGGGGGGAGTGACATCCTGCATGGGCCATTATATGGGGGAGAGAGGTGACATCCTGCATTGGCCATTCTATGGGGGTGGAAGTAACATCCTGCATGGGGCATTATATGGGGGGGGAGTGACATCCTGCATGGGCCTGCATGGGGCATTATATGTGTGTGGAGGGGGGGGGGGGGACAGCCTGCATGGAGCATTATGTGGGGGCCAGTATCCTGTATGGAGCATTATATTGGGGCCAGTATCCTGTATGGAGCGTTATATGAGGGCCAGTATTCTGTATGGAGCGTTATATGGGGGCCATGATACTGTATAGAGGACTATGGGGTACCCATAATACGGTATGGAGGACTATACTGTCTGGTCTGCACTGTGCGCTGCAAGGATTCGCCGGTTTCTGAGCTATTGTAGAATTTACAATAGATATCACTCATGTAATGTAAGAAGTGAAATCTTTGGCATTGTACTATATATATATTTCTCTGCGGTATCTGTGCATCATGAATTGTGGTATGTGTTAAAGGGGCCCACTGAGACTCTTTCGCCCAGGGCCCACAAAAACCTGGAGCCGGCCTTGTCCGTGACAGTACCCCACCTTCTACGAGTGGCCTCCGGATATTCAGGGCCAGGTTTCTCAGGATAAGAGGTGTGGAATGAACGAACCAACCTGGGGGCAATCAACTCTGATGCTGAAACCCACATTCTTTCTTCTGGACCATAACCCTTCCAGTGCACCAAGTATTGTAGGGAACGACGTTGGAGCCGAGAATCTACAATCCTCCAAATCTGAAACTCCAGATTACCATCAACCATTATTGGTGGCGGTGGTAGGTGTGAGGACTCAAGAGGTTCAACATATTTCTTGAGCAGAGACCTGTGAAAGACATTGTGGGTCTTAAGGGCCTGAGGTAACTCAAGACGAAACGCTGCTGGCTTTATGATGGCGGTTATTTTATAGGGACCAATAAATCTAGGTCCCAGCTTCCAAGAAGGAATCTTGAACTTGATATTCCTGGTAGACAACCACACAAAGTCATTCACATTCAGGTCCGGACCTGGCAAACGTCTCCTGTCAGCCACACATTTGTACCGGTCTCCCGTGATCTTCAAATTACTCAGAACACCCCACCAGACCGAGGGGAACGACAAAGCAAAACGTTCCTCCTCAGGAACTCCCGAAGCCCCTCCCCCACTAAAAGTACCAAACTGTGGATGGTAACCGTATGCACAAAAGAACGGTGACCTGCTGGTAGATTCTTGACGATGATTATTAATAGCAAATTCTGCCAGCGGTAGGTGGGATGCCCAATCCTCCTGATTTTCGGAGACAAAACACATGAGGTAAGTCTCCAAATTCTGATTAACGAACTCAGTCTGTCCATTCGACTGAGGATTAAAGGCAGAGGAAAAGGACAGCTGCACCACCAGTGGAGAACAGAACGCTTTCCAGAACTTGGAAACAAACTGGGTTCCCCGATCTGACGCCACATAGGAGGGAACCCAGTGAAGCTTCACAATCTCATTTATAAACACCTGAGCAAGAGTTTTGGCATTCAGAAATGCCTGTAATGCGACGAAGTGAACCATTTTACTGAACCTATCTACAACCCCCAAAACCACAGTTTTGCCTGCAGATACCGGTAGGTCAGTAATAAAATCCATGGGCAAGTTTGTCCATGGCCTGCTGGAATAGTCAGCAGAAGAAGAATACCAGACGGACGGGTATGCGATACTTTAGAACGCGTGCAAATACTACAAGCAAATACGTGTTCAACCACATCCTGATGCAACCCCGGCCACCAAAAACGACGAGAAAGGAGGTCCGCAGTTGCCTTACCACCTGGATGACCAGCAAGCACAGAGTTGTGATGTTCCTTAATTACTTTGCGGCGCAGATTAGCTGGTACAAATAGCCTTCCTGAAGGGCAGGAGGCAGGGGCGGCCCCGTGAGCCACCAACACTTCGCTCTCCAGAGTACAATGCTGAAATTACTATTCCCTTCTGTAAAATCGGGCCTGGGTTCTCATGGTCACCACCATCAGGGAAGCTCCGGGTCAAAGCATCAGCCTTGACATTTTTGACCCCTGGACAGAAAGTGACAACAAAATTTAACCTAGTAAAAAACAGGGACCATCTAGCTTGCCTAGGGTTGAGACGTTTAGCCGATTGAAGATATGACAGGTTCTTATGGTCAGTGATAACAGTAATAGGATGGACAACCCCCTCCAACCAATGTCACCATTCTTCGAACATCAATTTAATCGCTAAAAGCTCCCTATTACCCACGTCATAATTTCTCTCAGTCGAAGATAATTTCTTAGAAAAGAAAGCGCATTGACGCCATTTACCAGGGGACCAACCCTGAGACAACACAGCCCCAACCTCCACCTCTGACGCATCAACTTCCAAAATAAAGGATTGGGAAACATCGGGTTGACTGAGTATAGGTGCTGTGGCAAAACAGCTCTTCTGGAAGGAAAAAGACTGCAGACCGGCATCCGATCATTTGGAAAAATCAGACACCTTACTTGTCATGTCAGTGAGGGGTTTCACAATTACTGAATAATGAATTTCCGGTAAAAGTAAGTAAAGCCCAGAAAACGTTGTAGATCCTTCAGGTTCTTGGGACGGTTCAAATCAAGGATTGCACGGATCTTCTCTGGATCCATCTGAAAACCCGAAGAGGACAAGTACCCCAAAAACTGAACCTCCTGAACAGCGAAAACACATTTTTCCAGTTTGGCAGAAAGTTTGTTATCCCTTAGTATCAGGAGCACCTGATTAACATGCCCCCAATGTGTCTCAAAATCAGGTGAGTAAACCAAAATATCGTCCAGATAGACCACCACAAACCTCCCAACCAAATGATGGAAAATATCATTTATGAAATGCTGGAATACTGCAGGTGCATTGGTAAAACCAAAAGGCATAACCAGACTCTCAAAATGCCCTTTAGGGGCATTGAACGCTGTTTTCCATTCGTCCCCTTCTCTGATTCTGACCAGATTATAGGCTCCCCTTAAATCCAAATTGGAGAATACCTTAGCTCCTACAACCTGGCTGAACAAATCAGGAATAAGAGGAAGAGGGTATGGATCACGGATGGTAATTTGATTTAATTTCCGGAAATCTAAACAGGGACGTAGACCGCCATCTTTTTTCTTCACAAAGAAGAACCCTGCCACCACGGGAGTAGATGAGGGTCTGATATGTCCCTTCTCCAGACTTTCCGCAATGAAATCCTTCATGGCTTGTCTCTCAGGGCCAGAAAGATTATACAGTCTGGACTTCAGTAGTTTAGCTCCGGGGGTCAGGTTAATAGGACAGTCATATGCATGATGAGGAGGCAAATCCTGACACCCCCTCTCAGAAAAAATGTCCTCAAAACCAGACAGAAAAGCAAGTAAAATTTCTGTAGAGACAGTAGCAAGGGAATATCTAAACAGTTCTCATGGCAGTAATCTCCACATTCAATAATCTCCCTGGTTTGCCAATCCACCAATGGATTATGTTTAACAAGCCAAGGAATACCCAAAATAAAAGGTGTGGGAAGATTGTCAAGGACATAGCAAGGGATTATTTCCCTATTTATTTATGACCCCACCCTCAGTTTTACATTATGTACAATCTGAGTAAATGCTTTCTGTGCAAGTGGCGCTGAGTTGAAGGCAAAGATGGAAATAGGTTCAGCTAAAGCACAACAAGCAAGACCATGAGTTTTCACAAACTCAGCATCAACCATGCTGACTCCGGCTTCACTGTCAACAAACACAGAAATGTTATCGGCTTTGCTCTCTAGCACCATCTCTGCTGTCAGGACAAACCGAGAACTGCAGGTTGGAAACAAATGCTCCCCTTGTTTATCCAACTCCAGACTACCAAGAGTTAATCAAGTCTCCTTTTGTTTAGGAATTGAAGGACAGTTCCCAACAAAATATACCTTTTTCCCACAAAAAAACATACGCCTATTTTCTTGTGAATCTCCAGGGAAATGTATGATGCAGAAACACCTCCTAACTGCATGGGTTCCTCCACCTCCCCCAGTACTGGTTCATCCCCAGTACTGGTTCACCCCCAGACCGCTTCCCTGGCAGAGGTACACAACCCCGACAAGAAGGCCCCGGAGAAGGTGGTCTCACCCGTCTATCCCGAAGGCCAACGACATAGCAGCCTCCAAGGACTGAGGGGTTTCATATACTGCTAAGGCATCTTTCAATCTTTCAGAAAGACCCTCACAAAACTGACTTCTAAGGGCTGAGTCATTCCATTTGGAATCCGTTGCCCATCTACGTAATTCCGAACTGTATGTCTTCACTGACTAATTCCCCTGCTGAAGGCGACGTAGCCTAGACTCAGCAAAGGCGACTTGGTCAGGGTCATGATAGATGAGAGTCAGAGCCCCGAAAAACCCCTCCACAGACTGGTGACAAACTGAGTCGTGGGCTAAAGGAAATGCCCACGACTGAGGATCTTCCTGCAGTAGAGAGATCACAATTCCAACCTGTTGCTTTTCATTTCCGGAGGAGTAAGGACGAAGTTTAAAATACAGTTTGCAGGCCTTGAATACAAAAAACTTGTCCCTACCTCCTGAAAACCTGTCCGGGATGGCAACATTGGGTTCAGGCTGGACAGGTTTACCTGCAGAGATCCCCACATTGGCGACCTGTAGCCGCTGCTGAACCTCACAGCGGAGGTCATTCACCTCCAGAGACAGACTGCACAGCTGCTCTGTGAGCTCTGCAACTGAAACCATACCAAGAAGAAAGGAAAAAAAAACACGCACACAAAAAAACCCAAAGTGTCAGTTTTTTTTTTTTCAAAATGTGCTCAGCCGGCGATAATGTCACATAAGGTGTGAGAAAGACTTAGTGCAACAAAAAGGGGAAGAGGGAAAGGGAGCCCAGACTTTAGGTAAAGGGGGGAGTGGAGACCTCCTAGGCTGATCTAGTGTCACCCTCTCTTTACTAACGTCCCTATATTGGCTCTTCACCAATTGCCGCATGTGAACCTCACCCTGCCTTTCCCTGGCGTTTAGCCCTGGCTAGGGAAGGAATGGGGGTGAGTGCTAGTCGATCCCCACTGACCACAAAAGACAACAATGGGGAATAAACAAGGGAAGATAGCTTAGCTTTTAGTCGACTTCAGAGAGATGAACACCTGTCCTCATAGCTCTAGAGAGTATGAAGTTATGTACTTGCTCTGAGCCTTCACAAAGGGTAATGCGAGTATCGCCGGCACCTCCCCCTGGCAGACAGCAGGTATTTATACACCCAGGCCAGGGTGTTAATTAGACAGAGGAAGGTAGCCGCTGGGTCCTTCTTACAATCAGACTCTAAGAAGGTGTCTGTAATGTCAAACGTAAAGATCTCCTGCAACCAACTGCAGGGCGACTGTCAGTCACCTCTGACACACCCGTGACAAGCTCCCACAACCTGGTTGAACATATCTGGAATCAGAGAAAGAGGGTATGGATCCCGGATGGTAATTTGATTTAATTCTCGGAAAGCTAAATAGGGACGTAAACCGCCATCTTTTTTCTTCACAAAGAAGAACCCTGGCGTCATGGATGAAGATGAGGGTCTGATATGTCCCTTCTCCAGACTTTCCGCAATGAAATCCTTCATGGCTTGTCTCTCAGGGCCAGAAAGATTATACAGTCTGGACTTCGGTAGTTTAGCTCGGGGGGTCAGGTTAATAGGACAGTCTCCGGAGGAGTAAGGACGAAGGTTAAATTACAGTTTGCAAGCTTCCTTGAACACACAAAACTTGTCCCTAACTCCTGAAAACCTGTTTGCGAGGGCAACCTTGGGTTCAAGCTGGACCGGCCTACCCGCAGAGACCCCAACATCAGGGACCTACAGACGCTATTGCTGCTGCTGAACCTCATAGCGGTGGTCAGTCACCTCCAGAGACAGCCTGTGCAGCTGCTCTGACAGCTCAGCAATGAAATAAACAACCAGACCCGGAAAAAAAAAAAACACAATAAAAAACCCACTTGTCAGTTTTTTTTTTTATATATATATGCACGGCCGGTGATAATGTCACGCAAGGTGTGGGAAAGACTAAGTGTAACATGAAGGGATTAGGGGAAGGGAGCCCAGACACTAGGGAAAGGGGGAGTAGAGACCCCTAGGCTGATCTAATAACACCCTGCCTACCCTACCATCCCTATAATGGTTCCACACCAATCACCGAGCAGGAAACCTAAGCCCTGTATATCCCTAGAGCTAGGCCCTTGATAGGGAGGGAGGGAGAGTACTCTTCAGTCCCCACTATAAACTAAAGACAACAAGGGAAACAAACAAAGGGAGAAAACTTAGGTTGAGCAGATACCGGAGAGACAACACCAAACGTCCTCCAAGGGCACCAGAGAGGAAGCTAACCAACAGCTATAGCTCCAAGCCTTCACAAGGGAAAATGTGAATATCACCAGTGACTCCCTGAAGCAGACAGAGTTTATAAACACCCAGACCTGGGTATGTCAATCAGAGCAGGAGGGAGGTTGTCGCTGGGTCCAAAAGTGAGAAGGATTAAGAAGGCGTCTGCAATGCCAAACACAGTGACCTTCTGCAGCCAGATGCAGAGTGACTGTTTGTTACATCTGACACACCCCTGACAGTATCTATAGTATTATATCATATAGACATGGTGGTCATCAATGTGAGTGGTCTCTTTTTACTCAGCACTCTGTGAGTCTCCAGTATTAGATCAGATACACAAGGTGGACAGCAGTGTGAGCAGCCTTTTCTTACTTCTGCACTCCTGGTATCTCCACTATTAGATCAGATAGACAGGGTGGACAGTAGTACCAGCAGCCTCTTCTTACTCCAGCACTCTATGTGGTATGTTATTCAGTCATTGTTATTACAATCCTATGATATGTTTCAAGTAGAAGGAAAAATTTTCATGAGATTCTGAAACATTCAGACAGCAGAGATATAGCATTACCTTTTAGGTGATAAAGTTCTATTATACATAGCGACAAAGAAAATATTTTTTTATTAAAGCAATTTGCACTGAAATGGTTCTGTATCATTTCAGCATGATCTCTACCTCCTGAAAGTTGTACCCCATCCCAATTGTCAGACCCCAAATGATCCAGATCATGGGGCTCTGGATACCAAGAACAGGGCTTTTCAGGACCCCATGTAAATGCTCAAACATTGGTCCATTCATTGTCTGTGGGAGTGCTGTGATTGGCTTTCTCCAGAGTCCCTTAGACAATGAATGGAATGAAGGTCAAGCAGAGGACTGTCCTCGGGATTGCTAAGGGTCCACATGCTCAGACTCCCAGCGATTAGTAAGTTACTAATAACTAAGGACAAACGAAGAATTACCTTTATGGGAACAAAAAAGTGTCAATAGACTATTTTACATTCTGTGGTTCAGTTTCTTTCCATGTGACAGGAGAGATGCATATATAGCCTTATCTACAGTGGTGTGTAAAAGTCTTTGCCCCCTTCCTGATTTCTTATTCTTTTGCATGTTTGTCACACTTAAATGTTTCAGATCACAAAACAAATGTAAATATTAGACAAAGATAATACAAGTAAAACAATTATTAAGGGAAAAAGAAATGCAAACCTACAGGACCCTGTGTGAAAAAGTAATTGCCCCCCCCCCCCCCCCCCCCTTAAAACAAGGTAACTGTGGTTTATCATATCATTTGGAAGCGGAGTTCAATTTCCTTAGTTGCACATAGGCCTGGTTACTTCCATACCAGTTCTCAATCAAGAAATCACTTAAATAGGACCTGCCTGACAATGTGAAGTAGATCATCAAAAGCTAGACATCATGCTGCGATCCAAAGAAATTCAGGAACAAATGAGAAACAAAGTAATTGAGATCTATCAGTCAGGAAAAGGTTCTAAAGCCATTTTGAAAGCTTTGGGACTCCAGCGAACCACAGCGAGAGCCATTATCCACAAATGGCGAAAATATGGAACAGTGGTGAACCTTCCCTGGAGTGGCCGGCCCACCAAAATTACCCCAAGCGATGACTTATCCAAGAGGTCACAAAAGACCTCACAACAACATCCAAAGAACTACAGGCTTCACTTGCCTCAGTTAAGGTCAGTGTTCATGACACCACCATAAGAAACAGACTGGGCAAAAATGGCATGCATGGCAGAGTTCCAAGATGACAACCACTGCTGAGCAAAAAGAACATAAAGGTTCGTCTCAGTTTTGCCAGAACACATCTTGATGATTACCAAGACTTTTGGGAAAATACTCAGTGGACTGATGAGACAAAAGTTGAACTTTTTGGAAGGTATATGTCCCATTACATCTAGTGCAGAGGCAACACAGCATTTAAAAAAAGGAACATCATACCAACAGTAAAATATGGTGGTGGTAGTGTGATGGTCTGGGGCTGTTTTGCTGCTTCAGGACCTGGAAGACTTGCTATAGTAAATGGAACCATGAATTCTGCTGTCTACCAAAAAATCCTGAAGGAGAATGTCCAGCCATCTGTTCGTGACCTCAAGCTGAAGCGCACTTGGGTTATGCAGCAGGACAATGATCCAAAACACACCAGCAAGTCCACCTCTGAATGGCTTAAAAAAAACAAAATTAAGACTTTGGAGTGGCCTAGTCAAAGTCCTGACCTTAATCCGATTAAGATTGAAAGGTGGTTCATGCTCAGAATTCCTCCAATGTGGCTGAATTACAACAATTTTGCAAAGATGAGTGGGCCAAAATTCCTCCAGAGCGTTGTAAAAGACTCTTTGCCAGTTATTGCAAGCGCTTGATTGCAGTTGTTGTTGCTAAGGGCGGCCCAACCAGATATTAGGTTTAGGGGGGCAATCCCTTTTTCACACAGGGCCCTGTAGGTTTGGATTTCTTTTTACCTTAATAATAAAGACCTTCATTTAAAAACTGTATTTTGTGTTACTTGTGTTATTTTTGTCTAATATTTAAATTTGTTTTGTGATTTGAAACATTTAAGTGTAACGAACATGCAAAAGTATAAGAAATCAGCAAGGGGGAAAACACTTTTTCACACCATTGTATATAGTATGTAGTATTAGTATTCTGCTTTATCTAAGCCCCCAGCAGTACTAAAGAGCTGCCATTAGTACCTTTACTCTCTGCTGAATCAGTAATCTATAAAAAACAAGAAATATCAGCATTGTTAGGCTCACCTGGAGAGGTGGATTCACTAAGCATCAGGTCCAGGTGGGTGTAAAGTGGCCCAGAGTGGTAGTCATGAACGAGATTCTGTCCAGTTTCGCTCTGGCACTTTACAGACAAACGGTGTCCCAGTCCCAGTGTGCTGTAGGGTGTGGGGTGCATCATACTCACTTGTAGGCCGCAGGCCTTTGCTGCCTCCAGGCTTCCATTCTCTGGAGCCGCCGCACACAATTCAGGGGACACCAAGTTCTTTACAACAGGCAAACGTTTACTAGTCAGTTCAAGTTCATCAGGTGGTGACAGGTGGGATAAGGCACAACAATTAACGTTTTCTTCCTCTTAGCACAACTCCTCTTCAGTCCTGTCATTAGTTCGTTCCGGACTACCCCCAAGCCCACTGACCCTGTCAGCCTTAAGGATTTCTCGTCCACCTCGGTAGTGCACCTAGGACTGGCCATAACCTTCCCTGTCCATCTTCCACTGTTCGCCAGAGGACAGGATGTGCTGGCAGCTCATATACCAGACATTAGGCTCCGGATGTGACAGGAGCGACCGCTCAGGTTCCCAGTAATGCCTCCCACTGCCTGGAACAAGCGATATATGCTGCCCCTAGCAGCCCACCACACCTGAACTTGACCTGCACTATGCACTTCACTAACTCCCTTCGAACTCACACTATCAGGAAGTGTCCCCCCTTTTATTAACACTACTGCCCACCCACTGGACTAGTTCTATCATTAACTATTTCCTATCTCATATGCTAAATCTATTATCCGTATCCTATATCTTAAGCTGTTGCTAAACCACTTACTGCATAAGCTTATCCTATACTATACTCTACTCACATTACGCATTAACACTTCACATGTTCTAAATTACCATAATACATTACATAAGACGCACATCACTTTAACATATGAAATCGCACAACAGGATTCACATGACGCACTTGTTGTCTTCAGGGGCAGGAACAGGGTCAAACAGTCCACATCCCTATATGGACCCAGGGTGTTGATGCAGCAGCCAGAAAGGTACATGGGCAGCAAGTACTTGGCACAAGCAGGCTCCGCTTCCTTCCCCTGGGTCCGCTGCCCTCTGTTGTGCTCCACGTTGGGTTTTTGCAAGTTGTCCAGTGAGGATCAATGATATCATCTCCCTAGACCAAGGACCCACAACTCCAGTCATCAAGGACCACCAACAGTGCATGTTTTTAGGATTTCCTTATTATTGCACAGGTGATAATTTAATCACCGGCACAGGTGATGATTCTAACACCTTGTGCAATGCCAAGGAAATCCTGAAAACATGCACTGTTGGTAGCCCTTGAGGACTGGAGTTGTGCATCCCTGGTCTACTGAGATGATATTATTGATCCACACTGGACAACTTGCAAAACCCGACGTGGAGCACAACAGAGGGCAGCGGACCCAGGGGAAGGAAGCGGAGCCTAGGATACCTGGGACAAGTCTGTAACAACTGGGACACAAAATCTGGCATCTAAAACACAATGATATATCCCTACAAAAAAAATATTATTTCAAGCACAGTATTCGGCTCAGGAGCAAATTATCCTTACAAAGTGTACCAATGTATTAATATATAATGTTGTGATGACTTGCTCTTTGAAGCTATATGAGGCCGCCTGCTACCAGAACGTGCTGTTTATCCTAATATGCCAGAATTGTGTTCTCCTTGGAATAGTTTAAAACAATTTAGCAAAAAAGTAAAAAAGTTAATAGACAAGAACCGCCTATAGTTTAACTGTTAACCTCCGAGGGGACCGGCAGTGTCGGTCTTTGTTGTAGTTGGCTGGTCTCCGTATCATCTGGCAGAACTATACATATCTGTTTGTTGTTATGGTAAAAATACTTGTTCACACTTACAACATATGCAATCGTTTTACAACGAGCTCCATCTACTGAGATTATAATAAAACTGCATTTTAACCAGCGCAGCTCCATTGTCCCAGCCCCGTCCATAACCCGATAAAGACAGTTGCTCAGGAATCACTTCCCAGGGGATGAATGCAGTTCTTCACGCTGGATCTACTGATGCCAAATGTTTTAGAACTTCACAAAATACTTGGCCAAAATCCATTTCTAAAACATCTTTATTTCCTAATTCTTCCCAGTCAGATGTGCGACACTAAGGAATTATGGGCGTTAGTAAACACGGACTGGCTATTGAGTCCAGCTGTGCATTGCAAATCAAAGTTTAACTCAAATGACTCAAAGTTTACGTTTCTAAAAAAAAAAATGGAAGAAATCTTCTGCATTATTTTTCACAGCATGGGTTGATGCAGAACTATTACTACACGGTCGTTACGTCACCGGACTATAATGTTTGCTATAGTTATGACAAATTGAAGAAGTGTAGTCTAATAGCTTAAAGAGGATAAAAATAATTTAAAAAAGGCTCAGAGTGATATAAAAAAGATAAAAGTAATAATAATCACCCATACCCATCCTGGCAGCTCCCATCCTGATGTTTAACTGTTCCCACTGGTTTGTACTGAGCCAATCAATGACGGAGGCAGGTCACTGCTGCAACTAATGATTTGATATGTGGGCATTTTAGGTAATTTTTTCCAGGACCACACAGTAGAGGCCAGAAGCGACTGGATAAACATTAGAAATGAGATGCAGGATCAGTAAGGATACTTTTTTATACCATTCTAAGCCCTTTAAAAAAGTTTCAACCCTTTTAGTTCTGTTTCCCTGCTGTTCATTTTTGCAAACTATTTTATGTTAGATGCTTTAATGTACCAAAAAAAACGTGTTTTTGTTTTGTGTATATGTGTCACCCTGGCCTGGATGCCACAAATATAAAAAAGCTGTGTCTGAGAGCAAGGGGGAGGTTCTCTAGTCAGGGGAACATTAGCATGCAATACCTCCTGTCTCAGGCCAGTAGGGGGAGCAGGCTGCCCCTATAAAAGCTGGAACTGGGGGCAGGGTTAGAGAGAACTTGGCGACCTGTCTCAGCACTGAGAGGTGTCCCAGAGCAGAGAGGGAAAGCTGTATTGCACCCTAAGAGGAAGTGTGGCAGTAGAAGAGCCACAAGCCAGAGACAAGAGGCGAAGTGAGCCTGTCTTGGCAGACAAAACTCAATTTACCAGACTTTGGTGTCTGAGGCTGTGAGGATTCCACGTCCTGCAGCAGATAACCAGTCCGCAGGGGACTGTATGTTCCTTGGCCTAAGAAACCTGGAGGCTCTGCCACAACAGAAGGGACCAGTAAAGCCGTACCAGGCCGGGAGCAGAAAGGAACCCACGTTGCAGGCCATGCAGGCGAGAATACACGGAGAGCTCGGAACCGTGGGCTGTTACCCTATAAGGAGGAGATAGCCAGAAGGAGTGCAGAGAGCACGGTAGGCCTACACCCTCACCCTGACTAGGGCCAACTTCCCATTTGCTCTTAGACGTCCAGGTCCCCTCCTAGCCGGGACTGTTTGTGGGTCAGTTCACCTGTTCTAGTAAAGACCCTGGACTGCAACCTGTTGTCTGTGTGCTCCTTGCTCCTCCAGCACTATCAGCACTGGGACTCTGACCACCATCACTCCCACCATCCACTACACTGCCCTGGGGCTGCACTCTTCCCGTGGGGAGTCACACCACCTCCACGGGTGGCGTAGTCGGACATTATCCACAGCACATAGCAGACTACCACTGGCCTGACCACCCTGAGCCACAGAACCGGGTTGCCGTTTCCCTATTGCCCGGATCCGAGTGCCCCACGGCCCAGGGGGTGAGTCATATACAGCTCCTATGCAGACTTACTGTATATCTCTCCATGGTTACAGACTACAAACACAACCTGTGTAGTCTGTAACCAGTCTACATAGATACAATATGTGCAAAAATTCCCTACTTTCCCCAAAACATTAATATGATTGTGGAGCTCTTTAAAAGATAAGCCAGTTGATCCATTTATGACCCTAAAGTCCAGCAGCGAGATATTGTATTTTTAGATCCTGGCCTGAGCTTCTTGTGACTTGAGGAGATGTCCTTTTACAATGGGCATCACCTCCACAATCCTCTGCTGCATAAGTGCAACGTGCTCGATGACGCTTCTGTGGGGCGTGACTTTGGCTGCCCAGGTTTCCTTGGCTACATCCAGGAGACCTCGCGGATGTCGGCCATACAGAAGATCGAATGGCGAGAAACCCGTAGATGACTGTGGAACCTCTCGGATAGAGAACAACAGATACGGTAGGAGACAGTCCCAGTCTCTACCATCCTTTTCTATGGCCTTCCTCAGCATACTCTTTAGCGTTTTATTAAACCTTTCCACCAGGCCATCTGTCTGAGCATGGTACACTGAAGTTCTCAGTTGGGAGATTTGCAGGACCTTGCATAACTCCCTCATCACCTTACTCATAAAACGTGTTCCCTGGTCGGTCAGGATCTCCTTTGGTAAACCTGTCCGGGAGAAAACGTGGACCAATTTGCGAGCTATACTTTTTGCGGAGGAGTTTCTCAGGGGAATTGCTTCCGGATAGCGTGTGGCATAGTCCAGGATGACCAAGATATATTGATGCCCATGAGCAGATTTAACCAGGGGACTGACCAAGTCCATGGCAATTCTCTCGAACGGCACTTCAATAATGGGCAATGGCATCTGGCGACTTCGAAAGTGAGAGGTGGGGGGCGGTTAATTGGCACGTAGGGTAGGACCTGCAATACTTTAATATTTCCCAGTGACACCTGGGCCAATAAAACCTCTGCATAATCCGTTCCTGCGTTTTTTCCACCCCTAGATGTTCCCCCAAGATAAGCGAATGGGCCATGTCCAACACCTTCCATCTATAGGGACCTGGCACTATTAACTGTTCCACCAGCTCTTCCCTCACTTTCGTGACCTGGTACAACAACTCCCAATCATCATAAAATAGAGAAACCTTGTGTCAGCTCCCGGCTCCAGTGCAACCCATTTATGATGGTGACATTATTGAAGGCTTCCTTCAGAGATAGGTCCCTATGTTGGGCAGACCCAAAATTCTCACTGGTCACCCCTAACTCCGAAATGTCAGACTTAGGGACCACTACCTCCTCATCCCCCACAAGGCACAAAAGGGAAACCTGTCTGACTCTGAGTGTGGTGATACATCATCAGGGTTAACTGGTTTCGTATCTGAGCCAGCAAATCCGGAACCCTTCCCCCACAGATCCAAAAATAAACAAAAGTCCCGACCTATAATAATAGGGTGCAACAAGTCCTGAATGACGCCGACCTTGTGGGACTCAGTACCGTGGGCTGTTTCAGTGTTCACTCTGACCATAGGGTAGTCCTTAGCATCACCATGGATGCACTGTATACCGACTTTTTACCCCGGGATCATTTGGAGAGGAAGGGTGGCCTTCACAAGGGTCACCAGACTCCCAGAGTCTAGCAGTGCGGCTACCTTCTGCCTGTTCACCTTCACGGGACATGCTTGAGGCCCCTCGCTGGGTGGACAGTTCACACTGCAAGCCAGATATGCATAATATGAACAACGGCGTCCTATGCTGCAGTCCATCGGCTCGGGGATCAGGGAACAATGGGCGGCTATATAGCCTGGGCTGTGGCACCTCCAGCAAATGACATCACCCGTAGGGACCTTGGGCACCACCTCCCCCGCCCCTATGGACCTTGGACACCCCACCCCCTTTTGGGCCTCCGCCCCCTGCTGGGACCCCAAGCATGGAGTGGGCTGCCTTCCCAAAGAACCTTCAACCCCCTGCTATCTCTCGACCAGTCTGACCAGTTCATTCTGCATTCCTTGGGCAACCCAAGTCTGTATGGGCCTGGTAGAGAGTGCACAAACCGGTCCATCACCACTTGCTCTACCATCTGCGCAGGCGTAGAAGACTCCAGCTGCAGCCACTTCTGGACCAGGTGCAACAGATCAAGCATTTGGGAGCGAGGTAGTTTGTCCTGGTGATACGCCCAGCGGTGAACCTGCTGCGCCCTGATAGTCATTGTCACCCCCAAGCACGCGAGAATCTCAGTTTTTAGCTTACCATACTCTTTGGCGTCCTGCAAAGTTAAATCATAGTACGCCTTCTAGGGCTCTCCCATCAAGTATGGAGCCAGTACCTCTGCCCACTACTCTGGCGGAAGTTTCTCCCTCTCGGCGACCCTTTCAAACACTGTCAGGAAGGCCTCAATGTCTTCTCCCGGGGTCATTTTCTGCAAGGCCTGTCTTACCGCCTCCCGGATGTGGGTGTCATCAGCCGGACTTGGGGTTGGGGAGCTCGTCCTGCCCTGGATGGCGGTTGCCAGAAGCAGCATCTGCTGCCATTGTTCCTGCTGATGCTGCTGGATCTGCAGTAACAACAGCCTGTTGGTCTCCTGCTGCTGCTGCGACAGGTCCGAGTGTTTCAGCAGGTCCTCCATTTTGTCTGGCGATGATTGCTGGCTTGCAGACTTGACTCAGGACATGCAGTCCTTCCTGTAGCAGTCACATGTCTCTGCTGGGAACGCTGCCCGCATTCTCCACCAATTGTAGGGACTGTACTCACTCAGGTGCGGTGTGAGGCAAACAGGAGGCATGTTCCTTTAAATGTTCATAGCGGTTTATTGGCTTCATAAACTGGTCAGAAAGTAAAATGCAAACAAACAGCCTTTAGGGCAGGCAAAAACAAAGAAAATAGTCCTTTCAGCAAAGTCTTTGGTAAACCGGACCTGTGGTCACACAGGCTGGTACGTATACAGCACACAGCTCAGTCTGGAGACAACACACACAGGAGGCCTTCTCCCTCTAAACACAGACCATGTGCCAAACAACAGCCTCCATTATACAGGCTGTTAACAACACCCAGTGGTGGGTAGCAAGACAGACCCGCCCATCTCTCAAACTACCAGTAACCCGGTCCCAGGTGCACCAATTAGTCCTCTTAGTGCATGCGTGCACTAGAGAAAATACTCCGGGTTACATCACAGAGACCAGCCATCTCTGTGATACATACCTCCCATCGATTACATGACAATTAACCACCTTACACTATATACCATACTAACAATACTTATCACACTCTATATCACAATTTACATTATATCACATAACTACACACTATACATTATACAACACAGTTCACGCGACATCAATAACGCGATAGGGGTCTTCAGGGGTAGGAACAAGATAGCCATTATCCACTACCCTTAAACTTGTACCAGAGCAAATGACCTGTCAATCAGCCTGGAGAGGGTATTGCTAGGTAGGAAATACAGCGTGAGGCTGAGAAGTACATAGTCACTCCACAATGCACTTCAAGACACATATATGCAGAACTTCAAAACGCTGGATCAGTGCTTTTCTGTCTTAAAGGGATCAACTGGCTTATTTTTAAAGGTCTACACAATCATATTAATAGTTTGGTTGGATAAAAGTTTTTGACAGGTTCCTTTTTAAGAAAAATCATTGCAAACATGCTTTAATGCAGAAACAAAGTGTAATAATTGAGGGTGGTTAGATTGCCTTGCCTGAAGTCACGCAAACTATGAGCTATCAATCAAGCTAAAGCGGCTGATGCTAGGAGGAGAAACAACTTTGGGAGACAGAGGTTTGGGAAGTGCTCTGTCACACCCAAAGTACTTAATGCCTCATTGGCAGATGAATGAAAATGTAAATTTCTTGGGAATGCAGCAACAGATAAAAGATATAAAGGTGTCGATGAATTTAGCTTTCAAAGACCTGGATGCCTATATGTGTGTTTTTGGGGTTTGATGTTATTGATAGATTCCCTTTTATCATAAGAGTGTATTTAGCCATCATATTAATCCAGCAGCGCCGTTTTTGATCTAACCACCATCGATATCAAAATGTCGTTCCAGGAACGAGAGGCCCGCAGTTGTGAAACATTGACAGATTGGGCCTGTTGCTTTCTATGGAGTTGTGCCCATTCAATTGAACATCAATTTAATGTGAGAACTAGTGTTGAGCGAGCACTAAAATGCTCGGGTGCTCGAAGCTCGGGCCGAGCTCGCCGTGATACACGGGTGCTCGACCCGAGCAACGAGCCCAATGTTAGTCTATGGGAGACCCAAGCATTTTTGCAGCGGCACCCCCGGCAGTCTTTTAAAAGCCTAACAAGTGCCCAAAACGATAGTGACAGTGCTCAAAAGACATGGAGATCGCCCCAGGAAGCATTTCTGACCCCCAGGTCACTGCTGTCAACAACGTGGTCAGAGGTATTAAGCCACTTTTAAGGGCTCACAATAAAACGTTCAAAAACAAAACTGAAATTGCTTTCCTGTGAAATATGTTAAGGAACTTCCTTTCCAGGGTAAAGACTTGTGTATAAGGTAAAATAAATAACCCCCCAAAAAATACTCCTCCACAGCAGCAATTCCAACGCAAGCAGTCGTGATATGTGTGAATTTAGGACTGTGGCCTGTGGGGCGTTAGCTGCGAATTTCCGCTTTCGTTCAAAGGTCTGGGATATGGACAATTGAACGCAGCGGTGGGACGTGGATGTGGACGTTGATGCTGTTTCTTGAGAAACTGCCATAACAAGTGAAGACTGAGAGGAGGGGGCATCTTTGCATGCAGTATGGACAGGGGATTGCCTTGCACACACAACAGGGGGTTCTATTGCACGCACAACAGCGGAAGAAGCAGTGGTGACACCCGCTGACACTGGTCGTGGACCCTGGGGTTCGCCCCACAAAGTCGGGTGCTTTGCTGCCATGTGCCCGATCGTGCTGGTGGTGGTCAGGCTGGTAGTTTTGTCACCCCTGCTGATGCTGGCATGGCAGGTGGTACAAATGGCCTTTTTGGGGTTATCAGCAGAGTCTTTAAAAAAATTCCAGACTCTGGAAGACCTACAGGTTGTACTGGCAACGTCCCTCGTGTTGGTGTTACGGGGAACTGTTGCCCGCCTTCTGTGTGCAGCCACCACACTGCTTCTTCCTGCCTGTTGGGGTACTCTGCCTCCCTCACCCTGTGTGCTGCTGGCCTCGCTCTGCATGTCCTCCTGCCATGTTGGGTCAGTTACTAGATCATCCACCACCTCCTCCTCTTCCACTTGCGCACCACGATCCTCCTCCTCACTTCCTGGCAATTGTGTCTCGTCATCGTCCACCTCTTGTGACAAATTGCCAGCGTCGACTTCCTGTTGCCGTGGCTGTTCAAATATTTAGGCATCGCTACATGGGATCTCCTCTTCCACCAATTCAAGCGGAGCAGGCGAGGGGCACAAATCTGGAAATGGACCAGTGAACAGCTCTTCAGAGTGTCCAAGTGTGGGATCAGTTGCTGTCTGATGACACTCGGCATGGTGGGAGGAAGGAGCATCAGGGTGAGGAGGAGTATGCGGTCGAGACTCACGGCTACTAAGAGTTGACCGTGTGGAAGACAGACCGGAGATGGTGGTGCCAAGGTAACTGGAAGTATTATCTGCTATCCAATTAATAACCTGTTCACACTGATCAGTTCGCAATACTGGTGTTGTTCTGTGCTTCCCTAGTAATTCGGTCAAGAAGTGGGAGCGAGAAGATGTGGCTGTTGGTTGTGGCACATTTTCACCTTGGTCACGGCCCCGTCCTCTGCACGCACCATCACCAGAATGTCCAGTTCCACGTCCCTTGCCACGCGGCTTTCCCATTGTAAAGGAAGTAAAATAGCTTACACTCGCACTATCAATGGAAAAAGGGTAATAAAAAGTAGATTAGAATCGTGGAAGAGGAAAACCACAGTTCTATTTCTCTGGCCTACACCCGACTCTTTTAAACAATCTGAACAATCAGGGAGAAACTATTACTGTTTTTCTTTACGGAAAAAATACCAAAAGCTGAATAATAGAGATTTTTTACCGTTGAACGGCAAAACCACAGTTATTGTTTACTGGGGTATACCAGACTTTTAAAATATATATATTTGTGGCTGAACAGTGAGCGACACACTCAAACTGGTTTTTTTTTAGGTACAAATGGCCCAAAAGTCGATAATACAGAGGTTTGAACCGTGGAACTGCAAAACCACACTTCTGTTTCTCTGGCCTACACCAGACTATTTTAAACAGATATATTTGTGTCTGAACGGTCACAGACACACTTTTTTTCTTTTTGGGGGGGGGACGGGACACCAAAAGGTTAATAAGATGGGTATTTGTACAGTGTGAAGGAGGAAAAGAAAAAGGATTTAGATGAAAAAAAAGGATTTTTCCTGCCCCCCGAGACCTGGAGCTACGTCCAGCAATTTCAGCAACAGGAGCACACAGGACTGTAATGCAGCGTTTGCTGGTATAACCACTGTGTCTCCTATACAGCCTGCCTGCCTGCCTGTTATCTGGGATGGATATTAGTCCTAAGAAGGACTGTTTGTTTGATCTGGCAGCCTTTACAGACTCTACACTAACTATTTTGCAGTATATATCTCTCCCTAAATCAGCAGCTCTGTCCCTACACTGTCTGATCCCAGCCGTCTGTGTCCAAGATGGCGGCGCCCGGTTTTAAATACTCGAGGTGACGCTGTGCGGCCAGCCAATCAATGTAATGCCCACAAACAACATGGCTGCGGCATTACAGTGACTGGCTGGCAATCTCTGCATGTTCATTGGCTCTGTAAAGAGCGCCAAACATGCAGGGCGGAGACCCGAGCTCCCGCCCGAGTAACCCGGAAATGCTCGGTGCTTGCTGAACATCCCGAGTAGCGTGATGCTCGGGCGAGTATCGAGCAGTGTTAAGCATGTTCGCTCAACACTAGTGAGAACGTAAAGTGCCCAGGGCGGTAGCTGTGAGTGAGCTGCTGCTTCTCCACATCCTGACACACCACAAATAAACAGTGTCCCAGTCCATTAATGTTGTGCTGTTTATAATGCAGTGCACTCACTTTCAGGCTGGAGGCCTCCGCTGCATCCACGTTCCTTTGGTCCAGGAGCAGCCGCGCATACATCAGGGGACACTCGGTTTGTTATAAAAAATTCAACTTTACTGGACAGTTCAGATACAACAGTCTTTAACACGCAGTTTCGGGCACATCACCCTCCAGTTCCACTTTCATCTATACAGTACATTAAAAGTCTCTGCTTCCATTCAGCTCGGATTATCCCTATGCTTGGTTCTCCTGTCAGCCTCACGGATTTCCCATCCGGCAGCACAGCACTCTTGAGATCTGCTACGTTTCCCTCATGTGGTTCCCCGTCCGACTTCCTCTGTATGGAAGGGATTAAGGCACACTTCCCAGTGCCTAGTTTGGGCCATAGGCACCGGACGTTACAGGAAGGTCCACAGGAAATTTGGTACAACCTCATGCTGCCAGAACAATATGTACTCCACGTGCCTCCAGCCCACTGCACCTGAACTTCACACGAACCTATCACTAACTCAGACTGACTAAAGCAGGAAATTATTCTCCTTCTTACTTGACCATGCCCTTGTCACTCCATTGCTTGGCTGGTCCCAAACATCTGTCTCTGCAGTCTGTTGCTGGGACGATCTAACCTTTCACCTACATTCAAGCACACAGCTTGCATTACTTTCTTACATTAATACTATGCTAACAATACTATACCTATCACTTATACACTAATAGGTCCATCACTGTCTATCTGCCCTAATGTTCCTATCTGTCACTACCTAAGTACTAAACTATACCCTATACCTGAGCTGAGTGTACCAGGTTATCTTAGGCACTAACAATACAGTACCCACACAGCAGCATCGGTACCTATAACACTATGCATTTTACATTTTACATTATACCATAGAAACACAATAAAACCGCATGTTAGTATTCACACTACAATTGTTGTCTTGAGGGGCAGGTATATGACAGTCCCGTCACATTGTTACAAAAACATAGCTACTGTATTTTGTGTATAAAGCATTTTACTTACTACTACACTCAGATGCCCATATTTGCTTTTTTCTTCCCTTAAAGGTCCTGTTATTGTGATGCACTTTAAAGTGATATCACATCAATTCAGCATATATTACCCATTACTTCCTAAAATGTTAGCCAAATTTCTAAAAATTTGGATGTGGCTACTATACAATTAACTCCTGTCCTTTACAAACAATATCTTGAGTGCAGAAATCCAGGAAGCTCAGATATGGGATGTTTACCAGTTAGTAACCAACATGTGCCCTCCATGTTACAGGCAGACTAGCTCTACGGCGTGAATCCTACTGCCCACGAGTCACCATACTGGACCTATTTATGTTCAATACGGAAAATATGAAATAAAATGCTAAACTCAATAAAAGCATTGCAGTAGGGTAAGAATTTGGCCAACAAGGGGTCATTGTTGTGCTACCAAAGGCAGAAGGGCCAATAGTTTGCTTGCCCGACCATACCCTTCAGTCCCAGTTGACAAAATCCAGCTGTTGTGCAGCAGTGACTTCACGTAGAACTTATTGGAATATAAAGTAGAAAGTAATAATAGGGTAAAATAATAAAAAACAGTAGAATACGTAGTAAAACCCTGACGGCTTTTCACACAGTTTGCATTTGCTTGGGTCTACTAATTCCTTTATTTAATTATCTTTTTGCCAATCAATATATATAATCCTATAATGGCACACAAAAAAAGTGTTACCCAATATTAATATTTCAGTTGGAATGGCAAAGTTTCTTTGTATTTGCCTTGGGCGTAGAGACATCATATCCTGCCACTGCCATACACATCCAGTCTTGTCTAGACACATGGAGTAGTTAAAGGGACTTTAGCCCTTAAAATTCATTTTAGACTAATGATATAGGGGACTTCACTCCTATAAAATTCATACTAGCATTGTGCCTGTTGCTTGTACAATGCTTGTGGAAATAGCTTTTAATCCATATACAAATGAGGGGGCTAAGATACAAAATGACAGGGTGTAAACCCAGCTCATGGCCACGCCATGGGTACACCGTTACTCCCCATCAACTTGCGTCTTGGGGACTTCCCTAGCTTCTGATGGACAGCGCTCAGTCCTAGAGCGAAAACTGTGGGTGCACATGCGCATTGATACTGGCTGTGCCATTGGCACGTTCTCCATCCTGACTCTCTGCGGATGCCTCTCGCTACACTGCCTGGTGTACAAGTGACATCTGCAGAAAGAGTTCAGGCTACAGGCTATCATAGTATCTCCTGATTGGCCATGCTATACCATATGATGTGATAGCTGTCCCCAAGGTCATGTAAACCTTCTTTGGCATATTCTTCGGCATATTTTTGCCAATTCAAATCGCAGATTGTTGAAATTCGCCGGATCCAACGAATTTCCTACAAATTCGACAAAAATTCAGTTTGAACAGAAATAATTTTCTCATCTCTAGTCACCATTTTTGAAAAGATCAGCCTCACGGGAGACCCAGCAATTTAAAGATTGGTGGAACAGATCTTCATTGATGAAAAATTCTGCAGATCTTTGCAGAAATTGAACCTTCTACAATAAAAGCATTGCACCTTCAACTACTGTTGCCTCTTTGGTGTAGTGGGTGGCCAGAGTCCCGGCTGACCTTATTGTTACTTGTTAGTCTTTAAAAGCAGGATCGTTATAGTGGCCGCAAACTATTCTTTGCTTTTTTTTTATTATACCAGCTCAAATACACCCAGGTTTTTTTTCATTTTGGGTGGAGTGAACCTTTGATGTTAGGTTTACCATGGAGTGAACACAGCTAAGATTGTTTGACATGTGAGTTATTGTCATTGATTACTATGGTGAATCGATGCCAGCCCACTACACCCTAAAGTGCAAGAGTTGCCAAGAATGAACAATCTGTGGCCGTGTGATGCCAAAAAATAAAATATACAATAGCATCGATGCTGCCTGGAACAACCATCTAGCTTTCTGCAGGTGAAGATCACAAGGCAAAAGGAATGTTCAGAAGGTTTATCATTGGAAATACCAATTGCTTCAAGGCTCTTCTATTAATTATGACTCTTATTGGTTTTCATATTTATTCCTTGCCCCTAATCAAGTCAAGTCTCATATGGGAGAGGGTAAGGGTGTATCAAGAGATAAAAATAGGGAAATGTCCGTTTCACGCTCAGACATGCTTCTTCTGACCCAGAAGAAGGGTGTCTGAATGCAAAATGACCGCTGCCCGGTTTTTATCTCGAAACACCCCTACCCTCTCCCTTGGATATGCAATTAAATCAATAAAGTAAACTTTTTTACAGATTGGTAAGTGCCATATTTTTTCTTCTTTACTATAGACTTTTACATTCCTTATATTTAATTTCATAACTGTTATCTCCTGGCTTTTTGTGTTTGCCAAATGCCTTAGTGAGCAGTGCCAAATCCTTTTGCGCTGTGTTGGACTATAACCATAATGTGTTCATGCGCCAACAGTCAGTCTGGTCCAATTTTCTTGTATTCCACCTAGAGACATATAAGGTCTAACAAACACCTCTGTCATAGACATGATCAGTCTTGGTGAAAGCCGTAGCTAATTCAATAGTTCTTCCAGGGTTAGAATGTCCCTGGATCCAACAATTGGCCGAAAAAGTTCAACAGAAGACAACGCCACTTGGAAATTACTTTGAAGCCGATTACAAGCCAATTTACAATGTAACCAAAAGTGAACATCAGAATTTCATCCTCTGCCGAGTCTAAGGTACCTAATTCCTAGGCTTCACTAAGAAGCAGATCATGTACTTCCATCTTCCATAGCAGAATTTAGCCTCCAAAGTTTCCATTACTCTTCTATCAGGTTTGTTGATGACTAAAGAGATAAATGCAACATTATTTAGATACCCATCATGCTAAATTAGTATGAGGTTTCCATCAATCCAGTCTATCCTATGTTTTGGGGAACTCGTATTTTTCTGTTAATTCCAAAAATGGCAGAGAAAAACACCCCTGAAAATACAGTGCTAAACCACCCAAGTAAAGAGCTTTCATTACTGGTAACTGCAGATTATTTTTTGATGAATTTGACACTTTTATGTATAAACATAAATGAATACTATTGGATTATATTGTAAATCTATATGATCTATGTGGGATCTGGAGAAACCCCAGAGCATAATAATGAGCATTCAGGAATAAAGATGCAAATTGAATTTCCTGGATAAATTTTCGTTATTCGGTATAGTCCAATCTCTGCAGAGCCGATCATCTCCAGTAAGGTATGTAGATATGTATATAATATATATAGAGAAAGAGAGCAAGAGAGAGATATATATTCATGCATCTGGCCTGTGGAGATTGAGTAAAAAAAAAAAAAAGAGTAGGGGAACCAAAGAGTCAACCTGCAATTTTGCAATTCAGCTTAAGGCCAACCCTGACCTTAACTCATACTTCCAGCCACTGGACGCATTGGGTTGTTATGAAACCCAATTCTCCCACCTTGCTCAGTTGCTGCCTGTCTGCTAGTAGCCATAACGCTCTTCCTCCAGCCATGACAACCAGCATTTTTCGACAATGTCAGGCCTGCTAGTCTATTAAAAGTGAGCTCTACCCTGTGTCTCTTCCATGCACATTGAGGCACTTCTGTCAGATACCATCTTCTAACTGACTTCAAATTTGGCCCTGTTGCCAACTCTGACTTTTCTTCTTGGCATTGGATTTTTTTTCTTGTGTCTCTACTTTGAATTGGTCTTCAGCTACCTACTCCTGGTTTGGACCAGACGTGTCCTCTAACTACAACTTCGTCCCATCTGCTTGTTTCCTTCTGACCTTTCTGTCGATGAATCCTGGCTCCGTTTCTAACTTACCTTCAGCTGTTCCCTCAGCCCAACTACAGTCATGGCCAAAAGTTTTGAGAATGACACCAAAATTATATTTTCACATGATCTGCTGGCCTCTGGTTTTTATTAGTGTTTGTCTGATGTTTATATCACATACAGAAATATAATTGCAATCATATTATGAGTACCAATAGGTTATATTGACAGTTAGAATGAGTTAATGCAGCAAGTCAATATTTGCAGTGTTGCCCCTTCTTCTTCAAGACCTCTGTAATTCTCCCTGGCATGCTCTCAATCAACTTTTGGACCAAATCCTGACTGATAGCAGTCCATTCTTGCATAATCAATGCTTGCATTTTGCCAGAATTTGTTGGTTTTTGTTTGTCTACCCGTCTCTTGATGATTGACCACAAGTTCTCAATGGGATTAAGATCTGGGGAGTTTCCAGGCCATGGACCCAAAATCTCTATGTTTTGTTCCATGAGCCATTTAGTTATCACCTTTGCTTTATGGCAAGGTGCTGCATCATGCTGAAAAAGGTATTGTTGGGCGCCAAACTGCTCTTGGACGGTTGGGAGAAGTTGCTCTTGGAGGACATTCTGGTACCATTCTTTATTCATGGCTGTGTTTTTAGGCAAGACTGTGAGTGAGCCGATTCCCTTGGCTGAGAAGCAACCCCACACATGAATGGTTTCAGGATGCTTTACAGTTGGCATGAGACAAGACTGGTGGTAGCGCTCACCTCTTCTTCTCCGAATAAGCTGTTTTCCAGATGTCCCAAACAATCGAAAAGGGGATTCATCAGAGAAAATGACTTTGCCCCAGTCCTCAGCAGTCCACTCCCTGTACCTTTTGCAGAATATCAGTCGGTCCCTGATGTTTTTTCTGGAGAGAAGTGGCTTCTTTGCTGCCCTCCTTGAAACCAGCCCTTGCTCAAAGAGTCTCCGCCTCACAGTGCGTGCAGAAGCACTCACACCAGCCTGCTGCCATTCCTGAGCAAGCTCGGCACTGCTGGTAGTCCGATCCCACAGCTGAAACAGTTTAAAGATACGGTCCTGGCGCTTGCTGGTCTTTCTTGGGCGCCCTGGAGCCTTTTTGACAACAATGGAAGCTCTCTCCTTGAAGTTCTTGATGATGCGATAGATTGTTGACTGAGGTGCAATCTTTGTAGCTGCGATACTCTTCCCTGTTAGGCCATTTTTGTGCAGTGCAATGATGGCTGCACGTGTTTCTTTAGAGATAACCATGGTTAACTGAAGAGAAACAATGATACCAAGAGCCAGCCTCCTTTTAAAGTGTCCAGTGATATCATTCTTACTTAATCATGACTGATTGATCGCCAGCCCTGTCCTCATCAACACCCACACCTGTGTTAATGGATCAATCACTAAAACGATGTTAGCTGCTCCTTTTAAGGCAGGACTGCAATGATGTTGAAATGTGCTTTGGGGGTTAAAGTTCATTTTCTGGGCAAATATTGACTTTGCAAGTACAGTAATTGCTGTTAAGCTGATCACTCTTTGACATTCAGGAGTATATGCAAATTGCCATTACAAAAAATGAAGCAGTAAACTTTGGAAAAATTACTATTTGTCTCATTCTCAATACTTTTGGCCATGACTGTACAGCCAGTCAGTGACTACTCTACTTTGAAGCTAATTTTGAAGCCATTGGCTTGTACCTAAGGTCTATTTCTTAGGGGCTGATTTACGAATAACCTATCAGACTAGTCTGCTAATATATCCAATGAAGAGTTTACAATGCACTTGACAATGGGTACTAACATGTTCATAGTTGGAGGGTGGCTCTTCAAAATAATTTTCTCTGATGGGCTCAAGGATTAGAGATGAGCGGATGGCTTCGTGCAGCCTCAGCCCATGTTCCAGTTCAGTGGTCTTTGGCTGTGGACAGGAGCTGCACGAAAATCCTGAGCTTCCAGATCCCCCTGCAAATCGTTTGATGCGCCGGCTTGGCGTAACGTCATCTGTGTGACGTACGGCGCACAGGTGACATCACTCAGGCCCAGATAGTCATAAGCCAAGTCTGAGAGACTGGAAGGTGAGGAAATTCGTGTAGCTTCTGTCCACGAGCAGAGCTGTGACCTGGACTGAGGACCGAGGTTGCACTAAGCGATCTGCTCATCTCTAATATATGTAATATATTTTATTTTTCTCATTCATAAATATAAATCTGGCAAGTGGCATTGAAGGAGTTAAAGCAATACTATATCAATGTGTTATTCAGCAGTTTTCCAAGGCCTGACAGCCAACGCCTAACAGATCCTCCCAGGTTTTCAAGCAATGTGTGCCCCCATTTCCATTTGCATCCCTCCACCCCTCCTCAAGGTTTCTCCTTGGAAACATCTTGAACTAGGTAACGAATCTGTGCATAGTGTTACCTTCTGGTCTTTATTTTTCCAAGCAAAATACAAATTTCAGCTCCCAGCCTCCAAGTGAACTCCCTGTTTTGCTTTGCAGCTCATCCCCTCAAAGGATAAGGCACCTCTTTAGAAGACAAATGCTGCTTGGCAACGCTGAGGAAGGGAATCTAACATCTTGGCAAGGATTACACAAACCATATAGTGCACATGCAAGCACAGGGTAAGTGCATTTTACAACATGAAAGACCAGGACATGGTACCATGTTGTAAAATATTTCTAATGGTTGTATGGAATTTATCTCTGGGTTCATGAATGGGAAAGGAATTACGGAATTGCATACTATGATCCTCTACTGCCACCTACCAAAATATGACCCATATCAGATGCAATTTACTTTATTAGAAATTACCACTGGCGTTTTCAATGCAAAAATGGTTCAAATAAATAGATCTAGATTCCAATCTTTGTAGAAACTGGGGGAAAAAAGGTGACGTACAGAACTGACCTAATGTAGACTCAAACACATACAGAGGGGACAATAAGTGTTTGATACACTGCGGATTTTGCACATTTTCCCACCTACAAAGAATGGAGAGATCTGTAATTTTTATCGTACGTACACTTCACCTGTGAGAGAAAATCTAAATATAAAAAAAAACAGAAAATCAAATTGTATGATTTTTACCTAATTAAAGTGCATTTTATTGCATGAAATAAGAATATGATCACCTACCAACCAGCAAGAACTCTGGCTCTCATCAACCTGTTAGTTTTTCCTTAAGAAGCCCACCTACTCTGCACTCATTACCTGTAATAATTGCACCTGTTTGAACTTGTTACCTGTATAAAAGACACCTGTCCACACACAATCAATCACACTCCAACTTCTCCACCATGGCCAAGACAAAATAGCTGTCTAAGGACACCAGGGACAAAATTGTAGACCTGCACAAGGCTCGGATGGGCTAGAGGACAATAGGCAAGCAGCTTGGTGAGAAGGCAACAACTGTTGGAGCAATTATTAGAAAATGGAAGAAACACAAGATGACTGTCAATATTCCTCAGTCTAGGGCTCCATGCAAGATCTCACCTCATGGGGTAACTAAGGAGGATTCTGAGAAAGGTCAGGAATCTGCCCAGAACTACACAGCAGAACCTGGTCAATGACCTGAAGAGAACTGGGACCACAGTCTCAATCATTACCGTAAGTAACACACTAAGTGCAATGCATGCGCTCGGACTGACTGGCGTGTGCGTATATATGTAGTGATTCCACTGGACCGTACCGGAGAGTGAATACCTGGAGGGGCGTAACTAAGTATCCACCCGATCCGACCAAGGTCGCACGACGGCATACGACGCCAGTGCACCAAGGAGGAACCGAGCAGAGGGACCAGGTGCTACTCCAGGTCAGACCCCGGACAAGGCTGTTGACCCACACTGGGGAATACAGGAACAGGCAGGTACGGCCGGTATGCAGGCAGGTGGATGCTGGTAAGCACGACTGGTATGCAGGCAGGGAGCTCCTGGCACGTACGACAGGTTGGAGCACAGAGTGGATAGGTCCCAGTACAGACTGGGACTCAGGAACATAACCGCAGATGCGGTGGACAAACACAGCAGAGTGAGGCCGCCCGGAGCGGCGAGCAAGAGCAGAGCAAGACGAGACCGCCTGGAGCAGTGAGCAAAGGGTCAGAGCAGAGCGAGACTGCCGGAGCAGTGAGTTAAGGGTCAGAGCAGAGCGAGACTGCCAGAGCCGTGAGCAAAGGGTCAGAGCGAGACTGCCAGAGCAGTGAGCAAAGGGTCAGAGCGAGATTGCCGGAGCAGTGAGCAAAGGGTCAGAGCAGAGCGAGACTGCCGGAGCAGTGAGAAAAGTGTCAGAGCAGATCGAGACTGCCGGAGCAGTGAGCAAAGGGTCAGAACAGAGCGAGACTGCCGGAGCAGTGAGCAAAGGGTCAGAGCAGAGCGAGACTGCCGGAGCAGTGAGCAAAGGGTCAGAGCAGAGCGAGACTGCCGGAGCAGTGAGCAAAGGGTCAGAGCAGAGCGAGACTTCCGGAGCAGTGAGCAAAGGCAGAGCAGGCAAGAACCGCCGGAGCGGTGAGCAAGGCAGAACAGGCAAGAACCGCCGGAGCGGTGAACAAGGCAGAGCAGGCAGAAACCGCCGAAGCGGCGAGCAAGGCAGGGCAGAGGGGACAGGGCTGTGTTCACATGGAACAGACAGGAAGGGAAAGGCAGAACCAGATACCCACAGGGTACTTGCAGTGAAGTAGCGAGTGGACCACAAACTCACAAACAGAAGTACAGTGACAACGAGCAGGAGTTAGGTACGAGTACAGACTCTGCAGAAAAAGGAAAGATATGGGCGTAGAGAGAAACGGGAAACAGGCTGGAAGATAGTTAGGGCAGGAACAGACACTGGGAAAAGACACAGACAACAGATCTAGGTATGCGGCCCCTAGAGGGCAGAAGAAACAGGCAAGGAGTGTGTTCACACGGGCCTGGAATTACATCCTCCAGGAAAGGCAGAGAGACAGCTGGCTAGAGTGCACAGACAGGACACAGTTCAGACAAGGGAACTGATACCGCAAGGCAGGAAACATAAACAGGACCTGGCACATCAGTGACAAGAAGCCAACTGACAGAACAAGATGCTCAGGCAAGGATTCCAAGGAGGAGCTGGTTTAAATACCAGGTGACAGACAGCAATAGGCTGATGACGCATTAGGGGTGTGTCTGCAGCAGCTACAAGAAACAGGAAGTTCAGCGGGCGTCGCCCTAAGCAGCCAGAACAGAGCAAAGCAGACAGTATGGAAAGAAGACAGAGTGGCAGTCTGGACTGGAAATCAAGTGCGCGCTCTTGCACAGTGGGAGATGGACCACTATGCAAGGATGCCGCCAGGTATGTTGCAGTAAGCCATCATTGACTTAAATCCTGCAGGGCATGCAAGGTCCCCCTACTCATGCCAGCACATGTCCAGGTCTGTTTGAAGTTCACCAATGACCATCTGGATGATCCAGAGCAGGCATGGGAGAAGGTCATGTGGGAAGACGAGACCAAAATAAAACTTTTTGATATCAATTCCACTCGTCGTGTTTGGAGGAAGAAGAGGGATGAGTACAACCCCAAGAGCACCATCCCAACCGTGAAGCATTGTGGGGAACATCATACTTTGGGGGAGCTTTTCTGCAAAAGGGAGAGGACGACTGTACCATATTGAAGGGAGGATGGATGGTGTCATGTATCGTTAGATTTTGGCCAACATCCTCCTACCCTCAGTAAGAGCATTGAAGATGGGTCGTGGCTGTGTCTTCCAGCATGACAATGACTTGAAACCAGGGGTGAATTAAGAGTAGCAAGGACCCCAGGCAGTTTAGAAGGCACAGCCCCCACCACCCCACACACACACACCTACCTGATGTATCACATGTCACATGATCCCCTGTGATAGATCATATGATAGTTCACGTGAAATTAATTTGGCACAATATTAATTATAATATATATTTTTTTTAGGCTGTGTGCCCACTATGCGTCTTTCAAGCGTTTCCGCAGCGGCATTTCCCTGCAGAAACACTTAAAAAACGCTTGGTAGAAGGTCTGCCATGTTCCCCAATGATAATCCGCATGTGCTGTGCACATGCTGCGGAAATTTCCGCTGCGGATCATCATTGCGGAAAAATCCGCAGCATTACCAATTATTTTGCGGAAGCGCGGCGTTTTGGCCACCATTGACTTGCATTGGAACGCATGGATTACGCATCACTGCATCTGTACATGCAGAATCCATGCGTTTCAATGTGCGGATGGTACCCGGGGGTGGAGGACAGGAGACTCTCCTCTGGACCCGGGTACCATAGAACCTGTAAAAAAAGAATAAAATAAAAAATAAATATTATACTTACCTTCTGATGGCCCCCGGTGTCTTTATCCGATGTGTCCTGGCTTGCCGGCAGCTCGTGATGGTCTGAAAAGGACCTGCCGTGACGTCATTTAGTCATGTGACGGGTCACACGACAGCTGACGTCGGCAGGCCATCAGAAGGTAAGCATATATTTTTTATTTTTTACCATTCTTTTACGGTCACACTATATGAATTGTAGCGCCGGCGTCCTAGGCAGGGACGCTGTTCCCCTCACCTCTCTGCTCCGTGCCCGGCGTCCTCCTCCCGCTCTGCTGGCAGCGCGCGCTCCTTCCTGGCCACTGTGCTTAGGGCGCGCGCTCTCCCTCCCTCTTAAAGGGGCCACGCGCGCCGTCCTAAGGAGTCCCCGGCCAATGGCCGGAGGACTTCACCATATATAAGGCACCTCCTCCAAAATGGAGGTGCCCGAGCAATGTTGTTGCACTGTTCACTACTCTGCTTCAGCCCTCAGGTCCCGTTGCCAGTTACCTGCCAGATACCTGCTAGATTCCTGCCAGCTTCCTGTCTTATTCCTGCCTGATATTCTGCTACCTGCCTGCTAGCCTGAGGTCCGACGGTCTGCCTTACTACTCCTGTCAGTCTGTCTAAGGACCAGCTTGCCCGCTCACCTGGGAGCGCACATCAACTACCTGCCTGCTTGCCTGAGGTCCGACGGTCTGCCTTCCAACTCTTGTCAGTCTGTCTATGGACCAGCTTGCCCGCTCACCTGGGAGCGCACATCTGCTACCTGCCTGCTAGCCTACCTGGAGGCTCTGCCGTCACGTGCTGTGACCACCTGCCTGTCCAGTGACTCCTGCCCGCTCACCTGGGAGCGCTCATCTGCTGCCTGTCTGCTAGCCTACCTGGAGGCTCTGCCGTCACGTGCTGTGACCACCCGCCTGTCCAGAGACTTCTGCCCGCTCACCTGGGAGCGCTCATCTGCCGCCTGTCTGTTGGTCTTCCTGGAGGCTCCGCCGTCACATGCTGTGACCACCCGTTTATCCAGAGACTCTCGCCTGCTCACCTGGGAACTCACGTCTACCATCAGCCGCCACAGGTCGTACCAACCCTTTACCCAGAGACTGCCCCGGTCACTTGCCGTGACCATCTGCCCGTTCACCCAGAGACTGCCCCGGTCACTTGCCGTGACCATCTGCCCGTTCACCCAGAGACTGCCCCGGTCACTTGCCGTGACCATCTGCCCGTTCACCCAGAGACTGCCCCGGTCACTTGCCGTGACCATCTGCCCGTTCACCCAGAGACTGCCCCGGTCACTTGCCGTGACCATCTGCCCGTTCATCCAGAGACTGCCCCGGTCACTTGCCGTGACCTCCTGCCCGTTCTTCTAGAGACTGTCCCGGTCACCTGCTGTGACTGCCTGCCTGGTCGCCACCCGCTCCCTTACAAGGACCGCCCCCTTGTATAGTAGCTCAGAGGTTCCGCCTCCCAGACCCGTTACAGTTTGCTCGGGCCATGGAACCCGGTGGCACCCAAGCTCCCTCGCTCTCGGACCTGTGTCATGAACTGTCCCGTCAGAGGTCCCAACAGGAGTCCATCCTGGGTCACCTGCGGAATGTCAATTCTCGCCTGGACACTCTGACTGCTCCGCCAGCAACCTCCGCCAGTGCCATGACTCGCAATCCGGCAGCTCCGCTGTCCACTAATACCATGGTATCCTATCCCGGACCCCGGCTTTCTGCACCTCCTCGCTTCGGAGGCGACTCCGCCCAGGCTCGGGGCTTCATAAATCAGTGCACCCTGCACTTTGAACTCCTGTCCCACCAGTTTAACTCCGACCGGGCCAAAATTGCCTTCATCATGTCCCATCTCACCGGGGAGGCCCTGGCCTGGCTAAATCCTCTATGGGAGAGAGGAGACCCCCTGGTGTCCGACTTGCCTGCCTTTCTCATGGCTTTCCGGAAAGTCTTCGACGAACCCGGACGGAAGACCTCATCCGCATCATCACTGCTACGCCTCCGTCAGGGAAGTCTCACCGTGGGCCAATATGCCATACGGTTCCGTACCCTTCCCTCGGAGCTGGCCTGGGATAACGACGCTCTGGTATCCGTCTTCTGGGAGGGTCTGTCCGGCCGTATTAAAGATGAACTTGCCGGTCGGGACATTCCTACCACTCTCGATGACCTAATAACTCTTGCCACCCGGATTGACCTACGGTTCCAGGAGCGTGCCAAAGAGGTCACCCGTGAGAGGAGGTTTCCACGTCTAGCTCCTACTTTTCAGAAATCCGTCTCTCCCCAGGTACACTCTCCTGAGCCTATGCAGGTCGACCAGACCAAGATGGTCAAAACCCGTCAGGACTTACGCCGTGCCGAGGGGAGCTGCTTCTACTGTGGCAGTAAGGAGCACCGGATCCGTGCCTGCCCGGAGAGGTCGGGAAACGCCTGTGTCTAGGTTCGCTCAGAGAGGTCGACCTAGACAAGAATAAATCCTCTCCATCTCTGCTGCTGTCAGTCTCAATTGTCTGCGGGGAGAACCGTTATTTCGAACTAGCCCAACTTGACTCTGGAGCAGCCGGGAATCTTATTTCACAGTCCCTGGTAGAGAAATACCGCATCCCCACCAAACCTCTGGCTGTACCCTTGTCTGTTGCTGCCGTGGATGGGGGTCTCTTACCACGCCCCATCCAACTCATCACCGAATCCATTACTCTGCAGGTGGGAATGCTGCATTCTGAGAGTATCTCCTTTCATGTTCTGCCTGGACTCTCTCACGCCCTCTTGCTAGGTCTACCTTGGCTCCAGAGACATGCACCCGTGCTTGACTGGCAGACCGGAGAAGTCCTTCGCTGGGGACAGGACTGCCATAAGACCTGTCTGGTTCCCGTCCATCCCGTCCGTCCTTCTCCTACCCCAGCTAATCTACCTGGACTTCCGATTCCTTATTGGTCTTATGCTGATGTCTTTAATAAAAAGGAGGCAGAGACACTACCCCCTCATAGACCATACGACTGCCCTATCGACCTGTTACCTGGTACTACTCCTCCCCGTGGGCGTATTTATCCATTATCCGCTGCTGAGACCCGGTCGATGTCCGAATATATTGAGGAGAATCTGGCCAGGGGATTCATCCGGAAATCTACCTCCCCGGCGGGAGCAGGCTTCTTTTTCGTCAAAAAGAAGGACAGCTCTCTCCGTCCCTGTATAGACTATAGAGGCCTTAACCAGATCACGGTGAAGAATAAGTACCCCCTTCCGCTCATTCCGGAGTTATTTGATCGTCTGAGGGGGGCTAGAATCTTCACCAAACTGGACCTCCGTGGGGCGTACAACCTGGTTCGTATCCGTCAGGGGGATGAATGGAAGACGGCATTCAACACCCGGGACGGCCACTATGAATATCTGGTAATGCCCTTTGGTCTCTGTAACGCTCCTGCCGTCTTTCAAGAGTTGGTCAATGACATCTTCCGGGACCTTCTCTACTCCTGCGTAGTGGTGTACCTGGACGACATCTTGGTCTTCTCTCCGGATCTCCAGACTCACCGGAGGGACGTTCGTCAGGTCCTGCTCAGGCTCAGGCAGAATCACCTCTTCGCTAAATACGAGAAGTGCCTCTTTGAGCAGACCTCGCTTCCGTTTTTGGGCTACATTATTTCTCAGACCGGCCTACGAATGGATCCAGAGAAACTGTCTGCCATCGAGAAATGGCCTCGACCGGAGGGGATGAAGGCCATTCAGCGGTTCCTGGGCTTCGCCAACTACTACCGCCTCTTCATACCGCACTTCTCTTCCCAGACTGCCCCAATTTCCGCACTCACCCGTAAGGGTACTAATCCCAAAGAGTGGCCGCCCGAAGCAGAGGAGGCCTTTCTTTCCTTAAAACAGGCCTTCTCTTCCGCCCCGGTGCTGCATCGCCCGGACGGCAACAAGCAGTTCTTCCTGGAAGTTGACGCCTCCTCCTCTGGAGCCGGAGCGGTACTTACTCAAAAATCATCTTCCGGGAGGATGGTAACTTGCGGCTTCTTCTCTAAACTCTTCTCCTCCTCAGAGCGCAATTATTCCATAGGAGACCGAGAGTTATTGGCCATCAAACTGGCATTGGAGGAGTGGCGTTACCTGCTCGAGGGGGCTCTTCACCCGGTAATAATTTACACTGACCACAAGAACTTGGCTTACCTCCAGCATGCCCAGAGACTTAACCCGCGCCAAGCCCGGTGGTCCTTGTTTTTTGCTCGCTTTGATTTTGTTCTTCATTTTCGCCCGGCTGACAAAAACGTCAAGGCGGACGCCTTGTCTCGATCCTTTCTGGTGTCTGATCTCGAGGAAGATCCGAAACACATCATCGATCCCGCCAGAGTAATGCAGGTGGCTCCCGTGAGTCTAAATCGTCTCCCTCCCGGAAAGACGTTCGTATCAGTACCTGATCGGGAGAAGATCCTTCACTGGGGTCACTCGTCTAAACTGGCTGGCCACGCCGGTCAGAAAAAGACCCTCCAGCTTATTACCCGGCACTACTGGTGGCCTACCCTGCACAAGGACGTAATAGACTTTGTTTCTGCCTGTGTGTCCTGCGCCCGCAACAAGGTTCCGAGACATCTGCCAGCCGGTCGCCTCCTTCCGCTTTCTGTACCTGCTGCCCCCTGGCAGCATATAGCAATCGACTTTATAACTGACCTCCCAGTCTCTGCCGGTTGTACGGTCATTTGGGTGGTCGCTGACCGCTTCTCCAAGATGGCTCATTTCGTTCCCCTGCCAGGCCTCCCGTCTGCACCCGAGCTAGCGAAAGACTTTATTCGTCACATCTTTCGTCTTCATGGCCTGCCCCTCCACATCGTGTCGGATCGTGGGGTACAGTTCACCTCACGCTTCTGGAGAGCCACTTGTAAACTGCTAGACGTCACCCTGGACTTCTCTTCCGCTTACCACCCACAGTCCAATGGTCAAGTGGAGCGGATCAATCAGAACCTGACCAGTTACCTCCGACACTTCGTTAATGCCCATCATTCAGACTGGGTGGATCTCCTACCATGGGCCGAGTTCTCTTATAACAATCACGAGAGCGAATCCTCCTCCAAATCCCCGTTTTTTGTAGTCTTCGGTCAGCATCCTCGGATTCCTTTTCCTGTCTCCACCTCTGTGGACAACCCGGCTGCAGAATCTCTCGTTAGCAAATTTTCCTCCATTTGGGAGAGTACCCAATCCGCACTCCTTCAGTCGTCCGAACGGATGAAAAGACACGCTGACAAAAAACGCCTGGATCCTCCACAATTTCGTCCTGGAGATAAAGTCTGGCTCTCATCTAAATATGTCCGACTCAAGATACCTTCTTACAAGTTAGGGCCTCGGTTCATCGGTCCTCTGGAGGTCATCAGTCAGATCAACCCGGTGGCCTATAAATTGAAACTCCCGGCCAACTTACGGATCCCTAACTCCTTCCATGTATCTCTCCTCAAACCTGTGGTACTTAACTCTTTTTCCAAGTCTACAGGTACGCCTCCTGCTCCGGTTTCTGCTGAGGACGAGTTTGATGTAGAGAACATTCTTGCCACCAAAAGGGTAAGAGAAAAGACCTTTTTTCTAGTAGATTGGAAGGGGTTTGGTCCTGAGGAGAGAAAGTGGGAGCCCCGGGAGAACATCCATGCCCCGCTCATCCTTGCTAAATTTGTGTCTGGCCTAAAAAAGGGGGGGCCTAAAGGGGGGGGTACTGTAGCGCCGGCGTCCCTGCCCTCTGCTAGGCAGGGACGCTGTTCCCCTCACCTCTCTGCTCCGTGCCCGGCGTCCTCCTCCCGCTCTGCTGGCAGCGCGCGCTCCTTCCCGGCCACTGTGCTTAGGGCGCGCGCGCTCTCCCTCCCTCTTAAAGGGGCCGCGCGCGCCGTCCTAAGGAGTCCCCGGCCAATGGCCGGAGGACTTCACCATATATAAGGCACCTCCTCCAAAATGGAGGTGCCCGAGCAATGTTGTTGCACTGTTCACTACTCTGCTTCAGCCCTCAGGTCCTGTTGCCAGTTACCTGCCAGATACCTGCTAGATTCCTGCCAGCTTCCTGTCTTATTCCTGCCTGATATTCTGCTACCTGCCTGCTAGCCTGAGGTCCGACGGTCTGCCTTACTACTCCTGTCAGTCTGTCTAAGGACCAGCTTGCCCGCTCACCTGGGAGCGCACATCAACTACCTGCCTGCTTGCCTGAGGTCCGACGGTCTGCCTTCCAACTCTTGTCAGTCTGTCTATGGACCAGCTTGCCCGCTCACCTGGGAGCGCACATCTGCTACCTGCCTGCTAGCCTACCTGGAGGCTCTGCCGTCACGTGCTGTGACCACCTGCCTGTCCAGTGACTCCTGCCCGCTCACCTGGGAGCGCTCATCTGCTGCCTGTCTGCTAGCCTACCTGGAGGCTCTGTCGTCACGTGCTGTGACCACCCGCCTGTCCAGAGACTTCTGCCCGCTCACCTGGGAGCGCTCATCTGCCGCCTGTCTGTTGGTCTTCCTGGAGGCTCCGCCGTCACATGCTGTGACCACCCGTTTATCCAGAGACTCTCGCCTGCTCACCTGGGAGCTCACGTCTACCATCAGCCGCCACAGGTCGTACCAACCCTTTACCCAGAGACTGCCCCGGTCACTTGCCATGACCATCTGCCCGTTCACCCAGAGACTGCCCCGGTCACTTGCCGTGACCATCTGCCCGTTCACCCAGAGACTGCCCCGGTCACTTGCCGTGACCATCTGCCTGTTCACCCAGAGACTGCCCCGGTCACTTGCCGTGACCATCTGCCCGTTCACCCAGAGACTGCCCCGGTCACTTGCCGTGACCATCTGCCCGTTCATCCAGAGACTGCCCCGGTCACTTGCCGTGACCTCCTGCCCGTTCTTCTAGAGACTGTCCCGGTCACCTGCTGTGACTGCCTGCCTGGTCGCCACCCGCTCCCTTACAAGGACCGCCCCCTTGTATAGTAGCTCAGAGGTTCCGCCTCCCAGACCCGTTACATGAATCCATGCTGGTTGCATGGATTTATATAGTGTGACCAAGTTGTCAAGCACTTTCCAAGTGATGCTAAAATCGCTTGGAAAGCGCTTGTCAATCCGCATGCGGAAATGCATGTGAAGAACGCTTCACATCTGCATGTCCCTGGCAGGAAAAAAGCATGTACAATTCGCATGCGTTATTTCTGCCAGGGAGATGCAGAAACGCTCAAAAAGAATCCGGAGCATTTCTGCATCGTGGGCACATAGCCTTACATTAATTGTATGACTCAACATGGAGCACACGTAGCCATCTATACACAGCAGGAGGCCACACGTAGCCATCTATACACAGCAGGAGGCCGCACGTAGCCATCTATACACAGCGGGAGGCCGCACGTAGCCATCTATACACAGCGGGAGGCCGCACGTAGCCATCTATACACAGCGGGAGGCCGCACGTAGCCATCTATACACAGCAGGGGGGCGCACGTAGCTATTTCTACACAGTGGGAGGCCGCACAGTGCCATCTATACACAGCGGGAGGCCGCACGGTGCCATCTATACACAGCGGGAGGCCGCACGTAGCCATCTATATACAGCGGGAGGCCGCACGTAGCCATCTATACACAGCGGGAGGCCGCACATAGCCATCTATACACAGCTGGAGGCCACACGTAGCCATCTATACACAGCAGGGGGCTGCACGTAGCCATCTATACACAGCAGGGGGCCGCACGTACCCCGCTATACACAGCAGGAGGCCGCACGGTGCCATCTATACACAGCAGGAGGCCGCACGGTGCCATCTATACACAGCAGGAGGCCGCACTGTGCCGTCTATACACAGCGGGAGGCCGCACATAGCCATCTATACACAGCAGGAGGCCGCACATAGCTAGCTATACACAGCAGGAGGCCGCACTGTGCCATCTATACTCAGCAGGAGACCGCACGTAGCCATCTATACACAGCAGGAGGTCGCACGGTGCCATCTATACACAGCAGGAGGCCACACATAGCCATCTACAGTTAGGTCCATATACAGTACAGACCAAAAGTTTGGACACACCTTCTCATTTAAAGATTTTTCTGTATTTTCATGACAATGAAAATTGTACATTCACACTGAAGGCGTCAAAACTATGAATTACCACATGTGGAATTATATACTTAACAAAAAAGTGTGAAACAACTGAAAATATGTATTATATTCTAGGTTCTTCAAAGTAGCCACCTTTTGCTTTGATGACTGCTTTTGCACACTCTTGGCATTCTCTTGATGAGCTTCAAGTGGTAGTCCGCAGAATAATCTCCATGGTGAAGAGAAACCCCTTCACAACAGCCAACCAAGTGAACAACACTCTCCAGGAGGTAGGCGTATCAATATCCAAACCTACCATAAAGAGAAGACTGCATGAAAGTAAATACAGAGGGTTCACTGCACGGTGCAAGCCACTCATAGGCATCAAGAATAAAAAGGCTAGACTGGACTTTGCTAAAAAAACATCTTAAAAAGCCAGCACAGTTCTGGAAGAACATTCTTTGGACAGATGAAACCAAGATCAACCTCTACCAGAATGATGGAAAGAGAAAAGTATGGCGAAGGCGTTGTACAGCTCATGATCCAAAGCATACCACATCATCTGTAAAACACGGCGGAGGCAGTGTGATGGCTTGGGCATGCATCGCTGCCAGTGGCACTGGGTCACTAGTGTTTATTGATGATGTGACACAGGACAGAGGCAGCCGAATGAATTCTGATGTATTCAGAGCCATACTGTGTGCTCAGATCCAGCCAAATGCAGCCAAACTGATTGGTTGTCGTTTCATACTACAGATGGACGATGACCTAAAACATAAAACCAAAGCAACCCAGGAGTTTATTAAAGCAAAGAAGTGGAATATTCTTGAATGGCCAAGTCAGTCACCTGATCTCAACCCAATTGAGCATTCATTTCACTTGTTAAAGACTAAACTTCAGACAGAAAGGCCCACAAACAAACAGCACCTGAAAACCACCGCAGTGAAGGCCTGGCAGAGCATCAAAAAGGAGGAAACAAAGCGTCTGGTGATGTCCATGAGCTCAAGATTTCAGGCAGTCATTGCCAACAAAGGGTTTTCAACCAAGTACTAGAAATGAACATTTTATTTACAATTATTTAATCTGTCCAATTACTTTTGGTCCCTTTAAAAACAGGGTGGCACATGTTAAGGAGCTGAAACTCCTAAACCCTTCATCCAATTTTAATGTGGATACCCTCAAATGAAAGCTGAAAGTCTGAACTTCAACTGCATCTGAATTGTTTTGTTTAAAATTCATTGTGGTAATGTCTAGAACCAAAATTAGAAAAATGTTGTCTCTGTCCAAATATATATGGACCTAACTGTATATACAGCGGGAGGCCGCACGAAGCCATCTATACACAGCGGGAGGTCGCACGGCGCCATCTACACACAGCAGGAGGCCACATGTAGCTATATATACACAGAGGGAGGCTGCACGTAGCTATCTATACACAGCAGGAGGCCACATGTAGCCATCTATACACAGTGGGAGGCCGCACGTAGCCATCTATACACAGCGGGAGGCCACACGGCACCATCTATACACAGCGGTAGGCCACACGGCGCCATCTATACACAGCGGAAGGCCGCACGGCGCCATCTATACACAGCGGGAGGCCGCACGCAGTCACGCACACACAAACATATACAGACATATACATACACGTATAAACACATTTGAAACACAAAAATACATATAAACAAACATCACACAATGATATCTGCCTGCACACACACACACACACACTCAATCACACATACACACACTCACTCTCACACTCTCTCACATACACACTCTCTCACACAGACACAGACACACACAAACACACACAGACACACCATCCTCCGGCATCGGCTCCAGTCCTCCTGCTCCTTTCCGGTGCAGCACTGCAGGCCGGGCGCGCACTGCGTGACGTCACAGTTAGGAGACACGGCACTGCACAGGGCCGTGTCTCCTAGCAGTGACGCGGCCGGGCCAGCACAGGGAAGTTAACAGCTGCAGTGCTGGCCCGGCCGGAGAAGAAGCAGTGTCCGTGCGCCGCTGCTGGGGGAGCGGTCCGGGGGCCCCCCGCCACTGTCTGCCAGTATGTGCTGCGGCGCCACACATATAATGAGGGCAATCTGGCCATAGACACCCCGGAGCCCCAGGCCCCCTGGAGGCCCGAGGTCCAGGGCGGTAGCCCAGATTGCCCTCATTATAATCCGCCTATGCTTGAAACACTCAGCCAGGGTAACTAAGGAGTGGCTCCGTAAGAAGCATTTCCTAGCCAGTCTCCAGACCTGAACCCAATAGAAAACCTTTGGAGGGAGCTGAAACTCAATATTGCCCAGAGACAACCCCGAAAACTGAAAGATCTGGAGGAGATCTGTATGGAGGAGGGGGCCAAAATCCCTGCTGCAGTGTGTGCAAACCTGGTCAAGAACTACAGGAAACGTCTGACCTCTGTAATTGCAAACATAGGTTTCTGTACCGAATATTAAGTTCTGTTTTTTTATTGTATCAAATACTTATTTCATGTAATAGAATGCAAATTAATTATGTAAAAATCATACAATGTGATTTTCTGGATTTTTTTTTTTTTTAGATTCTGTCTCTCACAGGTGAAGTGTACCTACGATAAAAATTACAGACCTTTCCATTCTTTGCAGGTGAGAAAACTTGCATAATCTGCAGTGGATCAAATACTTATTTTCCCCACTGTATACAGTCAACAGAGTTTTAGTAAGGTTGAAGCTGGAGTAAAAAAACAGACACGCAAAAAATTTAAAGTAATGGTATCAATGTCACTGGATAAAACAACTAATTTGCAATAAGTTCAGCCTCTGATCAATAAGCCTGAATGGCCAACGGATGGAGCTTTACTCGAATTTTTACTAGAATGCGTAAAGCTCTTTGCAACCAAACTAACAATATTTCTGAGGATTAAAAGTCCCTTAACTAGAGCTATGGCACTGACTATGAAATGTAACAGTAAGTAAATGTATCTCCTGTGTCACATTGGCATAGTATGCAGCTTCACAGGATCAACACAGACTGACCGAAATATTAGTGGTACTGTTAGTACACCAGGTGCCTTCTGAACGATTCCTGGCTGCTTTACTCGTGATTGCTCATGTCATCATCTTCTCTTCAATCACTCAGTAATGTAAACCATTTACCCCCATAAAAAAAAACATAACTCATTCACAGACTGATCTGAATGTTGGTGGTACTGTTGGTGCATGGGTGCATGCGATCCAATTCTCAGACGCACTCACAGTATTCGGAGACTGTTTTCTCATACCAAATCGGCATGAGAAAATAATCGCTGGTCTGCACTTCCCCATAGTATAACGTGAGGCCGAGTGCTACCCGATAAAACATGGGATAGCCATTGGCCGTGTTATATGGCAGCGTGAGCGAGTCCTTAGTGGTACTGTTGATAAACCAGGTGCCCTCTGAACATTTCAGTGCTGCTCTGCCTACAATGGTCCAAGACAGCTTCTCTTCACTCATTGGGTATTCCAAACCATTTACCCCCATAAAAAAACATAAATCACTGACAGACTAGTGAATATTAGTGGTACTGTCAGTACACTAGGTGCCTTCTGAATGCTTCCTTGCTGCTTTAATTACGATTGTTTATGTAAACTTTTCTTCACTCATTCAGTAATCCAAACTATTTACGCCCATAAAGAAACATAATTCACTCACAGCAGACCTGGATATTAGTGGTACTGTTGGTACACCAGGTGCCCTCTGAACACTTCCGTGCTGGTTTGCCTACAATGATTCATGTTAACTTCTCTTCACTCATTCTGTAATCCCAACCATTTTTCCCCATAAGAAAATGTAGCACCCCGAGGGCTCGGCTGCTACAGGGGTATTGCACCTCAAACCAGAGGTGTGATATTCCACTCCCGGGTAAGGATGGAGTGTGGACTAGGACTCAGTAGGCTGCATGCACCACACACACCCCATTTCCGAGGGACAGCTCAACGGTGCTCCCACTAGACAAAAGTGCAGGCACGACAGCATCTGTCCCTGGCTGGAGTGGGGCGGGGGGTGGAATACCCAGTGGTGTAGGAGCAGATAGGGGTGGGTCTCTGGGCATAGGTAGGAGCCCATTGGTTACTAGTCACCTGGGCTCGGGTGTTAGAAGGAGGTATATAAGGTGGGCACCATCTTAGAGTAGTGAGTTGAGTCAGAGGGGAGGACAGGAAGCAGAGCCTCTGCATGGGCTCTGCTCCGCAGGCAGGCCTTGTCAGAAGGCTGGAGCCTGAGAGAAAGAAGAAAGAACAGAAAGGAAAGTAAGAAAGGAACTGGAACAGAGGAGAAAGGAAGCAAGGAACACAGAGAAAGGCCCAGAGACACGAGGACAGAAGGAACCCCATATGCCCAGGAAATACAGGGTGAAGGGTTGGCAGAACAGGGTACCGGAACCCAAATTGGTGGAGGCAACAGATTCCTCAGCCAAAAACCGGAGATTGTGACCACATCTTGGTGCGACCCCTCACTACATCCACCAGGAAAGCATACCACATAGGGTCAGGGAAACCGGAGAGAGGTTTCGCCAACAGAAGGCCCGAGGAAGCTGGACAAAGGTGGGTCACCGAGGCAGGTAATGGGGACGCCATCACCCCAAGCCCTGGGAACACCAGCCTGCCCTCACCCTCCGTTGTGGGACTCGAAGCCCCGGAGACCGTACCTGACACCACGCCTCCACCGCCGCCAGCTAGGCCTCAGGCAGCGAGAACCGTCATCACGCCCCGCCCCACGCTGTGCCCTCTGAACCCGGGCGCCGTAAAGCGGGAGACGTCACAGGCCAGGACGCAAGGCCCAGCACACCCGGGCGCCGCTGCCTCACCAGCGCCCCCTACCTTGGCGGTGCCACCTCCGGGCGCGACCAACAAACGACCACCGGCCTGGTCGCAAGGCCGAGTGCCAAGAGGGCCCGGACGGGCCTGAAGATTACAAGGAGGAAGCATCAGGAGGACACCGTTACCAGTAAACGGTAAAGTGGAACTGTATATAGTTACCCGTCAGGGTACCAGAACTGTTACAAGAACTATTATGAGAACTGCTGCTGATTGAAGTGTGGTCCCCGTTGGGACTAGTGTGGAATAGTTAAAGGACTGTTACTGACGCGCCCCCTGGGCCATGTTCAGGGGATACCCGGAGCCGGATCTGTATGGGGGTAGTAGTCCTTGTGGCGGTGACCCGGTCCGTGCCCAGGGTGTCAAACTAAGTGGCAGTCTATGGCAGTAGATGTTGTTAAGTGTCGACTACGCCACCCGTTGAGTGCGGCTTTGAAGCCGCCGCTGCAGAGCAGTCCGCTGAGGCCGGTGGTATATGTGCAGCAGTGATGGTATAACCCCCAACGGGAGGGGTATGGCCTCAGGGCAGCAGGTGTGGATGATGGGGGTTGTGATGATGCAGGAAGGAGAGGCAGAGTCAGGAGATGCAGTTTCAGGGTTTTTACTCACTGATGTTGCTTTTAGTCACTCTGGCCTTGAGTGACCACCCGAGCCGTGCTGCGTCCACCAGGTCCTGGACTCGGCCAACCCCCAGGCAATTCCGGAGCGTGGTCCTGAGCTCCTTTCTGACTCTCCCTTCCTCTGGCCGTTCCCACCAGGGATCCACTTTTGGCCGGCTCCCTCGGGTCTCTTGGTGGTTAAGCCTCCTCTGGGCTCCCTGACCCTATACTTGGTGTGCCTTTCTAGTGGATTTGGTGAGGGTCGCGGCAGATCCTGACCACGACCTCCGGTTCCTGGCTAAGGTCTACTTCTGCCTCCACCAGCTTGGGATCCGGTACCCTTGTCCGCCAACCCTTCACCCTTCTGTCCTTATTCTGGGATCTTGGGGTTTTTTCTGACTCGTTCTCTCTGGGTCCTTCTGACTCCTCTCTCTCTCTTCTGCTTCACTGCAGGCTCAGCCCTGGAGCTGGGCCCAGCCGGAGCCACAGCTCCCTGTCAGCCCTCCTGGCTGAGCTCCTCTGCTCTGCTTCTCCTCAGGCTGAACTCACACTGATCTAAGATGGTGCCCACCTTTTATACTCCCTCTATGTGTGAGCCCAGGTGACCAGCACCCAATGAGCTCCTAGCTTTACCCAGACTGCTCCCCCTATCTGCCCCTACACTACTGGGATGTTCCACCCCCCTCCCACTCCAGCCAGGGACAGACGCTGTCGTACCTGCACATATACTGGTGGGAGTACCGTAGTTCTGTCCCCCGGAAATGGGATGTATGTAGTGCATGCAGCCTACTAGCTCAGTTCCACACTCCATCCTTACCCGGGAGTGGAATACCACACCTCTGGGTTGAGGTGCAATACCCCTGTAGCAGCCGAATCCTCAGGGTGCTACATTACCCGTGTGCAAGTTAACCCCCTCAATCCCTAACCAGGCTGAGGACTGTGAGCAGCCATTCCCCTATCCCCACTGGCCGAGCACTGAGAGCGGCCAATCCCTTGTAAATAGTTGCGCTTCTTAAAGCGCCCCCTACTGGTTTTATAAAAGAACTGCAACGTCTACCTCAGAATTAAATGGACTGTTGCACCTTTACCTGGTCACAAGTTGCACAGCGGCCAGAGCTCCAGAATGTGTTTTTTGAAGAAAATGTTTTATTTGAAAATGTCTTATATTGGAAAGTTTTATATGCTGCTAGAATAATACTGCAAATGTTTTATGTGATGTTTTATATGCTAAAAGAGTTCCAGTGGCATTAGCAAGATGTTTTATGGAAAGGAGTACCAGTAATGTTAAAAAGAAAAGAGTACCTCCCATAAAGGGATGAGTTTCTGGTTAATATCTTATATGTGAGTGCACTTTAAAATTTGTATGTTTTAAATAGTTTTATTCTTTTCCAGCCCGAGGACGTGCTGTGCTTTACCAGGGGGGAATGTAGCGCCCCGAGGGCTCGGCTGCTACAGGGGTATTGCACCTCAAACCAGAGGTGTGATATTCCACTCCCGGGTAAGGATGGAGTGTGGACCAGGACTCGGTAGGCTGCATGCACCACACACACCCCATTTCCGAGGGACAGCTCAACGGTGCTCCCACTAGACAAAAGTGCAGGCACGACAGCATCTGTCCCTGGCTGGAGTGGGGCGGGGGGTGGAATACCCAGTGGTGTAGGAGCAGATAGGGGTGGGTCTCTGGGCATAGGTAGGAGCCCATTGGTTGCTAGTCACCTGGGCTCGGGTGTTAGAAGGAGGTATATAAGGTGGGCACCATCTTAGAGTAGTGAGTTGAGTCAGAGGGGAAGACAGGAAGCAGAGCCTCTGCATGGGCTCTGCTCCGCAGGCAGGCCTTGTCCGGAGGCTGGAGCCTGAGAGAGAGAGAAAGGAGAAGGAACAGAAAGGAAAGTAAGGAAGGAAGCAAGGAACAGGAACACAGAGAAAGGCCCAGAGACACGAGTGAAGAAGGAACCCTAAGAACCCACGAGATAACGGGTGAAGGGTTGGCAGAGCAGGGTACCGGAACCCAAATTGGTGGAGGCGACTAATTCTCAGCCAAAACCGGAGGTTGTGACCACATCTTGGTGCGACCCCTCACTACATCCACCAGGAAAGCATACCACATAGGGTCAGGGAAACCGGAGAGAGATTTCGCCAACAGAAGGCCCGAGGAAGCTGGACAAAGGTGGGTCACTGGTGGGGACGGCCAGAGAAAGGTAGAGAAGGGAGCTCTGAACCATACTCTGGAATTACCTGGGAGTTGACCGAGTCCCTCACCTGGTGGACGCAGCACGGCTCGGGCAGTCATCGCCTGCAGAATTGACATGAACAACAACTGTGAGTAAAGCATTGAAAACTGCAACCGCACGTCTCTGTGGTTCCTCGCCGCACCAGCACCATTAGCACTGGGACGCTCACACCATCACTCCCATCATCTCTCCACATTAGCTGCCCTGAGGCAATACTTCTCCCGTGGGGAGTTATCCCATACTCGGCTGCGCAAACAACATCAGCCTCAGCAGTCGGCAGCGCAGCGGCGGTCCCCACTGACCGCAATCCACGGGTGGCGTAGTCGGACATTGTTAGTACTTAAGACTGCCACTGGTTTGACCACCCTGGGCACGGACCGGGTCACCGCCACACGGAGACTACAACCCCCAGCATTCTACAACAGGCCCGGTTCCGGGTTCCCCTGCACAACACAGGCCCAGGGGGCGCGTCAAAAACATAAGCCTCTCACAGACACACCTGAATATTCGTGGTACTGCTGGTACACCAGGTGCCCTCTAAACACTTCCGTGCTGCTCTACCTACAATGGTTCATATCAGTTTCTCTTCACTCATTTCAGCAATGTAAACTATTTACACCCTGTAGGGTTCGGTACTCACTCAGCCGAGTTAGAGGTAGGCACGGGACACTGTCTCTTTAAAATGTCCAGGCAGGTTTATTATGCTGCATAAACCACACTTCCAGACGAAAGAAAGCCTTGTCCGGCACAGTATAACAAAATCAGAAAGTAAACAGTCCCTCCAATATGGCGGGTTCACCCGCTCACGGTCACGGTCAGTGTCTTTTTGGCACAAACACTCTGGAGGTCTCCACACCCCCAGCCACAGACACTGAATGAGACACTTGGTCTCCACTTTATATACACGCCCTGGGGATGGGGATATGTGAGCAGCCAATCCCTCCATCTCTTATGACTGCTCGAAAAAAACAGCCCTGATACACCTAATTAACCCTCTCAGCACTACTTGTGCTGGAGCATGCTTTTCTGGTTTTACATCACTGAAGTTGCCAACCTCAGCGATGCACATCTCCCCTCAAGGACATGTCTGGTGGCCATTTTACATAGCCCCGCCTCTGCCCAAAGCCGGGGGGCTTGGCACCTTCTGCTAACATACAGTGGACCCTCGACAATGCGTCAGCATAGCCATGCAGTTTCCCAGGCCTATGCTCTACATGGAAGCTAAGATGGCTTCCCCAATCCTGGCTGTAGATCACAATATCATCCAGGTAGGCCGCTGCATACTTCTTATGGAGAGCTAGGATCCGGTCCATGGCTCTCTGGAAGGTAGCTGGAGCTCCTTGCAACCCAAACAGCATCTTGGTGTACTCAAAACATCCATCTGGAGTTGAAAAGGCCGTCTTCGCCTTGGCATCTTGGGACATAGGAATCTGCCAATACCCTTTTGTGAGGTCAAGGGTGGTAATATACCTGGCCGGCCCTAGCCTTTCAATTAGTTCATCTACCCTTGGCATTGGGTATGAATCAAATTTAGAGACCTCATTCAGTTTCCTATAGTCGTTGCAAAACCGCCATTCTCCATCTGGTTTCGGCACTAGGACTATGGGACTGGACCAGCCACTCTTGGATTCTTCAATGACACCCAGACCTAGCATCCGCTTTACTTCTTTCGAGATTACCTCTCGGCGGGCATTGGGAATCCAATACGGTTTCAGGTTTACCCAGACAAGAGGTTCTGTAAGGACCTCATGCTCCATAATCTGGGTACAACCTGGTAGTTCGGAGAATAGGTCCCTGTTCCGCTGCAGCAACTCTTGGCACTGTTGCTTTTGGGCACGTGAGAGCAACTCAGCCACCTTGACCTCTTCCACATCGGCTTCAGACTTCGCCACCAAACACGGAGCTACCATGGGCTCCCTATCTTGTCATGGCTTGATTAAGTTGACGTGGTACACCTGGTAGGGCTTTCTCCTCCCTGGTTGGTGAATTTTATAACTGACATCACCGACCTTTTCCACTACTTCATAGGGACCATGCCACTTGGCCAGGAATTTGCGCTCCACTGTAGGCACCAGCACAAGTACCCGATCTCCAGGGTTGAAGTGTCTCACCTTCGCCGACCTATTGTACACCCTCGACTGTGCCTCTTTGAGGAGGTGTTCTTTGACAATGGGTATTACTTCTGCAATCCTCTCTTGCATCTGTGCAACATGTTCAATTACGCTCCTGTAGGGTGTAAACTCAGCCTTCCAGGTCTCCTTTGTTACGTCCAGGAGTCCACGGGGGTGTCGGCCATACAACAGCTCTAAAGAGGATAATCCAGTAGAGGCCTGTGGGACTTCTCTGATGGAGAACAGAAGGTACAGCACAAGGAAGTCCCAGTCACGGCCGTCTTTCTCTACGATCTTCAACATGGCCTTCAAGGTTTTATTGAACAGCTCCACCAAGCCATCTGTCCGCAGTTGGTAAACTTAGGTCCTTAGTTTTAGTGATTTGCAGGATCTTGCATAACTCCCTCATCACGTTTGACGTAAACGAAGTTCCTTGGTCCGTTAGAATCTCTTTAGGCAACCCCATCCTGGAAAAAATATGGACAAACTTCCGGGCTATACACTTTGAGGAGGAGATTCGTAGGGGCACGGCCTCCAGATACCGTGTAGCATAGTCCAGTACCACCAGGATGTACTGATGTCCTCTGGTGGACTTGAACAGGGGTCCCACTAGATCCATTGCGATGCGTTCAAATGGGATCTCTATGACCGGTAGAGGCACTAACGGGCTACGGAAGTGAGCCACCGGGGAGGTCAGCTGACAGTTGGGACACGGCCTGCAATACTCTCGGTGACACCCGGATCAGTAGAACCTCTGGAGGATACTTTCCTGGGTTTTTTCTACTCCCAGATGTCCACCTAAGACATTTATATGGGCCATATCTAACACCCTGCGCCTGTACGGCCCTGGCACTAGTAACTGCACGATTACTTCCCCTCTGAGCTTGGTGACCCGATATAGTAACTTCCCATTTACTGCAAAGAGCAGATATTGGGTGTCAGCCCCCGGCTCTTGAGCAATAAACACCATTAAGAACCGTTACATTATTAAACCCCTTTTGGAGTTAAGTCCCTGAGCTGGGCAGTTTCAAAGTTTCCCCCAGACACCTCCAGTTCAGGGATGTTTGCCTTCAGGGATGCTGCCTCATCCTCATCCCCAACCAGCACACAAAATGGAAACTCGTCGGCTGCGGCCTGTGATGAGGTTTCCTTAGGGGTGACTTGGTTGTTGCCCGGACAACCCGGCTTCCTCCCATTCTCCCACAAGTCCCAAAACAGGGCAAAGTCCCGCCCTATTATAACCGAATGCAACAGGTCCTTGACTACGCCGACCTCATGGGACTTGGTGCCACAGTTTGTGTCTATAACCACTTGGGCCACAGGGTATTCCTTAGCGTCCCCATGGATACAACGGACACCGACCTTTTCCCCGGGAAGCAGCTGATGAGGAACTGTGGCCCTTATGACGGTTACTAAACTCCCCGAGTCTAGCAGAGGAGTCACTTGCATACCATTCACTGACACGAGGCATGCCTGCGGTCCCTCGCCTGGTTGAGATTTGTAATTGCAATAGGCCCAGTGGTGCACCCATTGCACCCTGACAGTCAGAGTCACTCCCAAGCGCGCCAAAATCTCATTTTAAACTTGGCGTACTCTTTGCGTCCTGCAAGGCCAGGTCATATTTGGCCTTCTGCGTCTCCCCTGTTAAATATGGCGCCAGCACCTCTGCCCACTGCTCCGAAGGCAATTTCTCCGGTTCCGCCACCTTCTCAAAGACGGTCAGGAACGCCTCAACATCATCACCCGGGGACATTTTTTGCAATGCTCTCCTTACCGTCTTCCTAACGTGTGAGACATCACCTGGAGTAGGGGGTAGGGCGGTTGCTCCGCCACAGATCACCACGGCCAGGAGCTCCATCTGCTGCTTGTGCTGAAGTTGTTGCATCTGCTGCTGCTGTGGCGCCCCTGAGGGTTCAGTCGCCACAGAGGTACTGCACCTCACCCAGAGGTGTGGTGTCTCCTTCTCTCAGGTAAGGAGGGAGTGCTGCCCGGAACCCCAACACCCACATTCAACACTACACTGCTCCAGGCCGGCTGGAAGGGCAAGATGCACTGTGTTTCCTGCTCAGCCCTGTCCCTGGCTGGAGTGAGGGGAACCAGTAGTGGGTGTGGGTGTAGGAAGTAGAGTAGGGGAGCACCATAGTAGGAGGTATATTTAAAGGGGAGCCATCTTAGGGTGGCAGGTCAGTCAGTGGAGAACAGTCAGTGAGCAGTCTGAGGAGTGGGGTCTCTTCAGGAGCTCTGCTCCACAAGTGGGGCCTAGTGATAGAGGCCCAGGAGGGGAGCAAAGGAGAAAGGCTCCGTTCTACAGAGGGGATCCCAGGGGGTACGGTGAGTGCAGGACGGCACCCGTACGCCCCGAATCTGCCAGGTGTCAGAGGGATCAGGCAGCAAGAAGGGGACCAGCCCCTGGACCAGCCCTGTTACTCCAGGTCTCGGCTGGAAAAAAAGGAGGCTTCTGACTTTTATGGTGCAGTTGCCACAGCCTCACCTTAGTCACCGTGAGGGTCAAGTAGGTCCGGGAACTCCAGGTTGCCCAGAGGGACTTCAGAGCACCAGATCGGGACTGTGAGTGGGGAAGAACAGGGCACGAGGGAGAAGACCCAGCGTGAGAAGTCGGTCTAGCAAGGAACATAAGGAAAGCGGGGTTCCGTCAAGCACGTCTGACACATCTGAGGAAGAGCTGAACCCCTGGTCTGGTGAACGCAGCACGACGTGGGAGGCTGACACCCGTACAGTGTACCTGTGGAACTTACATAAGAACTGTGAGTAAAAACTCGGATGACTGCACTGCACTGCCTCCGTTAATTATTTCAGCTGCGCCATTCTCCCTCTGCACTACAAGTCCCAGGATCACCACCCACCATCAAACTCCACACTTCCCCGGGGGCCCGCTCCGCCTGTGGGGAGCAGAAACATCCCAGCTGCCATCCCATCACCCCCCGGAGGTCTGCAGCAGCGCTGGTAATCCTTACCAGGTACCACAGGTGGCATCACGAACTATTTACTTTATTTTTATTTCCATCCAAGTTCCAATCCCCTTTTTTTAAGAGTGACCCCAGGGTACAGGCCCGGGAGTTGACCACCGCGACATCCCCAAAACCAGGCAAAGGCCCGGGTACCGAGTCGTCCCCATCCCCTGGGCGCATCACTGCCACTGCTGCTGCTGATGTTGGTGCTGCTGGAGGTTAGCTTGCACCAGTTGCTTAATCAGCTCCTCCATATTGCCGGACATCGCTTGCTGGCGGCTTTCACCCAGGACATAAACTGCTTCTTATAGAAGTAACACTACCCCTTGGGATTCGTGCCTGTGCTTCTAGAACCAATTGTAGGGTTCGGTACTCACTTAGCCACATTATAGGTAGGCACGGGACACTGTCTCTTTAAAATGTCCAAGGCAGGTTTATTATGTTGCATAAACCGCACTTCCAGAAGCAAACAAGAAAGCTTTGTCTGGCACAGTGTAACAAAACCAGAAAGTAAACAGTCCCTCCAATATGGCGGGTTCACCCGCTCACGGTCAGTGTCTTTTTAGCACAAACACTCTGGAGGTCTCCACATCTCCAGCCACAGACACTGAATGAGACACTTGGTCTCCAATTTAAACACAAGCCCTGGGGGTGGGGATATGTGAGCAGCCAATCCCCCCCATCTCTTATGACTGCTTGAAAAAAACAGCCCTGATACACCTAGTTAACCCTCTCAGCACTACTTGTGCTGGAGCATGCTTTTCTGGTTTTACATTACTGAAGTTGCCAACCTCAGCGATACATATCTCCCCTCAAGGACATATCCGGTGGCCGTTTTACACCCCATAAAAAAAACAAACATAAAACACTCACAGACACACCTGAATATTAGTGGTACTGTTGGTACACCGGGTGCCCTCGGAACACCTCCTGGTTCCTCTGACCACAATGGTCCCTGTCATCTTTTCTTCACTCATTTGCTAACTCAAACCATTTTGTCCCATAAATATAAATTGCTCCCTTTGTTTCAGGATAACAAAGAAGAGAAAATCAGTACAAAAAAATCCAAAACCATTAACAGATAACTTCACAATACTCACTTCAAAAATTTACAGACTGTCCACCAAGTCGGACTGGCCCACCAAATTACCAGAAGATGCTCCTGTTGGTCAAGGCTCTGACACAAAAGTGGACCGTCAGAAGACAACCCAATTTAGGGATGACTTTGGAGCCAATGAGTTGACTCACAAATTATCTATTCGACCTTCCAGTCTGTAGGATAAGCTTTGCTATCTGTCATACACCTGTTATTTGCACCCACCATATTATACTTTGGCATTGCTGAGGCATTTGACTAGTAAGAAGTTTATATAAAGATCTCTGATAGTTTTATACAGCCTAGGAGAACTTTTAACACGCTGGATGGTTTATCCACAACAGATAGCATTTCTAATATATTAGCCGCAGCTGTTTTGTATTTGGATCAGATGCGCGTGATTATCCACCATGTCCAAAAATAGTGTTTAATATTTAATCTATTCATTGTGACAACTACTCTGTTATACATGAGAAAAACTGAGCGTTATACAGCCCCACCCTTGTGGCTAGTAAGACATTTGTGATCCCAGTGCCCATATGTAAATGATATCATTCTCCAAAATATGCCTAAAACCTCTGCCCATTGTTCGGCAAGGAGGAACCCATGAGAACGTAGAATTGAGTTAGTGAAAGTGTGAAATAGTAAATAATATCCCGCAATGGCAGCAAGCATACAAGTTGCACGGGGCTTCTACTTAATTGGCCAAAAAATTAACTAATTTATGAATATGAAAAAAACAAGACAAGGCAAAGTTACATTAAGTGATAATACTGTAATAAAAAAAATTCTACCGATGTGCATCCATTGCAAAGGAGTTGTCTATAGCCTATGCAATAGGATCTATGTGCTTTATGGCAGTTGTAGTAAATTGGAGTTAAATGGCAGAAAGTGCAGTTTTATGGGAGACCTAGTATAATGACCAAAAGGTGGCAAGGAAGCCGCCAACACATTGTGGCTATCCCACCTTTAGTAGTATAATATGGCTGTCATCTGTCATTAAATCCCGCCCCACTGTAATAATAATAATAATAATAATAATAATAATAATGAGATGACTCTGCTAACTCTGTCTTGGTCTACGCTGTAAAGCTTAGAGGCAAACTAAGAAAACAGTAACATCCTGATTCATTAAGACTGGTGTACAGAAGTTACACGTGCCTATTTCATTCCAGTTTGCAAAGGGCAGCAGTTTTCCACATCAAATCAGGAAAAAAAAAACAATATGTGAATGAGATTTCTGAAATCTCATAGCCTTTGCTGATACTGTAAAACACAGCTTAAATTTTGCATAAAAAAAGCGCAGCAAAAATGCAACATTTGAACATAGTCAAAAGGTTGAGGTGCAAAATAAAAAAAAATCAATAATGTTATTTTCATACACTTACTCATCCTCGCCCTTGGCATCTGTATACAGAGCGTAGAGACTCATGTTATATAATACAAAAATTACATTATTCATATATTTTTAGGTTCTGGTATATTCAATATGTGATCGCGTAAAATCAATGAACCTCTCAGAAACAATTCTATGACCCTAAATGGTTAAAAAAAAAAAAAGGAAACAAAAAATTCCCTTGTGGCCAGCAGGGTACCATAGGGATTCAATCAAAAGTAAGATTATTTTCCCACACTATCGGAAGGAGTGGGGAAAAAAAAATAGGACACAAGGGACCTGTACAGATCGTACAGATCATGGATATGCAGTCCCTGACACTAGTGCCTAATAACTTGTCCAAATTGTCCAGTAATTTAATTGGACTTAAAAAGTAATTCGTTATCCATCTAAACATAATGATAAAAAAAATATCTTATTATTTTGTAATGGGTGGAGAAGAAATAACATCACCCTGATATAGTTAATGTTCATATCATTGGAGTCGATCTAACTTCCCTTTGTAATATGATGGTTGTGTCACCCCAGGTTAGAATCATACAATCATAGAATGGTAGAGTTGGAAGGGACCTCCTGGGTCATCTGGTCCAACCCCCTGCTCAAAGCAGGATTCACTAGATCATCTCAGACAGATGTCTGTCCAGCCTCTGTTTGAAGACGTCCATTGAAGGGGAACTCACCACCTCTCGTGGCAGCCTGTTCCACTCATTAATCACCCTAACTGTCAAAAAGTTTTTTTCTAATATCTAATCTGTGTCTCCTCCCATTTAGTTTCATCCCATTGCTTCTAGTCTTTCCTTGTGCAAATGAGAATAAAGATGATCCTTCTACAATGTGACAGCCCTTGACATATTTGTAGACAGCTATTAAGTCTCCTCTCAGTCTTCTTTTTTGCAAGCTAAACATTCCCAAATCCTGCAACCGTTCCTCATAGGACATGGTTTGCAGACCAGTCACCATTCTGGTCGCTCTTCTCTGAACTTGCTCCAGTTTGTCGATGTCTTTTTTAAAATGTGGTGCCCAAAACTGTACACAGTATTCCAGATGAGGTCTGACCAAAGAGGAGTAAAGACCGATAATGACTTCACGTGATCTAGACTGTATGCTTCTGTTAATACATCCCAGAATTGTATTTGCCTTTTTTGCTGCTGCATCACACTGTTGACTCATGTTCAGTCTATGATCTATTAGTATACCTAAGTCTTTTTCACATGTACTGTTGCTTAGCTCTATTCCTCCCATTCTGTATATGCTTTTTTCATTTTTATTGCCCAGATGTAGTACTTTGCATTTTTCCCGGTTAAAAACCATTCTGTTGGTTGCTGCCCACTGCTCCAGTTTATTTAGGTCTTTTTGAATCCTCTCTCTCTCTTCTCTAGTATTAGCTATCCCTCCTAGCTTTGTGTCATCAGCAAATTTAATCAGTTTACCCTCAATTCCTTCATCTAAATCATTGATAAAGATGTTGAACAATACAGGTCCCAGGACGGAGCCCTGTGGTACCCCACTTGAGACATTCATCCAGCTGGATGTGAAGCCATTTACAACCACCCTTTGAGTCCGATCACTAAGCCAGTTATGAATCCACCTAACAGTTGCCTGGTCCATTGCATACTTGGTCATTTTTTCAATAAGGATGATGTGAGATACTTTGTCAATTGCTTTGCTGAAGTCAAGATATACTATATCTACAGCATTTCCCTGATCCACCCAGTCAGTGATTCTGTCATAGAAGGAAATTAAGTTAGTCTGACATGACTTGTTAGTTACAAACCCATGCTGACTCTGGTTAATCACTTCATTCTTATCCATGTACTTACATACATGTTGTTTAATAATTTGTTCAAAGATCTTTCCTGGTATAGAAGTCAGACTCACCGGCCTATAGTTCCCTGGGTCCACCTTCTTCCCCTTTTTGAAGATAGGAACAACATTTGCTCTTCTCCAGTCTTCTGGGACTTCTCCTGTTCTCCAAGAATTTTCAAAGATTATGGAGAGTGGTTCTAAAATTTCTTCTACAATCTCCTTCAGTACTCTGGGGTGTAATTCATCTGGACCTGGAGACTTGAACTCATTTATGTTAGCTAAATATTCCCTCACAATCTTTCTGTTTACTGATAACTTGGATTCCTCTATTCCTTTAAAAGGACAGTGAAGATCAGTTGATGTTACATTTTCTTTCTGAGAGAAAACAGATGCAAAATAGGAATTAAAAAGTTCGGCCTTCTCAACATCCTCTCTTACCATTTCTCCATTTTCATCCTGTAAAAATCCTATAGCATCTTTGACTTTTCTTTTACTTTTGACATACCCCCAAAATCCTTTTTTATTGCTTTTGACATCTCTTGCAAGCCTTAATTCATTGTCAGCTTTAGCTAACCTGATACGTGCCCTGCAGGATCTGCAGACTGCATTATAATCTTCTTTAGATATGCCTCCCTCTTTCCATTTAATAAACATTTCTTTCTTTTTAGCATGTGTTTAAGTTCTGTGTTCATCCATCCTGGTTTCCTTAAATGCTTCCCATTCTTCCTACTTTTCGGGATTGTTAACGATTGTGCTTTGAGAATCTCATTTTTAAAAATTTCCCATCCTTCCTGGACATTTTTGTCCTTAAGGACATCCAGCCATTGGATCCCTCCTATTCTCTTTCTGAGTCTCTTAAAATCTGCCTTTCTAAAATCTAACCTTGAAGTTTGAGTCTTCACATGTCTTCCTCCTCTAGTTATCCAAAATTCTATAATAGCATGATCGCTGCCTCCTAGGGTCCCAGCCACCTTTACCTCCTCAACCATTTCCTCCCTGTTTATAAGGATTAGATCCAAAGTAGCAGATCCCCTTGTTTTCTCCCCTACCTTTTGGAAGATAAAGTTGTCAGCAAGAGAGGATAAGAATTTGCTTGACCTGTTAGTTTTACTTGAGAGAGATTCCCAACAAATGTCTGGATAGTTGAAATCTCCCATGACCACTACGTCATATTTTTTGGAGAACTTGGTCATTTGATACATAAAGAGTTCATCCATATCTTCAGCTTGCCCAGGTGGCCTGTAGTAAATGCCTACAATGGTGTCCTTTCCGTTGTTCTCTCCTTGTATTCTTACCCAAACAGTTTCCACAGAACTCCCAGTCTCTGAAGCTTCAATCTCTGTGCAGATATACGCTTTTCTAACATACAATGCAACACCTCCTCCTCGTTTATCAAGTCTGTTTCTTGCAAATAAGTTGTATCCTTTTAGCCTTTTATTCCAATCATGTGTATCGTCCCACCAAGTTTCAGTGATTCCAATGACATCATATTCCTTTTCCTGCATTAGTAGTTCCAATTCTCCTTGTTTGTTGCCCATGCTTTGTGCATTTGTATAAAAACATTTTAGTTTGTGATTGGTTTCTCTTCCTCCCATATTTTTATTATTTAGATTTTTTTGTCTTTGTTCTTCTTTTCCACTTCCAGTAGCAGAGATCTCAATAGTATTTGTCAGCTGTATGGCTTTTTCTGGCCTTTTGCTTCCCTTCCCACATTGTTCTAGTTTAAAGCTCTTCTGATGAGTGTAGCAAGGCGACTTCCAAATACATGTTTTCCAGTCTTCGTAAGGTGCACCCCATCTCTAGCAAGTAGTCCATCGTATAGGTAATTCATTCCGTGATCCAGAAATCCAAATCCTTGTTGACGGCACCATCGACGTAGCCAGTTGTTCACCTGTAGAATCTTATTCCACCTCATTGTTCCATGGCCATCCACTGGGAGGATGGATGAGAAGACCACCTGCGCTCCCAATTCTTTCACTTTCTTGCCTAAGTCTTCAAAGTCACTGCAGATGGTTGCCAGGTCCTTTCTTGCGGTGTCATTTGTCCCCACATGTATTAGCAGGAATGGGTAGTGATCTGTAGGTCTGAAGAGTCTTGATATCCTGTCAGACACATCTTTAATTTTTGCTCCTGGAAGACAGCACATTTCTCTTGAGGTTATGTCTGGTCTGCAGATAGCGGCCTCTGTTCCTCTTAACAGGGAATCCCCCATGACCACCACTCTCCGTTTTTTCTTCACAACATTCTTCTTTCTCCATCCAGGAGGATTCTGAGGGCTTACAAGGTCATTCATTGCTGGCAAAGTCTTATCTTGCTGTATTTCTTCATGGTTCTCCTGTGTGAGAGCCTGGTACTGGTTCCTGAGAAGTATGGGTGCTGACTGCCTCTCGATCCTCCTGCTTCTGTGGGTCACATGCTTCCATTCCTCTGTTTCGTCAGGTGCAGTTCGAATTTCTTCTCTTTCTGAATCATGAAGAGATAATTCTGCTCTGTCTAAGAACTCTTCACCTTCCTTAATGATTTTCAAGGTAGTTAACCTCTCTTCTAGATTTCGCAACTTTTCCTCCAACAGGGACACAAGCTTGCATTTCTGGCATGTGAAGTTTGGCTTTTCCACTGGCAAGTCTGTGAACATGTAGCAGGATATGCAGCTCACCAAATGGCTCCTGGACTCTTCCATGTTCTTATTGTTAATGTTCTGAAAACAGTGAAAAAAGCTTAAAAAAAAAGCTTCAAAATGCGGCGCGCGGTTTACCGATGTCCTCTTTTCAGCTCCAACAGCCAAAATCCAGTGTTCTTTGAGCTCGCGGAGACTCTTCACTTAGCCCAAAATGCAGTGGGAATATGCAAATTATCTCCTCAGGACTCCTCCCCTGGTTTACCGATGTCCTCTTTTCAGCTCCAACAGCCAAAATCCAGTGTTCTTTGAGCTCGCGGAGACTCTTCACTTACCCCAAAATGCAGTGGGAATATGCAAATTATCTCCTCAGGACTCCTCCCCTGGTTTACCGATGTCCTCTTTTCAGCTCCAACAGCCAAAATCCAGTGTTCTTTGAGCTCGCGGAGACTCTTCACTTACCCCAAAATGCAGTGGGAATATGCAAATTATCTCCTCAGGACTCCTCCCCTGGTTTACCGATGTCCTCTTTTCAGCTCCAACAGCCAAAATCCAGTGTTCTTTGAGCTCGCGGAGACTCTTCACTTACCCCAAAATGCAGTGGGAATATGCAAATTATCTCCTCAGGACTCCTCCCCTGGTTTACCGATGTCCTCTTTTCAGCTCCAACAGCCAAAATCCAGTGTTCTTTGAGCTCGCGGAGACTCTTCACTTACCCCAAAATGCAGTGGGAATATGCAAATTATCTCCTCAGGACTCCTCCCCTGGTTTACCGATGTCCTCTTTTCAGCTCCAACAGCCAAAATCCAGTGTTCTTTGAGCTCGCGGAGACTCTTCACTTACCCCAAAATGCAGTGGGAATATGCAAATTATCTCCTCAGGACTCCTCCCCTGGTTTACCGATGTCCTCTTTTCAGCTCCAACAGCCAAAATCCAGTGTTCTTTGAGCTCGCGGAGACTCTTCACTTACCCCAAAATGCAGTGGGAATATGCAAATTATCTCCTCAGGACTCCTCCCCTGGTTTACCGATGTCCTCTTTTCAGCTCCAACAGCCAAAATCCAGTGTTCTTTGAGCTCGCGGAGACTCTTCACTTAGCCCAAAATGCAGTGGGAATATGCAAATTATCTCCTCAGGACTCCTCCCCTGGTTTACCGATGTCCTCTTTTCAGCTCCAACAGCCAAAATCCAGTGTTCTTTGAGCTCGCGGAGACTCTTCACTTACCCCAAAATGCAGTGGGAATATGCAAATTATCTCCTCAGGACTCCTCCCCTGGTTTACCGATGTCCTCTTTTCAGCTCCAACAGCCAAAATCCAGTGTTCTTTGAGCTCGCGGAGACTCTTCACTTACCCCAAAATGCAGTGGGAATATGCAAATTATCTCCTCAGGACTCCTCCCCTGGTTTACCGATGTCCTCTTTTCAGCTCCAACAGCCAAAATCCAGTGTTCTTTGAGCTCGCGGAGACTCTTCACTTACCCCAAAATGCAGTGGGAATATGCAAATTATCTCCTCAGGACTCCTCCCCTGGTTTACCGATGTCCTCTTTTCAGCTCCAACAGCCAAAATCCAGTGTTCTTTGAGCTCGCGGAGACTCTTCACTTACCCCAAAATGCAGTGGGAATATGCAAATTATCTCCTCAGGACTCCTCCCCTGGTTTACCGATGTCCTCTTTTCAGCTCCAACAGCCAAAATCCAGTGTTCTTTGAGCTCGCGGAGACTCTTCACTTACCCCAAAATGCAGTGGGAATATGCAAATTATCTCCTCAGGACTCCTCCCCTGGTTTACCGATGTCCTCTTTTCAGCTCCAACAGCCAAAATCCAGTGTTCTTTGAGCTCGCGGAGACTCTTCACTTACCCCAAAATGCAGTGGGAATATGCAAATTATCTCCTCAGGACTCCTCCCCTGGTTTACCGATGTCCTCTTTTCAGCTCCAACAGCCAAAATCCAGTGTTCTTTGAGCTCGCGGAGACTCTTCACTTACCCCAAAATGCAGTGGGAATATGCAAATTATCTCCTCAGGACTCCTCCCCTGGTTTACCGATGTCCTCTTTTCAGCTCCAACAGCCAAAATCCAGTGTTCTTTGAGCTCGCGGAGACTCTTCACTTACCCCAAAATGCAGTGGGAATATGCAAATTATCTCCTCAGGACTCCTCCCCTGGTTTACCGATGTCCTCTTTTCAGCTCCAACAGCCAAAATCCAGTGTTCTTTGAGCTCGCGGAGACTCTTCACTTACCCCAAAATGCAGTGGGAATATGCAAATTATCTCCTCAGGACTCCTCCCCTGGTTTACAGATGTCCTCTTTTCAGCTCCAACAGCCAAAATCCAGTGTTCTTTGAGCTCGCGGAGACTCTTCACTTACCCCAAAATGCAGTGGGAATATGCAAATTATCTCCTCAGGACTCCTCCCCTGGTTTACCGATGTCCTCTTTTCAGCTCCAACAGCCAAAATCCAGTGTTCTTTGAGCTCGCGGAGACTCTTCACTTACCCCAAAATGCAGTGGGAATATGCAAATTATCTCCTCAGGACTCCTCCCCAGGTTTGGATGCCACAAACATTAAAGGCTGTGTCTGAGAGCAGGAGGGAGGTTCCTTGGTCAGGGACCATTAGCATGCAGCACCTCCTGTCCCAGGCCAGTAGGGGGAGCAGGCTGCCCCTATAAAAGCTGGAACTGAGGGCAGGGTTAGAGAGACCAAGACACCCTTCTGAAGCATCCAGTACTAACTACAATAAAGACCCTGGACTGTTTGAAGCAGACTCTGAACCCTTATTATTGCGGCCTGCACCATCACCCCCCAGCATCCTATTACACTGCCCTGAGGCTACACTCTTCCCGTGGGGAGTTATCCTATCTCTGTGCTGTACACCAACACCAGCCTCAGCGGTCTGCCTAGCAGCGGCGGTCATCCCTGACCGCAATCCACTTGTGGCGTAGTCGGACATTCAAAACCCTACAAATAGACTGCCACAGCATTTGGTCTGACCACCCTGAGCCACGGAATCGGGTTGCCACTACTACCCCAAACGTTGCACTGAAGCCCAGTTCCGGGTGCCCCACGGCCCAGGGGGTGAGTCAGCTTTGGCGTAGTCGGCAGGATTGTGACCAACCCGCCACAAACGGGTATTGCGCGCCTGAATCAGACTGTACACGTACCTCAAAAGGAAGTTTCCCGCCATTCGGAGCTGTTTCCCGCCATCTTCAGTCGTTCAGCTGTTTTCCCGCGCGGGAAGAAGAGGGGCATGAGCGTCCAAACCGCACGAGACCTGAAGCCCCGCCCTACGCACCGACGCTGCGCAAGGTCCTGGAAGGAGAGAGAGCGACGCTGACGTCACCAGGACGCGACGCAAGGTCCTCGCCCGGAGCAGCACCAGCGGAGCCGCGGCCTACGGAAGAGGGTCAACGGAAGGTAGGCCACGATTAACTGGGGGGGGGGGGGAGATGACGGACGTGGAGGGACCTTCTACCACCAGCGTGGCTGCAGCAGCGGTGATGCCGTTCTCCATGCCCTACATCCCCGGAGCAGCCTGGCTGCCCCAATACTAAGGGGATTCCCATACATTAACTGACTTTAAGGAAAGACTGCACAGTTTATTTAAAGTTTATCCCCTGACAGAAGAACAGAAAGTGAGCATTTTGACGGGCAGCTAACCGGTGCAGCCCAGCGGGAAGTGAAATCATGGTCAGATGAGGAGAAAAGGACTGTAAAGGACATTCTGACCCGGCTGCGGAGTACCTTTGATACCCATACCTCAGCAGAAATCAAAATGCGGTTCTATGGCTGTAAGCAGCGAGCCCAAGATAGTATCAGAGACTATGCCTTGAACCTGCAAGAAGCTCTGGGAGCAATTAAACAAGATGACCCTGGTAGCGTGCAGGACTCTGATAGACTGTTGACTGACCAGTTCATAGAAGGTCTGCTGTCTAGCGCCCACAGAACCCAGCTGCGCCTCATGGCCCTACAGAACCCCGATTTGACTTTTGCGCAGTTCAAAGATAGGGCCATCCGGGTGCTCCAAGAACCCACAACTGGTGGCGCTGTAGCTTCCCGGCGCCCTGCCATCACTTACCACCAGGGGGCGGCGCCCTACCCCGCAGACCTTGTGGGGGCTGATGTGCAGGCCCTAAATCCATCCCAGCCTGCCGACCTGCACCATCAGGTCCAAGAGCTAACAAAGAGTGTGGCCGCATTGACCAGGACCGTACAGTCGTTGCAGGTGGAACCGTCAAAACCAATCAAGCTGGCTTCCAGTCTGGAGGATGTCCCGTGGCGTCGACAGAGGAGGATCCCGTTGTTCAGAGGGAGGCCCGCCGACCGTTACAATGGGGATGAACAGCCGATTTGCCGCCGTTGCAGCCAGCCAGGACACATAGCAAGGTACTGTACTTTAATTGGGTCCGACCTGGGGCAGAGGGCCAACCCCCAGGCATAAGGTCATCAGGCCCATCTAATTGGCGCGATAAGTACGTGGGGGGACGCCCGGTCTTACCCGTAGTGCTGGACGGTATCCCCATGAGTGCACTGCTGGACACCAATCTCAAGTGACTACCATCCCCTACGTACTTTTCAAGCGGTACTGGAGTGACGCTGACATAACCCGCTATCCAGACGATGATTTAAGCATCATCGCCAGCAATGGCCAACCCGTGCCGCAGGTGGGGTTCAGAGAGATGACCATCAAGATTGGTAAGGTTGAACTGCTGGCACAGGGAGTGATCATTGTGGACATTGACCTTTGTGAAAGTCACCCTAAAATAACCTTGGGTACTAATGTGATTGAAAACTGTGATTTTGCAGCAGGTGGCGATGAATGCGAGCTCCAGCCAACAGAGGGTCCTCCAGAAAGAGATAAGAGCCCTGATGAGACGGCAACAGGTAGAACTGTCTGGTGGTGAGATCGGTAGCGTGAGGATGAGCGACCCGTTCCCCATTGCCATGCCTCCCAAATGTGAAATGATGATCTGGTGTCGGACTGCAATCGGGTTAAGAGGTTAAGAGGGAGAGACTACCAAGCCATGGTAGAACCCGTGTACTCAGGCAGCAGGCCTACCATTTTGACAGCCCGGGGGGTGGTTGATGTCCGCCATGGAAGGGTGCCCGTCCGGATCTTAAACATCGGGGAAAGGGAAGTACACTTGCCCCGGTATGCTACACTAGCCAAATTGTTTGCCGTCGAACACAATGCTATCAGGGTCGTGGAACCCTTGCCCCCATCTCCCCCGGTGGAGGGTAATGGCTCCCAGAAACAAAAGGAGGACTGGTGCCAGAAACTCCATGTGGGTGCTGACTCCACTCCCCTGCACCAAAAACAAGGAGTCTACCGGGTGGTTCAGGAGTACGAGAGAATTTTAGTAAGCACCCGCTAGACTTCGGCCGAGTAAAGGGAGTAGAACACCACATCCCCACGGGGAGCCACCCACCAATAAAAGAGAGACACATACCTGTACCTCCTGCACATTGTTAGAACGCAAAGGGTATGCTGAGAGAAATGAAAGAAGCTGGGGTCATTAGAGATAGCTGTAGCCCCTGGGCAGCTCCCTTAGTTTTGGTAAAAAAGAAAGACGGTACCATGAGAATGTGCGTGGACTATAGACAAATCAATCGTATCACCCATAAAGACGCGTACTCATTACCTAGGATAGAGGAGTCTTTAGCCGCACTAAAATTAGCTAATTTCTTTTCTACTTTGGACCTTACTAGCGGGTACTGGCAGGTTCCTGTGGCAGAGGCTGACAAGGAGAAGACCGCCTTCACCACCCCGATGGGATTAAGCGAATTCAACTGTATGCCATTCGGGCTCTGCAACGCACCAGGGACCTTCCAGAGGCTGATGGAATGCTGTCTAGGGCATCGAAACTTTTAGACGGTCCTACTTTACCTGGACGACGTGATGGTCCTCGTAAGTCTTCGAATAGACAATCTAAAGCACCTGGCCGAGGGGTTCGAAGCCCTGGCAGGCTATGGCCTGAAAGTGAAGCCTTCAAAGTGCCACCTGTTAAAACCGAAGGTCCAGTACCTAGGACACGTGGTGAGTGCAGAGGGAGTAGCCCCCGACCCCGACAAAGTTACAGCCATCAAGAGCTGGCCAAGCCCCTCTAACATCAAAGAAGTGAGGCAATTCCTCGGGTTGGTAGGCTACTACCGAAGGTTCATCCCCGGGTTCACTAAGATGGCAGCCCCTATGCAGGACCTCCTGATAGGGCAATCTAAATCCAGAAGTCACAAGCCACCCTTCAGATGGGACAAGCCGGAAGAGAAGTCCTTCCGCCAGTTGAAGATGGCCCTCACGGGGGATGAGATCCTGGCCTACCCCGATTATGGCCAGCCTTTTATCCTCTACACAGACGCCAGTAATGTGGGGCTGGGAGCTGTACTGTCGCAGAACCAACAGGGCAGAGAAAGTGTGATCGCGTATGCCAGACGGAAGCTGAGGCCCACTGAAAGAAACCCGGAGAATTACAGCTCCTTCAAGCTAGAATTCTTGGCAGTGGTGTGGGCCGTCACAGAACGGTTTAAGCATTACCTGGCCTCCGCAAAGTTCACTGTGTACACGGACAACAACCCGTTGACACATCTGGACAATGCAAGACTAGGTGCCCTAGAACAGCGGTGGATGGCCCGGCTATCCAATTATGACTTCACAATCAAATACCGGGCAGGCAGAACCAACGCCAACGCAGACGCCCTATCAAGAATGCCCCACCTACCTGAAGGAGAAGACGACTCGGAAGAGTTGGAGGAAATAGAACTCCCAGCGTTCCACCGGTATGGGGCCACTCAGTATTCTCACCGGGTAAGAGACAAAGACTTAACCACCGTCATGTTCAACCCCTTACCCCACCACGGCTGGGCTGAAACGCAAGATAGTGACCCTGCAATACGCCTGGTGAAAGACCTGTTAACCCAGGCAGACGCTAGCCCTGGCCCGGACGCTCCAGAGGAAGCCAAGCAGTTATGGAAGGAGAAAAGAAGGCTATTCCTCTACGAGGGTAAGCTGTGCAGAAGGCTTGTCAACCACCGGACGCACAAGCTGACCTGGCAGGTAGTGGTTCCAAGGCGAGATGCAGCAATGGTCCTGGAGGCCTACCATGACAGAGCGGGACACTTTGGGTGGAAGAAACTGGAGTTCCTACTGAGAGAGCGGTTCTACTGGATCGGTATGAGAAGGCCCATAGAGAAGTGGAGCAGGGACTGCGGCCCATGTCACCTCAGAAGGAAGAACCGTACCAGCCAGCAGACACCCTTGAGGCCCATCGTCACCAGGCAGCCTCTTGAGCTGGTAGCTCTGGACCATGTGAAATTGGCTCCAAGCCGTTCAGGCTACGTCTATGCCCTGACAATTGTGGACCATTACTCCCGGTTCCTGGTGGTGGTTCCTGTTAAAGACCTGACAGCCCATACAGTGGCCAGAGCCTTCCAGCAAAACTTCTGCCGTCCACATGGGTATCCGGAACAGGTCTTGACAGATCAAGGTCCAGCGTTTGAGGTTGGTGTATTCCAGGAGTTCTGCAACCTCTACGGCTGTAGGAAGATTCGGACAACGCCTTACCACCCGCAAACCAACGGGCTGTGTGAGAAAATGAACAATATCGTCATTGATCTCCTCAAGACGTTACCCCTGGAAGAACGCAGCCTGTGGCCGGAGAAGCTGCCAGACCTGATTGACTTGTACAACCATATCCCGGTGAATGCTACAAATTGCACCCCGGCTTACCTGATGCGAGCAAGACCAGGTAAGCTGCCGATAGACCTGGAGATGGGAGTCCTGACACCCGAGGACACCTCCCCAGACGCGGACTGGGATACGGAACGGCGGCTACAGTACAAGAAGGTACAGGAGAGTGTGGAGAGGAGTCTGGCTCAAGCGAGAGAAAAGCAAGAGAGGCTCTTCAACCAACACGCCCCTGCTGGTCCCCTGGAACCTGGTGAGCAGGTCCTGAAGCGGAAGAGAAGGCTTCACAAGCTGGACGACCAGTGGGAGAGAGACCCACAGTACGCAGTACTGCAGTCCGACCACGACAACCCGAAGGTATGTGTGATTACCAAGGATGGAGACGAAACCACTAGCACCGTCTCCAGAGACCACCTAAAATGGTGCCCCGAGCAACTACAGAGTCCAAGTGAAGATCAAGATGACCTTGAACCCACAGAGGACAAGGAAGAAATGATCAGCACAGTTCTCGGAGAGTTCCCCTGGACCTGGACTCAGATAAATGGCGCGATAGTGGTATCCGTCCTACACTTCCTTCAGCCTACCCAGCAGGAGCCTATAGGAGAGCAGGAAGAACAAGAAGAACAAGCAGCCCCAGAGGCAGAAAAACCCATGCCAGCAGCCCAGGAGAGTCAACCCTCTGCTGACAGTGAGCCTGCCATGCCTGCGGTAAGCCAAAGAACCCGCAGACAACTGCCTGCCCTGCCTATGAACCCAGCTGTACCCTTAATACTAGTGGGGAAAGCCAGGTTAGACCACCACCAGACAGTGGGTTACGGAGGTCAACCCGGAGCACTAGGAGTCAAATACCAGCTCACTGGAAGATCTAAATGTATAATGTATATATTTCATGTGTTATATTTGTACCCTGGTTATTAATAATGTTTCTCCAGTTTTCCTAGATGCAAAGGACTGACAGGTTATGGATAGTGAATAACCGGAACTGCCATGTAGATAGTTGCACCTGGTGCCCTCTTGTGAAGTTGGCCACAGAAGAAAAAACTGTCCAGCGTGGCCCCCCTTTGTGGCCCAAAGTAGGTAGCTCAGCCTTGTCGCCACGCCCAAGGCCAGGAACTTGGGGTTTATGGAGACAGGTCCCCACATCGCTCAAAAACTTCGTCTTATTTGGTGATATGGACACCCGGTCACAGACCACACTGTGACCTAAAGAACTCAATATGTGGTGTTGTTTGTTATTTCCTTCTCTGTTGTGCTTATGGTCATGCATTTATACTCTGTATTTGTGTTTTCTGTTTAGTCCCGGAGAACTAAAATTTTACTAGGGGGGAATGTGTCACCCCAGGCCTGGATGCCACAAACATTAAAGGCTGTGTCTGAGAGCAGGAGGGAGGTTCCTTGGTCAGGGACCATTAGCATGCAGCACCTCCTGTCCCAGGCCAGTAGGGGGCGCAGGCTGCCCCTATAAAAGCTGGAACTGAGGGCAGGGTTAGAGAGACCAAGACACCCTTCTGAAGCATCCAGAAGGGTTCCCAGAGGAGAGGGACAAGTCAGCAGCAGTTGAGGAGTCCAGGAGGCAGAGGAGGAACAGCAAGCCAGGGACAGAGGCAACGAGAGCCGGTCCTGGCTGAGAGAGAACTACACAACCAGACACTGGGGTCCGAGGCGGTCAGGGTTGCAAGCCCGGCAGCAGATAACCAACCCGCAAGGGATTTCAGGACCCTTGGCCTAAGAAGCCTTGAGGCTCCGCCACACAGAGGGACCGGTACAGCACAGAGAAGCAACAGGTACCTAAGGCCCGAGTCGCAAGCCATACAGGCGTAGTACACGGCCAGCTCAGGGACGTGGGCTATCACACCACAAAAACGGGGATAGTCAGCAAGGGCAGAGAGAGAATGGTAGGCCTACCCACTCACCCTGACCAGTGGGGCTCGCCCGAATGCTCTCAGACACCCAGGCCCATTCCTCCCCTGTACTCCTGTTGGGTCATTAGTACTAACTACAATAAAGACCCTGGACTGTTTGAAGCAGACTCTGAACCCTTATTATTGCGGCCTGCACCATCACCCCCCAGCATCCTATTACACTGCCCTGAGGCTACACTCTTCCCGTGGGGAGTTATCCTATCCCTGTGCTGCACACCAACACCAGCCTCAGCGGTCTGCCTAGCAGCGGCGGTCATCCCTGACCGCAATCCACGGGTGGCGTAGTCGGACATTCAAAACCCTACAAATAGACTGCCACAGCATTTGGTCTGACCACCCTGAGCCACGGGATCGGGTTGCCACTACTACCCCAAACATTGCATTGAAGCCCGGTTCCGGGTGCCCCACGGCCCAGGGGGTGAGTCAATGGTTGATTCCTGCTGTTTGTAATAAAAGAGCCAAACACTCCCCCAATGAGCCTGATCAATGTGTTTTTTCACATTATGTCATTATGTTGGCGGGTAGGTTCATGGTACAATCGGATTGCTGTTGCATACCCTGTTCAAAACTTACATTATATATATATATATATATATATATATATATATATATATATATGACTCGCCCCCTGAGCCGTGGGGCACTCGGATCCGGGCAATAGGGGAACGATGGGAGTAGTAGTGGCAACCCGGTTCCGTGGCTCAGGGTGGTCAGGCCAGTGGTAGTCCGTTATGTGCTGATGATTATGTCCGACTACGCCACCCGTGGATTTGCGGTCATTAGGAACCGCCGCTGCAGGGCAGACCGCTGAGGCTGATGATGTATGCAGCTGGGATGGTGTGACTCCCCACGGGAAGAGTGCGGCCCCAGGGCAGTGTAGTGGATGGTGGGAGTGATGGAAGTGAGAGTCCCAGTGCCGATAGTGCTGGAGGAGCAAGGAGCACGCAGACAACAGGTTGCAGTCCAGGGTCTTTACTAGAACAGGTAAATTGACCCACAAACAGTCCCAGCTAGGAGGGGACCTGGATGTCTGAGAGCAACGGGGAAATAGGCCCTGGTCAGGGTGAGGGTGTAGGCCTACCGTGCTTTCTGTGCTCCTTCTGGCTATCTCCTCGTTATAGGGTAACAGCCCACGTTTCCGAGCTTTCCGTGTATTCTCGCCTGTATGGCCTGCGACGTGGGTTCCTTTCTGCTCCCAGCCTTGTACGGCTTTGCTGGTCCCTTCTGTTGTGGCAGGGCCTCCAGGCTTCTTAGGCCAAAGAATATACAGTCCCCTGCGGACTGGTTATCTGCTGTAGGATGTGGAATCCTCCCAGCCTCAGACACCAGAGTCTGGTAAATTAAGTCCGTGATCTGCCAAGACAGGCTCTCTTCGACTCTTGTCTCTGACTTGTGGCTCTCCTACTGCCACACTTCCTCTTAGGGTGCAATACAACTGTCTGTCCCTCTCTGCTCTGGGACCTGAATCCTGAGACAGGACGTCCAGCTCTCTCTAACCCTGCCCCCAGTTCCAGCTTTTATAGGGGCAGCCAGCTCCCCCTACTGGCCTGAGACAGGAGGCATTGCATGCTAATGTTCCCCTGACTAGAGAACCTCCCCCTTGCTCTCAGACACAGCTTTATTACATTTTGTGGCATCCAGGCCAGGGTGACACATTCCCCCCTAGTAAAATTTAGTACTCCGGGACTAAACTGTAAACAAAGACAATATACATGACTATAAAACATTATCAGGAATATAATATTGCTGTTTTTGTAAGTTTGCCCACTGACAAAGACATGAATAGTCTATAATTTTAAGGGTAGGTTAATTTTAACAGTGAGATAGAATATCCCCCCCCCCAAAAAAAAAAAATCAAGAAAATCACATTGTATAAATTAGATACATTTTTTTGCATTTTGTAGTGAGAAATAAGTATTTGATCAGTCAGAGGTTTTTTGCAGTTGATGATGAAGGTTGCGCACATGTCAGGAGGAATTTTGGACCACTACTCTTTGCAGATAATCTCTAAATCATTCAGATTTTGAGGCTGTCGCTTGGCAACTCTGAGCTTCAACTCCCTCCATAAGATTTCTATGGGATTAAGGTCTGGAGACTGGCTAGGCCACTCCATGACCTTAATGTGCTTCTTTTTGAGCCACTCCTTTGTTGCCTTGGCTGTATGTTTTGGGTCATTGTCTTGCTGGAAGACCCAGCCATGACCCATTTTTAATGTCCTGGCGGAGGGAAGGAGGTTGTCACTCGGGATTTTACGGTACATGGCTCCATCCTTTCTCCCACTGATGCGGTGAAGTAGTCCTGTGCCCTTAAGCAGAGAAACACCCCCAAAACAATGTTTCCCCCACCATGCTTGACAGTGGGGATGGTGTTCTTTGGGTCATAGGCAGCATTTCTCTTCCTCCAAACACGGCGAGTTGAGTTAATGCCAACGAGCTCAATTTTTATCTCATCTAACCACAGACCTTCTCCTATTAACTCACAGAATCATCCAGGTGTTCATTGGCAAACTTCAGACGGGCCTACACATGTGCCTTCTTGAGCAGGGGGACCTAGCAGGCACTGCAGGATTTTAAACCTTAAGGCGTAATATGTTACCGATGGTTTTCTTGGTGACTGTGGTCCCAGCTGCCTTGAGATCATTAACAAGTTCCCCCTGTGTAGTTTTAGGCTGATCTCTCACCTTCCTCATGATCAACGATACCCCACGAGATGAGGTGTTGCATGGTGCCCCAGATTGATGTCGATTGACAGTCATTTTGTATTTCTTCCATTTTCTTACTATTGCACCAACAGTTGTCTCCTTGTCACCCAGCGTCTTACTTATGGTTTTGGAGCCCATTCCAGCTTTGTTCAGGTCTATGATCTTGTCCCCGACATCCTTAGAACACTCTTTGGTCTTGCCCATGTTCTAGAGTTTAGAGTCTGACTAATTAATTAGTCTGTGGACAGGAGTCTTTCATACAGGTGACTATGTAAGACAGCTGCCTTTAATGCAGGTAACGAGTTGATTAGGAGCGTCTAACTGGTCTGTAGGAGCCAGAACTCATAATGGTTTGTAGTGGATCAAATACTTATTTCTCACTGCAAAATGCAAATAAATTTATCTAATTTATCTAATGTGATTTTCTTGATTTTTTTGGATATTCTATCTCTCAATGTTAAAATTAACCTACCCTTAAAATTATAGACTATTCATGTCTTTGTTAGTGGGCAAACTTACAAAAACAGCAAGGGATCAAATAATTATTTCCTTCACTGTATATATACAGTATATATCATGTTTAATATAAACAGCCCATGGTGCCGGATCATCACTCTGGTTATTAGAAGGTTAACAACTAGGGAATGCAAGTGTATAGGCCAGCAGTGCCAATGAGACATTCGTGTAGGGGAATCAGAAAAGCCGGTGATGTGACAGAGGTAGCACAGTGCAACAATTTCCCTGAAAAGCAGCAGAAGTGGGGGTGCTGTACTTAGCGGCTGACAGCTCAGTGACCTGTGAGATAAGACAGAAACACCCAGGTTAATGTGTTCTGCATTCTGTTGAGAATAAAATATGACTATAAGAGAATTCCAAATGATTGTATTCTTGCTTTCTTTACATTTTACACAGCGTCCAAACTGTTTTGGAGACGGGGTTGTAAGTATTTTACCTCCATATTGGAAGAAGTAAATAAAATTCAAGCTGCTTTTAAGATGATCTGGTGGTGTTATGTCAAGTGTTTTGTCGGGGAGCCGAGGCTGCCTCACAGTCTGAGAAGCACTGTACTATAAAATACATTTAAATTTATTTCTCTGACCCACAAAACCCTCCAAAGTGCTGCCCTGTCCTACATTTACTCCTTCATGTCTCTCTACCACCTTACCCGTGCTCTCCAATATTGCTGCACCATCCCACAATTCCTCCCTCATCTCTTTCTACCATCCTACCCAGGTTCTGCGCAGTGTTGCATCATCCTACATCTCATTCATCATCTTTGTCTACCACCCTACCTGTGCTCTTCCTCTTTCACAAAGCTGCACCACCCTACATCTCCTCCCTCCTATCTGTCTACCACCCTACCTGTGCTCTCCACAGTGCTGCACTGTCCTACATCTCCTCCCTCCTATCTGTCTACCACCCTACCTGTGCTCTCCACCATGCTTCAACGCCCTAGATCTCCTCCCTCATCTCTGTCTACCTCCCTACCTGTGCTTTCCACCATGCTTCACCGCCCTACATCTCCTCCCTCAGGACTTTATTCACAGTACCTATACTCTCCATTCTGCCAATGATCGAAGACCAACATCCTCCCTAATCTGAATCTCCCATTCCCATCTTTAAAACTTTTCTCGTGCTGCACCAGCTCTCTGGTCTGCACCCACTGGACTTCTAAGCATAGAAGGAGCAGGTATTTATATCAATAATTATACATTATATAAAATGTTTTCCTACAACATTTTATATTAATCCACTAAACTCCTCCTGCTCTACAACACTTTGGCTTACAGATAGGATCCAATGTTCAATGTGACAGCTTCCTTTTGAACATTATTGCTGATTGATAAGCTTTAACGCCAAAGAAATATCTTGTGGACAGATTTACCACTTTTCATCTGGTTAATTTGCTACTTGACAGTCTAAAGATCTGATCAGTGAACTAGCAAATGTTTCTTTGGCTACAGTTTTCCCTCTGTGTGGCATTAATGCTGGATAACCAATGGGTTTTATTAAAGACCCGCTTTACAGCATCACATAAATTGGATTTTCAAAGCCGCGATGCTTAGGGTCATGTGTGCTATTATATAGAGATGCATGACCAATTCTGCAGACAGTTTAGTAATTGGATAATAACAGTCACTGTGCATATACTTATCAGGATCCAGTTTCTTGCTCATAAAAATGAATCATCAAAAGAATGCGATTGCTATAAATCAAAGAGAAAGAGCTTCAGAGCGCAAAATTGGCAGTGACAAGTAAATACAAGTGTATGGTGCGCACACCCTGCAAAGGGAGGCGATTGTGGCCACATAATTTAAAACCCAACAATAATGTCCTGAGCCAAAAGAACGCAACTTACTTCTCTTTATTGAGATATAAACAGTAGCCAGTGTTTCTCATGGAATCATTAATGATATAAATTGTATAACGATACAAGCAGGTCTTAAATGATCATTGTAATTTCAAACAATGTAAACTTATTTCATGGATGATCTGATAAATAGACAATTTGCAAATCACGTTAAAAATTATGGGGCCGATTCATCAAAGCTTTAATGTCAGAAAACTGTTGTAAAAGCTTAGAAAAAGTTGCAAAGCTTTTGTGTAATGCAAAATTGTCCAAAAATTTTTAAACTTTTGGTATTATCATGTCACATGGAAACAGGCCTGTCGTAAAGAGCAGAACTGGAAAGGAGCTGGAGCTGGACTGGATATGGCCATGCCCACCCAATTCACTAAAATTATGCCATTTTGTGTGCCAGAAATGTTACTCCGGTCACTGACTGGAGTAACATTTCTGGCAACGTTCACAGCGCTCAGAAGATGCACCGGATTCATTAAGTGACATGCGCCTCTAAATGAATATGGTATCTTACACTCGGGCGCTATACCAGTTTTACTTATTTAGCCCCGTTTTCAGAAAAATCATTCCAAAGTGTCATCCCCTAGTTATCTCCCATCTGTGAAACTTGCTGTCCACTGTTTGTTGTCAGGAGTAATCGGAAAACATTATACACCGCGTGCAGAATTATTACGCAAATGCATATTTTGATCACATGATACTTTTTCTACATGTTGTCCTACTCCAAGCTGCATAGGCTTGAGAGCCAACTACCAATTAAGTAAATCTGGGGATGTGCATCTCTGTAATGAGGAGGGGTGTTGACTAATGACATCAACACCCTATATAAGGTGTGCTTAATTATTAGGCAACTTCCTTTCCTTTGGCAAAATGGGTCAGAAGAGAGTTTTGACGGGCTCTGAAAAGTCCAAAATTGTGAGATGTCTTGCAGAGGGATGCAGCAGTCTTGAAATTTCCAAACTTTTGAAGCGTGATCACCGAACAATCAAGCGTTTCATGGCAAATAGCCAACAGGGTCGCAAGAAGCGTGTTGGCCAAAAAAGGTGCAAAATAACTGCCCATGAATTGAGGAAAATCAAGCGTGAAGCTGCCAAGATGCCATTCGCCACCAGTTTTGCCATATTTCAGAGCTGCAACGTTACTGGAGTATCAAAAAGCACAAGGTGTGCGATACTCAGGGACATGGCCAAGGTAAGGAAGGCTGAAAAACCACCACCTTTGAACAAGAAACATAAGATAAAACGTCAAGAATGGGACAAGAAATATCTTAAGACTGATTTTTCAAAGGTTTTATGGACTGATGAAATGAGAGTGACTCTTGATGGGCCAGATGAATGGGCCAGAGGCTGGATCAGTAAAGGGCAGAGAGCTCCACTCCGACTCAGACGCCAGCAAGGTGGAGGTGGGGTACTGGTATGGGATGGTATCATCAAAGATGAACTTGTGGGACCTTTTCGGGTTGAGGATGGAGTGAAGCTCAACTCCCAGACCTACTGCCAGTTTCTGGAAGACAACTTCTTCAAGCAGTGGAACAGGAAGAAGTTGGTATCGTTCAAGAAAAACATGATTTTCATGCAGGACAATGCTCCATCACATGCATCCAACTACTCTACAGCGTGGCTGGCCAGTAAAGGTCTAAAAGAAGAAAAAATAATGACATGGCCCCCTTGTTCACCTGTTCTGAACCCCATAGAGAACCTGTGGTCCATCATAAAATGTGAGATCTACAGGGAGGGAAAACAGTACACCTCTCGGAGCAGTGTCTGGGAGGCTGTGGTGGCTGCTGCACGCAATGTTGATCGAAAACAGATCAAGTAACTGATAGAATCTATGGATGGAAGGCTGCTGAGTGTCATCATAAAGAAAGGTGGCTATATTGATCACTAATTTTTTGGGTTTTTATTTTTGCATGTCAGAAATGTTTATTTCTAAATTTTGTGCACTGATATTGGTTTACCTGGTGAAAATAAACAAGTGAGATGGGATTATATTTAGTTTTTATTAAGTTGCTTAATAATTCTGCACAGTAATAGTTACCTGCACAAACAGATATCCTCCTAAGATAGCCAAATCTATAAAAAAAAAACACTCCAACTTCCAAAAATATTAAGCTTGGATATTTATGAGTCTTTTCAGTTGATTGAGAACATAGTTGCTGATCAATAATAAAAATAATCCTCTAAAATACAACTTGCCTAATAATTCTGCACACAGTGTAAACGCCACATTACAGGAAGTAAAGGCAGATCTTAGTCTCTCTGCTCTCCTGTCTGTCAAATGTCCTACAGACATAACAAAAAAGAGAGCTTTCAATTCAAGCCAACAATCCTATAGCAAGAGCAATTCTAAGAAGTGAAGGAATGGATGTCCTCGCACCTACAGTGCTGACAGAATGAAAAGGACAGGCCCAATGAAAAAGGGTGGATGTCATGTTACAAAGAATGAGAATCAAGACAGTTGCTGCACATGTGTTTGTGTTTTTATACAGTAATACTACTAGTACTGGCCTGGCGGGGTATCGAGGAAATCCCCGGTGGGCCCTTGCTGTGGACGAAAGAGGGGGAAGAAGAAAATCCTGCGGTTTTTAGGGCACAGGCACAGTATGTGCAGTGGCGAGCGCACACAGTGTTCATTACCTGAACCACTGAGTTGCACGTCACAATGAAGCTGATTATGTGTCTAAAGTCGCCGGTGTATGACATCACTGTCATGCGCCAACTGCGACTGGCTCACACACGTCAGCTGCCGGCCTCTGCTAGGTCGGTGGCCATTTTAACACGAGTGCGCCGGATCCTTAAGTAGAGGACGCTGCGCGGTGCCATGAGCGGAGGAAGGGAAGAGGAATCTTTTTTTTTTTTTTGTGAATATGGCATAGGGGCTAGAATGGATATATGGGATGGGGGCCAGGATGCACATATGGGGGCCAGGATAAGGGATATATGGAGGCCAGGACAAGGGACATATGGGGGCCAGAATGGATATATGGGCCCCATGATGCACATATGGGGACCAGAACAAGAGCTATATGGAAGCCAGGATGGATATATGGGGGCCATAATGGATATATTGGGACAGGGCCAGGATGGATATATGGGGGGGCAGGATGCACATATGGGGGCCAGAAAAAGGGACATATAGGGGCTAGGGAGGATATATGGGGGATGCACATATGGGGGAGCAGGCTGGACATATGGGGTCCAAACTGGACATGGGGTGCCAGGCTGGACAAGGGACATGGGGTGCCAAGCTGGGGGACTTAATTAGTGTTTGGGGGCCAGAATGAGGAACATACATTATTGGTTTATGGTGGCAAGTGAGGAACATAATTACTTTAGGGTCCAATTAGTGACATTATTACTGCTGTAATATAATTTAGTTTTTAGGAAAATGTTTTCCATGTGGAGAGCAACAGGGAGGTCCTGATACTATGCGGGGCAGTACTATGTAGCTTTTTTTCTTTACCTGGCATAGTGTAAAAGTCAGGGAAAAAGTGGGGAATGTGGTCTAGAAGAGATCAGCTATAGATAACTGTGTGTTATTTTCTGCAGAGACGAGTCCTGGCTGGAAGAAGTGATGGCGGTCTGTGCCAGATGAAGAAGAAAAGCGAAGATGAAGGACTTCACCTATAGACGTCACTGTTGAGTCAGTGTGTTATCTATACACTGACACTATATAGTATATACAGAGCTCCTGTGTATAATGTCACTGATGATCACTGTATTACCTGTACACTGACACTATATACAGAGCTCCTGTGTATAATGTCATTGGTGTTCACTGTATTACCTGTACACTGACACTATATACAGAGCTCCTGTGTATAATGTCATTGGTGATCCCTGTATTACCTGTACACTGACACTATATACAGAGCTCCTGTGTATAATGTCACTGGTGATCACTGTATTACCTGTACACTGACACTATATACAGAGCTCCTGTGTATAATGTCACAGGTGATCACTGTATTACCTGTACACTGACACTATATACAGAGCTCCTGTGTATAATGTCACTGGTGATCCCTGTATTACCTGTACACTGACACTATATACAGAGCTCCTGTGTATAATGTCACTGGTGATCACTGTATTTATTACCTGTACACTATAAACAGAGGTCTTGTGTATAATATCACTGGTGATCCCTGTATTACCTGTACACTGACACTATATACAGAGCTCCTGTATATAATGTCACTGGTGATCCCTGTTTTACCTGCACACTGACACTATATACAGAGCTCCTGTGTATAATGTCACTGGTAATTACTATATTACCTGAACACTTACACTATACACTCTATACTATATACACAGCTCTTTTGTATAATGTCACTGGTGGTAATAACAGTGTTGTTAGTATTGTTGTTTGTATTCATGACCAGTATTGTAGTATTCGGTCACTATGTGGTGGTAATATGTAATATTTTATCTGGTCACGGTGTGCCGGTATTTGTTCTTTGTATGTAGTATTATTCGATCACTATGTGGTAGTAATATGGGATCTGGTCATGGTGTGGCGGTATTTCTCCCTTTTACATGGTATTATTAAGTCACTATGTGTGGAATATGTAGTCCAGTCATGGTGTGATGGTACTTCTCCCTTGTATGTGGTATTATTGTCCTGGTATAGTGGATTGTGTTGTGTATGGCGGTCATTTGTTCTCTCTGATATTAATTAGGAGACCATTCTTTATTTCCATTAGAGATTAAATACTTGGTGCACAGCGGCAGAGATGCACTTACAAGAGTTCTCTGGTGAAAAAAAATAATGACCTCTCCACAGGATCAGTGATAAATTATTGATTAGTGGGGGTCTGACTGCTGGGACCCAATCGGCAGAATGCGGAACTTTTATCCCCATTAGACTGGAGCTCATGTGCGACGTGACCACTGATCCATTCATTCCCTCAGTGGCTGTTCTTGTTTTTTCCTGGAAGCATCAAAGAGAATGAAAGGAGACGTCCTACCTGCTGCTGCATTTTAAAATGGGGATAAGTGTCCTGTCAGGGATAAAACTCCCCCATTCTTCAGATAGGTGCGTTTTCCAATGGTCGGACCTAGACGTTCAATAAGTTATCACCAATTTTGTGGAGCCCATGGATCAGTGACAACTTGTTTTAACCAAAGAACCCCTTTAATGTAAACTACCGTAACTGTACATCCCAGTTATAGCATGTACACAGTATATGTGCCGGAGCCAACTGTGATTTACAGTCAACGCTCCACTATAACAGGGATAACGGCTAACAGGTATTTGCATATAGCTGTAGGGTGGGCCCCGAGGATCAATTCCTCCTGTGGGCCCCAGACACCCCAGTCCGACCCTGATAGGCAATGCCCTGGTCCAGCTTCCACTCCAGTTCTCTGTGGCAGTTGGTCTTCACTTCTGTGCCCAACATCCTCAGCCTGGTATCCTGGGCACCCCAGACCTACGACATCATGAAGTCACTGAAGGCTTAGTCACTAGGTCTAATGTGACGTCATGACTTTGATAGTAGTAACGAGTGTAACTGCACGCTACTCGAGTTTGCCTATGGTGCTCGGGTATGCACCGAGTGCTCAAGTGACATGTTCGCGATCCTGCAGCCGCATGCTTTGCAGCTGTTAGACAGCCTCCAAACATGCAGGGATTACCTGACAAACACGGGCAATCCCCGCATGTTTTGTGGCTGTCTAACAGCCACTCGAACAGGTCACTCGAGCACCCGCGATACTCGGTGCATACTCGAGTAGCACTTGTGTTCATCACTATTTGTTAGTCCAAGAAGCACCCATGATTTGTGTCGCAGAAGTGAGGACTGACTGCCACGGAGGACCAAGGCAGCGAGAATGGAATTGTTCATCTCTACTGGTGACCAAGGTTCACTCAAAACTGCACACTTTGAAAACCAAGAGGTAAAATAACATACTAATGAAGTCAACAATCCAAAAACAGCTTTATCTATTAAAAACATGTCCAAACATTAAAAAAGTTCCATATTGCTAATGGTAATCAGCCACCCTCCCCTTCCCATCTTAGCTATTAAATGTTGGCTCTGGTTGGTATTGATAGGACTTTGGTGTTTCAAGCACTTATATAAAGAACGGACACCTTCAAGGTTGCCTATTTTGTGCATAACACAGTCCAGAAATAGTTTTGGCCAAAACTATAATAATTTCTTACTATTAGTCCATGTATCTGCACTACAAGGGAATTGTGAATCTGATGTGGATTAAATAATCGCGTCTGACTAGGTTGTATGATTGAGCCCCGCCGCAGTAAGCCAAGCTTGGAGCAAAGACTGTAATTTGTTTTCATTACAGCTGGGCTCTCGTCTCGTATCAGCGGCTTGTGGTTACTCTTTTCAGCACAGGATGATCTTGCTCTGACCTAGTCCTCTTACTTATTGAAAACAGAATTTAACGATTAAATGAAACTTTTCTGAAAAACCACGAGACTTACGTGATCCGGGATTCTTGATGCTCCAGCCTTAGACTATGGGAGGTAACACTGAGACACTTCTTGCTGTCAAGCATTTGGTGTCAATTGGCAATGGAAAGCAGTGCCAATCATTGCTTTAAAAAAAAAAGTCTTATTTGCAAAAAGATGACAAAAGAAACATCCATCCATGATTGATTCTTCATATTGCTTCATGCTTTTGGGTCATTTAGTACTAAATAAAATAGAACACAAACTGAATAGTAAGAATCGGATCATGCAACCACATAAAACAAATAAATGGGAGAAGAACTAGTGATGGGCGAACCTGAACAGTAAAGTTCGGGGTCCGTATTGTACACCTAGTGTCTATGCACGGACCCCGAATAAGGACTTGTCACTCATGTCTGTGTTATTGTTTTGAATCGGCAGTCAATCAACAAGCTTTTCCGGTGTTGGCACTACCGGTTCCATTACAGCCATGCCAAGTATTGGAATGGCTGTGATTGGTCGGTGCAATATGTAAAAAAAAAAAAAAAAGACGTGGGGTCGCCTCGATTTTTTGATAACAAGTGCAGGAAAAACATAAATATCAGCTTGCAGCTGTATGCTTAGTCTTTGCTGGTTATTAAAAATAGGGGGAACCCCACATCATTTTTGTGGGTCCCCACTTTTTAATAACCAATAAAGGCTATGCAGACAGTTGTAAGCTATTATTAAGAGGCTGGAAAGATCCAAGGATATTGGCCCCTTCCTAGAATAATAGCACCAGTTCACAGCTGTCAGCTTTCCATTGACTGGTTATGAAAAATATGGGGGATCCCACATCGTTTTTTCATTTATTTATTAGTAATAAATAAATAAATGAAAAAAAATGGCGTGGTGGCCCCTATTGTTAATAACCAGCTAAGGGAAAGCAGGCAGCTCCAGGCTTATATTAATAGGCTGGGAATTCCCATGATTATTGGGCCATTCCCAACCAACAAATATCAGCCCCAGAAGTGGCGCACCAATTCTGGCACTTAGCCTCAGCTATTCCCATTGGCAATCAGGTTAATTGTTGTGTAGAGAAAGGACCATGGTCCTAGATAATGGGCACTCCCAAACACATTTAAACAAGAAATAAGGGACATGGGGAGCATAGAAACCCAAATACTAGGTGTAATCGAGTAAGTCACATACCCTGTTTATCATAAAAATACAAAAAAAAATACAAAACTTTATTTAGAATATCGCCCCCTGAGGAAGCCTACGCAAAACGCGTGTCGGGGCCCTAGCGTGATGCAAGAGCATCAATATGCTATATGGGTAAGAAGACTCTTTACTATATTACACCTTGTGCCTTCTCCCCTTCTCTTTTTCTATAAGTATGCACTTGGCACTTTATTCCCTTATGCAGTTACATATATGCTAGATTGCCTATTGACTATAAGGGATGGAAATACGAAGAATTTCACTCACAATCACTCTATTACATGTACAGCAGGACAGTATCTATGCTCATAGTGCTGTCAGTTGTCTGCAAAAAAAGCATTTGTGCTTAGGACATATTTTCTACCTATATAGTTAGTGTTTGGAATAGACACCTTTGCATGATATTTTGTCTTCCCCATTTTTATATTGGGTCAGCTTTGATGAATATGCACTTATAATTAATACCCTTATCTACTTTATATATACTGCTCATGTGATCGCCTTGTGGTTGTACTGTTGCTCGCCTGTTTATCCTTTATACTGTTTACTTGATGATATGCTACTATTGATAGCTGTTCGTACATATTCTAAATGAAGCTTTATATTTTTACTCGATTACACCTAGTATTTGGGTTTCTATGCTTCTCATGTTCTTTATTTCTTGGTTAATTATTGAATGTCAACCATAATGTCATGTGCGCGTGTTCAGGATTTGATTGCAGAAATTTCTTCAAGGTTTCTGCATCTCTTGATAGGAAAAACGCTGCAGCAAAAACACGCGTTTAGCTGTGATTTTTGTGTGTTTTTTGGATGCGTTTTTGTACAGCAATGAATGTTTTTTGGAGATAAATATATTTGAAAAAAGAAACGTGTGACATCGCTTTAACCCTTGGATTCCCGTCCAACCTGGGGTGATTATATGGTTAATTTAAATGATTAAAGAATGTGCCTGTTGTATTTCAGATAAAGTGTTTTACTCTCAGTGCGTGTGTTTATTTATCTCTTTACTTACAGGTTTAGTAATGAGGGTGTCTGGTTGACACCTCTTCATCACTAAACAAAGAGTTTGGTGTCAGCGACACCCAATCCCATAAATACTAATCCCATTAGCCCTAATTCCCATTCATGTCATTTCTGAGAGCTGCTATGTTTAGCCTAGGAAGGGGCCATTAAGCCAACATGTTCCCTGGCTATTATTAACAGCTCACAGCTGTTTGGTTAGCCGCTATGTCCCCACAATCAGCAACTAGCAGCACTTTGGACACTGCGTCCAAAACGCAGTGTTCTACTGCCACGCTTGTTTTGTCAGTACATGCGGATCCACCGTATGTAATGACATTTCAATCAGTTAAAATCTGCAGTGGAGACTAGCGTCTCCGCTACAGAAATTGACATGCTGCAGGCGAGTTTGGGTATGTGCCCATGATCAGGTTTGATGATGCTTATTTATGCAGCATCAAACCCGCAGCATCCAGATGTTACAGCATAGTGGATGGGATTTCTAGAAGTCCCATGTCCACTAAGCATGCATCTGAGTCTGCGGACCACCTGCTGACACTGACATGCGGCACATCTTTCAGGACGGCTGCATGTCAAATTCACTTGCGGAGTCACTAGTCTCCATAATAGAAATTTGACCACTAGAATGTATTGAATGCGGTAAATCCGCATAGTTCAGTGAACACATGTGGACTTACCTGCGTTAAATAGAATGCAGCATTTTGAATGCAGCAAAAATATGCTGCGTCCAAAGTGCTGCTACATCTGGATTGTGGGCACATAGCCTAAAATTAAAAAAATGGCATGGGCTCCCGCGTCCTTTTCATAACTATCAGAGGGAAAGCCAACCACTGGGGGCTGATATTACTAGCTGGAGAAGTGGCCATTGGCCAAAAATGTTCCCTGGCTATTAACAACAGCCCACAGCTGTTCGCTTAGCCTTTACTGGCTAGATTACAGAGGGACCCCAGAAAAATAAAATTGACATAGGATCCCACTATAAAATATAACCAGCAAAGGCTAGGCAGACAGATGCGGGCTGATATTATAGCCAGAGAAGGGACCATGGATCCTGGCCCCCTATGAGGATAATAATAATATCAGCTCTCAATGGCTCCACAACTGGTGCATCCATAAGATGCACCAAATCTGGCGCTTAGACTCCGCTCTTCCCTCTTGCCCTGGTGCGGTGGCAAGTGGGGTAATAGGGTTGGGGTTCATGTCAGCCTTGTATTGGCAGCTGACATGAAGCCCAGGTTAGTAATGGAGGGCGTCTACCATGCATTGTGAAAGTATTCGGCCCCCTTGAACTTTTCTACCTTTTGTCACATTTCTGGATTCAAACAAAGATATAAAATTCTAATTTTTGGGGGAAGAATCAACAACAAGTGGGACACAATCGTGAAGTGGAACGAAATTTATTTACTTTTTTAACAAATTCAAAACTGAAAAGTGGGGATTGCAATATTTTTCAGCCCCCTTGAGTTAATATTTTGTAGCGCCACCTTTTTGCTGTGATTACAGCTGCAAGTCGCTTGGGGTATGTCTCTATCAGTTTTGCACATTGAGAGGCTGAAATTCTTGCCCATTCTTCCTTGCAAAACAGCTCGAGCTCCTTGAGGTTGGATGGAGGGCGTTTGTGAACAGCAGTTTTCAGCTCTTTCCACAGATTCTCGATTGGATTCAGGTCTGGACTTTGACACCGCAGCACAGCGCTATACACTGCCGGGAGCGATCGTGTATAGAGTTCTGCCGAGTGATCAGATCGCCGTGAGAAATCGGAATTACGGCGGATAGGTGAATATAAGGTGTTTTTTATTTTAATATCAACTTATTTTAACTTTTTTTTTTACACTGCACATAGACACCGACTGAGAAGACTAGTTATCCCCCACAGCCGCGCCTGCTCCCTATTTTATCAGCAGGAGCGAACGTAGGATGATGGGAGGAGAAATCTCCCGCGTGCAATTCTTTGTGCGTTTTTGGCGCGTTTTTGACTCATTGACTAGAACTGAGTGAAATACGCAGCAAGAATCAGCAGCAAATACGCAAATATTTTTATACCTGAGTTTTTGCTGCAGATTTGACTGACTCATTTGAAGTCAATGGGTGAAAAACGCTGCAGAAACGCACAAAGAATTGACATGCTACAGATTTAAACAATAACAATCCGATCAGGAAAATTCCAGATCATGTGCACAGCACATCAGGATTGTCATTGCATTAGATGGCACACGGATTACCTAGCGTTTTTGGTGCATTTCTGCACTGAAAAAACGCAGTGAAAATGCACCATGTGCCCATAGCCTAGAGATGCTACTAAAGGCACAACATATTTCCAGATGTGTGGGACACAATACCTTGAAATTATTTCTATCTTGTACATCTTTGGTTTAGAAAACCTGGACCTATATGTTGTTTTAAGCCATTTGGCCTAGCCAAGAGCTACAGGCATATTTCTCATTCACTGTAATCATTTGCAGCCTCGGGAAACAGCACAGTTTTTGTAAAAAATGGACACAAGTGGCTGGAAAATGTTGGGCCCAGTTCATAATTTGAAGATTTTTTGAAGTCACTTTACTTTTTTTTGGCTTGCTGACGCATTTTGTGCCAAATTCATCAAGATGGTGCAGGCCGTTGATGAATTTTGCACAAAGACAAAAAAGGTCTTTTTATGTCTGGCACACATGTAATCACTTCAAGGGAGGACAGGAGAACATTTGCGACAAATTTTGCGACTTTTCTAAAAGTCACAAATGATGAATTAGCAAAAACATCTAGAAAACTCTAAACTCTGCCCAGACCTACCGTATGTTAAAGAAACAAAACAAGTGAACACATAAAATAGACTTAGAATAAGCAAATGGAAAGATCAATTTAGTACAAACCCCCCAAAAAACTCAAAAAACAGGCGCAAATGCAATAATAAATTGCTCAAAGTGTTTTCATTGTCCTAAGTCAATACATTTACCTTTTTTCGAGCTGATACCTCGTACAGTACGTGCAGAATCTCCTGGAGCTAGGGAAAATAAATGTCCACACGTAACTCAATTGCACCATCTGCAGGAAAAAATAGTTTTCTGGCTAAAGAAAGAGGCAGAACACGAGATCAAGAATAGAATTTATCTTTAATATCACCGATTCGTCTAGTGTAAGAGCTACACTCCAGATGTTACAGTATAGTGGATGGGATTTCTAAAAATCCCATGTCCACTATGTGTGGCGCCCCTGAGGGTTCAGTCGCCACCGGGGTACTGCACCTCAGATGAGGTGTGGTATCTCCTCTTCCAGGTAAGGATGGAGCATCACTCAGGACCCCACTTCACCACTCAACACTACACCACTCCTGTCCTGAAGGGGGCCTAAATGCACCAGGGTGCTGCCCCGGCCCGAGATAGAGGAGATGGGGGGAACAAAGATAGGGGGAACCATGTAGCGGGTGAGGGTGGAGGACACACTTTTAGGAAACACTTATTGATTCATATTTAATCTACGGCCATCTTAGTTCAAGGTCTTTGATTGAGGGTTTTCTGTCAGGGTCGAGCAAGAGGCTGCAGCTGGCTGAAGGTTCGCGGTCCTCGTACTCTGGCCTTCAGACGAGGAGCGGGTCAGAGTTAACCACTGTCTCTACCCGGTCAAGGTCCTGTCTTAAGAAGGCCTTGGAGGGGAGCAGAGGAGATAGGCTCCACAGGCAAAAGGATCCCAGGGGGATACGGACGGAGCGGAGTCGCCACCTGTATTCTTTACTCTGGCTTAGTCAGAGGGATTCCTGCTGCAAGAGGGGTGACCGGCCCCCGACATCTGACTTTCTTACTTCACGTCTCAGTCAGAAAAGCCCGGAGGCTTAGTGGATCCCAGGGGGATACGGACGGAGCGGAGTCGCCACCTGCATCTGTCACACTGCGTTTATCCAGTGGGACCCGGCCTTACACCACATTCGTACCACACACAGTCAGGAGAAGACTCAGTGGGAGAACTTACCAAGGAGAGGAACAGACACACCAGCGGGGTCTCGACAGGTGCTCCTGATCTACCTGGGAAGTGCTGAACACCTTTCCCGGTGGCCGCAGTACGCCATGTGTAGCAGAGAGAAGCTTTGCGTCTGAAAGTTCATCTAAAGTGAGTAAAGACCCGGATGACTTCATACACCGCCTCACCTTGTTTATTCCTGCGCGGCACTGCACCCACCATTCCTCCACACAGTTCATTAATCACTGCCCTGAGGCCTACTCCGCCTGTGGAGAGTAGTACCAACCGGGCTGCCAGAACATCAGCCTCAGAGGACTGTTGTAGCGCTGGTGGCCTTCACCAGAAACCACAGGTGGCGTAGTCGAACAACCACTCATCCAAAAGCCCATTTTTCATGTGACAGCCCTGGGCACGTAACGGGTCTAGGCCACGACTGCATCCCCGCAACATCCGCAAGGCCCAGCTCCGAGTATCCCCCATTTGCTCAGGGAGGGCGTCACATATGCATCTCTGGGCACCTGCGGTTCATCCGCGGAAACTGACATGCTGTGCGTATTTCAGACCCGCAGCATGTAAATTTCTCTTGTGGGTGCGCATGTGGACTTTTCCCATAGACTAACCTCTATGAGAAAAGTCTGCATGTGAAAAAAAAGAAGGCGCCACCCATTTTCATAATCAGTGGAAGCCGCGCTGCTATTCTGCAGTGTCGGGGCCACAGGCGGTTCCTGACAGTGTGCACATACTCTAAAAACTTCACTCACGGTGAATCAATTTGCACAAATCTCAGTATTAGAAAGCTTGTAATTACTTGGAAGATACACATGGGGGTGAGGAGAGAGAGAAACATGCTGACCACAAGAGCTTAAACTCTACAGGAGAGAGAGGAGCCCGCTGGCCATAAGAGCTTACACTCTACAGGTGTCACGGCTGTGTCAGATGTGACAGACAGTCACCGTGCAGTTGGTTGCAGGAGATCTCTTCGTTTGGCATTACAGATGTGGTGCCCCTGCAGGTTCAGTCGCCACAGAGGTACTGCATCTCACCCAGAGGTGTGCTACCTCACTCTCGGGTAAGGATACAGTGCTGCCTGGGACCCTAACACCTGCATCCAACATTACACTACTCTAGACCAGCTGGAGGGGCAAGATGTGTCGCGCTTCCTGCTGAGCCCTGACCCTGGCTGGAGTGGGGGGAACCAAAGTAGGGGGAACCATGTAGTGGGTGTGGGTGGAGGAAGAAGATCAGGGGAGCACTTGTTAGAAGTGATATAAAAGAGGGAACCATCTTGGAAAGACAAGACAGTCTGAGAGGAGAAGTAGAGGGAGCAGGAGCTCTGGAGGAGCTCTGCTCGGGAGGAGGGCCTAGAGAGAGGCCCAGGACAGGCTGAGGAGGAGAGGAGCAGGAGAAAGGATCCAGGAACGTGAAAGGGATCCCAGGGGTACGGGCAGTGCTGGAGGCCACCCGTACGCCCGAATCTGCCAGGCGGTGGAAGGATCAAGCCGCAGAGGGGACCGGCCCCTGACCAGTGAGAATTACAAGGTTCAACTGGAAACAGGAGGCTTTTGTACTTTCAGGGTGCAGTTGCCACATCCGCACTCAAGTCACCAAAAAGGTAACCACGTAGGATCCAGGGAACTCCACGTTGCCCAGAAAGATCCGAGGATACCAGCTTGGGACATTGTTTGGCGAGGCGCAGGGCAAGAAGGGTGAGGGCCAGCGCAGAAAGACGGTTGAGAAGGTCATATAGAACAGGGTCCTGTCAGGCACTCTTGAAACAGCTGGGAGTTTGCTGAACCCCTGCCCAGTGAACGCAGCACGACGTGGGAGGCTGTAATCCGGACAGTGCAACGTGAGGAACTTAACAACTGTGAGTAAACTCTGAAGACTGCACCCCACTGTCTCTGTGAAGTTATTGCTGCGCCATTACCCCCTGCACTACACAGCCACATCTTTAACATCTACACTGCCCTGGAGCTAAGCTCTGCCTGTGAAGAGCTGAACCAACTCTGCTGCACTAACATCGACTCCAGAGGTTCTGCACTGCAGCGGCGGCTCCATATAGCCGCATACCACAGTTTGCGTCACGAACTCTACATAAAAACTATAAATCCCCTGTAAATAATACCCCTTTTGATTGACCGCCCTGGGTCACGGACCGGGTCACCGCCACTGTGACATCTCCCCTAGCGACGACCGGCCCGGCACCGAGTACCCCATGGCCCAGGGGGCGCGTCACAGACACCTTCTTAGCAGATGTCTCACTCTAGGATCCAGCGGCTACCTCCCTCCTGCTCTAATTAACATGCTGGCCTGGGTGTTTAAATACTTTCATTCTGCTATAGGGCGGTGCCGGTGATATTCATTTGTTCTCTGGTGAAAGCTTGGAGCGAGTGCAGCCTGTTTACTTCCTCTCTGATGCTAAGAGGACGTGTGTGTTATCTCCCTGAAGTCGGCTCAAGCTAAATTATATTTCCCCCCGTGTCTGTCTACCTTGTTGTCTTTAGCTGTCAGTGAGGATCGACTAGTGCTCATCACCCTCTTCCCTAGCCAGGGCCAAGCGATAGGGAGATACAGGGATAGGTTCCTGTGCGGCGATTGGTGAGGAACCAATATAGGGACAGTAGGGAAGACAGGGTGATATCAGATCAGCCTAGGAGGACTCCACTTCCCCCTTCCCCTAGAGTCTGGGCCCCCTTCCTCTCTTCCATTGGGTTGCACTTAGTCTTTCCCACAGCTAGCGTGACGCTCGCAGCCCTCCCTGGGAGATGGGGAACTCGGAACCGGGTCAGATGTTTTGGTGGTTTGCAGCCGTGGCCTGGACCCGTTCCGTGCCCAGGGCCGTCACATTAAAAAAAGAGATGTAATGGGCTATCAGGGTTGAGTGGTTGCTATCGACTATGCCACCTGTGGTACCTGGTGAAGGCCACCAGCGTAGCTGCAGTCCTCTGAGGCGGGATGTTGTGGCAGCCGACGTTGATACTACTCCCCACAGGCGGAGCAGGGCCTCAGGGCAGAGACGAGAAATGGCGGGGGTTGTAGTGTAGGAGGTCTGGTGCTACGTGGTGCGGTGCAGTGCAGAAATAAAGAGTCTGGAGGCCATAGGGGTTGACTTCCAGGGTTTTTACTCACGGTGGCGAGTACAGCTGCAAGGCTTCTCCCTGCTCCTCACGGAGTTCTGTGGTCACCAGGGACGGGGGTCCGACAACCTCCGAGTAATTCAAGTGCTCAATCAGGACCTCGCACCAGAGTGTTCCTAGACTCCAGACCGAGTCCTTTCCTGTCTGTGTGTGTGTAGATAGGCCGGGTCTCCCTCTGGACTACGCTCAGAAAAAGGGTACGTGTGGCGACTCCGCTCCTTCCGTTACCCGATGGGATCCTCTGGGCCTGCCGGGCTTCCCTGACTAGGACATAGAGTAGCAAAGTCAGGTGTCGGGGGCCTGTACCCCTCTTGCAGCCGGAATCCCTCTGACTAGGCCAGAATAGCGAGGACAGGTGGCGTCTACCGCTCCGTCTGCATCCCCCTGGGATCCTTTTGCGGTGGAGCTACACTCCTAAGCTCCAGGCCTTCTTGGGTATGGTCCTTGACCAGGTTGAGACATTCGTTAACTCCAACCTGCCCCTCGACCCAAGGCCAGGGTACGAGGGCCGTGTCTCCATTCGCTGCAGGTTCACCCAGAAGCCACGTTCAGGGATGGAGATCACAATCAAAGAACCATGTGCCCAAGATGGCTGTTTATTAAATATGAAATATTAAGTGTAACTAAATGTGCGTCCTCCACCCTCACCCACTAAATGGTTCCCCCTATCTCTTGGTTCCCCAGTCTCCCATTTCCAGTAGGGGCAGCACACTAGTGCCTACTAGCCCCCTCTGGTGGGAGAAGTGTGGTGTCGGATGTGGAGGTGGGGTCCTGACCATTGCAACGTTCTTACCTCGAAGGAGGAACACCACACCCCATTGAAGAGGTGCAGCATCCCTGTGGCGATCGAACCTTCAGGAGAGAGAGAGGACCCCGCTGACCATAAGAGCTTACACTCTGCAGGAGAGTGAGGACCTCACTGACCATAAGAGCTTACACTCTACGAGAGAGAGAGAGGATCCCACTGACCATAAGAGCTTACAGTCTACAGGAGAGAGGACCCCACTGACCATAAAAGAGCTTACACTCTACAGGAGAGAGAGAGAGAGAGGACCACGCTGATCATAAGAGCTTACAATCTATAGGAGAGAGAGAAGACCCCGCTGATCATAAGAGCTTACACTCTACAGGAGAGAGAGAGGACCACGCTCACCATAAGAGCTTACACTCTACAGGAGAGAGAGAAAGGACCCCGCTGACCATAAGAGCTTACACTCTACAGGAGAGAGAGACTTACTCTGTGACTCTGGAAATACGAGGGTCAGTCAATAAGTAATGCCTCCTATTTTTTTTCTCCTTTTAATTGGCAAGAAATTCAAATGCGATTACATAGGTTGAAAACCACAACATTAACAATTAATTTGTCACTTTTCAATATAATCTCCATCCATTCCCACAGTCTTGGTCCACCGTTTAACAAGGGCATGTATTCCAGCATGGTAAAAAGCATTCTTGGGACCCAACATGCACAAACTTTTCTGTATCCCAGTTGTCCAATAATTTTTATCACACTGCCTTTACTGAGGCAGATAATGCCACACAATTCATCTGCAGTCACCCGGCGGTCACCACGAATGATGTCATCGACTCGCTGAATGTTGCTTGGAGTCACTGCGGTTACTGGCCTGCCACTCCGGATTTTGTCAGCCAACGGTGATGGCCCTTCAGCTGTGTTACAGCGACGAACCCATCGTCTAACAGTACTGACATCCACTGTGGCATCACCGGACACATCAGTCTCTCATGAATTCGAATGGGCGTTTCACCTTCTGCGTGCAAGAATTCAATCACAGAACGTTGTCTAATACCAACATCGATGTCAGCCATTTTGCAAACGGATACAGTCCTGCCACCTGTTGGTGCAGGAAGTGGATTGGAGAAGAAGGTTTGAGGAATTGTGCCAAATTCGAATATTTAACATAGCTACCTTATTTAAGGAGAAAAAAAATAGGAGGCATTACTTATTGACTGACCCTCGTAGAAAACGACTCTGCCGTACAAACTGTGCTCCCACTGTGATGGCCGAGGTACTGACCACCACTGTAAAAGGTGTGATAATCCACTAGATGTCACAGCTGCAGGGCATTATGGGGAGGCCCACGTCGCAACACAAAATTAAGTTTCTTCAGCAATGTGAGAAATGGTGCCGGCAAGTTGTTTTTTTTTGCGAACCGTAAATCAAGTCTCAAAATGTTCAAATTTATGTAAAACTGCAAATTTCAGGAAATTCGATTCGTATTCCATCCTCCGTGGATAGATCAGCTCATTTCTACTAATAACATCACATTGGGGTCTCGGATGTCATCTCAATTGACATCACAGTTAGTGAAATCATTAACTTTACCCTAATAATTAGAGATGAGAGAATCAATTTGCAGGATCCTTGTCCAAGTGGCCACGTCAGTAATCTGTGGCCACCAAATGGGAGTCCTGTGAACTTTGACCAACCTGCTTGGATTTTTGTCGCCTCTCCTGATTAGAAGGCCTGGTGACATCATGTGCATCTTGCCACAATGATGATGATGATGTCACACCGAGTGTACTAATCAGAAGAGGTACCAGCTATAGGGGGGAGGTTCATGAGGCTTAAATTCACCAGCCACAGACTACTGAAGTGGACGCTGATGTATGGTGTTGTTTCAAGTGAGAGAGCTGCAAACCTGCACATATCAGAAGAGGTGCCGGGGATCCAAGCAGGTTAGTAGGCCTCATGACATCATGTGCTCATCATACCACAATGATGACATCATGCCCGATCTACTAATCAAAAGAGGTACCAGGGATTCAGGCAGGTAGGAGGAGTTCATAAGGTTAGAGGGGCACCTGAAATATGGTGTTATTTCTAGTGGGAGCCCTGTGCACCTCCTCTTACCAACTTCAACACCCGAGACCTCTTCTGATTAGTAGGCCTGGTGACATCATCTGGGTGTCATGTCACAATGATGACATCACGGCGGGTCTAGTGATCACAAGAGAGCACCAGGGATCCAAACAGATACTAGGAGGTTCGCAGGGATTCCATCCAGGGCCCATGGACTACCGGCGTGGCAGCTGATATATGGTGGTGTTCCTAGTGTGAGGCCAGAGGGCATAATAATGATTTTATGAACAACAACTTGCCACTTGCTGACATCAAACATAATGGTTAAAGACAACAATACAAAGACAAATGACATCACAGAGACAGAAGTGTTCACAGTGACACAATGATGGATGTTATTGTCTCAACAGCACCCAAACAGTATTACAAGAAATAACATTATCACCATGCCAAATGGGTGTCATTACTGATTATATCAAAATAGTCAACATCATAATTTGTTATACCTGGCATGGTATCAAAACAGCATACACTGGGCCTGATAATACCAGAAATTACAAGGTTACCTTATAAAGAATAATATGAAAAAATAATAAGAACAATATTATTTTATTTATTTTACTCACTTATATAGCACCATTAATTCCACAGAGCCATACAGACATCATCATCACTGTCCCCATGGGGGCTCACAATCTACATTCCCTATCAGTATGTGTTTGGAGTGTGGGAGGAAACCGGAGAACCCAGAGGAAACCCGAGTAAACATGGGGAGAACATACAAACTCCTTGCAGATGTTGTCCTTGGTGGAGCTGACCACAGAGCCACCGTGCTGCCGCTACCATAAGCGATAACACCAATGACGCTAACGTTGTCATCATCAAACCCTCCGGCGCCTCATTGTATCATTTAATCAACTTGCCATAATGGAATGAGAGGAGATGTTATGAAAAGTGCGCCCCTGATGTCAGAACTGTTATTTGATGGTCCGAGACCCAATTCAAAACATATTATAGAATGCTGTCACATGGGGATGAAAGGTGGTGGCCGTAGGTTATATCGGAAAAAAATAGTGACAGGTTCCCTTTAAAATAGATAAATGAAAAATGGGTCCGACCTCTAGCACCCCAACCGATTCTAAGAACTGGGATCCTCTTTGTGAATGGAGTAGTAGTGCACATTTTTGGCCACTGCTCTGTACACTACCGTGAGACTGATGGCATAGCTGTCGGGCACGAGACTGATGGCATAGCTGTCGGGCACGAGACTGATGGCATGGCTGTCGGGCACGAGACTGATGGCATGGCTGTCGGGCACGAGACTGATGGCATGGCTGTCGGGCACGAGACTGATGGCATGGCTGTCGGGCACGAGACTGATGGCATGGCTGTTGGGCACGAGACTGATGGCATGGCTGTCGGGCACGAGACTGATGGCATGGCTGTCGGGCATGAGACTGATGGCATGGCTGTCTTCATCAGTCTCATGTAAGTGGAGTGGTGGTCATTAGTCATGAGGGAGCACTAAAATGCTTGGGTATTCGTTACTCAGATCGAGTAAATCATAATGCTCTGGTGCTTGACCCAATTAACGAGTACAATGTAAGTCAATGGGAAACAAGCATTTTTCCAGAGGTCTGGAGGGGGGTCTAAAAATTGGTCAAATCGATGAAAACAGTGCTGAAATGACATGGGAAGCATATTTGAATCCCAGGTCACTGCTGTGAATAATGTTGTCAGAGTATTACACCACTTTTACGGACTGACAATAAAACACACAAAAACTAAGCTAAAATGGATTTTCCTGGAAAAAATGTTAAGAGACATTCTTTCCGTGGCAATGACTTGTATATAAGGCAAAATAAATAACCAAAAACAAAAATTCTCCCCCACACCTTGGGCTATGTTCACACATAATGTTTTGATGCGTTTTTGCACTTTTGCATTGCTATCAACGGTGAAAAATACACTCACCAGGAATGTAATTTTAACATTTTACTACCTTATCAGTCCATGTGGTATGTGAGACATGATCAGACACATCCTGTTTAATTTATGAAGGAGGGTCTTTGAAAGTGACAAAGCCTATTTTTACAGGCCCATCAGGCGGCCCTTACTATTGTTAGCGGGCCAGCAGACAGCCCTCACTATTGTTAGAGGGCCATCAGCTAGCTATGCTTTGCATAGTCGTATACTGCTACTGTCATATAACGTATCCATCTGAGGTGGTCAAATTTTCTTTTTTCTATCTATTCTGTAAAGTTTAAAATTTGGATGTTCAGCAGGCGGCCCTCACAATTTATGGATGCCCAGCAGGCGGCCCTCACAATTTATAGAGTGCCAGCAGGCGGCTTCCACTATTTTTAGAGGACCAGCAGGCGTCTTAGGGATAGATGAGACCAAGATAGAGCTTTTTGGTAAAGCACAACATTCAACTGTTTATTGTAAATAGAATGAGGCCTACAAATTAAAGAACAAAGTACTTACAGACAAATGTGGTGAAGGTTCAAAGATATTTAGGAGCTGTCTTGGTGCTCTCTGGCACAGGGTGCCTTGACTGTGTGCAAGAAATCATGAAATGTGAAGATTCCCAAAGGATTTTGGGTCGCACTGTAGTGTCCAGTGTCAGAAAGCTGGGTTTGCATCCTAGGTCATGGGTCTTCCTGCAGGACAATGACCCCAAAATTACTTCAAGAAGCACCCATAAATGGATGGAAACAAAGCACTGAAGAGTTCTGAAGTGGTAATTCCTTACATACCAAAGCTACAGAGAAACTGCGAATGGACACATTAAATCAGTAAATTTTGTTAACTTTTATACATTTCTGTCAAATTTTGAAAATTTATGCCAACTTTGATGAATTTCTGTCAACTATGATAAATTTCTGAGTACAGATCACCGTAAAAATTATGAATTGGTCAATGAGTGCATGGAAAAGATCTATTAAGTTAAGCACTGAGGAAGATATGTATGTGACCAGAATGAACACTCATTTCCAGCAGAGGATACTTAGCACCTGTCCCTATTGTAAAAGCAGCTAACAGCGATATCAATAGGGAATAAAATAGATTTTTTTGCAGCAGCAGCACACAGTATAAGGCAATAATCCCTGCCTGGATCCATGTAATATGCTATCTATACTGTGATAGCTCACCTGTGCACGAATTTCAGACAAGAGAGATAATATTGTAGAGTAAAAAATAGATTTTAACCAGCTCCGAAGAATTTTTTTTGGTACATTGCAATACCAAACTGGAGGAACGCAAGTAACCCTGCCTGTTTTGATGAATTTCTGAGTGTAGATTGTATTAAAAAACATGAATCAGTCAATAATTTTTGGAAAAAAGCAATGAAGTTATGGACTGTTATAGAGATGTATGCGACAAGAATGAACACTCATTTCCAGCTGATGATACATAGCACCTGTCCCTATTCTAAATGCAGCTAACAGTGGTATCAATAGGGAAAATAATTTTTTTTTGTTTGCATGCAGCAGCAAAAGTATAAGGCAATAATCCCTGTCTGGAAATGTGTAATACCCTATCCATAGTGCGATAGCTCACACGTACACGAATAAGAGAGGTAATATTGTAGAATAAAAAATAGATTTTAACCAGACCCGAAGGGTTTTTTGGGTAAGTGGCAGCACCAAATTATGGAGGTATTCAAGCAAAGCTGAATTTCTGAGCACAGACTATATTAAAAAACATGAATCTGTGAATGATTTTTGGAAAAAAGCAATCAAGTTATGGACTGTTATAGAGATGTATGCGACCAAAATGAACATTAATTTACAGCTTATGATATATAGCACCTGTCCCTATTCTAAATGCAGCTAACAGCGATAGCAATAAGGAATACAATAGACGTTTTTTTTCTTTTTCTTTGGTTGGCTGTAGCAGCATGGTGTATAATCAATAATCCCTGTCTAGATCCATGTAATACGCTATCCATACTGGGATAGCTCACCTGTGCACGAATTTCAGATAAGAGAGTCAATATAGATATAGAATCAATTTGAAATGGCCTTCCCATTATTAAGGAGTGAGTCTTCTATACTGTTATTGCGTATTCAGAAAGTGCAAGGGCTGCCAAGAATTATGACGCATTCCAATACCAATTTGAGGAGACAGTGAAGGGCCTCAGAAAAATTGTTTTAAAAATTATTAAGGAGTGGGTCTCCTAGACTGGTAATGCCCATGCACTAAGTGCATGGGCTGAAAAACATTTACCCCTGGGTGGTATACAAATATATTTTATAGAATGTTAGAGGTAGGCCTCTAAAAATATTTCCTACGGGCATCATAAACACCCTTAAAAAAAAATTGTGGGTGTTGCATGATGGTCACCCTGGTGATATTGTGATGGAGGATGAGGAGAAGGAGGAGAAGGAGGAGGACGACATAAAATAGATCAAATTCTGAAGCATATACCAATGTCTGGGTGTGAAGGGGTGCATGGGAATAGACACCTCCCCTTCCCCCAAAGAAACGCTGGATTTGAGTTTATATTTCACTGCTATCATCTGGTGGTGTTGAGAAGTCTGGTCCAATCCAGTCCTTGTTAATTTTGATAAGAGTCAGCCTGTCAGCATTTTCAGTTGACAGGCGAATGCGCCTATCAGTAATAATACCCCCAGCGGCACTAAAAACCTGCTCTGACAAAACGCTAGCGGCAGAGGTACTCCTTCAGCATCTTCCAAAACTTTTCCCTTCTTGTCAGGTACCCAAACATCAGGGCCTAAACACTGGGAGGGTCTGAGAAAACTGTCCCAGACCTTTGACAGTGTTCCTCTGCCTCTGCTGCATCTGGTTTGTGTCTCCCTCGTCTGTACTCCTTGGTTGTCCAAGAAATTGTGACCTCTGCGGCCAGCGTTGTCAGATGGTAATTTTTTTAATAATTCTTCAAAAAGGGCCTTCTGGTACTGCAACATCTTATTAGACCTCTCTGCCACGGGAAGGAGAGATAGAAAGTTCCCCTTGTAGCGTGGGTCTAGAAGTGTGACCAACCAGTAATTACTGTTGCCCAATATGCGTACAACGCGAGGGTCACGGGAAAGGCAGCGGAACATAAAGTCAGCCAGAGTGCCAGACTGCCAACAGCCAAGACTTCCCTATACACACCAAGAGGATACCTGTCCATGTTCTTCTCCTCATCCTCCTCCTGGTCCTCCTTGTCCTCCCCCCTCTTCAGGCCATCCACGCTGAACAGACGGTATGAACGTGGTGTGGATAGTACCGTCTGTTGCGCAGGAAACCAGCTCCTGTTCCTCCTCCTCCTCATTACCACCCAATCCTCATTAAGATGAGATGAGGCTGGGCTGTGTAGCATCACTCTGTATAGTTCCTTGCTCTATCTCATTGTGCTCCGCCTGTAAAGCCTCCTCTTTAATTGTTAGCAGCGAACATTTCAGTAGGCAGTGAAGCGGGATGTTGACACTAATTATGGCGTCATCGCCGCTCACCATCTTGGTCGAGTCCTCAAAGTTTTGGAGGATGGCACAGATGTCTGACATTCATTCCCACTCATCAGCTCTTATGTACAGAGGCTGACTGGAATACCGACGGGCGTGTTGAAGCTGGTACTCAACAACTGCCCTCTGCTGCTCACAAATCCTTCCCAGCATATTCAACATTGATTTTCAAAGTGTGGTGACACTGCACACCACTCGGTGACCTGGAAGCTGCAAACGCTACTGAAGCACTGCCAGGGCGGTGGAAGCTGTAGCTGACTTTCTGAAATGGGTATACACGTGGCGTACTTTCACAAGCAGCTCAGGCAGATCTGGGTAGGTTTTGAGAAACTGCTGAACCACTAAGTTAAGCACATGGGCCAGGCATGGTATGTGTGTGAGGTTGCCAAGCTTCAGAGCCGCCACCAGGTTCTGGCCATTGTCACACATGACAATGTCTGGTTGTAGGTTTAGCGGTGAGAGCCACAGATCTGCCTGCTCTGTTACAGCTTTCAACCACTTTGCAGTGGTGTGCGGTCTGTCACCTAAGCAGATTAGCTTCAGCAGAGCCTGTTGCCACTTGGCCAAAGCAGTGATGCAGTGCTTCCAGCTTGCGACTGATGTGTTCATTTCAGAGATGGAGGCTGAAGAGGAGGATGAGGTGCATGAGTTTTAGAATGTGGGGCAACCCTGATTGACTCAGAGCCCACAAATTTCGGCATCGGGAGGATGTGTTACAGCCCAGGGTCTGACTGGGTCCTGGCTTCCAAAATATTAACCCAGTGTGCAGTCAGTGAAATGTACCGTCCCTGGCCACAAACACTTGTCCAAGTGTCTGTGGTTAGGTGGGATATGTGCTTGTGTAAGGTAGAGATGGCACACCAGGAAAAATAGTGGCAGCTGGGGACCGAGTACTGAGGGACAGCCACCTCCATGAGGATGCGGAAAGCTTCAGTCTCCACAAGCCTAAAAGGCAACATTTCCAGTGCAAGCAGTCGAGAAATGTTGCAGTTTAGTATTGTCGACTGTGGGTGTGTGACTGCCTATTTGCGGTTGCATTCCAAGGAATGGGGTAGGGACAACTGAACTGGGACAAGGACGTGGATGTGGTTGCTGACGGTAGTGGTTGCAAGTGTGCAATGACAGGTTGAGGGTGGGAGGCATCTTTGCCTGCGTCATGGACAGGAGATTGGCGTGCACGCACAACAGCGGAACAGGCAGTGGTGTCACCCGCAGACATTGTTTCTGGACCCTGGTGTTCAGCCCAACTAGTCAGGTGCTTTGCTGTCATGTGCCTGAGCATGCTGGTGGTAGCCAGGCTGCTAGATTTGCTACCCCTTCTGATGCTGGCATGACAGATGTGGCAAATGGCTTTTTTTGAGTTAAATGGTCAGTCTTTAAAAAAGAGCCAGACTCTGGAAGACCAGTGGGACTGGCAACTTCCCTCATATTGATGCTTTGGGGAACAGTTGTCCGCCTTGTGTCTGTGGCCACCCCACTGCTTCTTCCTGCCTGTTGTGGTGCTATGGCTCCCTCTCCCTCTGTGCTGCTGTCCTTGCTATGCATGTGATCTTCCCAGGTTAGGTAAGTGATTTCGTTGTTCACCACCTCATCTTCCACGTACACACCCTGGGTCCCCTCCTGACTTTCTGGCAATTGTCTCATCATCATCCATCTCTTGCAACAGTAATTGCCTCTTGCAACTGTCGCCTTTGTGTGAACGTGGCTGCTCAAATATTTTGGCATCATTACATGCGATCATGAAGTGGACAGAGAGAGAGGCCAGAATCTATAAATGGAAATGCTAACGGCTCTTTAGAGTGTCCAAGTGTGGGATCACTTTTCTCCGAGCACTTGGCATGGTGGGAGGAAGGAAGGAGGATTAGGATGAGGAATATGTGGTCCAGACTCACGGCTACTGAGACTGGACCGTGTGGAAGACAGGGTGGTGGCGGCAAACTGACTGGAAGCATTATCTGCTATCCAACCAACAACCTTTTCACACTGGTCTGACTTCAAGAGTGGTGTTCCACGGCCCCCTGGAAAGTGGGACAGGAAGGTAGGTTAACATGATGTGTGTGCTTGTTGTGCTCCCTAAGCAGGCAAGTTTCATCTTGCCCATGGCCTCAGGCTCTGCGTGCACCATCAGCATCACATCCACTTCCATGTCCCTTACCCCACGCCTTATCCATTTTAAATGGAGTATAATATTTTCAGCTTGCAAAAAATGTCAGGATTATTACCGCAGTAATATTTGATCATGTCTGATGCCCAATTTTTAATGCAGTGGTGGTATAACAATGCTGTTGGTCAGCAACCAAGTATGGATATGTTTTGAACACACAACTGGCAGACTTTAAATGGAGTATAATATTTTGCAGCTTGCAAACAATGTCAGGATTATTACAGCAGTAAAATTTGATCACGTCTGATGACCAATTTTTTATGCAGTGCTCATATAGTGATGCTATTGGTCAGCGACCAAGTGTGGATATGTTTTCAATGCACAACTGCCACACTTTAAATAGAGTATAATATTTTGCAACTTGCAAAAGATGTCCGGTTTATAACTGCAGTAATATTTGATCACGTGTGATGACCAATTTTTTTTATGCAGCGCCGATATAGCAATGCTATTGGTCAGCGACCAAGTGTGGATATGTTTTCAACGCACACCTGGCAGACTTTAAATAGAGTATATTATCTTGCAGCTTGCAAAAACTGGCAGGGTTATTATGGAAGTACAATTTTTTTTCTGTTCTGATTATATACTTGTTTTAATGAATTGTGTCAATAAAATATGTGTCTCTTTTTAAACCATGATGACTCTGTTTTCCTCTTGTTAAATAATGTTACTTTTGAGTCGGTATTTGAGGGTGTTGGGGGGGACTCTGTTCCCTCGCCCATACTCAATTTCTAATATTTGGGCTATTTTGCTAATTATATTTATTTCTGTGGTGCACACAGTTTATTTCAGGCCCGCTATGGACTTTCGAGCCCGGGATGGAACCTGGCTCTTACAACTTATCGACGCATGCAAGGAGGACAATGATAGTAATGCAGGGGGGGGGTTTTGTATGAATGAACATACTAACAAATTTAAGGATCTCATTAGGAGGAGAATACGGCTGTGGTGGAATGTGGCTTTCCTAAAAAAATGTATTGAGAGGGGTCTCATACCCCGGGGTTTGAGAGTCCAGATTTTTCCATCCTTCAGTGTGGAGGACGACTCTATCAAGACTAGATGGGAGCAACATTCCAACACATGCTCAATTGGATACATGCACCTACTCATTGAGATGAACCAAAAATCTCTAACATTGATTGAGACCGAAATTGAGCAACTACAGCTCATATTGAAGAAAGAGATGTCCAATGAGTCTTTAAAAAAATTCAATGAAGACATCGAAATTCTAGCTCAGGAACTGGCTAATGAGGTCCAGTCGTTTAAATCCAAGAAATTTTCACGTGATTTACAAGACAAGCAATTACAACGTATGTACAAATGGGGACATTCAAATAAACGGTCTCGCCCTCAACAGAGAGGAGGCTCTCTTTCCAGATCAAGATCAACGTCTATGTCATCCACCACGTCTGTGGAGGATTCTCATGAAAAGACACTGTTTGTGGATGGTCCGAATGCTCTGGGACAAAATCCTAGAAGGGTCCAGACTCGACAGACTAGTAAAAATAAAGGTCCATCACAACAACGGGTGAGTGGGTCCCGGGGGGAGTTACAGGTTGTCAATTTGTCCTCCCACGTTCTCTCTGTAGAGCAGTTGGAGGTTCTAAGCAAGGGATTGTCTTTCTCTCCCACTAATGGTTTTAATTACTTTACAGCTTTAAAGGACCTTCACCTTTTTACACGTAAACTCATCCTCCATAAACTACACTCTAGGAGCATGGCACCTTGTAAATCCTGGAGTCCTGCGGAGCAGGAGGCAATTTCAAATTTGGAGGAACTGTTACGGGAGCAAGGATCTCTCCAACGAGATGGGTTACCCCCATGTGCAAGACCAAAATCCACGCGCTTTCCCCCCTTGTCCCTGTGCCCGGCTGTGGAAATTTTCTCTAAGCTTGTGTCCGAGGACTTTGGAAGGTTATCTACTTCCAGGAGATTTGATAATCTCACAGCATCACAACGGAAAGCAATTAGTACATTGCAGTCCTACAGTGACATTGTAATTAAAGCAGCAGACAAGGGGGGAAACATCGTGATTTGGCCTTGCACGAAATATGAGAGGGAAGCATTCCGACAACTAAAGGATGCTAACACCTATTCTAAACTCTGTTATAATCCTACCACCTCCTTCTCCGCAGCGCTCCAGATGATTCTGGCCAACGCCTGTGAGGGTGGGGTTATAGACAAGAAAACTGTGGAGGCCCTGACCGTCCGATTTCCAAAAACACCGACTTTCTACCTTTTTACCCAAGATCCACAAGGACCACGTCGACCCGCCGGGACGTCCGATCGTGTCGGGTCTGGGTGGCTTATGTGAACCTATATGTAGATTTATCGATTTCTACTTGAAGCCAATTGTTGAGACTTTGCCCTCGTATATTAGGGACACGGCGGACGTCCTTACGCGGGTCGATGGCGTCCTTCTGGATGGTGGGGTACTGCTTGTCACAGCAGATGTAGAAAGCCTGTACACCTGTATTGAGCATGCCACTGGTCTGGAGTCGGTCCGCCTTTTCCTCGGGGCGTCCGATTTGGGCGGCCCTTTGTGTGGACTGATCATCGAGCTCTTGCAATTTGTCCTGACCCATAATTATTTTTTGTTTAAAGATGCAGTATATCTGCAGAAACGGGGCACAGCTATGGGGGCGGCCTGCGCGCCCTCGAACGCTAACCTTTTCCTAGGAGCATGGGAAAGGTATATTTTTGGCGATGAGGGCGCGGGGGCCACGGACCAAATTTTATGCTGGCTCCGTTACATTGATGATATTTTGTTTTTTTGGCGAGGGACAGTGCAACAGCTCGACAAATTCATGGTCCAATTGAATCAGAATACATGGGGCATTAAGCTGACATATGAATTTCACACCACCAAAATTGACTTCCTGGATGTCGAGCTGGAGGTTGATGATGGGAGGTGCCTCCAGACCGACATTTTTAGGAAGTCTACGTCAGTTAATGCCCTAATACATGCTGATACGGCACACCATCCCACCACTATAAGGGCCGTCCCCGTCAGGCAGTTCCTGAGGGCGAGGCGGATCTGCTCCTCTGACCTTAAATTTGAGCGTCAGGCCGTGGACTTGAAGCTCAGATTTAAACAACGAGGGTACAGCAACAGATGTATCAAGTATGGATACGATAGGGCTAGGCGAACCCCACGCAACAACTTATTATATTCGAACACCATTAAAGGGTTGGAGACCGGACAAGTAAAAATTCGGTATATTTCTAATTATAACCATGAGTGGGAAAATATGAGGAGGATCATGACCAAGCACTGGGACATCTTGGCAACCGACCCCTCCCTGGGACCAATTCTTGGGGATCGTCCCCTTATGACCCCGAGACAGGCCAAAAATCTTAAAGACCTCCTAGTCTCGAGTCACTATGTTCCGATACAACCAAATCCTTTTGGTTCTCGTGGACCGACCCTCGGAACTTTTCCCTGCAGTCGTTGTCTTGCCTGCACCAATGTCGCGCGCAGCAACACGTTCACGTCCTCAGATGGCAACAGACATTTCAAGATAAGACACTATATTTCATGTGGCACTAGCAATGTCATCTATTATGCCATGTGTGATTGCCCCTTAATCTATATTGGACTTACATCCAGGGAACTGAGAATACGTGTGCGTGAGCATGTGCGCGACATTGGTGCGGCCAGGACAGCGACTGATGTCAACGAACTTAAAAGCATTCCCAGGCACTTTAGGGCTGTCCATAATTGCGACCCTCGCTGTTTCAAAGTGCGGGGGATAGACGTGATACATTTGGGTGCGCGGGGTGGCAATGTCAAAAAGGTTTTGGCGCAGGTTGAAGCTAAATGGATAGTGACACTTGGGACATTGTCGCCCCGTGGACTAAATGAGTCCCTCTCTTTCTCCTCCTTCTTATGACATTAAGTTATTTATAGTTGATCCTATATCATACAATGATCCCCTCCTCTCTACCCTCACTGTGCCCGAGGGATATACATGTTTAGTTTGGGGTTTATTTTTTGTTTTTGTTTTTAATTCATTCTTTATTTTTAATTTGTTCATATATTTTTTCAGCTTTTTTTCAGATAATGCATAACTTCTCTCTTTGCACCTTATTGGATCAATCTTTATTTATTCAAAATGATTGTGTGATGCAGATGCTCCATAGGAAATGAAGGATGGGATGACAGAATGATGGGAAAAAGACAAAGAAAAGGGCCACTGATGGACAAACTGTCATGGACATTGTGCTATAATATGAAATTTCCTGTGTAATTCCTGTTCCGTCTTTTCAGTCTTGTGCATATGTAATCTTTAGGCGAGTACTGCTGCCCTGTGACGTGGTGCGCATGCGCCGGCCTCCCTGCTGTTGGGCACGCCCCCAGCTGTCTGCATGACGTCCGTGCGCGGTCGGGCACCTCCGCTCTTTAGAGCGGCGTGCCCGTGCGTGCGCGGTGGTTTCTTGACGGCTTGGGGGCGTTGTCTGACGTGGGTCTCGACTGGCGCATGCGCCATTTTCGCGTCGCTGGGACACCCGTGCACGCCCCCATCACACGTGCGACTGGTCACGGGAGCGTTCACGTGATCGGCGCCAATGGTTCAAAAAGGTCTCTTTTCCCTACTACTGTCACCGCCCCTTGAGAAAGCGGCCCTAGCTGCCGCGAAACGCGCGTCGGGGACGCACGTGGTTTTTCTGGATTGCCCACTGACCGCCCACCACCACCCCTGGTAAGATATACATCTCCCTCATGCCCATTTAAGTGATACATCTCCTTTGGCACTCTGCTCAAGTATGTTTAAGAGGTCACTTCCCTCGCCTTTTTCTTGGTAGGAGTGGGGGGTAGGGGGAGGGAAGGGAATGTGTGGAGATGCTCTCCTATCTGCCTAACTCTGTACTAATACAAATATGCATGCTGCACTTTAATTGATAAGCTTGGCTTTGCTGCTTTTCTTCTTTTTTTGCAGTGCACTGTAGTAGTACGCCACCATGTGTCTGGTCTAATAATAGCTTATCAATCTTGACATGATGTTGTGCCCTATTTAAACAAATTTTAGGCCTATTACTTATATAATCTTTACTCTACTGGTCAAGAATCCTAGGTGTAGCGTTTTTCTACTTTTTTTGGAAAAACCCTTCTTTCCAGCTATAGAGTTGTGTTTATTCGATTGAGCATCTAGTATTGAGGCAGGTCCGTTTTGGCTAATTCGGATATTTCATTGTCCACCTTGCTTTTTACTTGCTTCTCATTTTTTTCTGTTCTGATTATATACTTGTTTTAATTAATTGTGTCAATAAAATATGTGTCTCTTTTTAAACCATGATGACTCTTTTTTCCTCTTTTTAAATAATGTTACTTTTGAGTCGGTATTTGAGGGTGTTGGGGGGAACTCTGTTCCCTCGCCCACACTCAATTTCTAATATTTGGGCTATTTTGCTAATTATAAGTAATACAGTGGGTACGGAAAGTATTCAGACCCCTTTAAATTTTTCACTCTTTAATTGCAGCCATTTGGTAAATTCTAAAAAGTTAATTTTTTTTCTCATTAAAGTACACTCTGCACCCCATCTTGACGGAAATAAACAGAAATGTAGAAATTTTTGCAAATAATTAAAAAAGAAAAAATAAATATCACATGGTCATAAGTATTCAGACCCTTTGCTCAGTATTGAGTAGAAGCACCTTTTGAGCTAGTACAGCCATGAGTCTTCAGGGGAATGATGCAACAAGTTTTTCACACCTGGATTTGGGGATCCTCTACCATTCTTCCTTGCAGATCCTCTCCAGTTCTGTCAGGTTGGATGGTGAACGTTGGTGGACAGACATTTTCAGGTCTCTCCAGAGATGCTCAATTGGGTTTAGGTCAGGGCTCTGGCTGGGCCAGTCAAGAATGGTCACAGAGTTGTTCTGAAGCCACTTATTTGTTATTTTAGCTGTGTGCTTAGGGTCATTGTCTTGTTGGAAGGTGAACCTTCGGCCAAGTCTGAGGTCCAGAGCACTCTGGAAGAGGTTTTCATCCAGGATATCTCTGTACTCTGCTACATTCATGTTTCCTTCAATTGAAACCGTCCTGTCCCTGCAGCTGAAAAACACCCCCATAGCATGATGCTGCCACCACCATGTTTCACTTTTGGGATTGTATTGGGCAGGTGATAATAATAATAATAATAATCTTTATTTATATAGCGCCAACATATTCCGCAGCGCTTAACAGTTCACAGGTTCATGTACAACAGTCATAAGTAACATAGCTAAAGATAATACAATAATTACAGCAAAAATAATGACGACCCTGCTCCTAAGAGGTTACAATCTACAATGAGGTGGGGGTGACACAAAGTACAGGAGCTTATTTACAATGATGGTTAGGGATATATAAGGGATAGATAAAGGCTGCATGAGCTCATCACCAGCCAGTATCTGTAGTGCTTTTTGGTTCGGTGGAGACTTATGTTTGAAGAAATCGGGAATGGGCTATAAGAATATAAAAGGACTTTGATTAGGGAACGTGATAGGCCGCCCTAAACAAATGTGTTTTTAGGGAGCGCCTAAAACTGTGTGAGTTGTGGTTCATCCTAATTTCTTGGGGTAGAGCATTCCAAAGAATAGGTGCAGCTCGGGAGAAGTCTTGAAGCCGGGAGTGGGAGGTACGGATTAGTGAAGATGTTAGTCGAAAGTCGCTTGCAGAGCGTAGAAAACGGGTAGGCCGATAAACAGAGATGAGGGAGGAGATGTAGGGGGATGCCACACTGTGGAGAGCTTTGTGGGTGAGAACAAGCAATTTAAATCGGATCCTATAATTCATGGGCTGCCAGTGCAATGACTGGCACAGAGCGGAAGCGTCTGAGTAACGATTAGCCAGATAGATGACCCTGGCTGCAGCATTAAGGATGGACTGGAGGGGGGAAAGTCTAGTGAGGAGGAGGCCAATTAAGAGAGAGTTACAGTAGTCAAGGCGGGAGTGGATCAGGGCAACAGTGAGGGTTTTTGTTGTTTCCAAGGTGAGAAAGGGGCGGATTCTAGAGATGTTCTTCAGGTGCAAGCGACAAGAGCGGGCAAGAGATTGTATGTGGAAGGTGAAGGAGAGATTGGTGTCAAACACAACGCCCAGACAACGCACCTGCTTGCTCAGCATTATTGTGGTGCCACACACGGAGAGAGAGATGTCAGATTTGGAGAGGTGAGTAGACGGCGGGAACAGAAGAAGTTCAGTTTTTGAGAGGTTGAGTTTCAGATAGAGAGCGGACATGATTTTAGAAATTGCGGCCAGACAGTCACTGGTGTTCTGTAATACAGCAGGGGTAAGGTCAGGGGATGAGGTGTATAGTTGTGTGTCATCAGCATAAAGCTGATACTGCAAACCAAATTTGGTGATGAGCAGTGCCTGGTTGTCTCCACACATACCGCTTAGAATTATCACCAAAAAGTTCTATCTTCGTCTCATCAGACCAGAGAATCTTATTTCTCATAGTCTGGGACTCCTTCATGTGTTTTTGAGCAAACTCTATGCGGGATTTGATATGTCTTGCACTGAGGAGAGGCTTCCGTCGGGCTACTCTGCCATAAAGGCCCAACTGGTGGAGGGCTGCAGTGATAGTTGACTTTGTGGAACTTTCTCCCATCTCCCTACTGCATCTCTGGAGCTCAACCACAGAGATTTTGGGGTTTTTCTTTACCTCTCACCAAGGCTCTTCTCCCACGATTGCGCAGTTTGGCTGGACGGCCAGGTCTAGGAAGACTTCTGGTGGTCTCAAACTTCTTCCATTTAAAGATTATGGAGGTGCTCTTAGGAACTTTGAGTAATTCAGAAATTCTTTTGTAACCTTGGCCAAATCTGTGCCACGCCACAGTTCTGTCTCTGAGCTCCTTGGGCTGTTCCTTTGAGCTCATGATTCTCATTTGGTCTGACATGCACTGTGAGCTTTGAGGTCTTATATAGACAGGTGTGTGCCTTTCCAAATCAAGTCCTATTAGTTTAATTAAACACAGCTGGACTCCAATGAAGGAGTAGAACCATCTCAAGGAGGATCACAAGGAAATGGACAGCATGTGACGTAAATATGAGGGTCTGAGCAAAGGGTCTGAATACTTATGACTATGTGATATTTCAGTTTTTCTTTTTTAATAAATTTGCAAAAAGGTCTACATTTCTGTTTTATTTCAGTCAAGATGGAGTGCAGAGTGTACTTTAATGAGAAAAAAAATGAACTTTTTAGATTTTACCAAATGTCTGCAATGAAACAAAGAGTGAAAAATTTAAAGGGGTCTGAATAATCTAAAAAGATTATTATCCCTTATATCTAGGGCTATTGATAGGAGTACCAGCAACAGAAAGAACGTGCAATGGACCCTATTCTGTACTATACCAGGTCTCCATAAACTCTGCCTAACTACTGCTATCAGCAGGATTAATATTCTTCAGAATGAGCCCTTACAAGGACTGTTAGTGTAGATTAATAATTGTGGTGTGGAATCCCTGTTTAAAATGAGCGCCAATTCTCTCCCTCGCTCAGCCGCAGCTCTCCCTACTCTGCCTGTTTGACGGGTAGACTGTCGGGTAGACATTCACTGTAATGCCACAACCAACATGGCTACGGCATTACAGTGGCTGTCAGGCAATCCCTGCATGGTAATTGGCTGCCTAATATGCGCCAAACATGCGGTGCGGGGACTCGAGCTCCCGCCCGAACATTAAAAAAAAATTCGCCGAGTAATGAGCATCTCGAGCACTGTGATGCTCGGGCGAGTAATGAGTAGTGACGAGCATGCTCGCTCATCACTAGTGGTTATGCTTGCTCGCTACTAGTGATGAGCGGGTAAGTTTGGTTAACCCTTTCGCCGAGTATACTCGGCCAAGCACCGAGTATTTATAGAATGCTCGGGCTCTACATGAAAAAACAGGCATTCCTCACATGTATTAAATCTGTCAAACGGTTGCAAATCATGTTCACGGAGCGACGAAAACTTAGAGCCCGAGCATTCTATAAATACTCGGTGCTCGGCCGAGTATACTCGGCGAAAGGGTTAACCGAACATACTCGCTCATCACTACTCGCTACTGCTCCATTCACAATAGTGACTAGGAAACCTCAGTTCTCAAGATTGGTGGTGTCCCAGTAGATGGACCCCCCAGCCATCATCCATATATCACCTATCCTGTAGATGTACATTGGCATCCTATATACTATACATGTGTACTGGATTGTGTATAATATACACTGCAGTGTGATTATCTACAATAAACAAAAAGCGGAGTTTATAGATGTCTTTCACACCAGCCGCTGTATCTGTAGCGTACACAGAGATGTTTGCATTACAAACACTGGGCATGTATCTATTATACAACAGGTTGTGCATGTACCTACGAGACCCGTGCACGGTGCGCCATCAATTAACTCTTCCTATCCCGCTCATTCCGCTTGTTCTCCTTCTGACCTTGGTTATGTAAATGCCATTATTTGCTTTTCATCTAGCTGGATTTTTATTTTTTTTTTTTAAGTTCAGGGGCAAGAGATTATACTTCACGTTCCCAGACATGGAAAACATGTCCCATATGGGGTTATTTTATTTAGGGAAGCGGATGAAGCATTAGGAAGTTGCCAAGCACAAGTGGACACATTCTACGAATTTTCTGCATTCAAGTTCATGAATTCACCCTGCGGATGTGTCTTTATTTTTATTTTTTTTTTCCTATCTTCTTCAAAGCAAAACCAGACGGAAAATCTGTCTGCCCCCACGCCCCTGGATTCTGTGGTTTTAACAATTGGGATCAATATGGAATGTATGAGAGAATTTCAGATGCCAAACAATGTGAATTGGAAGAACACAGCGATGGTGACTGATCGGTCACTACGTGACGACGGTTATAGTCCGGAGGACTCAGCCGATGGAAAAACATCTGCTAGATTTAAAGGGTTTAAGAGCCTCATGAAATGCTGTAATCAGCAGTTCACATCTGACAGAGCATCTGAAGGCCATAAAGTTCAGAAAGCAGCTGATAAAGCAAGTGGAAGCCCCATATCAAATGGGTAGAAGGCTGGTTAACTGCTGGTCAACCAGCTATGGCACGTACAAGATGTCTGCAATGTATTGCCAGGCAGAAAATTATTCCTACATCTAGAACTTAACAAATTAGTTACAATACGGCAAATAAAATATATTTTACACCTAACAGTGACTATTGCAGCAATTAGACGAGGTCAAAGCAGAACAAACATGGTTTGACTCAGAGGTGATGTCCTCTCTGACGACCCAGACCATTATCACGACTTCTCCCTGCCAAGAGACTTCAGAGTTTTCTGGCCAGTTTTTTTTCTGGTTTGTCACTTTTGCCATACATATTTACGCTAAGCCTATGAATATAATACCACTATTCACTGTTCTATCTAGTGTTATATATTGTGCCCTCTGAACAAAAAAAATGTACCCCCTTGAGTATATAATTAGTCACGATGTGTTATTTAACTTTAAGATGACCCACAACTTGCTTCTATAATAAAACAAGAAACGTACCTTCTAACCCCATTCTTTCAGCTCTGGCCCTAGTTTCTGTGAAGGCACCAGCCAGAATGACACAGGCAGTGTAATGTCATCATTGCTTCAACTGTGTCGTAGAGAGGATGCCAAGTGATGAGGCATAGAGCCGGGAAGGGCTACCACATTAATTTGCAGCACTTTTTAAGGACACACACAATTTATTACAAGGAAAGAGGAACAATTTGTCATCCCGCTTCTCCCCTGTTCTATAAACAGGCTAATATTTTGGCAGATTATTCTGGAAAAGTATGGAGAACCTGCTGAATTCAACCTATGTGATAGGGCCTGTCCATGAAGAAATGTATCCTTGGGATGGAAGTTGGATCATGTCTTGGTTTATCAGCATGAGAACTGGGAAAGGATCTTCTGAAGTTATAAAAGGTGCCTCTAAAATCTACAGTGCCAAAGGGGTTTGGCACAGAAAAGCCAGAGCATTGTCACAAAGAGACAGTCAAAGAACTAGCTCAAATAGAATGTCTCCTAGTCTCAATGGGACTTTACCCTGGAGAGTAGCAAGCTCTGAGAGACTGTGTGGGCAATGTGAGACTTCAGCACTGTTATGAGCCAGAGCTGAGATGGTCTTGTGGCGCCCCTGAGGGTTCAGTCACCACAGGGGTACTACACCTCACCCAGAGGTGTGGTATCTCCTTCTCTCAGGTAAGGAGGGAGTGCTGCCCGGAACCCCAACACCTGCATCCAACACTACACTGCTCCAGGCCGGCTGGAAGGGCAAGATGCATGTGCACAGCTGCTGAGCCCTGACCCTGGCTGGAGTGGGGGGAACCCAGAGGTAGGGGGAACCAGTAGTGGGTGTGGGTGGAGCAAGTAGTTTGAGGGAGCACCATAGTAGTAGGTATATAAAGGGGAAGCCATCTTAGGTTGGCAGTTGAGTAGTTGAGAAGAGAGTGTCAGTCAGACAGGGAGCAGAGTCTCTTTAGGAGCTCTGCTCCACAAGTAGGGCCCAGTCCTAGAGGCCCAGGTGGGGAGCAGAGGAGTAGGCTCCGTTCTAAGAAGGGATCCTAGGGGGTACGGCGAGTGCAGGACGGCACCCGTACGCTCCGCATCTGTCAGAAGACAGAGGGATTGTAGGCCGCAAGAAGGGGACCGGCCCCTGGTCCAGCCGTGTTACTCCAGGTCTCGGCTGGGAAAACCGGAGGCTTCTGGCTTTCATAGTCCAGTTGCTGAAGCCTCATTCTAATCCCCGTGAGGGTCAAGCAGGTCCGGGAACTCCGATGAGACAGGAGGGACTTCAGAGCACCCGAGCGGGATTGAGAGTGGGAAGCGCAGGGCAGGAGGGAGAAAGACCCAGCGTGAAGACGGTCTAGTTAGGAACACGAGAAAGTGGGGTTCAGCCAGGTACTCCTGATCTGCCTGAGGAAGTGCTGAACCCCTGCCTGATGAATGCAGCGCGACGTGGGAGGCCGACAACTGTACAGTGCACCAGTTGAACTGTCATAAGAACTGTGAGTAAAGACTTGGATGACTGCACCGCACTGCCTCCGTCCCTTCTTTCATCTGCGCCATCTTTCCCTCCCTGCACTACAACGCCCAGCGCAACCAGCAACTTCTACACTGCCCTGGAGCCAGCTCTACCTGTGGAGAGCCACACCATCCCTGCTGCCGTAACACCAGCTCCAGAGGACTGCTCCGCAGCGGCGGCACCATTTAGCCGCAATCCACAGGTGGCGTCACGAACACTTAAAATCACATATAAATATACCCCCCTTTTACTGACCGCCCTGGGTCACAGACCGGGCCAGCTACCGTGATATCCCCCAGCAACCAGAGGCCCGGCTGCCGAGTACCCCACGACCCAGGGGGCGCGTCAGTCTTACTATGTGAAAGATTAGCCTGTTTGGAACCAACTTTGAAACTTTGTGTGGGCAGTGTGTGATTTTGGCCTTGAGAAGAGGTGCAAATTAGAATGGGCTGTCTGAGACTTCAGCCTGGAGAGAAAATGACTTGTTCATGGTCTGTAAAGTGGCCTATAGTTCCAGTGCTGATATATCAGTGGGCAAGAGTTTAGACTAAAAAATTCTTAAAAGATAAGTCAAGTTGTTAGATAGATGGATGTTGGCCAAATTATAGTTCGGCTGATCGTATAGCTGGCTACTGTCTCACATGGCTGTCCCATACAGAGGAGTGCTCCTGTGCTCTTTCTGAGAGGGCTACTGCCAATTCAGACTTGTTGGATCCTTATCACCCCCGACATCGTCTAGGGGGAGGGTTGGGGGGGAGGGGGAGAGTGTAGACCATCATAAATACTAGACATTCATGTGTATGGAGATCTTCACCCATGTCCTTTAAGGAAATTTATCATTCCTTCTATACCAGCAGTCATAATGCTACTCACTTGGGAGCGACATGAGGTATCACAGGAACCGTTTCTATTTAAAAGTCCATCTGGTTTATTGCAGTCCTCATAAATCAATTCACAGGAAACTCCAATACAGTTCTTGTCCAGCTCAAAGTACAACAAAAGCAAAGAGTCCATACAATAGTGCTTGTTAGCCCGCCTGGCTTAGAGTCCAACTTCTTAGATCTTTAGCAAAGGCACTCAATCCAACAGATCTGAACACCTCCAAACACACAGCCATGTGTGAGACAAACAGGTCTCAATTTACAAAGTGAACCTCACCCAGGGGTGGAGATATGGTGAGCAGCCATCTCTCCCAACTATTCAGCTGCTAACAGTCAAGCGGTAACCCCTTTTAGTCCTATATGTGCTAAAGCATTTCTCAAGGTTTATCTCCCATCCACTAGATGTCCTACAGCCACCTTATATACCTCCCCCTCTGCCTAAAGCTGTGGGCTTGGAACCTTCTTCCACTAGTTATGGGATTCTTGAGAGGGCTATGTTCCACATGGAAGTGGAAATCTTGCAGGGCTATAAACCAACAGGTAACCCAAATGTTTTTCCCCTTATTCTCGCTCATACACCTGAGTGGGTCATGGTTGGACACTAATTAAAATTTTCACCCTTATATATAGTATAATAATGTGTCCACTGTCCACTTTATGGTCAAGCATTCCCTTTCTACAATGGAATAATTTTTTTCACATGATGACAGTTTCCTACACAGGTAGAGAACAGGATGCTCCTCTCCGTGTATCTCTTGAGAAACTCCTCTCCTAATCCAATTTCTGATTTGTCTGTTTGTAGTACAAATTCCTTCTTAAAGTTTGGGGCAACCAGAACCGGCTGCTTACACAGACCTACTTTTAGTTCTTGAAAGGCCATTTCCGCCTTCAACATCCATTCGGCAATGACTGATTTTGTCCCCTTAAAGATGTCTGTCAGGGGTGCGGTCACCATGGCAAAGATTGGAATGAACCTCCTGTAGTAGTACCTGTCACGGGTGTGTCAGATGTGACAGACAGTCGCCCTGCAGTTTGAGATCTCTTTGTTTGGCATTACAGACACTTTTTTAGATCTGTCTCACTCTAGGACCCAGCGGCTACCTCCCACTTGCTAATTGACACCCAGGCTTGGGTGTTTAAATACTTCCTGTTTGCTATAGGGAGGTGCCGGTGATATTTACATGTTTCCTTGTGAAAGCTTGGAGCTCGTACTGTTCTTACTTCCTCTCTGGTGCTAAGAGGACGTGTGTGCTTTCTCTCTGAAATCGGCTCAAGCTAAGTTACTTTCCCCCGTGTCTGTCTACCTTGTTGTCTTTAGTTGTTAGTGGGGACTGACTAGTGCTCACCCCCCCTTCCCTAGCCAGAGCCTAGCTCTAGGGAAATACAGGGTTTTAGGTTCCTGTGCGGCGATTGATGCGGAACCAATATAGGGACGTTAGGGGAGATAGGGTGATATCAGATCAGCCTAGGAGGTCTCCCCTCCCCTTTCCCTAGTGTCTGGGCTCCCTTCCCCTCATCCCCTTGTTTTGCATTTAGTCTTTCCCCCACCTTGATTGACAACAGGAGAGAGGGAGAGAGAGGACCCCGCTGACCATAAGAGCTTACACTCTACAGGAGAGAGAGAGGACATCGCTGACCATAAGAGCTTACACTCAGTCTTTCCCACACCTTGTATGACAGTACCCCACGATTCCCAGAAAGGCCCTAACTTGCTTTTTATAGAGTGGTTTCAGCCAGTCCTGGATTGCGTCCACTTTATTGATCTGGGGTTTAATTTTGCCTCTACCTACTACATATCCAAGATATTTGGCCTTGTCTTTCCCCATGGCACAATATTTTGGATTTATAGAGAACCCCACCTTCCTGAGAGCATCAAACACTGCCTGGACTTTTCCCAGATGACTTCCCCAATCTGGACTGAAGATTACAATATTGTCCAGGTATGCCACAGCGTAATTCCTATGGGGAGCAAGGATCCGGTCCATGTCCCTCTGGTAGGTGGCCGAAACTCCCTGAAGTCCGAACGGCATCCGGACATATTGGAAGCAACCGTCAGGCGTAGAGAAAGCTGTCTTCTCCTAGACTTCTTGTGACATAGGGATTTGCAAATATGCCTTTCTTAGATCCAAGGTGGTTATGTACCTTGCCGACCTAAATCTCTTGATCAGTTCATCGACACGCGGCATCGGATAGGCATCGAACTTGAAGACTTCGTTCAGCTTCAGATAATCATTACAGAATCTCCATTCTCCATCGGGATTTGGATCAAGGACAATCGGGTTAGACCACCCGCTGTTAGATTCCTCAATGACTTAGAGATTCAGCATACGTTTCACTTCCTTGAATATCAGTTCTCGGCGGGCCTCTGCAATTCGGTAGGGCTTCTAATTCACCCTCACATGGGGTTTCATAAGAACCTTGTGTTCTATGACATCTGTATACCCTTGCAAATCTGAGAACAGGTCTTGGAACTGCTGAAACAATTCCTCACATTGCTGTTTTTTGGCCTTCGACAGTGTCTTGGTTATTGTGACGTCTTCAATGTCCTCTTCTGGCTTAACAAGAAAACATGTAGTTTCAACGGGGTCTCTGTCTTACCCTGCCTTGATGGGTAGTGGCATGAGGGAATTTCAGAAATGAGCAGTGGGGGCGGTAAACTGGCAAGTGGGACAGGACTTGCAATACCTTAGGATTTCTCTGTGACATCCGAGCCAATAGAACCTCCGCATGACTGTTTCTTGGGTTTTGTCGACATCCAAATGGCCACCCAAGATATGTGAATGGGCCATGTCCAATACCCTCTATCTATAGGGAACTTGTCCAAACAATTGTTCCAGTATTTCCTCTTTGAACTCAGTAACCCGCTACAATACATCCCCACTCATCATAGAATAAGGAAAAATGGTGTCAGACCCCCGCATCTGTGCAATGCCATTTATAACGGTTACCTTATTGAACGCTGCTTGTAGCGTTAGGTCCCCATGTCGGGTGGATCTAAACTTTTTTCTGGCCACCCCTATCTCAGAAATGTTGGCCTCAGAGGATACTACCATCTCATCTCCCACCATTACACAAAAGGGAAACCCATCAGGCTCTGGAGTTGGTGAGACTTGTTTAGGGACAACCCGTTTCTTACCCGAGCAATCAAGGTCTCCACCCCTCCCCCATAAGTCCCAAAACAACACAAAGTCTCGGCTTTTGATAATTGGGTGCAATAAATCCTGGACCATGCCAACCTCATGGGACCCAGTACCTTGGGCTGTCTCAATGACCACTTTGGTCACCGGATAGTCTTTAGCATCCCTGTGAATGCAGCGGACACCCACCTTCTTCCCAGGGATCAATTGGAGAGGAGGTGAGGCTGTCACAAGGGTCACCAAACTCCCTGAATCTAGTAGTTCAATCATTTGCAGACAATTCACTTTTACAGGACAAACTTGGGGCCCCTCGCCTGGTGGACAGTACATACTGAAAGCCGGATAAGCATAGAATGAACACCGGTGTCCCATGCTACTGTCCATTTGCTCGGTGGTCAGGGGCAATGGGCAGCTATATGACCTGTGCCGTGGCATCTCCTGCAAATCACATCCCCCGATGAGATCCTTGGCATGATCTCTGCCGCCCCCTAAGACTTTGGGAGCCCCACCCCCTTTTTAGCATCCACCCCCCAGTATGAAGTGGGTTGCCTCCCCAAGGAACCGTTGACCCCAATACCTTTCGATCAGTCCAACCAAGACATTAACATTCCGGGGATCTCCCTGGGCAATCCAAGTCTGCATCAGGCTCGGAAGGTAATGCACAAACCGGTCCATTACATCTCACTACACTATTTTCGCTCGGGTAGAGGACTCTGGCTGCAACCATTTTTGGATGAGGTGCAGCAGATCAAACATTTGGGAGCGAGGGGTTTTGTCACGGTGATATGCCCAGTGGTAGACCCATTGTGCTCTGACCAAAATTAACATTTTTAATTTCGCATAATCTGTAGCAGCCTGTAAGGCTAAATCATAGTAGGCCTTTTGTAGCTCCCCCGTTAAGTATGGTGCCAGGCTTTCCGCCCACTGCTCTGGCAGGAGTTTCTCCCCATCAGCGACCCTTTCAAAAATGGTTAAAAAGGGCTCTCTATCATCACCCAGGATCATTTTCTGCATGGCTTTCCTCTCCGCCTTCTGGATAGAAAACTCATCTGACCTTGGAGTTGGGGCTGCCCCATTCCACGAACCATGTCTGAGAGTAATTTAATCTGCTGCTGCTATCGGTCCTGTTGATGGTGCTGTTGCTGCTACTGCTGGAGCTGTTGCATAAGCAGCTTACTTATCTCCTGTTTTGCTAGCTGTTGTTGCTGTAGCTGTTACTGGTGCTGCTGTTGGGCTTACACCAGGTGTTTAATCAGGTTTTCCATGCTGTTTGACATTGTTCTCTGGCTCACCCATGACATGAGGTACTTCTGTAGCATTCACACGTGTTCCCTGGGAAAGCTCCCCGCACTTCTAACACCAAATGTAACAATGCTACTCATTTGGGAGTGATATGAGGTATCACAGGAGCTGTTTCTATTTAAAAGCCCAGCTGCTTTATTGCAGTCCTCATCAGGGTCGGCGTCAGCACCCTGTGCACCCGGGCAAGTGCCAGGGGCCTGAGTAAGAGGGGGCCCACTCGTCGTCAGGGACCCTGGCACGCTATGAGGCTGGTGAGTCGGGGAAGCCCGGTGCCAGCTCCCACGAATGGACCCCCGCTTTGCTCAGGGTCCCAGCACTTGCAATACTTACCTCCCCCCGTGCCACCGCAACTCCGGCATCTTCCACATCTCCTGACACTGATGTGTCAGGGCAGAAGGCGTGATGACATCACTACAGCAAGCCCTCTGCTCTGACACTGCAGAGAGCCAGAAGACACTGAGGAGTTCTGATCTGCCACCAACGAGGAGAGGTGAGTATTTCTTTTTAATGTATGGAGCTATGTATGGGGCACATACTGATTGTGCCCCATATACAGCTCCAATCAGTATGGGCCCCATATATACAGTTGTGCTCAAAAGTTTACATACCCTGGCAGAATTTTTCCTTTCTTTCTTTCAGAGAATATGAATGATAACAAAAAAACTTTTTCTCCACTCAGTTATTGGTTGGGTGAATCCATTTATTGTCAAACTACTGTGTTTTCTCTTTTTAAATCTTAATGACAACCAAAAACATCCAAATGACCCTGATCAAAAGTTCACATACCCCAGTTCTTAATGCCGTGTATTGCCCCCTCTAACATCAATGACAGCTTGAAGTCTTTTGTAGTAGTTGTGGATGAGGTTCTTTATTTTTTCAGATGGTAAAGCTGCTCATTGTTCTTGGCAAAAAGCCTCCAGTTCCTGTAAATTCCTGGGCTGTCTAGCATGAACTGCGTGCTTGAGATCTCCCCAGAGTGGTTGAATGATATTGAGGTCAGGAGACTGAGATGGCCACTCCAGAACCTTCATTTTGTTCTGCTGTAGCCAATGACAGGTTGAATTGGCCTTGTGTTTTGGATCATTGTCATGTTGGAATGTCCAAGTACGTCCCATGCGCAGCTTCCAGGCTGATGAGTGCAAATTTGCCTCCAGTATTTGCTGATAACGTGCAGCATTCATCTTTCCTTCAACTTTTATCAAGTTTCCTGTGCCTTTGTAGCTCACACATCCCCAAAACATCAGCGATCCACCTCCGTGCTTTACTGTAGGAATGGTGTTCCTTTCATTATAGGCCTTGTTGACCTCTCTCCAAATGTAACGTTTATGGTTGTGGCTAAAAAGTTCAATTTTGGTCTCATCACTCCAAATTACCTTGTTCCAGAAGTTTTGAGGCTTGTCTCTGCTGTTTGGCGTATTGTATGTGAGGTACTTTGTGGCATTTGCGCACTAATGGCTTTTTTCTGGCGACCAGACCATGCAGCCCATTTTTCTTCAAGTGCCTCCTTATTGTGCATCTTGAAACAGTCACACAGCTAGTTTCAGAGAGTCCTGAATTTCAGCTGATGTTATTTGTGGGTTTTTCTTTGCATCCCAAACAATTTTCCTGGCAGTTGTGGCCAAAATTTTTGTTGGTCTACCTGACCATGGTTTGCTTTTTACAGAGCCCCTGATTTTCCGTTTGTTAATCACAGTTTGAACGCTGCTGACTGGCATTATCAATTCCTTGGATATTTTTTTGTATCCCTTTCCTGTGTTATACAGTTTAATTACCTTTTCCCGTAGGTCTGTTGACAATTCTTTTGCTTTCCCCATGACTCACAATTCAGAAACGTTAGCGGCTGGATGAAAGATGCAAGAGTCTGTCTGGATCGCAGAAACTCACTCAGCTTTTATGCACACACACTGATTACAAGCAAACAGGTCACAGGTGAGGATGTTACCTTTAGTAGCCATTCAAACCCATTTGTGTCAAATTCTGTGCATGTTAACAGGCCAAAATCACCAGGGTATGTGAACTTTTAATCAAGGTCATTTGAATGTTTTTGGTTGTAAGATTTAAAAAGAGAAAGCACAGTAGTTTGACAATAAATGGCTTCACCCAACCAATAACCATGAGTGGAGAAAAGGTTTTTCTGTTATCATTCATATTTTCTGAAACAAGGCCAAGAAAGGAAAAATTCTGCTGGGGTATGTAAACCTTTGAGCACAACTATAGCTCCATACTGTATGGAGCTACATATGGGGCCCATACTGTATGGAGCTACATACGGGGCCCATACTGTATGGAGCAATATACAAGGCCCATACTGTATGGAGCAATATACAAGGCCCATACTGTATAGAGCAATATACAAGGCCCATACTGTATAGAGCAATATACAAGGCCCATACTGTATGGAGCAATATAAAAGGCCCATACTGTATGGAGCAATATACAAGGCCCATACTGTATGGAGCAATATATAAGACCCATACTGTATGGATCATTATATGGGGTAATATATGGGGCCCAAACTGCATGGAGCAATATATGGGGTCCATACTGTATCGAGCATTATATAGGGTCCATTATTCTTTATGGAGCATTATATGGGGCCATTTATTCTGTATGGAGCATTATATGGGTCCATTATTCTGTATGGAGCATTATATGAGGCCCATTATTCTGTATGGAGCATTATATGAAGCCCATTATTCTGTATGGAGTATTACAGTGCTGGCCAAAAGTATTGGCACCCCTGCAATTCTGTCAGATAATACTCAGTTTCTGCCTGAAAATGATTGCAATCACAAATTCTTTGGTATTATTCTCTTCATTTAATTTGCTTGCAAGGAAAAAACACAAAAGAGAATGAAGCAAAAATCAAATCATTGATCATTTCACACAAAACTCCAAAAAAGGGCCGGACAAAAGTATTGGCACCCTCAGCCTAATACTTGGTTGCACAACCTTTAGCCAAAATAACTGCGAACAACCGCTTCCGGTAACCATCAATGAGTTTCTTACAATGCTCTGCTGGAATTGTAGACCATTCTTCTTTGGCAAACATCTCCAGGTCCCTGATATTTGAAGGGTGCCTTCTCCAAACTGCCATTTGAGATCTCTCCACAGGTGTTCTATGGGATTCAGGTTTGGACTCATTGCTGGCCACCTTAGAAGTCTCCAGTGCTTTCTCTAAAACCATTTTATAGTGCTTTTAGAAGTGTGTTTTGGGTCATTGTCCTGTTGGAAGACCCATGACCTCTGAGTGAGACCCAGCTTTCTCACACTGAGCCCTAAATTATGCTGCAAAATTTGTTGGTAGTCTTCAGACTTCATAATGCCATGCACAAGGTCAAGCAGTCCAGTGCCAGAGGCAGCAAAGCAACCCCAAAACATCAGGGAACCTCCGCCATGTTTGACTGTAGGGACCGTGTTCTTTTCTTTGAGTGCCTCTTTGCTTTTCCTGTACACTCTATGTTGATGCTTTTTCCCGAAAAGCTCTACTTTTGTCTCATCTGACCGGAGAACATTCTTCCAAAACGTTTTAGCCTTTCTCAGGTAAGTTTTGGCAAACTCCAGCCTGGCTTTTTTATGTCTCGGGGTAAGAAGTGGGGTCTTCCTGGGTATCCTACCATACAGTCCCTTTTCATTCAGACGTCGACAGATAGTACGGGTTGACACTGTTTACCCTTGGACTGCAGGGCAGCTTGAACTTGTTTGGATGTTAGTCGAGGTTCTTTATCCACCATCCGCACAATCTTGCGTTGAAATCTCTCGTCAATTTTTCTTTTCCGTCCACATCTAGGGAGGTTAGCCACAGTGCCACGGGCTTTAAATTTCTTGATGACACTGCGCACGGAAGACACAGGAACATTCAGGTCTTTGGAGATGGACTTGTAGTCTTGAGATTGCTCATGCTTCCTCACAATTTGGTTTCTCAAGTCCTCAGACAGTTCTTTGGTCTTCTTTCTTTTCTCCATGCTCAATGTGGTACACACAAGGACACAGGACAGAGGTTGAGTCAACTTTAATCCATGTTAACTGGCTGCAAGTGTGATTTAGTTATTGCCAACACCTGTTAGGTGCCACAGGTAAGTTACAGGTGCTGTTAATTACACGAATTAGAGAAGCATCACATGATTTTTCAAAGGGTGCCAATACTTTTGTCCACCCCCTTTTTTGGGTTGGGTGTGGAATTATATCTAATTTGGCTTTAGGACAATTCTTTTTGTGTTTTTTTCATTAAAGACAAATTAAATGAAGAGAATAATACCAAAGAATTTATGATTGCAATCATTTTCAGGAAGAAACTGAGTATTAACTGACAGAATTGCAGGGGTGCCAATACTTTTGGCCAGCACTGTATATGGGGTTCATTATTCTGTATGGAGCATTATATAGGGTCCATTATTCTGTATGGAGCATTATATGGGGTCCATTATATGGGGTCCATTATTCTGTACGGAGCATTATATGGGTTCCATTATTTTGTATGGAGCAATATATGGGGCTCATTATACTGTAGTAATAATTATATATGGGGCTCATTATACTGTATGAAACATTATATTGGGCTCATTATACTATATTAAACAATATATGGGGCTCATTGTACTGTTTGAAACAATATATGGGGCTTATTCTGTACAAAGAAATATATGGGGTGCATTATTCTGTTCGGTTCATTATATGGGGCGCATTATTTTGTATGAAGCATTATACGGGGCTCATTATACTGCATGGAGGGCTATGTGGTGCCCATAATACTGTATGGAGGACTATACTGTCCGGTCTGCACTGTGCCCTGCGAGGATTCGGCGGTTTCTGAGCTATTGCAGAATTTACAAAAGATATTACTCATGTAATATAAGAAGTAAGTGAAATATTTTGCATTGTACTATCCCTATATTTCGCTGCCGTATCTGTGCATCATGGATCGTGGTATGTGTTAAAGGGGTCCACTGTGACTTTCACCCGGGGCCCATGAAAATATGGAGCCGGCCCTGGTCCTCATAACCACATCACAGGAAACTCAAGTACAGCCCTTGACTGGCTCAAGGTACAACATAAGCAAAAAGTCCATAGAATCGTGCTCTTTAGCCCGCCTGGCTTAGAGTCCAGCTTTTTAGTTCTTTAGTAAAGGCACTCAATCCAGGAGATCTACACACCTCCATACACACAGCCATGTATGAGACAAACAGGTCCCCATTTACAAAATGAACCCCACCCAGGGGTGGCGATATGATGAGCAGCCATCTCTTCCAACTCTTCAGTTGCTTACAATCAACGGTCATGGCCGATTAACCCCTTTTAGTCCTATATGTGCTAAAGCATTTATCCAGGTTTATCTCATCCACCAGGTGTCCTGCAGCCACCTTACACAGTTTTATGGCATAAAAATGTTGCGAAATTTGTTGTAACATTTTGTCTTTTTCTGCCAGCCCTTTTACTTCTTAAAAGTGGGTAGAGCTTGCACTTTTTGAGCTGTGTAGGGTGTGGTACTCACTCAGCCATGTTAGAGGTAGGCACAGGACACTGTCTCTTTAAAAACGTCCTAGGCAGGTTTATTATCCCTTCATAATTCGCACTTTTAGAAGTAAACCAAAAGACAGCCTTGTCCGGCACAGAGTAACAAAAACAGAAAATAAACAGTCCATACAATATGGCAGGTTCACCCGCTCACGGTCAGTGTCTTTTAGCACAGACACGCTGGAGGTCTCCACACCTCCAGCCACAAACACTGAATGAGACACTCTGTCTCCATTTGAATTAAAAGACACACGCCCTGGGGTGGGGACATGTAAGCAGCCTATCCCACCCATGTCTTATGACCGCTCGTAAAACCGGCCCTGATACACCCTATTAACTCTCTCAGCACTACGTGTGCTGGAGCATGTTTTCCCCGGGTTTACATCACGGAAGCTGCCAACCTCAGTGATACATATCTCCCCTCAAAGACCTGTCCGGCAGCCATCTTATAGCTGGTACAGTCACTTTTGTAAAACGTGGTGGGGCTTAGCAACATAGTGATATGAGCATCAACCATGAGAAAAATGTACTATAATTGAAGTGAAAAAATTGATTTATACTGGCAGAAATCTAGGCCATTTATGAGCTCCCTGCCCTACCACTCAATTCTTTAAAGTCACAGACTGCTTTAGACTTCCCCACCCACCGGTCCTGCTGCAGTGAGTGCAATGACATCCCCACACTGCCTACATTTGGCAAAAAAATGGAGAGAAGGGGACAGATCTGAGACTTAGGATTAAGCTTTGTTCACACCTGCATATTGATTTCTGTATCCATTTTAGATACAAAGAAGTGGCGTTCATGTGGAACACAGATCAGTTACAAGATGGGTGCACGCAAACTGATCCAGAAGGGTGAAATGACTTTAATGTGGACCATCCAGACTCCATATAGTGTCTGTGTTTTGAATGCAACAAAAAGTGCAGTATTCAGAACTTTTTGTTAAAAAAAACAACAATGCAAAATCAAAACCAGACAAAATCCATTATAGTCCATAAGACACTTCTGCATCCGTTTTTAAACAGATCAAAATTCCACATGAATTCTGTTTCTTTGTTTTTTTAATGGGGCATTGTTACTTGTAAAAAGGCAGTAAAGAGGCATTATTATGCAGTATGTGGGCATTATTACTATGTGGGGCAATATGAGGAGCCATTACAGTATTCGGGCACTAAATTCACTATTACTAGGTGACAAAACATGGCACACTTATGGTGTTGTGCATAATTGTCATCTAGGGCACTGTAGTTTTCAGGATGTTGCCGTTTTGGCACTATATTTTGGGGGTAATTAGTATTACAGCAATGACAATATTATTTGTAAAGTACATTATTTAGGGCATTGTGAAGCACAGAGGGTATAGTAATAGGGATAAATGGGGCAGCACAAGGCAAAAAATATAAGTAGAGGGGTAGTTTGCATAGGTTCGAAATAAGTGGAGATGGGGCTAGAAATGGTAGAAACCAAATGTGTTGCTATCCTTGTGGACAAGTCGAGGTTGGAAGATGTCATCATGGCGGTCTGGGCCAGATGGAAAACACAAGAAAAGTGAATGATTCGAAAAAAAAAAAAAACAGCACTTGTGAGTCACCTGATTTAATTCCACTGTCATTTCTTATGGTGCACAGAACTGGTACCTACTAGTAATGGGCCAGCGTGCTCGTAACTGCTCAATACTCGATCGAGCACTTGGGTGCTTGATCAAGTAACAAGCAGTTTCGATTAACACGTGGTGCTCAATTGCTCAGGTCCCTGTAATAAGCTCATTTGAATCTAAACCCCGCGCCGCACTGAAGCCAGGAATTCCCATGCTGTGAGCACAAGGACTCCTCTGTCAACCGGACTCTTTGTGAGCACTCTCTCTCATTTACATCAGCCAATCATATGTCCCTGCAGGGACCGGAGCATCATTCTCTCTCTCCTACCCGGCCATTGAGTACAGGTCTCCCGGAAAAATGCTCAAATCCTTACATTATGCTCGGTACTCGAGTCGAGCACCCGAGCTGTCCGACCTACTCGATTCGAGTACCGAGCAGTTTACTGCTCGATCATCACTAGTATCTTCCATGTGGTCACTTGTTAGTGTAATATCGGTCTTGGTTTTTGTATAATGTTTTTATTCATTAACAGCTTTGTCGTCTGTGGAGGAATCCACTAAACCCTCTATAATTAAGATGCAGGTCTGCAATTTATACCTGTATTTCCTGGGCTGAGGGGTCACTAATATCTGTTTTACCTCCTGCTGTACCCAAAGTTATGTCTCTGGTTCAATTTCTATAAAGAGGGACCTAGAAACACCCCTTACACATCAACCAGTACTTAGAATGTAGAGGGACCAGATGGAAGCCACTCTTCAGTTAATGACTCAATGGCCAACTTAGAGTTGGCCAACGCACATTCTCAGTGGGAAACAAGATTTTTAGGTCTGATATTCACTATAATTATTTCCTAATTCTAGAATCCATTTATTTCGTAATAAGTTGTCTCACTGTTGTCTCGCATTGAGCCAAAGGTCTTATCACCATAGTTGTCCTGAACATTAGGCTTACAGGTAAGAATTCTTAACTTCCAAATACATTTTGAAAAAAAAAAAACATTTTCCATAAATAAATTTTAAACTAATTTGGTTTTTCATTTATTCCATTGTTAAATATATTTTAGCACTTATAATCACGAAGTTGTTAGAGGGTTTATCCAGGACTATTTTTTTTTTTACTACGGCCCTAAAATCTAACAGGCAGGTGGTTGATGACTTCCTGCCTATTCTACCCAGTGCCGGCTCAGAACAGTCACTGACAACTCCTGCTGGCGATTTAGCTGCTCATCGTCAACAGATCAGCTCTTCCTCTTTCGTCTGCTCTGTTGATGGGGCGCGATTGCCAGCGTCATGCAGATTGACAGCTGGGTTCCCACAGTTAGGCAGCTGTCAAGTGGCATGATGTCAGCAGTCACACCCAGTCAACAGAGCAGAGCGGAAGAGAATCCACTGTTCTATCGAAGTGACGTCAACGGAAGACACCAAATCACCATCAAGAGCGGTCTGTGATCGGCGCTAGGCATAACACACAGGTAAAGCAGCAACCAACTGCCTGTTGGGTTTAGGCCCATAGTTATAAAAAAAAAAGTCCTTGAAACCCCTTTAAGTTGATACAATTCATGCACAAAAATATGATAATTAAAAGTTAGTTTCTTAAGCAGATTTTATGATGTGCATAGCCCCTGTTTGTCCTGCCTTAGAGTCATGTTGGTTTTTATCCATAGATGTGTCCTTCCTTGCCTTAACACTTGGCCTGAGATGTTTTTAGATAATTAGCGGGAAATAAACTGCTTTAAAAAGGCCGGATGACCAAAACAAGACCACAAGACCAGGGGGTTGCTGCCAGGTTGGAGGCTGTTCTCAGGGCTACCGTTCAGCAGCCACAGATTACGGTTTTGTGAAAGAAAACACGGCAATTCTGCATCTACAGGTGTACAAGTAGGATCCCAATCCATCAGTTATATTGTAAATTACACTATGCACTCATTTAGTGTATTCAACAGGAATATTTTACTAGATGTGGAAAATCCAGAAAAGAAAAAAAGATGCTTCGGTCAACACAAGACCTTCATCAGTCTGTCAAAAAAAATATAACACCTTTCTCATTACCATAATCATACAGACCATGTTGCCAAGTCATTTTTACCACACACAGAACACCGCAAAAATAAAACTAAAAAAAAAAAACTATGGCCGATTTGTTTTTACCATTTCACTGTACTAGGAATTTTGTTTCCAGCTTTCCATAACATTGAATGGTAAATTAATGGTGTCAATCAAAAGTACAACTCATCCCGCAAAAAAACAAGCTCTCGTACGGCTAAGTTGATGTAAAAAAAAAAAAAGAGAAAATTTTAAGTCTCTTGGAAGGAGGGGAGGAAAAAAACAAATGAGTAAAAAAGGAAAATTACTTGGTCACAAAGGGGAGCAGAGAATGAAGCTGCATCCAGATCATGGTTCTCAGAGATGCCCCATTGTTGCATAAGAAGACATTATTAATGGGGACATAATCATGTGTTAGGTTGGTATAAGGGGCATTAGTATTTTTAAGGGGACACTCCGGGCATTATTACTTATTGAAGAAGATCTTTTTTAATTCCCCCTTTGATAGGGGGAGAGAAACTGTGTGTAAGGTGTGCATTAAAATACTTACTGGTTGGCGTCTTCTGCCGTTTCCAGCGCTGCTCCGGTTCTCTCCTGCATAAAGGAACCGCAGCTCTTTTTTGCTGGTTCACACCACGGACCGTCAGTTCCTTTCTTAACGTAAGCCAATGAAAGCCTCTGAGTCTCATAGATTTACATTGAGAAAGGGACTTCTGGTCCACACAAAAGACTCTGTGTGGAACCGGCAAGTCACAACGGCGATGATGTGATGCAGTAGAGGACCGGAGTGGAGCTAGAAACGGCAGTTAATAAGTATTTTAATGCATCCGTTACACAAGATTGGTAACAGAGGGGGAAATAAAAAATACCAAAGTGGGCTTTTACTTTTTTTAAGGAGGGACTTAGAGATAATTATTCATTGTTAAAGGGGTACTCAGTGAGCAATATAGCTTGCCCAGAGACATTTAGGGGGGCATGATTACATGTTAAGTGGGTATCAGGGAGCATTATTATTCTTTAAGTGGGCACGAAGGACATTATTACTTGTTATGGAATTCTCAGGGTATTAATACTTTTTAAGGGGGCACTCAAGAGTTATTATTAAGGAGGCACCTAAGTGCTATTATTACTCAGGGGGCACTAACTCAGAATACATTAGTATATCTTAAGGGGGTCAATATTACTTGGTAAAAGGCACCCAGGGGGAATTATTCTTTAAAAGGAATTAAGATTTATTTATGGGGCACATAGGGTATTATTACTTGTTAATCAGGGACAGGATAGTATAGAAAGGTATAATTAGCTACATTATTTGATACAGGTAAAAATAGAAGATATGCAAGGCAGTGTGCAAACACCCTTGTAAAAATAGTATTCATTTATGTTAAAAAAATTATTTTTAGATGGTATGTAGAAGACCACAGCTTTGTCTGGAGGCATTGAAATTATATGAAAATGCTAAATGAGAATAGAGACAATCATTGTTAATTTCTTTTATTTATATTTTTATATATATATATATATATATATATATATATATATATATATATATCTATATCATGTATGGATATCTATATATATATATATATATATATATATATATATATATATATATATATATATTATATATATACACACACACACACACACACACACACTCACACACATATATGAGCATATATATTATTTTTATGTAGTATCTACATATAATTTGTATATACATATTTATTTATCTATTTTTTAAAATATTTTTTTAGAAATAGAAGTAGGACGATTTATAAACCATAGATTAGGATAGGATATTCATATTACAGCTATTTGCCTAAATACTTAAAGACTTTTAGACCAAATAATACATTCGAAAAGCAGACCTATATTTTATGGGATCCCAAAAAAATGTGGCAATATAACACAGGCAGATAAATTAAATTCAGGAAAAATAAAAAAGTAAAAAAAAAAATGTATATATAAAACAATGAAACTTTAGATTTACACAGAACAATATAAAACAATAAAATGTAATCCGGTGGGTTATAGTCATAGTAATGATATAAATTGTTCCCAAAGCCCCTGTAGATTCCTCTATTCAAAATTGAAAAAAAATAAAAAGAGTAAACTTTACACAAAATAAAAAATTCAAAACATAATTGTCGGAATGTTCCAATTTCAAGACGGAATTTTATAATAAAATTCACAATTCTTTTTTTGTGAATAGAGTTTTTTCTTAGAAACTGTTTAGGAAGCCGTGTCATTGGGGTAAAATTGCAGCACATTTTTGGGATAAGATTTTATTGATGACTTTATGCTATAAAAGCCTTTGGAGCAAAACTATTCCAAATGCAAAGCGTTTAAAAAGTTATGCCGCTTTTGCAAATTATTCAGAAGGAATAAGATTTCCAGACATTTACGGCATCTATCCACAATCTGTTGGGAAATAGATCTTTTCCAGATTTTTTCTTCTTATTAGGAGGGGGGGGGATTTTTTTTTTTTAAATCTGTTTTCCAAATGACTCAGTCTTCGAAAGCACTGAAGTTTGTCCTTATTAAATCTCTACAATTATTAATTAGCACAACACCTGACAGCATGTCAAGGGCCGCAAGACTTTAATCTATATTTATTTTTCCCTCAATGTCGGACGCATTGCTTTGTCCTAGTTGCTGGAAAGAGCGACTAGGAAATATTTTTTTTAATGGATCAACTGCAAGGTTTCTTCCTTTCTCTGTCAGAGAGAAATGATAAAAAATCCTTTTATCACTCTACAAGTTGTTAATGTTCTACCTCGGGACCTCTTCATCTGTAATAAACATCTTAAGGAAATATGTAGCCCTTGGGAAAGGTCACTTAATTTCCTCATGGCCTCCCATACGTAATGGTTTTTATTGCATGCAGGTGCTTGGGTACAATAGCAGAAACTGCTAATAAACGTCAAGAAGGGAACAGGTACCACCTACCTCTGGATGGCGGATGTGCACCTGTTTAAGAAGGACAGATAGATGCGGATGTGCTAAGCCCAAGCCAAGGATGAAGAAAAACAGGGTCATTCTGGAAGAGTAGCTGAGTATAATGGGAAAGGTAAACATGGTGACACCATGAGATGAACATTAGAGGTCTTGCAGACGTCCGTGCAACATGGTCCGAGCATGGACTGGCCATGGGTCTTCCAACCAGAGCAGAGAGTTATATGAAGCGGTCATGCTCAGTTCCGGAGTCCAACGGTCCGTTGCTCGGACGTCTGCATGAGCCCTTAGAGTTTCTACGAGTAAGGTCATCTTCTCATAGTCATCCTTGGAAGGACAATGGGATTTTTGTCCACCCATTGGAGACTTTTCTTTTTATTATAAGTTCTTGATTCTACCCATTGAATTAATACTTTTTTTAGTGTACCATTCTCTAAGAAAATAAATACCGGTCATTTCGAATATCCTCACTTAAAACATACCCTAGGAAGTTTCTCATGGTCATAAGGAAAACAGAAAAATTTAAAGAGGTTCAATAGTCATTTACATATTCTCTATGTAGTATAATAGATTGATTTAGAGCCATAAAAACAAAGAATCGGACTAACAGTTGATTTGATTATGGTCTACTGTTTGCCCAATTCGTTGTCAGACTGGGTTTGTTTAGGAACACCAGAGGATAATACACTACATGGAACAAGTATATGTCCACATAAAATTGTGTTGTAAATTATTTTTTGTCGTTGCAGGCATACATCTCTTTGATAAGGAATGAAAGAACTAGCTCCTAGTGGAAGGTGATTGGCTCCAGAGTCAGATTCTATTAGGATCTACTGCTGGATCATTGGTAGAAGAAAGAATCGAGGTGCACTATTTATGGGACTGCTCTACAGAAATTATAGAGGTTGTCCACTACTTTAACATTGATGACCTCTCCTTAGGATAGGTCATCAATGTGGGATCAGTGGGGGTGCGACAACTGGCACCTCTGCCAATCAGGTGTTCTCGGTGGCGGACGGAACTGCTCAGTTTGGCGCTGCTCAGCACCGCTCCGTCTACTGTATATTGACCATGGCTGTGTACTGCACATCCACCTCCTATTCAAATCAATAGAGGGCGGATGTGCAGTACCTGACCATGGCCTCAATCAGTAGATGGAGCAAGCTCCATAACTGAGCACCTCCGGCAGCACCAAGAACAGCTGATCGGCGGGGCCTGCCTGGTATCTCACTCCCACCAATCAGACATTGATGACCAATCCTAATGATAGGTCAGCAATGTTAAAGTAGTGGATAACCTCTTTGATGATACGTGGTAACCTACTGAATGAGTTTTTTTCTATTCCATTTTTCTTATATACATTATTTTAAACTCTCCAAGAACAACTTTCAATCATACATAAAATGTGCACAGGTACTGCAAAAACTGTCCCTTACTCAGAAGCGTTGGGTTAGTGCAAAAAGAGAGATCTCACAAGATCCGGAAAGCCACGAAGGCTTGTGTGATCCCGCTTTGCATGCCGGAATCCCACATCAGACATGACTTTTGCTAGAAAGGTGGACATAAGGGACACTTGGCACTTTTTTTGTTGGTCGGTGTTTTTTTTTTTTTTTTATAGAAAACTTACCAGTATGAGGCTGGCCACTCTCTTCTTAATGCACCACTCCAGTGTTTTTTTAATTTCAGTGCTGGAGTGGTACTACTAATCTAAGTTCCCAGATCCTAGTATTATACTTACCAGCTACAGTCTTCTGCTCTTCCCAGCACCGCTCAGGTCCCGCAGTGCCATCTTGTGATAACAACATCTGACTGACCCGAAGTCAGAGGTAACAGTCACAAGCTCTCAGTGTAAGTCTATGAGAGCCTTGTTCTGGCCTTGTTTTGGCTCTCTGAGACTTACACTGAGCTGTGACTTTCGGATCGCCCTGCAAATACTGGAGCGACCCAGCAGGTCACAAACTGATGGAGACCAAGCGGAATGGTGCCAATAACAGATGAAGACAGCGGCTGGTAAGTATAAGACTAGGGAACTTAGATTAGTAGCACCACTCCAGTGCTACAATAATAAAAAAGGTCAGCCACAGACTGTTAATATGTATTCTTCAAGCATAAGTTTGAGGCTTGCCTTTTTCTGTATGGCTATCGTCAATATCTAATTGCCTATGGTTTTATTTGGTACCAGCTCTCACCTCTAAAACTTGCTTTTTAGGGCTTTTGTACACAGCCATATTATAGGACAGTGGTGTATCGCAATCGTTCAGTGAGAATACATGTACTTCCATCTACTTCTGATTTCATACAGGCACCCAACAGAAGATTTTACAGTATAAATTCTTGGTGTGTTTAGTGTCTTTAAGTCATAGTCTCATATAACTGTGATTGTCAAGTATTCTCTAAAAATTATAACAGTACTAGAAGGGCAAAGTTCTGAAAACACTTGATAATATGTGCACTTAAAAGGGACTATCATGAATAACACGGTGATCAATGTGTTTATCTGTTTGACTTGGCTAATTGAGGAGGCTCCTCAGGGGTGGAGCTCAGAATGTCTCAATAGGATGAGCTGTTTGTTTTTTTTTTAAACCAGACAACCCCTTTAAATTTTAGAGGTAGATATATCTTGTGCTGTTCCAAATTTCAGCAAGGATTACGCATCAGTTGATACTGAAACCAGTCAACATTTTGTCGACAGACAGCTTAGTTATGTGTATATATCAGCACTCGCTTCCGCACTTCTTTTTCCGAAAGTGCTACTTTTGGTTTACTATACAAAGACTATTCTTGAATTTACAACAGTTTACTATCAGATTATACCAGGGGTCTCAAACACGCGGCCCGCGGGCCGCATGCGGCCCCTGAGGCTGCTTTATGCGGCCCGCAGGCACAGACCCCCTTGACGATCCCGACCTGGTCCAGGAGGAGCCGCCGACAGCAGCGCTGAATTGCCGCACAGAGACCGTCTCCCAGCACTGCATTTCCAATGCCAGCCGCCGGCCAATCAGAGGCCAGCAGCTGATATCTGCGTGTCGGCGCAGCGAGTATGACGTCATTGCCATATGCAGATGTCAGCTGCTGGCCTCTGATTGGCCGGCGGCTGACATTGAAAATGCTGTGCTGGGAGACAGTCTCTGTGCGGCAATGCAGCGCTGCTGTCGGCGGCTCCTCCTGGACCAGGTCGGGATCGTCAAGGGGTCGGACTCTGTGGTGCCTGCGGGCCACATCTGCAGGAAGGCCGCCGAGGGAACGGAGGACAGGTGAGAATCATCTTTTTTTTTTTTCTATTTTATGTGTGTGAAGAACAGCACAGGGGGCACAGAGCCACAACATGGGGACCGGGATGGGGCACATAGCCACAACATGGGGACCGGGATGGGGCACATAGCCACAACATGGGGACCGGGATGGGGCACATAGCCACAAGATGGGGACCTGGATGGGGCACATAGCCACAGGATGGGGACCTGGATGGGGCACATAGCCACAAGATGGGGACCTGGATGGGGCACATAGCCACAAGATGGGGACCTGGATGGGGCACATAGCCACAAGAGGGGACCTGGATGGGGAACATTGCCACAAGATGGGGACCTGGATGGGGCACATAGCCACAAGAGGGGACCTGGATGGGGAACATTGCCACAAGATGGGGACCTGGATGGGGCACATAGCCCCAAGATGGGGACCTGGATGGGGCACATAGCCCCAAGATGGGGACCTGGATGGGGCACAGAGCCACAGGATGGGGACCGGGATGGGGCACATAGCCACAAGAGGGGACCTGGATGGGGCACATAGCCACAAGATGGGGACCTGGATGGGGCACATAGCCCCAAGAGGGGACCTGGATGGGGCACATAGCCCCAAGATGGGGACCTGGATGGGGCACAGAGCCCCAAGATGGGGACCTGGATGGGGCACAGAGCCACAACATGGGGACCGGGATGGGGCACAGAGCCACAACATGGGGACCGGGATGGGGCACAGAGCCACAACATGGGGACCGGGATGGGGCACATAGCCACAGGATGGGGACCGGGATGGGGACCTGGATGGGGCACATTAGTACAAGATGGGGACTTGGATGGGGAACATTACTACAAGATGTTTTCCATTATTACTATATGATGCTAATTGTAAGACAATATTACTGTATGTGGCCATTTGGGGGAAATAAAATTGTAAAAAAAATAAAAAATAAAATAAAGCATGAAAAAATATTGGGCACTAAAAATGCTGTTTTATATGTAAACTAAAGTAAACACAAAAAAGTGCACGTTTATTATCACCACATCCATAACGACCCAAGCCATAAAAAAATAAACATGGCAAAAATGTTCAAAAGGTGTATACAAAAAAAATGGTATCACTAAAAATGTCACACTGAACAAAGAATGCGGCCCCCAAATTCAAATTTTTTCCATGTGCGGCCCATATACCCAGCCGAGTTTGAGACCCCTGGATTATACTGTATATTTCAATATAAAGACTGTGGTGTAAAGACGATACTTCCAAAAAGAAAAGAACAAGGCTAGCTTGTGCAAAATGAATTGGATAATCTATGTAGACAACTGACCTATAGATACTATAGATAGATCGATAGATACTGTAGATAGATCGATAGATACTATAGACAGACTTGATAGACCCGATAGACAGATAGACCCGATAGACAGATAGACCGATAGACCGATAGACCGATAGACCGATAGACCGATAGACCGATAGACAGATAGACAGATAGACAGATAGACAGAGCAAAACTAGTGGAAAAAAAAAATAAACTAGCCACAAAAATGTTTCTCAATCACAAATCTTCCACTTCAGCTAAGAAAAATTTAGGACAAATGTTATTTTTTTTATTTGAAATTCAACTATTTCACACTATTACTAAACAGGTCTATCCAGGATTGTATTTGCCTCTAAGTGATTGGTCTTAACTACAAGTGCAAATCTAATTTAGAGCTGTTTGCATTTTTATTTTAGCCACAAGGCTCCATAAGCACGTGAAACATATTAGAAGTGGAAAAATCATTTGATTTCCATTTTTAGATCACCGCCATTGTAGTATTTACAAGGCCAGTGAAATGGGATCCATGTGGCCAAATATTACTTTTCCATGGACCTAAGGACATTGACATATATCAATGTAATTTTTTTTCACACTTATAAAAAAGTAAAAATACAGGAAATAAAAACATATCAAACATCAAATCAAACTGTTTGCAGTTTTTAACATGATTTGATGACAAAGATGGAGACGGTAAAATAATTACAAATGGCTTTTCTTTCAGAACTTTTTTTTTTAAGCTAATTTTTTTTTCGTTCTTGAAGTAGTACCATCCATTATTGCTCATTATGGTTTTTTTTTAAATTTGTACCAGATTACAATATTTTAAAAAGACTGCTTTTTTTATTTTTATTTAAATTGCCTACATATATATATAGTAAAAAAAGCAATAATAAACATATCATTAAATTAAATTCTTCTAAGAAATGGAACAAAGAGAAAATTCACCCCAATAAAACAGTATGATTTCTCCATACAATGTTACAATGTTTAACTTTTTTTTTCGAATTTTGAAAAATATATTTTAAAATATAAACTTCAATCAACTTAATAATTTCAAACTTAAATCTTTGTAATGTAAAAAGTTAAAAAAAAAATCAAAGATTTATTGGAAAAACAGAAATAAATGTATTTGTATACAGCACAATATTATTAGCAATTTATGGGATTCAGAAATCGAACAAATGGTTGATGTGAATGTTTCTAATAAATCAAATATAAGCAGTTTTAGTTTTATATTGTACTATAAATAGGTTAATTGGCCGTCCCTTTAACGATAGATGGCCGTGAATGGAGGTATTAGAGCCAATTTTTTGGTAGGTTTTGTTTTTAAAGACATTGTGTTTTTTTTGATTCTCTATTGAAGTTTTAAAATGATAATTTAGAGACCAATTTGCAGAGAAAAAAAAAGGTTTAAAAAATTGAAAAGTAATTTTTTCTTTTTTCACTGGTTAAACTATTTCACAACAAATCAGTGGAATTGTCTTTTTTCGGATTTGCCCAATTTTACTAACAGTTTTGAGAAAATTAATAAATCAAATTCCACCACTATGAATAAAATAACATATAAACACGCATAATAGAATTGCTATTTCATTTTTCTTTTCTTTTTTTTTTTTTATTTGAAAATTAAAATTAGATAATTTTTTATTTTTTATTTAAAAATTAAATTGCATAGTAAGTTTATGACTAAGAGTGAAATAAGCCATAAATGACGTTTCACAAAATGATTTAAACTGAAAAAAAAAAAATGTTGACATTATAGTTTTTTCCTGTACAGGTTAATCTTTCAATTATAATTGACACTGCACATTTTTAAAAAAAATTGTTGAACTGATTTAAATATATTTTTTTAACTTGACTTTTCGGTTCTGGAAAGATTAACATATAACTTTATGAAGATAGTTAATTTATTTAATTTTTTTCATATACTGGAGTTAAGCTGAATTAATATAATAGCATATTAAACACGTTAGCATTCAACAAATAAAGTTAGACTATTTTACATTTTCTTTTGTTTTCTTTTATTATTTTAACTATACAGTACATTAAACAAAGTTAAACTTTCTATTTTATTTTATTTGTTATATACAATTTTTTTTTAATATACATTAAACAAAGCTAGACTATTTTTTATTTCTCTTAAAATGCATTTTTTTAAATATACATTAAACAAAGTTAGACTTTCTATTTTTTTTATTTATTTTTTTATTTTAAATATATATTAAACATAAAGTTGGACTTTCTATGTTGATTTCATTTTTTTTAAATTTTAAATATACATTAAACATAAAGTTGAACTTTCTATGTTGATTTCACTTTTTTTTATTTTAAATATGCATGTTTTTGTAAAGATAAAGTAAATTAAGAACAAGGTGTAAATTAATACAGATGCGCAAAGAAATTTAAACTTTATAAAAAAAATATTTCACAGCAAATATTAAAAAAAAAAAAATTAAAAAAAAATTAACAAATTTCAAAAATATTTTGACAAATTTGAATTTAGTTCACCAAAGTATTTAACAATAGAACACAGCATAAATAATTCAATAAAAATTTCTGATATTACATGTCGGATCAACGAATGAATGATATCTAGGTAAGACTTTTGCATCCAAAAACTCTGGGAATTTATTTGCAAATGTTACTTTTGACAAGTTCCTTCACTTCTTACTCTATAAATTACACTTAAAAACTTTCCGTTTCAATTTTTCAGATGTAAAAAAAAAAATCAGATACAAACGAAAATGACTAAAAATGCAAACTAAAAAAATATTAGGTTAAATTCGGAAATATGCTATTACTATTGAAATTTCACTTTGGTAAAACAAATACTGCGGCTTGCTGGCTTATTTGTAGAAGTAACCGCTGCTATGAATATATAAGCAATTTCACATTCTTGATGACATTTCCAGGTTTAAATGTAAATGATTTAATAGATTTTTTTTTTTTTTTAAATTATGCAATTCATATATTTTTTAAATAAACAATTTAAATAAAAAATTTTTTTTAGTAGAACTAATTTTTTTTAGGATAAGTTTAAATTAAAAATATTGCACCCGGTCTCTTATTGGCAATTTTAACCTATTATCTGCAGGAGATAAATGTCTTATGTAAGAGGCTTAATATTCTAAATATGGCGATGCCTTTCCATATTTCCAAAACATCTTAATGACTTGTCTGTTTCCACTTTCCTCCCATATAGACCACAAGAAACGAATGCTTTTTGTAGGAAACCAACCTGTTTGAATGTTCCATTCCCAGAATCCTCCGGGGGCCTCTCAGCGTTACAGATTGGTTCCTTTCCTTTGAGCTGCGTACGGATTAGCTCCCAATTCTGCACCATTTGGGTCCTTTGGAAAAATTTGTAAAATTTGATTGCTATTTTTTTTTTTTACATTTTAATAAAATCACTAATCTTTAAAAATAATTAGAATTTTTTAAAAAATATATATAATATAAAAGTACAATAAAAAAAAGTTAAAAAAGTAACTTGCAAAGTGAGAATTTAGTGCTATGTATCTTTAGTACCATCACTTAGCAACTGTCTAATTTCAGAAAAAGATTTGCGCCTTTTAACTAAGCTCTGACAGCATGAAAGCTTAGAAGTGTTTTCCCAATAAGACAGTGGCAGGAAACTAGAGTTCTAACAAACTTAACCCTTTTCTTGCCAGAGGGCATGCTAACCATTCGGGTTCCTTACTTTTGGTGCTTTTTTTTGACAGTCCAGAGGTTAATGACTAATAAAACCTGGGAAATTCGGGAAAATGTTTTCTCTTAAAATCTTGAAAGAAAATGCAAAAAAAAAAACCAACAACTTTATAACCTTGATACTTGGGGAAGATCAGAAGTTGATTCAAAGAGTGGGAGTTTGTCTCTTGTCCTAGGGGATAAAAAAAAAAAGAAGAAAAATAGTGGATATCAGTAGCACCTTCTTACAACTCAACTCAATTACCTTAACTGGTTTCATGTGGCCAGACGTAATTTCACAAAGATTAACAAGGAAAAAGGATGAACTGACACAATCACCAAGGATGTAATTTGTCAATAAGTACAAAAATAACGGAATCTTATAGTTTGCCCTCTTATCACACCTTCAGCTGTCCACCTATCTGATTCAGTGTGAAAATTCCCAACAATTCGTAAAAATAGGGCACTTTTATGCCCGGTCCCTAAAAAAAAAAAAATTTTGAGAGGTCTGTGAATTTTTGAAGCTGAAGAAACTTAGAGATTATGTTTTCCCTAATCATCATTGTTTTACAGTTTACAGTAACTGCAGCTGATGTCTTCATGTCAGAATTATGGGCTGTAGACATGGATCACTGATAATCATAAGGATTTATGATGGTTTTCCAATGTATCCATAAAAAAATATTGTCCGTCCGTGATTTTTTGATAAGCTGTCCAGAAAAAGAAATAAAAAAAGTCAAGTTGACGTCAACTCCATCGACTTTAAACAGAGTGGTAGCACCCATTTCAGTTAACTGTGGAGGTCCAAGCTTTGGGGGCCACCAAGTGCTTAAAATAAAAAATTAAGAAACAGCACACAATGTTTTTTTTTTAAAGATCCTCTAAGGCTATGTTCACACGACGTCTATTAAATGCTGGTGAAACCATCAAGTTTTTCAAGCAGAAGACTGAGGAAACTCCGGTGTTTTTTTTTCCTGAAGCCACTGTTGCGTTGTTTCTTCTGTCGTTTCCTTAGAATTTTTCAGAGTTTTGGCTGCTGGTGTTTTTTTTTTTAGGGTTTTTATGAAGTCTTTTTTTTCCAGTCATATTTTTTTCCCTCCAATGAAGAAACTGCGAGCATTTTATGTCTGGACATCTTTTGGGCTTTCCCGTTGGTTTGTATTGTACTGCATAGAGCACCTTCTACGCGGAAAAAGCCAGAAGAATGGTCTGGTTATTTATTTTAGCTGCTTGGCGTCTTTGAATCTCTCAAGCAGTGAAAAGACGTTCTAAAGACGGAAGATATGTTCAGAAAGTATTTTTTTCCTTAGACATGCATAGGTTCATTATTACGAGCATTTTCTGGTTATTTTTTCAGGTGGTTTCCGATTCGGAATCCACCTGCAAAAGATATGCGCACATACCTTTTAAAAGAAACTTTGATGGTGACACAAAGATGACAATTTTTACATGTACTTTTGATTTTTGTTTCCCCATTTCAGTCTGTGAAATAAAATAGACAAAGTACATATATTTTATAAAATACGCAAATATCATTTTTGACCAGTGTGAACTTTGCCTTAAAAAGTGCTCATGGCAAACAATAGGAGTGCAGCTTGCACTACAATCCAGCGCCCGGAACATATCAGCCCCCTTCTTTTTTATTTTTCCTCCTGAATTGTATCCCCAGCTCCTGTCCAAGGGGACGTGGAGCCGGTGGTCGGTGCGGCAGCTGATTGGAGAAGCCATCAGTCATACACCGCCTCCAAGAGTGTGCTTATTCAGTACACCGGTGCAGCTCATGCCCGACGAGGGTTGAGAGCGTTCGGTGCTGCAGCTAATCAGAAGAACTCTCCATTTTGTGCCCTATAGAAGTGTTCTGCCTGTCCAGCACAACAAGTGAAAATGAGCAATACTTACTTGGACATTGTTCCATGTGGTTGCCAATTCACACAGGGAGTGCTTTTCTCTCTTTTTTTCTTCTGCTCTTAGTGCACTTTTATACAATAATAATGCCATGTGTTCCCATATAATGTAATAATAGCCTAAAAGGGAATCAGTCACCAGATTTTTTTGCTATCCCATCTGAGAGCAGCATGATGTAGAGACAGATACCCTGATTCCAGCGATGTGTCACTTACTGGGCTGCTTGCTGTAGTTTTGTTAAAATCCCTGTTTTCTTTGCTGCAGATCTAGCAATTCTCTGAATACTGAGCTCTGTATAACCCTACCTACACCGCGGATTGGAAGCTTTCTGTGTACACTGTGCATAGGCAGAAAGCTTCCAATCAGTTGTGCGGGCAGGGTTATACAGAGCTAGTGAATATGGAGGACTACCTGGCAGCACATTACTAGTCCCCTAGTGATCAAATCAGTTTTACCAGCAGGAGGTTATCAAAACTACAGCAAGCAGCCCAGTAAGTGACACATCGCTGGAATCAGGGTCTCTGTCTCTGCATCATGGTGCTCTCAGATTAGTTGGCAAAACCCTGGTGACAGATTCCCTTAAATGCCGCATTATAAAGTGGTCATTCCGTGAGTACCCCCTTAAAAAGTATTAATGACCTGAGTGCCACTTATAAAGTAATAATGTCTCTTAACAAGTAATAATGCCCCCGGTGTATGCCAATACAGTTGAAAGTGGCACTCGCTTGAGACAGCCATAAGCTACACATGAGGAGCCCACGAGCCACAGGTTGGGGGAACCCCTATTTTACGGTTTCATGCACATGGCTTTGTTGGGGTAGGTACAGACTTCAGGTTGTATAGAGTCATAATCCTCCCCCATTATGGGCCTGTTATTCTATTCTATACAGAGGCATACAGAATTGTGCCATGTTCCATTGTATGTCGTATTATGGAGAAATCTATGTTGAGAAAATATTCACATGAAACCGTACCACATATCGGCACAAAACCGTGGCCAACTTTCACTTTTGTTCTTCAGAGAGGTTGTCCACCTTTGGAGCTGCGCTCCAAACGTTGCACCTTCTATAGCCTCTGTGTTGGGGCGCAGTCAGGTGGCCATATAACACAGACGATGATCGCACTGTAATGCCATGGACTGACCGGCGGCTCTCCTGACCAGAGCGCGGCAGCTGCATAGAAACACACTAGGGTCAGGAGAGCCGATGGCCAGTCCAAGCATTACGGTGCGATCATCGCCCGTGTTATACGGCCGTCTCTTAGACTATCTATTGCTGGCTGCAGAAAGAGTTAACTGAGAATTGATCAGTCAGCTTGCTATGGTGGCCTAATTGGGAGTTTGTAACTGTGTCTTTTTCTCATCTGATTTATGATCACAGACCACATCAAAGTGCAAGGAAACAAACAGCCTGTAAAAGTCAAACGGCACAATATTTCTAATGAATCCCAATTGCAAAAATAAATTTTTAGCCCCAAATACATGCATTTAAGGGTTATTTAAAAAAAAATGTCCCCATAGGTGGACAATCCCTGGGTCAACCCCTAAGGGTACTCTCACATTGCGTCTAGTACACGCTGGGTGGCCCCATTGGGGCATATGTCCCGAACCCTCCCGCAAAATGGGATTTGGATGCATGCGCCGACGGGTCCATAGGCTATAATGGTGCCGGCAGAGAGAACGTGAGCTCTGATGTGCATCATTTTCGAGCGTGTATGCCTACTGAAGGTGGATACTCAGGCACAGTCTAATATATCTGAGTGTCTGCCTCCAGTAGGCATACATGGTTTAAAATTATGCACAACAGAGCGCACACTCTCTCTGCTGGCACCATTATAGCCTATGGACCCGTTGGTACATACATCCGAATCCCGTTTGGCGGGGGGGGTTTCAAACGTATGCTCTGACGGGGCCGCCAAGCGTGTACTAAACGCCATGTGAAAAGACCTAAACAAATAATGCATTTTCCAAAAATACTGGTGGAAAGATTGTGAGATCTGCTTGGAGGTCCATGTCACCAACTTGGATATCAGGAATGTGCACATATCTAGTGTCCCTATAATTATCGCAGACAACCAAAAAGCATTAAGCATATGTTTCATGCTATGTTTATTTTTTCAAAGAAAAAACAAAATTTTTACTCTAAGTTTCCCTTCCTTTTAAAAAAAAAAAAATGTGGATACCCATCAAACCTTATTCTTCTTTCTAATTTTGCAGAATTTTGCCAGACTGGGTTATAAGGAGACCAAGAAAGAGCAATAACTCTCCAAAGTGTTCAGTTGTGAAAAAGTTAAAAGGCTTGCACTACTGAGTGCACTTTCTGGCCCCGGCTTCTTATACACTCAAGTGATGAAGAGGTGAAGGAGGAACCTTAGGGGTTAGGGAAGAAATTGGCCTCTGCTGAATTCTCCACTGACAGGAATTATTGCCAACCTCTTGACCCCTAGTTTACTCCGCCAGATTAGCTGAGTACTCCTAAGGGGAATCAGAGTGTCCTGTGCGGTGCGTGGAGATGCATTTTTTTTATATCTAGTTTGTGGGAGACGTAAAAAAAAGGGGAAATTTAGATTTCAGTTTATGTGCACATTGGTGAAATCACTGCTCTGGTGCACAATCCTACTGAGATGAAATACACAAATTGCCTGTTCAGAAAGAGGACTTGAACTGTATAGTGCCACCTATTGGAGGCAGCGATATTACAAGTCACAAACGACCTTTTAACGAGTCTTGCAATATGCCTTAGGATAAAATCCAAATCAGAATCTCAATTTGCAGACACTGTGTTTCGGGCTATTGCCCCTCGTCAGTGCAGTACAGAGCATTGTACAGCGAATAAACCTCCTTACCTTGGCATGCCAGAGCCGGTATGTCACTCTCCGCAAGGAGAAATGTTACCCCTTAGACCTCAGTCCAGGGCCTCTCACCTAGCCAAATCAGTTCTCATACTTTGCACTGACGAAGGGCAATACCCCGAAACACCGTGTCTGAAAATTGAGATTCTGATTTGGCCATTATCATAAGTCATATTGCAAGACTCGTTAAAGGGTTGATTGTGACTTGTAGGATTGCTGCTTCCAATAGGTGGCGCTATAGAGTTCAAGTCCTGTTGCTCTCTCAATAGGCAATTTGCATATTAAATTTACCAGAAGAGCATTGCATGGCGAATATGCCTACTTATCTTGGCATGCCAGAGCCGGTATGTCACTCTACTCAAGGAGAAATGTTACTACTGAGATGAAAAAAAATTAGAGGGGACGGAACCAGTCATCAGGATTTACGGTACCTCTAGGAGGTATTATTAATGCTTTATCACATTTCTAATACCCTCTTTAATTATGGATTAGCCCTAAACTCTAAATGTAAGGCAGGTGCAGAGGAGAGTCATCTGAGATAATCAGGCAATTATGCAAATGACACTGATCAGAGTTTGATCAGATTCTCTCCGATGAGGAGAAGATGGAGAAGAAAAATGTCTCCATCTTCTCCATTGTGTCAGTCCATGGAAATGAGACTGCACTCAGATGTAACTCTAGTGCAGTCTGATATTTCACGCGCACTCATTGACTTACATAGCCAATTATGCTCCAAATATCAGATCACACTTGGGCATGCAGCGTCTTTTTCCCTCGAAATCGTACGTTTTGTCGGCTCACGCTCGGACCGATAATATGGCCGTCTGCAACAGCCCTAAGTGCTTAAAAACTAAGTTTAACTGTCTCTGCTCTCGCTGCCTATGATCACCGGACTAGTCCAGGACCGCTGTCAATCAATGCTACTGCATGGTAGGAACACGTCCACAGCAGTATAAGGACTCCTGCACACAACCAATTTTCTTGTACGAGGGCTATCCGTGGTTTTCATGCACAGCACTTGTTACTACGATATTCTATGGGGCTGTGCACATATCTGATTCTTTCTTCGGACCACGGAAAAAATCTGAGACATGGCCGATCTTGAACCGAGGAGTCAGATCAAAATTGGCAATGCAAGTCTATGGGTCCGGGGAAAAAAATCCAACCGGATGACATCTCAGTGCGATCTTATTTACACGGACTAACATAAAAGACAAGGGGAGAAACTTTTTATTTTTTTTCTCTTCACATACCAGAAAACCACTCTGATCAGAATAATCGGACTGTGTTTCACGTATGTGGAGACATCGGTCATGTGAACTTTCCCTGACATGTGCGGGGAGAACAGAAAGAAGCCATCCCTCTTTTTCCTCCTCCCTGCTCTCCCGCACATGCCAGGATTTCACTTCTATTGCTGTGAGCATGCTCCTACCACACATTGACAGCGGCCCTGGACTAGTCCGGTGACCTCAAGCAGGGAGAGCAGAGACAAACATCATTTTTAAACACTGTAGTGATCGTACTCCCTGCAAGCAAACAGCCTTTAGTGCAGGCAAAAACAAAGAAAACAGTCCTTTTAGCAAAGTCTCTGGTTAGCCAGCGCTGTGGTCACACAGGCTGGTACGCATCCAGTACACGGCGCAGTCTGGAGACAACCACACAGACCATGTGCCAAAAAACAGCCTCCATTATATAGGCTGTTAACCATCACCCAGAGGTGAGATATGGGGGTAGCAAGACCCGCCCATCTCTCTAAACTGCCCATAACCCAGCTTCCCGGTGCACCAAATGAACCTCTTATGTGCACTAAAGAAACACTCCGAGTTACATCACAGAGACCAGCCATCTCTGTGACACATACCTCCCATCGACTATGCTACAATTAGCCACCTAGCATACCTCCCCCCTCTGCCTAAAGCCGTGGGGTTTGGCACTTTCTACTACCAGTTAAGGGATTCTCGAGTGGGCATCGGCATTACCATGTAGCTTCCCTGCTCTATGCTCTACATGGAAGTTGAAATCTTGTAGGGCTAAGAACCAGCGAGTGACCCTAGAATTTTTACCCTTTGTTTCCCTCATCCATCTGAGTCATGCCAACCCAACGGCGACCTGCAGTTATGTGACACGGGCGCCAATGGGCGGGGTTAGTTATGCGCTTCCGGTAAGCGCTAGTTAAATGCCGCTGTCAGAGATTGACAGCGGCATTTAACTAGTTAACAGCTGCGGGTGGATCGCAATTCCACCCGCGGCTGTTAGGGGCTCATGACAGCTGATCACATCAGCTGTAATGTCCTCAGAAAGGTGCAGGCTCAGCACCGGAGCCTGCACCAAAGGGAGACACCCGACATACAGTACAGACCAAACGTTTGGACACACCTTCTCATTTAAAGATTTTTCTGTATTTTCATGACTTTGAAAATTGTACATTCACACTGAAGGCATCAAAACTATGAATTACCACATGTGGAATTATATGCTTAACAAAAAAGTGTGAAACAACTGAAAATATGTCTTATATTCTAGGTTCTTCAAAGTAGTCACCTTTTGCTTTGATGACTGATTTGCACACTCTTGGCATTCTCTTGATGAGCTTCAAGAGGTAGTCACCGGAAATGGTTTTCACTTCACAGGTGTCAGGTTTAATAAGTGGGATTTCTTGCCTTATAAATGGGGTTGGGACCATCAGTTGTGTTGTGCAGAAGCCAGGTGGATACACAGCTGATAGTCCTACTGAATAGACTGTTAGAATTTGTATTATGGCAAGAAAAAAGCAGCTAAGTAAAGAAAAACGATTGGCCAACATTACTTTAAGAAATGAGGGTCAGTCAGTCCGAAAAATTGGGCAAACTTTGAAAGTGTCCACAAGTGCAGTTGCAAAAACCATCAAGCGCTACAAAGAAACTGGCTCACATGAGGATCGCCCCAGGAAAGGAAGACCAAGAGTCACCTCTGCTTCTGAGGATAAGTTTATCCGAGTCACCAGCCTCAGAAATCGCAGGTTAACAGCAGCTCAGATTAGAGACAAGGTCAATGCCACACAGAGTTCTAGCAGCAGACACATCTCTACAACTGTTAAGAGGAGACTTTGTGCAGCAGGCCTTCATGGTAAAATAGCTGCTAGGAAACCACTGCTAAGGACAGGCAACAAGCAGAAGAGACTTGTTTGGGCTAAAGAACACAAGGAATGGACATTAGACCAGTGGAAATCTGTGCTTTGGTCTGATGAGTCCAAATTTGAGATCTTTGGTTCCAACCACCGTGTCTTTGTGCGACGCAGAAAAGGTGAACGGATGGACTCTACATGCCTGGTTCCCACCGTGAAGCATGGAGGAGGAGGTGTGATGGTGTGGGGTTGCTTTGCTGTTGACACTGTTGGGGATTTATTCAAAATTGAAGGCATACTGAACCAGCATGGCTACCACAGCATCTTGCAGCGGCATGCTATTCCATCCGGTTTGCGTTTAGTTGGACCATCATTTATTTTTCAACAGGACAATGACCCCAAACACACCTCCAGGCTGTGTAAGGGCTATTTGACCAAGAAGGAGAGTGATGGGGTGCTACGCCAGATGACCTGGCCTCCACAGTCACCAGACCTGAACCCAATCGAGATGGTTTGGGGTGAGCTGGACCGCAGAGTGAAGGCAAAAGGGCCAACAAGTGCTAAGCATCTCAGGGAACTCCTTCAAGATTGTTGGAAGACCATTTCCGGTGACTACCTCTTGAAGCTCATCAAGAGAATGCCAAGAGTGTGCAAAGCAGTCATCAAAGCAAAAGGTGGCTACTTTGAAGAACCTAGAATATAAGACATATTTTCAGTTGTTTCACACTTTTTTGTTAAGTATATAATTCCACATGTGTTAATTCATAGTTTTGATGCCTTCAGTGTGAATGTACAATTTTCATAGTCATGAAAATACAGAAAAATCTTTAAATGAGAAGGTGTGTCCAAACTTTTGGTCTGTACTGTATGTTGTAATAGTACGGCACATGTCGGAAAGGGATTAAAGAGGCTGAAAAACATTCCTAATACCTTCTAGGCGTAAATCCTGATGACAGGTTCCCTTTAAGATCTAAAACTGAATATTGAGCTTCAGCACAGTAAATCACAAGCAGATAACGTTTGAGAATAGTACACGTACATAGCCCTGTTTTTTTTTTCCAGAGTCACTTCATTAATATTCTATTATTATTCCTAATGCCAAACTAACAATCGCTCAAAAAAAAAACACAGAAGCAATGTTCTATAATACAGAGGTGGGGGAGCAAACAGGACAATAGGAACCTAAGTTAGAGATGAGCGAATCGAATAGAAGGAACCGGATCTAGTGGGCAGGTCAGTATTTTGTGGACATCCCCAGCTCCTCTTGATTAGTCGGCCCGATCATTGTCATTGATGTAGTATGACGCAGAGACTAGAGTAACATTTCTGGCATAAAAAATTCCTGCACTACTCTGCAATCTAACAGGCTGGTATAGCCACACACCGTCCCGTAACGGCTTTTCCCAGCTCGGCCTATGTCGGAGGAGATGAACCAAATTGGCATGAAAATGATAAAAGTCACAACATTGTGGCACAAAAATTGTGACGTTTCAAAGCTTTTACTCCACTTTTGTGACTTTAAAATTTAATGAATCATTTCAGCTGCCATAAAACACACATAGTTGACTGTACTAAGGAAGGACATGTACCTCCAAAATGACCACCCCAAAGAAGAATTAAAGGGGTTTTATCTAGAAAAAGCATCAGAAGCACATGGCTCCCCTGCCTCCCGACTTCCCATTTGCCGGAAAGATTGACAGTTCATACCAGCTACATGGATGAGCTGCGGCGCTACCTCTGCAGTTGAGCTGCGGCGTTACCTCTGCAGTTGAGCTGCGGCGCTACCTCTGCAGTTGAGCTGCGGCGTTACCTCTGCAGTTGAGCTGCGGCGTTACCTCTGCAGCATCGGAAGAGTGCAGGAACACTAAAGCTGGCTGGCTCACTTCACAGCAGCAGTCGCAAGCTCTATGCTCTTTGCTTAGGAAACTGTCCACCCCTCATAGATTGCAGAAGTGGCCGGCGAACTAAGCAACTAGCAGTACACTATAAAATTAAAAATTCATCTGTTCTGGAGAACGAAGAGGATTTTTAGTGATAAGTAAATTGCAAAGCTTTCACAAGCACTTTGCAATGTTAACTATTTTTTTTCATGCTCAAATAACCCTTTAACCCCTTCATAATAGGGACAATTTTCCATCTTTGCGCTTTCACTTTTTCTACTGCCCCTTTAACAAGAGCCATAACTCTTTCATTCGTCCATTAACATAGCCACATCGAGGTTTGTATTGTAGTTTATTGTGAAATGCGCTTCTCTTATGGAGCTCAGCCAGTGTCTGAGCTTCACAGGAGGACCAAAGATGGCCATTATGGGGGCCTTCAGCAGTTCCTCCGGTTCCCCCACAATCACGCCACGCCGATGGGAGCCGGTGTCCGTGTGCACCGACGATCACAAAATTTAAATGACGCTGTCAGGGATTTAAATAGTTGAACAGCAATGAGGCAGAACTTGCCATGGGCACGACCATGTTCCGTAAATACGTCACAGACCCTCAACGTTATTTTAAGAAATATGCTATTGACATGTCACATACCCTTTAAAGGGAACCTGTCAGGATGATTTTACTAATCAAACTATACATGGCCGTATAGGTTCTAGAATGACAATAAAAATGATATCTGTATTGTAGGAATCGGATGCGCCAGCACTGAGAAATCAAGCTTTAAAGTCACAGGCAAATTAGTCTGGAAGTGCATTGGGGGGGTGCCAATAAACTCCAAGTGCATCGCCACGCCCCCTTTAATGCTAATTTGCATTTAGCTACAAATCTCAATTTCTCAGCGCTGGCGCGTCCGATTACTACAAGAAAGGTATTGTTTTTGCTCTGTGACATTATCACTAATTTGATTAGTAAAATCATCCTGACAGACTCCCTTTAAGGTGTTTATCCAAGTGACTGGTTTGAAAAGAAAGCAGATTGATGCAGACAAAGCATTTATTATTTACTGTTGATTGGTGAGAATTAAAGATCCGTCAATCATCGAGCTGAGCTGTATTAAAAGAAGATTGGTTTGGTAGATCTGATAGGAATAAATACAATGACTCCTTAGCAGGAATCTGAGAGCACGTTTCTGCTATGTAATCTGAGAGAAGCATGATGTAGGGGCTCAGACCATGATTCCAGCGGTGTCACGTGTTGGCTTGCAAGCTGTCAATATGATATAATCCCCGTTTTCTCTGCTGCAGATCTAGCAAAGCTTGGGAATGCTGAGCTGTGTAACCCCACCCACATCACTGATTGGCTGCTGTGTGTACACTGTGGGGTGTGGTTGGACTAGGAGGCAGGAGACACCTAGTCCTGAAGTGATAATCTCCTGCTGATAAAACACTGATTATACTGAAATAGCAAAAACACAGCCCAGTAAGTGATACACCGCTGGAATCAGGGTCTCTGCCCCTACATCATGCAGCTCTCAGATTGCATCGCAAAAACCTGCCAGATTCCCTTTAAATATGGCAGCTGAAGTGAATTCTGCCAAAGAAATTCTGACACTGATAATAAAGGGTATCCGTACTCTGGACTATACTACGTGATGAATAAGAAAAGCAGCAGACAGACCGGCATTTCCCCTTTGGATGGGTTAATATCACATGTGGTGGGCTTCCAGTTCTCCCATCTTTCACCAGAGCAGGTCACAAACTGAAAACATGTGAAGGAGCTTAAAGAGTTTTGCTTAGTTTATCTCTCAGAAATCACTGTCTGGGGAAGGATCTATCCTGGTTCTCTCAACGTGCATTAAATGCAGATATCTCTGGATGTGTCTGTCCAAGCCCCACAGGATACACTTGTCCACTTTGGGTACTTACTAATATAAATCCATCATAATCCTTCTGACTTATTTTTCCTTCAGCACTTACCCTGAAGGTTGCAGAGGAAGACAGAGATTCCCCTGGTTGGGGTCATGGGAAGATGGTGATGCTTTTCACATCCAGACAAGTCAAAAAGTTCAATTCTTTGTGAAGTTTTATGAAGACCTATCTTTAGCAGAACAACTTTACTCTTGCACCAATTGTCTGTTTAAGTTCATAGATCAGAGTCCCAATTTCTCAAGCACGCACTTTTGACAGATTCGGATAACTACTGTGCAAAGGATGGTAGCCAAAGAGCTTCACGCCTGGTCACACTTTCTCCATGGTAGTTCTGATAGGCGAGGCACAACGCATGCCCCCATATGGATCCTCTGCACAGCACCATACTACAACATGGCATCTAAAAGAGCATGGGATCCCTATGGGAGAGAAATATAAAATTGATGGAATATACATGCAGTTGGGTCTCAAATGGAATCTGTCACCAGTTTTTTGCTATTTAATCTGACAGCAGCACAAAATAAAGCAAGTGAGCCTGATTCCAGGGATGTGTCACTTACTAGGCTGTGTGTTGTACTTTCGATACAATCAGTGTTTTATTAGCAGGAAATTATCACTGCCTGACCAGGTCTCGCGTGCACAGCATTCAAGCTAATCTGTGTAACCCCGCCCCTACCACCGATTGGCGGCTTCAAGTCAACATGGTCAGCAAGCTGCCAATCAGTGGTGTGGGCGGGGTTATACAAAGCTCAGCATTCAGAGAACTGTAACATCTACAGCGGGGATTCTATCAAAACTACACCACACAGCCCAGTAAGTGACCCATTGCTGGAATCAGGCTATCTTCCCCTATATCATGCTGATCTCAGATTACATGCTGACAAATTCCCTTTAAATCACTATTATGTTGCATTCTGGCTCTGCTCGCCTCAAAAGCTTGTTATAAGCAGGAGCCTTTCCTCTAAAATAAAAGTAGCTTAGAGGCTCAGTTGACAGTCTAATGTGTATGGGGGCTTCTCCACTCCCCCCCTACAGATGATGTCAGGGAAGATGAGGACCCAACAGGTCTGATTTTGGACAGCCAAACCTTTTGTTCGCCACCAGAAATGGCTGGCAGGTGCAGTTTCAGACAGGAGCGTTCGGCATAGCAAACACTCATGTATATGGGAGAGTCGGGAGAGATAGCTGCCCGCCGTACGATCGCCCGAACCATCGCTCGGCCATCAGCAATCTAAAAAGTACGGTTCCTAAGTGTCATCTGGATTAAAAAAAATAGGAACATCGCTCTTGGGGGAAGACATTGGTGCCACCTGATCAAAGGGGGATCGAAAAAATTTAGGGCTCACTGTCTTGTTAAAGCTGCACCCATCTGTACATTGGGCAATATTTGCACGTAAATGCCCGAGCTGATGAACTTTATAGTTAATTACGGTGGGGTTGTTAAAGAGACATAAGGCGGATCGTCGATTGAATGCCAATGGGCCCTTATATGGTTTTTTGCCCTTGGGCTCCTGTGTCCGGCTGCTTCGCTCCTGTTCCCATGCTCATCATAGGGAAGAGTTTTCTGTCGGCAGGTGACCACAGCAATGTGTGAAGGAGGCTGGCTGAATGCAAATTTTAATTCTCTAGGTAGCAGAGGAGGATAACTTAGCTATTAAATTGTCAGCCAGACCCCTTCCCAAAGTAATTTTTTAATTCAACCAGATAAGTATACGGCACTCAGTTAGGCTAGACGCCCCCATTGACAGATCTAATGGCATTCTGGTCCATCCGGTGTCTGTTTTGCTTCTGATCCCGAGCTGGTCTTAGAAAACGTGTTCCTGTTTCGGAAAATGACCAGAGCAATGGAGGTTGGCCGACTACCAGTTTCAATTTTCAGTCTTTGCAGCAGAGGAGGCTGGCTCAGCTATATTACCACTCTTGCACACCTATGGTCGTAGGCTAGAACAGGAAACTCTGTCCTGTATGGAGAACTGGAACAGACGCCAAGTGGGCCAAACTCTGAATAAATCGGCTACGAGGCGGTCTGAACACCTAGCCGAACAAACTAAAGGAGCAAATTATATAAAACTAACAGCAGCTCAATTATTTACTGGCAGATACAAGTCCTACCGACATACAAGTGATTACAGTACAGTTATAGATGGTGACTTACAAATGACGTTCTTTTTGACGGAGTCGTTGACTTTTCCCATCTGGCCCAGGCCGACATGACAACTTCTCCAGCCAGGACTCGGCGAGATTACAACAAAGACATGTCGGACTCCTCACATTTCAGGCACCGTCTCCATTTATCCTCAATAGTGATGAGCGAGCATGCTCGCCACTGCTCAGTACTCGCCCGAGCATCGCAGTACTCGAGATGCTCGCAGCTCGCCGAGTACTTTCAAGATGCTTGGGTCCCCATCCTGCATGTTTGGCGCTATTTAGTGACGTGCTGTCAGTGACGTGCATGAGGTGAGCCGAGTTCATTGGACATGAACTCGTCTCATCTTTATGCCGTCACAGCGAGACACTGAGGAGCGCAAGCATGCCTGCGCTTCTCAGTGTCTGCGGGATGACAGGCTGGATGGCAGCGTTCTGCTGCGGTGCAGCCTGTCATGTGAATGTAGCAGAGCTGAAGCTGTCCTGAGAACCATGGAAAGGTAAGGATGAGATTGCTTTATTATTTTACTTTTATTGCAGGAGATCGTTGGCTTCAGCTGGAATGGGCGTGATGGTAAGTATGGTTTAATTTAGAACATTAAAAAATTGTGTTTTTATTTCAATTAAAGAACTTTATTCTGGGTGTTTGTGTTTTTTTTTAACTTTGACTATGGGGTTAGTAATGGGGGTGTCTTATAGACGCCTCTCCATTACTAACCTGGGCTTGATGTCAGCTGGCATTATAAGCGGACATCAACTCCAGCCCTATTACCCCACTGCCACCGCTACAGGGCAGTGGGAAGAGTGAGGCTAAGTGCCAAAATTGGCGCATCCTATGGATGTGCCATTTCTGGGGCGGCTGACGGCTGGTGTTTCTAGCCTGGGAGGGGGCCAATATTCATGGCTCCCTTCCTGGGCTATTAATATCAGCCCCCAGCTGTCTGCCTAGCCTTTGCTAGCTATTAAAATAGTGGGGACCCCACGTCATTTTTTTGGGGCGTCCCCCATTTTAATAGCTAGTAAAGACTAGGTATTCAGCTGGGGGCTGATATTAGTAGCCTGGGAAGCTCCGTGGGTATTACCCCCTTCCCAGGCTTCAAACATCTGCCCCAGCTGTCTGTTTAACCTCCACTAGAGAATAAAATTACGGGGAACTCCACGCCAATTTTTTTTTAAGAAATCCTTTATTTTAACACTAAATGGCAAGTACAGTAATCAACACTGTCACTGTACTTATTATATATGTGACTGACATGTTTCTATCTATCTAATCTATGTGTGATGCTCTATTCTTTCTGTTCTAAATTGTCTGGTACCTGTGTATGCCGCTGATGAATTGCCGGCTGGCTTTTTTAAAGAGACGGGTGCATGAAAATCGGAGGGCACTAGTGTGTTCCAATGGCCCTGCTATGTTTTTCATGCACCCTCCTATATACCCTGCCTGCTTGTCTGCCAATATATTCTGGGTGCCTGACTTTTAATTGAGCACCGTTCCCATCGATTTGGGCAATTTTTGACCTTCTGCAGACCGACGGGGGGGACCGCCAGAAAAATGCTCGAGTTTCCCATAGACTTACATTGGGCTCGTTGCTCGGGTCGAGCACCCGAGTATTCCAATGTGCTCGACCCGAGCTTCGAGCACCCGAGCATTTTAGTGCTCGCTCATCACTAATCCTCAACCTCCTTATCCTGCTGATACCCCAATACTGAGCCATTGCTGCCGTATCTGCTCCTATTACTGCACCTGATGTGTGGTACAAAAACTGTGCTCCTCTCACTGCCCCACATAATAATGCCACCAAAGTACAATGCCTACTTTGTGCTCTCTAGATGCTAAAAATTGCCCCTAGAATATATTAATGCCCTATACAAGTGCCCTAGAAAAGTGTCCACATTTTGCCCCTAGAAAGTAATAACGCCCATATGAAACTTTGACAGTCACAATACTGAGTGCTCCAATAATACTTCTCAAGTACCTATATAACATTTGATAATGTCCCGAGTTCTCCCCATGTACAGCTTCCCCCTATACACTTTATGACAGCCCATAGCTCCCCTATACACTGTACAATGCACCCACAGCTCCTCTATACACAATGATATCCCCACTGCTCCCAGTATACATATAATGAACCCTACAATAGTCCCCACACTGTATAATATCCCTCAGAGTAGTCACCACACTGTATGAGGGAGCTACCACGGTAACCTTAAAACTGTATAATGGCCCCCACAGTAGTCCCCAAACTGTATAATGGCCCCCACAGTAGTCCCCAAACTGTATAATGGCCCTCACATTAGGTCTTACACTGTATAAGGGCCCCCATAGTAGTCCCCATGATGTATGATGGCCCCCAAACTTTACAATGGCCCCCAAGCAGAATAATGGCCCCCACACGATCAGAGCTCCACACTGTATGAGGGCCCCACCGCAGTAGCGCCCACAATGTATGAAGGCCCCACACAGGAGTCTATACAATGTATGAGGGGCTCCCATACTGTGACGTCCCCACAGTCACATCATACGTTTTAAAGTAAAACAACATTATATACTCACCTAATTCAGGATCTTGATGACGCCACTTGCAACGCACCAGCACATGTACTGGACATCTGCGTTCCAGCGAGGCGATATGTCCACCACGCCGATGCTTCTGTACCTGCATTACCTTACTGTTCATGTCTCCCTGCTCTACTGCACAGCTTGGCTATGTACAGTTAAGGGCGGTGGTCGGTCCGGGTGGGAGCTCCCCTCCCCAGTAGCGGCATTACTGATCCAGACCCCTTGAAGTCTATGGCAAAGAAAAAGCTCCTGGGCAATGGGAAGTCTTTTTTCTTTTTACAAATTAAGATTCTCATTCTTCGCTTTGTTGGAGCATTAGCGGATGAGAACATTCTGTAAGTAAAACCCATAACTGTGAAAGACGACTTCTAGAATGACAATCCAACAAAACATGTAACCGCTATTACCAAAACATTGTAGTGCCAAACTATGCCAAGATTTACCCAAAACAATGCAGGATATGTTAGAGAAAGTTCCATGCTGCACCTGTGAAAGGAAAAATTAGGCATCCGACTAGTCATCCCTTTGCTCGAGACCATGACACAAGACCGGGTTCAGGAAACGTATTTCCTCCAACAAGGTCCTATAAATTAAATACACCATCGCATGGCCGGTTAATGATGTGGCGTGCATGCTAGATATTCCATCAGGTGAACCCTTTAGAGGTCAGGGACAAATCCAGCTTCCCCTCCTCTTCTGTCCCACAAGTGGTTTTCATTTTGAATAACCAGAGGTTAGAAAAACAAAAAGAAAAAAGCAAAGAACGCCAGGAACCACATGATTAATCTGCTCAACCTCAAGAGGACATTCCACATTTAGGGGACAGGCAGAGAACAAGTCATTTAGAAGAAGGATGCAGATTCTTATTTGTGCTCCGACTTTTAAAAGAAAACTTTTTTATCCTTTGGGATCAAGCATTTTTCATTTGGAGTTTATAGGCATCGAAAATACAACGTATGAGGCAAAGATACAATGTGAGAGGAGCGGAATTACAAAAAGATGGATGAAAAACAAAAACAAAAAAAAAATCAAAGCTCCTAAAGACATGAAATATCGTGATCATGTCCTCGGAAAGTAATTCTTACTTCCTTTATCTTTTACATTGGGCTAGATTGTGATGGAAAGCCTAGATTTCTACAGAGGTCTCCTATATGGTCAAACCTAGAAAGGGTTTTTTTTGTAATAAAACAAAAGAAAAAGAAAAATCCGAAAATAAACACAAAACCACAAGATACATTTACTACAAACGTAATGGACGGCTCTTGAAGGCTCATCCATAAGTGATCTATTCACGGAAGAGTTCTGCTTTTCACAAATAAAAGACACGTACCCGTTATAGTCTACGGGGCTGTTCACACATCCATGTATTTTTGTGGACTGAAAACATGGAAACGTGTCCAATTTTGATCAAACTCGACAATCTATGGGTCTATAAAAAAAAAAATTGGACAGCACTCTGATGCCACCCGTTTGTCACTAAACATAGGAGAAGCAGGAGAAATCTTCGCCAGTTTTTTTTTTGCACACAAGAAAAACTTGATGAAACCGACTGTAAAAACTGAAACACTGATGAAAATCTGATCGAAACTGAATGTTTTAGGAGGTCCAAATGTGATAAGTCTCCACCCAGTCTGACAAAAGCAGCAGCTTGTACTGAGCACTACGAGATCTCAGCAGGGAGGAGGGACCCTGAGGAACTGACAATCAGGCTAAGTGGGCACTGTTCATCTGATTTGTAAGTCTAAACCACTACCTAAACTCTGTACTGACCTAAGAGCAGGGGGAGGGTCTCAAGTTTGACTATACACCCCCCCCCCTTGCTCTGATAGATCACCCCACAGCGGGGGTAGAGGCTCAGACTACCATTAAGCATAGTGGAAGTGTAGCACCCTGAGGACTCGGCTGCTACAGGGGTATTGCACCTCACTCCAGAGGTGTGGTATTCCACTCCCGGGTAAGGATGGAGTGTGGGACTGAGCTCAGTAGGCTGCATGCACTACATACATCCCATTTCCGGGGGACAGAACTACGGTACTCCCACCAAGTAAATGTGCAGGTACGACAGCGTCTGTCCCTGGCTGGGGTGGGAGGGGGGGGTGGAACATCCCAGTAGTGTAGGGGCAGATAGGGGGAGTACTCTGGGTAAAGCTAGGAGCCCATTGGGTGCTGGTCACCTGGGCTCACACATAGAGGGAGTATATATGGTGGGCACCATCTTAGGACAGGGTCGAGTGCAGCCTGAGGAGAAGCTGAAGGAGAGTTCAGCCAGGAGGGCTGACTAGGAGCTGTGGCTCCGGCTGGGCCCAGCTCCAGGGCCAGGCTTGTAGTGGAGAAGAAGAAGGAAGGCCCAGAGACGCAGAAAAGAGGGAACCCTGAGATCCCACGAGTGAGCTAAAAAGGGTGAAGGGTTGGCAGAAGAGGGCACCGGATCCCAAGCTGGCGGAGGCAAAAGTAACCCTTAACCAGGAACCGGAGGTCGTGGTCAAGTTTTGCCACGACCCTCACCACATCCACCAGGAAGGTACACCAAGAGTAGGGTCAGGAAAGCCAGAGAAGGTTTTACCGTAGAAGGCCCAAGGGAACCGGACAAAGGTGGATCCCTGGTGGGGACGGCCAGGAGAGAGAGAGAGAGAAGGGAGCTCAGGACCACGCTCTGAACTGCCTGGGGGTTAGCCGAGTCCCACACCTGGTGAATGCAGTACGGCTCGGGTGGTCACTCCCGGCCGAAGTGACTAAAGCAACATCAGTGAGTAAAAACCCTGAAACTGCATCTCACGTCTCTGACTCTCCTTTCTGCACTATCACTACCTCCATCATCCGCACCAGCTGCCCTGAGGCCATACCCCTCCCGTTGGGGGTTATACCACCATTGCTGCACACATACTACCGGCCTCAGCGGACTGTTCTGCAGCGGCGGCCTTGTGACCGCAAATCAACGGGTGGCGTAGTCAACACAGAAACAACATCTACCAAGACTGCCACACACTTAGTTTGACCACCCTGGGCACGGACCGGGTCACCGCCACAAGGACTACTACCCCTATCTAGATCCGGCTCCGGGTATCCCTTGAACATGGCCCAGGGGGCGCGTCAGAAGCAGACAGGCATTTTACATACATGAATGTAGTATTGGGAATCAGAATAACAGTGGCAGGAAGGTTAAAAATAAGGGCACCAAGGATCCTAACCCTGCATTATGCATTTATTGTGATTTTTTTATAGCGATGTAAAGGTTGCTTAAATGAGTTGAGTGCACCTGGATCCTTTACTAAATTAATGAGGAATCAGTTTTAGCAAATATATCTTTATTGGGGGCTATCTCCTGGTATCCGACAAATCTGGACGTCTTGAGTACATAACGAAGGAGAAAAGCAGATTTACAATAGTTTAATAAACTATTTATTACTGAATGAATAAACAAAAAAAAGGTTAAAGACAAACTTTTATTTAACAAATTATATTAAGAATACACACTAAATATCACAAGGAAGAAAAAAATCCCCTTCTTAAAATACAGGGTGTCCTGTTAAATAAATATAAAATATTTGTATACATAAACTGCACACTTCCGAGAAATCCTAACAGAAGATGCATAGAACAGCACATTTCTGGAGAGATTTCCTTGAATTTGTTGTCCGGCACTGTTTCACAGCACGTATATAGAGCAGATCATGGAGTAGCGATTGCACAGGTTACTGGGTGACCATGGGGTTTACAAACACCACCTATGGCCAGAGGTGGGACGGTTTCTGGAAGAAATCAACCATGTTTTTCTAATCCTGCACAATCCCTTTTTCAAAGCCTAAATATTAAATCTTCTTTTGCTTGTAGCATTAAAAAGAGTGATGATTCTCAACGCAATAGAAAATTATGCATTTTTGTGATTTACTTGATTCTCCTACTTTGCTTCTTTATCTCCCAAACAGTGTGCTGCAGTGCTGTTGCACATGCCCAGCTCATGCTTCTTTAGAAGCTGCTTTCAACTGCCACAAAGCCAAAAAGATCCAAACTCTGTTTACATGGGAATTCCCCAGTACAAGTACTGGATTGGAGAGCAGAAACTCTTAGGAGAGGGAAAGTTCTATAAGACTGATTAAAAGTAAGGCAAGTTCTTGGCAGAGCAGCAATTGAAAGCAGCTTTTAAAAGGAGCATGAACTGACTATGTAAAACAGCAGCACAGCGTTTGTGAGAGAAGGAAACAAAATAAGGCAATGAAGTACAGTGCATTACAAATATGTATATTTTTGTAGTGCCTGAAACATTAAATAAAAAAAAAATAAGTTCAGTTACTCTTTCCTGAATTCCGACTGCCAGAAATGTAAAAAAAAAAAAATATGCATTTCTAAATTAGGTTCTATATTGCAAAGGCCTAGGGTAAGATTTGGTGCAGATTTTTTCCTGCAGTGTATCTGTATCTCTTATATTACTCTTTATATTTTTTATATCACCCTTGCATATTTCATTTGGGAGATCTGCTCTCGTAGTGGACTACAGAGCTTAAAAAGCAGGAGACATTATTCCAATAAGGCCCTGTTCACACTGCATTTTTTCAGTGCGTTTTGGGGTTTTTATCTGACTCCCCCCTAAAACCGGGACTCAGACGGATGCCCGAGATGGGGCCATAAACTGCAATGTGTGTTTTTTTTCTTAATGTGATCGCAGCTTCAGACAAGTAGAGAAAAATGGTGTCATTGCAGTCCATGACCGTGTCCAGGGTTCATCCGAGTCCTGTCTAAGTCCCATTTTTAGGAGATTCAGACGGAACCCCTGAACTAACTTCATAAATGTAGTGTGAACAGGGCTCATCAAACTACATACTAAGAGAAAAGGCAACGATCACATTTTGGGGTTCCCAGATGCAGCCACTGTCCCCATCAAAAGGCCACAAATTACGTTCGGTGTTAAAGTGCAATAAGTAGGGGATCATACACACTCAGGACCAATTCAATGGAGGGTGACAGCGCACAGGTGGCTCTACTGGGGGAGAGGACGGACACGCAGAGCTCAGTAGTACTGACACTGTACAGAGCAAGGATGGAAAAATGGAGGCTGTAGGGCGAGAACTGGAAGGACACATACAGTCCCTAACCTGCGCTAGGGCAAACAGATAAGAAAAAGGAAATATGTCCCCATGAAAAAAATGAAAAACCGGGATTATAACTTGGTATTTATGGTCTCTGAACTCACTTGTTCTCTCTCACTGTTTGCAGCAAATTCAGAGATTTCGGTTTTGCTATGGTAGAGCGAGATCGATGCCAAAATCTATTGCATACCAGTCCGATCATACGAAAAAGAAATTAGGGGCACCCCAAAAGCTACAATAGATCCAAAAGGATAAGATGACTCAAAGTGATTCCCTTTTCCCAGGTTTTATCGCATAGACAGGTACGTAGCGACTATCTTCTATCCTTAAAAAGTTCATATCCTAATCAGAATACTGTACATCAAGTATAAATTAACCTGGGTTGTTCAATAATTGCATGCATGTAGATCTAGTAGAAGAAATAGCAACCATTAGAGGGTTATTCTTGAGTGGTCTCTTGAGCAGCTCACAACTCTTCAGTCTCCTCACTTCCCGGTTTCCGGCAGGGCGGGCTCTCCACTTTGAGTGACAGTTCTTGTGAATAGCAGAGCTGTAGTATTAGTACAACGATAAAGCTCAGCACTATTTCTGCTAACACATTCAGGTATTAGTGGTTTGCTCTAGAGTATACACTGTTATCATTTTATTTACATATAGAGTTAATAGTGCATTTGAAAATGCACATGGCTCTGGCAGTGAGAGCCATGAGGCTTGAGGCCGGGGAATCATGGTTACACAGAACTGATAAGAGGAGCTCATCAGGAGCTGACTGGGAGAAGGCGAGTAGCTAACTTGTATAGAAATCAATGGGCTTCAGAAAGGTGGCCAGGATGTTAAGAGTTAACTCCTCTTCTGAAATGTAACTACTGTGGACACTTGGCCAGCGTTTGGCAGGCACGAGTGGTCAAACTTCATAGACGCAAGCTGTACAGGAAGATAAAAGCTCTCACTGCAGGAGATTGACAGCACGGAAATAAGCAAGTTTGCAATTGACTTGCTTTTTCTAACTAATTAAAGCAATTTAATAACTTGAGAATACCCCTTTAAAATAGTGTTTCTAAACCATGGTTTCCCAGAGCCTTGCAACCTGGTCGTGGGCCATACCATAAACAGTAGAAGAAAGAGTTGTTACTTTTACAATAAGGATGAGAAACGGATTTTCATTCAGATACTTGGTGTAAGGGTAAGGAAGTAAAGACCAGCACCAGAACAAGACCTGCAGGTATTGGTGGAGGTGGGTATCTTTTTTTTTTTTTTTTAATTATTAATATTTTTAACCTGTGTGAGGCAATTTAACAGTTTTATTGGCTGGAGACCCCTGATATCACTTCGATATACCTGTACTTTACTGCATGGACATCTTAAATAATAGAAAAGTTATAGGTTCACAGCTAGCTACTCCTTATTAATAAGGGTGCATAAGCCAACGACAATTTATAGAAAGTTTCAAAAGTTTTTGAAATTAGGAAACCCCCTTTTAATTTCAAATTTACTTTTAAAAATAGATCCTCCAAAATCTTCATCGCTGATGGGACAACAACCAGTTAAACCAGAGCGACCAAACTCCGCTCCTTCATTATCTTCCTTTTTTTGAAATTACGGAATACATTATTTTTTTATTTTTTTTTCCTACAGTCCATTTAATAATATTTAATTAAGAGTCCGGCTCTCACACAATATTGTATTACAGCCTGCAGAATTGCCTCTCATAAACCTCCAGCATTTTTAATTTAGAAGAATAATTACAAGAAATCTGTTGGTTATGAAATGTATCCTGTATGTATCTTACACAAAAAGAATTCTAAACACCCACCAGAAGAGTATCGGGCTTATGCCATCTGTCTAACATCTAATCTGATCTTAGCTTCAGAAAACCAGAAATCACCCTGGTTTGTGCTTTTTTGCTTTATACACAGAGGTCATTTGTGCTGATGGGGGCGAGCGGAGGTACGTTAAAAATTAATTGAAGTTGTGAAAAGAAATGAGTTTTTCATATTGCTTGCCGCTTGTGGAATATTTTTTTGTTGTGCTGTTAAAGGCATTGGTTACTTTACAGCTAAAGACCATAAAAGGCAATAAACTGTGATGTCATGGTAAAGGTAGAAGAACGCAGCAACCCGTGAACAGATACGACCATTTCTGTGTCACAAACTACCTAGAATAATCCTCTTTAAACTAGGGTTGGAAACATGCAAGATGGTTAATGCCTTCGATCTGGTGACGGGTCCTTGGAGGTTGTGCACTTAGCCATCTTATTATTAAACAGAAAGACTCAGCAGTGATCACCTATAAGTTATGGGGTCCCAATTGGTGCACTCTGGGTGCATGGGGGGATATATTTTATCACTATAGAGTGAGATGTGCCCAACCTATGGTCTACCAAACATTGGCAATACAAAGTTATCTATAAATGTTTGTTTTTTTTCATCCCAGAAATGTAGGACAAGTCCATATGTGGCATGTGTTTGCAGGTCCCACCTCTCCAGTACAGGGGTCTGTCTGGTCTCTTGGTCTAAATCTAGCAGTGATTGAGGTAGTCGCGCACGCGTACATGCTCAGCAGTTTTCAGGACTCCTATAAAATTCAATGGAGAGAGCAGAGCATGTGTTGCCACCTCACCGGTCATCCTGGAGATATGTGATGGTCCCACGGATGGAAATAAGATGTCCTCTGGAAAGGTCTGTGTTGACATATCCCTTTAACATACGAAAATGGGGAAAGTATTTAAACCTTTCTAATTCTTCATTTAGGAACCTTAAAGAGTAACTGGACTTCCAAAGTTTTGATAGGTGAAGGTACTGGTGCGAAGACCCCCCTCCATCGCTAACTGAAACAAAGGAGTGCACTGCTCTCTTCGAGAAGATGAAGATGAGATCACAGATATTCGATTGGGAAAGTCTTCTGCTAAACCCACCTTCTAGGAGCTTCCACCCAATTATTTCAGCGATTGCGGGGGTCTCAGTACCCGAAACCCCACTGATCAAAATGTCTCACGTGATTTTTTTTTTTTTTTTTTTCGGGGTTATGGATCTAACAATCTCTACATAGAATCTGCTTAGATCTTCCCTTAAAATTGTCCTGAGGTGTTTCACGTTCTGACTTCTGGCATGTGCCCTATGTTCTAGGTCCAAAAGGGGGGTACCAACAAACCAGCCAGCCTTGGCCAAGGTATGTAGACCCAAGGCAAGGATGACCATCTGGCCCAAGTGTGGGCGTGCCTAACTGCAGTTCGCCCATGCGTCTTAATAAATCCAAACGCATCTTTGGTTGTACTTGAGCGTGTGCGAATTTGCGCCACCCATTTTTTGGCATAAAATAAAGTTGACGCTCATTGGACGCCATGCCCTCTCCCACTCAACCACGATCGCTTTTCCAATTTAAGAAAAGCGGCAAGTTATATCGCAAATGTGGGGTGCCCCATAATTTGGGACTTTTCTTTTTTTTACACCATAAAAACATTGCTAAACTCCCCTATAACTGCTGCAGATAAACTACATGTAGCAATATGGTAATTATCCACAGGATGGGTGATAAATGTATGATCAGTGGTGATCAGACCGCCAGGATCCCCTCTAATCAAGGGGTTCCATGTCGTCCATGTGAATGGAGTGACAATCTGCTTTTGTAAGCACAGATCCATTCACTGCTTATCGGAGAGGTGGTCATGCACACGCCCTACTGCTCCATTCACCCCCCGGTGTTAGCGATCAGTCAAACCCCAACTAAATCAGATATTTATTGGATATTTTATAAATGTTGATGGGATAATCTCTTTAAGACATGTTTCATGTCAAAAGGAGGTTTTCCAAAAAAAAAAAAAATCAGCTTTTTTTCATGAGAAATAGCGCCGCTCCTGTCCATGTCTGGTATTGCAACTCAGTCCAAATTGAGTCAGTGTTGTAATCCCAGAGAGTCCTAGAGTGAAGCTGGTTCTATATATATAAAAAAAAAAAGTATCTTGGCAAGTATCTACTTCTACTTTGCCAAGGTTGTAACCTGTATGATCATGGGATTTTCACGCTGCTGAGCACAACGCACTTTGTGTAGGACTCAGCTTCCCACATATCACATATAGTATAGGAAGAAAGCGCGTCTTGGCTAAAGTTTTGCCGTAACGTTGCGTTCCGCCGCGGACTGCTCATTGATTTCGCTTCTACAGAGACGGGAAGTGTGCAGACCAGCTAAGCATCGGATAACACTGGCGAGCGCAGAGCTGCGGAGCTCAGCACGGATACAACGACTCAACGGGGATTTGATTGTTTTTTTCGTTTTCAGTCGTTATATTTACAAAATACCAATACAAAAAAAAAAAAAACTGTTAGAAAAGAATCCACCAACTCTTCACGACTGCCTCTTTGGCAGGGCAGGGGTTAGAAGTTATGGTTAGCAGCAATGGGTTCTGCTCAGTAGTACTTGTGCGCGCCAAATGCATTAGGCCATCTTCCCGTATCTCATGGCGGGGGCATCTGTTGGCAACGGGCAGGACTGGGGGGCAGGCGGGCGGCAGCGCTCTGTTCTGTTCTGAAGCTGTAGTCATACTGTGGGAAGACAAAAGCGGAAAAGGTTGTCAGATGGTTATTATTCATTCAGATTACCCAGGAACCCGTGCAGATATGGCGGTCGTAGTAAAGATAGAACATTTCAGCACTGCCATCTTGTGGCCAAAGAGAAAATTGCAACACATCACCAAATGAGTATCCTATAGCTCACAAGCAAGTATACGTGCAGAAGACATCATAGGTCTTTCACCTCCCAAGCATTATCTAAGGGCTGAGCCCACTCCTTGCAGCTCGGTATATAATAACAGGCTAAGCGCTGATCAAATTTAATTTAACCTCTTAAATGCTACTGTTAAGTGTATAACTGTTGCATTTAACAGGCGGTCACATGGCGACTGTCCCTTCTGATGGCCATCATTTATCAAGCAGCTGGGGGCCTTTGAAGGCTTCATATCGGCCATCTGCGCTCTCCAATGAAGCTCAGCCAAAGACTGGGCTTCATAGGAAATCAATTTCTCAATACAATCTCAGGTTCAAGTTCCCTAAAATATCAAAAAAAACCTCACAGGTCCAATTCTTTTTTTAACCAGTAGAATATAAAAAGTTATAAGATTGGTAGACTCCTGTTGCTAGATTATTTTTACCGGACAAAGAACACCGTAAAAACAGACCCCCAAAACAATGGCAGAATTAAGAGGTGGGGAGTGAGGGAGGAGAGGGAAAGTTTTCAGCATTTCACAGTACTTGGAAAGTTTTTTTTTCAATGTTTTTCAGTACACTGTATGATAAAATGAGTGGGGTAATTGGAAACTACAACTCGTCCTGCAACAAACAAGCCCTCGAATGGAAATGGAAATGTAAAAAGGGGAGGAAAATACGTAAGCACAAAAAGTGAAAATTCACCCTGTCCTTAAGGGGATCAAGAGACCAGCCGGCCGGCCAGACTCTGCTCTACACTCGATGGGAATATTTTAAGTGTTTATACTATTAGTTAGATTTTGAAGGGTTTTACATTTTTGTGTACCTTCTTTCTACAATGAAAAAAATTGTATTCCACTGTGTTATTAAACTGGCTGATGGTTACTAAAATTTCTTTGGATGAGGTCACTTTGAATGACGCCCAAGGTTGTGATTGTATTAGACATCCAATTTTTGACGTACGAGAAAAATGGACCAACGACTCTGATCAGATTCTGGGGTCGGGTCAGAGCGTCGTCGGTTTTTCTAACAGCCATGAAATTCGGACCACACTCTGATATCATCCGATTTTTTCATGGACCCATTGACTTGCATTGCCGATTTTAATCCGACACTCGGACATGTCTCTGCACCTGCCTTGTTTTGATAAATGAGGCGCATTTTCATACTTTGCCCCCAATAAAATGATCACTGGCTGCACAATAAGGGTTTGTTCTGGACTGTCAGACTGATGGCCACCAACATTTCATCAGTGAGTACTTTGGGGATCCCGCGCTTCCAGGACACTGAAGGGCCACAATTAAAGTGGCTGCAGCACTGGACACAGACGTTCCTATGAAGGAACAGCTGTGACTATATAAAAAGGGAAAAGGACATGTCCCAACTGGCAAGAAATGTCTGAGGTCGGACACACACCAACGAGACATTGATGGCCGTCATGGTGGACCCTATGCCATCTGATGTTGTTATTCCACGTACCACAACCACATCTTATAAAAACTTAAATTCACCCATTTTATGTTCTGTAGACAACAGTTTCCAGCTCAGTGCCGTCAAAGAGACTCTCTGGGCTCATGTCAATCAAACATCTCCCCAGAAATAGCCCGCTTCTTGTCCAGCTTTCTTTTTGCTAGCCAGGTTGAAAATAAGTGACCTCATTGGTTGGAATAACGCAATGTGCTGGCACAACACCTAAGTGCTAGAGGACAGGCAGTGTTGTCATGGGGGGCTTACATTGTAAAGCTCTTCTTTCTCTCTAAAACTTTAAAGAGATATTCTTAAGTTTGGAAGTTCTCCCATTTCCATGGGATAGGAGATAAAAGTTCCAATCACTGGGATCCACACCGAACCCAGGCTATGAATGGATCATGTACACTGTCGCTCCATACATTCATAATGGGACCACCAGTGTGCACTCCCACTCAGGATTGGTGGGGGTCCCAGCTGTCAGATGCTCAGCGTTTGGGAAGCTATCCTCTATCCCATGAATAAGGAATAGTTTCCAAACTTGATACCTATATTTAATGTTTTAAAGTTATGAGAGCTGGGCTCCTGGCTAAATTACAGATGACCCTTTAGGGAGAGAGTTGTAAAGTCTTGGCCTAATATGAAAAATCCTGCCTTCTCTATACCACCACTAGAGGGCACTTACTGCATACAGTTTACTCAATGCTCTCCATAGTAACCAAACATGAATTATTACTATTGCTTACACCGTTCTAACAGATCTTGCAGAACAATTAGGACACAGTCACAGACGTAGAATTAAAAAATAGTTTATCAAAAGCATAAAATCAGTCACATGAATCAACCCATCCAACTTGTGTTACATCTCACACTGCTTTTTCACGAACATCAAAGTCCTTCCTTTTATAGATCAATCTATTATAGTACTGTGCCAGGTTTTTGCTTCCTAATCTGAGAGCAGCATGATATAGGAGCAGAGAGCCTGATTCCAGCAACGTGTAACTTATTGGGCTGCTTGCTGTAGTTTTGATAAAATCATTGTTTTATAAACAGGACATTATCACTAGAGAACTACTAAACCTGCTGCCAGGTAGTCCTCCATATTCATTAGCTTTGTATAACCCCGCCCCTACCACTGATTGGCAGCTTTCAGCCTATGCACTGTGTATACAGAATGCAGCTAATCAGTGGTGTGGGCGGGGTAATACAGAGCTCAGTATTCAGAGAACTGCTAGATCTGCAGCAGATAAAACAGGGATTTTATCAAAACTGCAGTAAGCAGCCCAGTAAGAGACGCATCGCTGGAATCAGGGTCTTTACCACTACATTATGCTGAAGAAGACTAGTGACAGGTTGCCTTTTAAAATTATTTTGAGTGCCTTATAATACCAGTAAGCTTATTGCCAGAATCTATTTACCTACATTTTTATTCATGGTAGACCAAAAGGAAAAAAGCGCAGAATGCAAGAAATGTCAATAAAACATGAATTTTTATTATTGAATATTAGTATTAATCGAGTATGTATCATTAACCCTTTCCGGAGAGCAAGCTCAGGTGCTCGCGGAGCACTTTGGCGTGCTCAGCGTTTCATTCACTGTCGCCGCGCCTGCAAGTGTCACGGCTGTTAGACACATGCAGCCGTGACACTTGCAGGCTCGGCGACAGTGAATGAGACACTGAGCACGCCAAAATACTTGGCGAGCACCCGAGCGTGCTCGCCGGAAATGGTTAATGATACATATTCGAAATCAACACTATTAAATATCAATAAAAATATATAAAGATAAATAAGTGAAACATTTCAAAACCAGTAAATAAGTGAAATTAGGCCAGACCCCAGATAAAGCAGTTGCGAAATGCACGTCGGTTGAATGGTGGGTAAGCCATTGCATAGCTTTCATGTCTTCTTAGGTATTTGTGGAATCCATAGTTTATCAGCGTGATTTTACTTTGTCCACAGTGACCTCTACTACTTACCTTTTATCCCCGTGACTTATTACTATGACTTTTGTGCTGCCAATTGGGTTTGGTCAGTATTTGTACCCATCTTTTTGGTTCCGAAGCTTCACATTATAGGATAGAAATTTCTGTATGTGAGATATATACTCGTACGTATGTACATTTCGGCCTGTTTTACTTTGCCTGTGTTTATATCCTGCATCTGGCTCAATTTGTAATTATCTGATAAAGATGAACTCAGGCCTCTCCCCTTTGCTTCACACCTGAATGCATTTGTTAGCACAGATATTGTGAGCAGTGAGTCTGCTGATGTAGTCTGCGCAGTGTATCACGCAAGTGTGTCATACAAGTGTGATGCACTCAATTAGACCTGAATTGAACCTGAAGAGAACTGAAGGAAACTGGATACCCAGTCAAAGTAAACAATGTTTCTGTTTGCTTTCATTCTCTCCCCTATAGTCCTCCACTTTCTACTAACCCCCCTAATCCCTTCACCTAGTAAGGAACTGGTCATCTCTTCCTCCATTCTCCCTATTCATCTCACCTCCTCCTCAGAACTATTCCTCAACATTCAATCATGTGTCTCCAAACACAGACAGCCACCTCATGCTCTCTCCTACTCCCACCTGCTACTACTTTCTCTGCTCCTCCTCACAGCTGGCGATATCTCTCCAAATCCTGGTCCTCCTCACCACATCCCTACAGTCACTTCCACCTCCTATCCACGATCTATCACAAACTCTCACAAGCTTGCTAACCTTATACCCATCCACTCAGCCCCTACTTCCCCAGTCCCACTTACAGGAGCTCTATAGAACGCTCGCTCCATCTGCAACAAACTCTCCTACATCCATGATCTTTTCATTACTGAAACCTGGCTCACCCCCTCTGACACAGCCTCTCCAGCTGCACTTTAGTATGGTAGATTCCACCTTTCCCAACACCCCTCCTGCACCAGCAGCAAGCAAGGCAGAGGAGTTGGTTTTCTCCTGTCAGATAATTGTGCATTCACCCAAATCTCATTGCCGCCCTCCGTTACTCTCCCCTCTTTTGAGGTACACTGTGTGCGCATCTACTCCCCCTCCAACCGGCTGTCATTTACCACCCCCCAGGGCCAGCCACCACTTTCTTTGACCACTTCACCACCTGGCTACTTCACTTTCTTTCCGCTGACATCCCCACTATCATCATGGGTGACTTCAACAACCCCATTGACACTTCCCACTCACCTGTCTCTAAGCTTCTGTTCCTCACTTCCTTCTTCAGCCTTGCTCAATGGTCTTCCGCAACCACTCACAAAGAGGGCCACATACTGGACCTCATCTTCACCCGCTTCTGTTCCATATCTAACCTCTCTAACTGATCTCTCCCTCTTTCTGACCACAACCTACTCACATTCTCTTTACTCTCCTCTCCAGGTCCACAATCCCCACTCCAAAAACTTGCACACCCTTGGAGAAATCTCAAACACCTTGACCTACACTCACTCTCTGAATCCCTTCTCCCTCTTACAAACATAAGTTCCTTACACGATGCAGATATTGCTGCCGCTTTATATAACACCACAACAGCTGCAGTTCTCAAGTTGGTCGCCCCCCTCACACATACCAAAGCTTGCACAATCAACAGGCAACCCTGGCACACCAACCTGACTAAAGAACTGAGACAGGCTTCCAGGGTTGCTGAGCGGAGATGGAAAAGGTCCAACTCCAACGAGCAGTTCATCGCATTCAAACAGTCCCTCACTACTTTCAAGTTCACACCACAGCAAAACAAACCTACTTCTTATCTCCCCCCAGTCTCACAACCCTAAACAGCTATTCAACACTTTCAATTCTCTCCTATGTCCCCCAGCACCTCCTCCCTCTCCGCTCATCTTGGCTGAAGACTTTGCATTATTCTTCACGCAAAAGATCGACACCATCAGTCAAAGTCCCCACAGCCCCTTCTCATATCTACGCAACCCTCCTCCTCCAAAACGAGCTTCTCCACCATTATGGAAGATCAACTTTCCTCTTAACTCTCCAAGTCACACCTCACCACCTGTGAACTTGACATAATCTTGTCCCACCTCATCCCTAACGTTACTACAGTCTTCATTCCAACCCTAACCCACCTCTTCAACCTGTCACTAACAACTGGTGTCTTCCCCTCATGCTTCAAACATGCCTTGATCACACCCATCCTCAAAAAGCCCTCCCTTGACCCATCCTCTGTGTCCAGCTATTGCCCCAAATCACTTCTCCCCTATGCCTCAAAACTACTGGAACAACACTCTTCCTGCTCCCTCTTTGACCGCTTACAATCTGGCTTCTGACCGCACCATTCCACTGAAACTGCCCTGACTAAAGTCACCAATGACCTACTAACTGCCAAATCCAAGCGACACTACTCTGTTATCCTCCTCCTGGACCTGTCCTCTGCCTTCAACACAGTGGACCATTTCCTACTATTTCTTACTACAGATTCGCTTATCGCTCGGCATCACAGACCTGGTCTTATCTTGGATCTCCTCATAACCAACAGACCGTAAAGTGTCTCCAACTCACACACTCCACCTCCTCACCTCGCCCCTATCTGTCGGTGTCCTCCAAGGCTCAGTTCTAGGACCTCTGCTCTTCTCCATCGACACCTTCGGCCTGGGACGGCTCAGTCTCACGGCTCCCAGTACCACTTCTATGCTGATAACACACAGATCTACCTCTCTGGACCCAATATCACCTCCCTACTAACCAGAATCCCACATTGTCTGTCCGCTATTTCATCATTCTTCTCTGCTAGATTTCTAAAACTGAACAAGGAGAAAATCAAATTCATCATCTTTCCACCATTTCACTCAACCCCTCCCAACAGACATATCCATCAAAGTCAATGGCTGCCCAGTCTCTTCAGTCCCGCAAGCTCGCTGCCTCGGGCTAACACTAGACTATGATTTCTCCTTCAAACCACATATCCAATCTCTTTCCACTTCCTGCTGACTCCAAGTAAACAATATTTCCCGGATCCGCACATTCCTCAACCACGAATCGGCAAAAACACTAGTGCACGCCCTCATCATCTCCCGCCTTGACTACTGCAACATCCTGCTATGTGGCCTTCCTTCTAACACTCTCGAACCCCTCAAATCTATCCTGATTTCTGCTGCCCGACTAATCCACCTGTCCTCCAGCTACTTCCCGGCCTCTCCCCTCTGTCAATCCCTTCACTGGCTCCCCATTGCCCAGAGACTCAAGTTCAAAACCCTTAACTTGGCATGCAAAGCCATTCACAACCTGTCTCCTCCATATATCTCTGACCTAGTCTCCCGGTACTTACCTACACGCAACCTCCGATCCTCACAAGATCTCCTTCTCTACTCTCCTCTTATCTCCTCTTCCCACAATCGTATACAAGATTTCTCCCGTGCTTCCCCTCTACTCTGGAACTCTCTACCCCAACACATCAGACGCTCGCCTACCGTGGAAACCTTCAAAAGGAGCCTGAAGACCCTCCTGTTCCGACAAGCCTACAACCTGCAGTAACCACCGCTCCACCAATACCGCTGCATGATCAGCTCTACCCTCACCTACTGTATCCTCACCCATCCCTTGTAGACTGTGAGCCCTCGCGGGCAGGGTCCTCGCTCCTCCTGTACCAGTCGCTGATTCATTTTTGTGCAAGATTATTGTACTTGTTTTTATTATGAATACACCTTTTTTCATATGTAAAGTGCCATGGAATTAATGGTGCTATAAAAATAAATAATAATATAATAATAAAAATTCATATGTTTCATTGAGATTTCTTGCATCCTGCACTTTTTCCTTTTGGTCCATCATTGCTATATGTGCGCTGTGGGATGAATTAACATTGCCTTTGGACCACAGTTTTTCGGTTTGTACATTTTTATTCACTTGTATTCTCCCGATTGCTGCTGCACCTTCACTCTGAAGGCCACGTTCACATGTAAAATACTGAACATCAGTATGTGTAAGCCAAAACCAGGAGTGGATGATAAATGCAGAAGTGGTGACGTGTTTCTATTATACTTTTCCTCTGATTATTCCTGTCCTGGTTTAGGCTTACAAATACTGATGTAAAATCCTGACCAAATACTGAATGAGTGAACGTGGCCTAATCCTGTTATATGAGTGGTAAAAAAGAGCAGTAGAACCTAATTTTGAAGGTAGTATATGAGTAGGTTTTGTATTGGTGACTTGTAACTGGCAAACTTATGTGAATTTTTAGTTAGTTATATAGCGCCATTAATTACAGAGCGCTTTACATACATCATCATCGCTGTCCCCATTGGGGCTCACAATCTATATCCCCTATCAGTATGTCTTTGGAGTGTGGGAGGAAACCGGAGAACCCAGAGGAAACCCCCGCAAACATGGGGAGAACATACAAACTCCTTGCAGATGTTGTCCTTGGCGGGATTTGAACCTTGGACCCTTCTACTTCTGAGTATAGTAAAAACTTAAAGAAAGTATTCCTACTGCCTAGATGATGTTGTGCTACTTGGTCTGATAGAGGCAAGAAAAAAGGGACTCAATGGTCCAAAGAGGAATGTTCTCCGGCACCAAAAGAAAGTAGTTAAAACTTAGCCTTTAATCATATAGGATAGAAAAATTGGCAGAATGTACACATATTAAAAAAAACCATAATGTTTACGCATTTCGGGTTGAAAAACTCAAATCATGAGGGTTTTTTTCTGCCCAAAACGCGTAATCATTATGTTTTTCCTTTTTAATAAGGGCAAATGCTGCCAATTTTTCTATCCTATATGATTAAAGGCTAAGTTTTAACTACTTTCCTTTGGTGCCGGAGAGCATTCCCCTTTGGACATTGAGCTGTTTGACCTGGAAACCAGACCAGTGCATACTCCATGCACCACACCCTGACCACAGACGGTCTACGCCGGAAGACTCCTGGGATACTTATTCTCTAACACAGGAGTAGTGAGCTGAACGGAAACCTTCTCTATTTTTTGAAGAAAAAGTGTTCACAGAAACTGTGGATTGTGGATCAGAAGGAGGATGCTGTCTAATATATAAAGTGGTGGAAGAGGACAGGTCTCATTCATTTCTAGCTCTAAGGAATGAACGAGACAAGTAGGTATTTTGCCTCGAGGTGGAGGATACATTGTACAACAAGCAAACAGTTAGTTCTTGAAGTGGATGCATCAAAAAGAAGTAAAATGGACAAAACTTAAAGATCTGAATGAATCCTAGAATGTTAGAGTTGGAAGGGACCTCCAGGGTCCTCATGTCCAACCCCCGGCTCAATGCAGGATTCACTAAACCATCTCAGACAGATGTCTGTCCAGCCTCTGTATGAAGACTTCCATTGTAGGAGAACTCACCACCTCTCGTGGCCACCTGCTCCACTCATTGATCATCCTCACTGTCAATGACTTTGATATGAGCCAAATTGTGATGGCTAGATGACTGTGTCAAAGCACTGAAAACAGCAAGTCTCATGAGATGTTCCCGGTATTACTTGCCATCAAGGATCTAAGCAAAGACAACCGGTCAGTGACAGCATCATGGACACCAAGGCTCCTTGATGTGTGTGGGAAGTGACGACTAGCCCATATGGTCAAATCCCACAGAAGATAGCCTATGTAGCAATTTGTGCTATAGTATATGTCAGAACAGGCAGAGCATCCCAGCTATAGGGCTGTGTAGCCCCAAATTGGTTAAGGTGCTCATGCTGACCCTTGTCTAATGCCAAAAAGCTCAACATTGGGCATGTGAGCATCAGAACTGGAGCAATAGAAGTTGACTTGGTTTCATAACATTTTCTTTCATATCACGTGGGAGCATCAGTTGCCTGGAAAAGAGATGGAATGGGAATGCACTATGGGCCGAAGGTCAATGGAGGCTGTTATGCTCTGGGCAATGTTTCGCAGGGAAACCTTGGGTCCTGTAATTCATGTGGACGCGACTTGACATGAAAAACTCACAAAAACATTGTACAGATCAAGTACACGCCTTTATGACAACTGTATTTCCTAAGGGTGCTTTCACATTGGGTTCCGACACCCATTCTGTGGCCCGTCAATGCTTACGTCTGAACCACCCCTACAAAACAGGACTCGGGCGTATGTGCCGATGGGGCCATAGTCTATGATGGTGCCAGCAGAGCAAACGTGCGCTCTGCCGTGCATAATTTTCGAGCGTGTTCGCCTACTGGAGGCGGACATCAAGACGTAATAGACCCAATTACAATTAATACCGGTTCGGAGAAAGTTTTTGGTAACTGGTTCTGTCTACATGTCCCACTGATGCCGTGAAAAAGGTACTTAAAACCAAATATTCATTTGGCAATAAGCAATATTATTGAGAGGACTTGTCATTAGGTCAAAAGTGGTCAGGATTTACTCTTATTTCATTCCCGCTGCCACCCGGAATATTCCACTTTTAGTTATTCATTTTTAACTCCACCATATGGTTTCAGAGATATTAGATTTTTTATTTAGTGTTATTTTTTATGGTCCTAATAAGAGGGAGTGGCTCACAGGGTCCTCTGGGGCATGTCTTTACAAGGGGAGTAGCTCGCAGGATCTTCTGGGGCAGTCTTTACAAGGGGAGTGGCTCACATGATCCTCTGGGGCATGTCTTTACAAGGGGAGTGGCTCACAGGATCCTCTGGGGCGTATCTTTACCAGGGGAGTGGCTCACAGGATCCTCTGGGGCGTATCTTTACCAGGGGAGTGGCTCATAAGATCCTCTGGGGCGTATCTTTACAAGGGGAGTGGCTCACAGGATCCTCTGGGGCGTATCTTTACCAGGGGAGTGGCTCACATGATCCTCTGGGGCGTATCTTTACCAGGGGAGTGGCTCACATGATCCTCTGGGGCGTATCTTTACCAGGGGAGTGGCTCACATGATCCTCTGGGGCGTATCTTTACCAGGGGAGTGGCTCATAAGATCCTCTGGGGCGTATCTTTACCAGAGGAGTGGCTCATAAGATCCTCTGGAGCGTATCTTTACCAGGGGAGTGGCTCATAAGATCCTCTGGGGCGTATCTTTACCAGGGGAGTGGCTCATAAGATCCTCTGGGGCATATCTTTACCAGGGGAATGACTCATAAGATCCTCTGGGGCGTATCTTTAGGCTGCTCTGCATTATTACTTAGTGAGCAACGCTCAGATCTTAAAATTTAGAACTAAATAAAAGGAACCCTATGTCTGGATACGTAAGGCAGATTTTAAAAAAACTAATGTTAAGTGGAACAGCAGGAATAAAATAAAAGCAAAACATGGGCACTTTTATCTCATGACAGGTCCTCTTTAAGGTAAAACTATATAGAGTCATACTAGGAACAGAAGGGGTTACTGCAGTCAAGTGGGAGAAGGTTTGTCAAACACAAACCTCCTGGAGCTGAATTGAGGCGATTGGATAGGAGCACAACACATAAAGATGTCGAGTACTCGCTAATTAGCTCTTAAAAAGACACAAATTAGATATGCGTGGCTAACAGCAATTATAATCAAGACGAATCTCCAGCCATTTGGGAACAGAAGAAAGAAACAAAGGAGTAAAAAAAAAGCAAGGAGGGAGACTGGTGAGGGAAAAAGGCAAGATGCAGAAGATATGGGTCTTTCTTTTACTGCACGTTTGACATATAGTTCATTTAGCTACAAGCATTGGATTTGCTGCTACCCTTATAGAAACTGCATTAGATGTAATCTTTAGCTATTCTGCATCTTCCATGAGCAACTACACATCAACAATGTGAATTTTAAACACGTTCATTAAAAAAAAGAAGACAATTTTTAGATGTGTCTGTCCACCTAGAGAAGCTTGTATTGCACCCTTCTCTTAATGTGTGCTTGTGCAGCTGAAAGTTCAGAGCTCCGCGTGAGTTTTCTATCACACATTCACTATGCTGCGCAAGACAAATTTTTTCGAGAGAAAATGCAGTTTTAGATATATTCTCAGGCATAAATAATCTGTAAGTGAAGAACAACAACTTGCTCTGATCATCAGCAGAAATTCTGTATAAAAACCGCAGGATATATTAACCCCTCCTGGACATGTGGCATACATGCACATCACATATCAAGTGCTGGTGTTTAGCATGGGCTGAGGAACTAAGTCTGCACCATACCTAGCAGATACTGGCTGTGTCATACAGGCAGCGTCCATCGTTAACACAATTGACCTGAGCTTGCTCTGATTGCTGCTGTTTAACCCATTAAATGCTGCTGTGAATGCCTACCAGTGACATTTAAGGTGTGTTATCGCAGTGTTGCCATCCCCCACCCCCTGCGACATGATTGCGGACTGTTGATGGGCAGCCATAGCAGCCTGCTGAAGGCCACCATGACTGCCATCTTAGAACTCCTGTGAAGTTCTGACACACCCTGGGGATTCATAGGAGACCATTAATTTCTCTATGTACTGCTATACTGTATACAGAACAAGCCATCAAGCAAATCGTTGGGCCAAGTCCCATAGGGAGACTAAAAATAAAAAATAAAAAAAAAGAAGGTTTTGCTTAACGCTATATGCAAAAAAGCAGGCAGCACACTGTAGAAGTATCAGAAAAGTGAACAAACTTTATATACACACACACATCCATATATATATATATATATATATATATATATATATATATATATATATATATATATATATATATATATATACACATACATACATACACACACACACACATATATGTACACACGCACATATATATACACACACCATATATATGTATGTATAAAGAAATAAATAAAATATAATATATATATATATGTGTGTGTGTGTATATATATATATATATACATACAGTGTGTATATATATATACATACATACACACATATACATATATACATATACACACGGGTACACACAAACACAGTTCAAAAATAAAGGGAACACTGAAATATCACATCCTAGATCTGAATGAATGAAATATTCTCATTGAATACTTTGTTCTGTATAAAGTTGAATGTGCTGACAACAAAATCACACAAAAATCATCAATGGAAATCACATTTATTAACCAATGGAGGCCTGGATTTGGAGTCACCCCCAAAATTAAAGTGGAAAAACACACTACAGGCTGATCCAACTTTGATGTAATGTCCTTAAAATAAGTCAAAATGAGTCTCAGTATTGTGTGTGGCCTCCACGTGCCTGTATGACCTCCCTACAACGCCTGGGCATGCTCCTGATGAGGCTGAGTATTGTGTGTGGCCTCCACGTGCCTGTATGACCTCCCTACAACGCCTGGGCATGCTCCTGATGAGGCTCAGTATTGTGTGTGGCCTCCACGTGCCTGTATGACCTCCCTACAACGCCTGGGCATGCTCCTGATGAGGCTCAGTATTGTGTGTGGCCTCCACGTGCCTGTATGACCTCCCTACAACGCCTGGGCATGCTCCTGATGAGGCTGAGTATTGTGTGTGGCCTCCACGTGTCTGTATGACCTCCCTACAACGCCTGGGCATGCTCCTGATGAGGTTGAGTATTGTGTGTGGCCTCCACGTGCCTGTATGACCTCCCTACAACGCCTGGGCATGCTCCTGATGAGGCTCAGTATTGTGTGTGGCCTCCACGTGTCTGTATGACCTCCCTACAACGCCTGGGCATGCTCCTGATGAGGTTGAGTATTGTGTGTGGCCTCCACGTGCCTGTATGACCTCCCTACAACGCCTGGGCATGCTCCTGATGAGGCTCAGTATTGTGTGTGGCCTCCACGTGCCTGTATGACCTCCCTACAACGCCTGGGCATGCTCCTGATGAGGCTCAGTATTGTGTGTGGCCTCCACGTGCCTGTATGACCTCCCTACAACGCCTGGGCATGCTCCTGATGAGGCTCAGTATTGTGTGTGGCCTCCACGTGTCTGTATGACCTCCCTACAACGCCTGGACATGCTCCTGATGAGGCTCAGTATTGTGTGTGGCCTCCACGTGCCTGTATGACCTCCCTACAACGCCTGGGCATGCTCCTGATGAGGCTCAGTATTGTGTGTGGCCTCCACGTGCCTGTATGACCTCCCTACAACGCCTGGGCATGCTCCTGATGAGGCTCAGTATTGTGTGTGGCCTCCATGTGCCTGTATGACCTCCCTACAACGCCTGGGCATGCTCCTGATGAGGTTGAGTATTGTGTGTGGCCTCCACGTGCCTGTATGACCTCCCTACAACGCCTGGGCATGCTCCTGATAAGGCTCAGTATTGTGTGTGGCCTCCACGTGCCTGTATGACCTCCCTACAACGCCTGGGCATGCTCCTGATGAGGCTGAGTATTGTGTGTGGCCTCCACGTGCCTGTATGACCTCCCTACAACGCCTGGGCATGCTCCTGATGAGGCTGAGTATTGTGTGTGGCCTCCACGTGCCTGTATGACCTCCCTACAACGCCTGGACATGCTCCTGATGAGGCTCAGTATTGTGTGTGGCCTCCACGTGCCTGTATGACCTCCCTACAACGCCTGGGCATGCTCCTAATGAGGCTCAGTATTGTGTGTGGCCTCCACGTGCCTGTATGTCCTCCCTACAACGCCTGGGCATGCTCCTGATGAGGTTGCGGATGGTCTCCTGTGGGATCTCCTCCCAGACCTGGACTAAAGCATCCGCCAACTCCTGGACAGTCTGTGGTGCAACGTGACGTTGGTGGATGGAGCGAGACATGATGTCCCAGATGTGCTCAATCGGATTCAGGTCTGGGGAACGGGCGGGCCAGTCCATAGTTTCAATGCCTTCATCTTGCAGGAACTGCTGACACACTCCAGCCACATGAGGTCTGCCATTGTCCTGCATTAGGAGGAACCCAGGGCCAACAGCACCAGCATATGGTCTCACAAGGGGTCTGAGGATCTCATCTCGGTACCTAATGGCAGTCAGGCTACCTCTGGCGAGCACATGGAGGGCTGTGCGGCCCTCCAAAGAAATGCCACCCCACACCATTACTGACCCACTGCCAAACCGGTCATGCTGAAGGATATTGCAGGCAGCAGATCGCTCTCCACGGGGTCTCCAGACTCTGTCACGTCTGTCACATGTGCTCAGTGTGAATCTGCTTTCATCTGTGAAGAGCACAGGGCGCCAGTGGTGACTTTGCCAATCCTGGTCTTCTGTGGCAAATGCCAAGCGTCCACAGATGGGGGTTGTGCTCACAGCCCAACACCATGCAGGACGTCGGGCCCTCATACCACCCTCATGGAGTCGGTTTCTAACCGTTTGTGCAGACACATGTACATTTGTAGCCTGCTGGAGGTCATTTTGCAGGGCTCTGGCAGTACTCCTCCTGTTCCTCCTTGCACAAAGGCGGAGGTGGCGGTCCTACTGCTGGGTTGTTGCCCTCCTACGGCTCCCTCCACGTCTCCTGGTGTACTTGCCTGTCTCGTGGTAGCGCCTCCAGCCTCTGAACACTTCGCTGATAGACACAGCAAACCTAGCCACAGCTCGCATTGATGTGCCATCCTGGCTGAGCTGCACTACCTGAGCAACTTCTGTGGGTTGTAAAGTCAGTCTCATGCTACCACGAGTGTGAAAGCACAACCAACATTCAAAAGTGACCAAAACATCAGCCAGAAAGCATTGGTACTGAGATGTGGTCTGTGGTCCCCACCTGCAGAACCACTCCTTTATTGAGGGTGTCTTGATAATTGCCAATAATTTCCATCTATTGTCTATTCCATTAGCACAACACCATGTGAAATTGATTGTCAATCAGTGTGGCTTCCTAAGTGGACAGTTTGATTACACAGAAGTTTGATTCACTTGGGGTTATATTCTGTTGTTTAAGTGTTCCCTTTATTTTTTTGAGCAGTGTAATTATATACAGTACAGACCAAAAGTTTGGACACACCTTCTCATTTAAAGATTTTTCTGTATTTTCATGACTATGAAAATTGTACATTCACACTGAAGGCATCAAAACTATGAATTAACACATGTGGAATTATATACTTAACAAAAAAGTGTGAAACAACTGAAAATATGTCTTATATTCTAGGTTCTTCAAAGTAGCCACCTTTTGCTTTGATGACTGCTTTGCACACTCTTGGCATTCTCTTGATGAGCTTCAAGAGGTAGTCACCGGAAATGGTTTTCACTTCACTGGTGTGCCCTGTCAGGTTTAATAAGTGGGATTTCATGCCTTATAAATGGGGTTGGGACCATCAGTTGTGTTGTGCAGAAGTCAGGTGGATACACAGCTGATAGTCCTACTGAATAGTCTGTTAGAATTTGTATTATGGCAAGAAAAAAGCAGCTAAAAAACGAGTGGCCATCATTACTTTAAGAAATGAAGGTCAGTCAGTCCGAAAAATTGGGCAAACTTTGAAAGTGTCCCCAAGTGCAGTTGCAAAAACCATCAAGCGCTACAAAGAAACTGTCTCACATGAGGACGGCCCCAGGAAAGGAAGACCAAGAGTCACCTCTGCTTCTGAGGATAAGTTTATCCGAGTCACCAGCCTCAGAAATCGCAGGTTAACAGCAGCTCAGATTAGAGACCAGGTCAATGACACACAGTTCTAGCAGCAGACACATCTCTACAACAACTGTTAAGAGGAGTCTTTGTGCAGCCTGCATATATATATTCACCCCCCTACCTGGTAACCTGGAATTTCACGTTTTTTTTGTTGTTGTTTTTTTGAGGGTTTGCATCAGTTCATGTAAAGAACATGCCGACAACTGTGAACATTTGGTTTTCTTTTTATAGTGAAGCAAGCAACAAATAGGATAAAATAACTGAAAACTTCAGTTTGCATAACTATTCACCAAGTCGCTTTGGATAAGTCTCTATGAGTTTTCCACATCTGGCCACTGGGATTTTTGCCCATTCCTCAAGGCAAAACTACTCCAGCTCCTTCAAGTTAGATGGTTTCCTCTAGTGAACAGCAATCTTCAAGTCTGACCACAGATTCTCAATTGAATTAAGGTCTGGGCTTGGACTAGGCAACTACAAAACACTTACACGTTTCCCCTTAACCCACTCGAATGTTGCTTATCATATGCTTTGGGTCATTGTCTTGTTGGAAGGTGAACCTCCGTCTCAGTCTCAAATCACTGACAAACAGGTTTTGCTCAAGAATATCCCTGTATTTCTGAACATCAATCTTCCCCTCGACTCGAACCATTTTCCCTGTCCCTGCTCCCGAAAAACATCCCCAAGGCAGGACGCTGTCACCACCATGTTTCACTGTGGGGATGGTGTTCTTGGGGAGATGAGCTGTGTTGGCTTGGCTCCAGACATAGTGCTTTCCTTGGTGTCCAAAAAGTTCAATTTTGGTTTCATCTGACCACAGCACCTTCCTCCATACATTTGGGGGGTCTCCCATATGTCTTTTGGCAAACTCAAAATGAGCCTTACAATTTTTGTGTGCAAGTAAAGTCTTTTTTTCTGCCCACTCTCCCATAACGGCCACCTCTATGGAGTGTACGGCTTATTGTGGTGGTATGGACAGATACTCCAGTCTTGGCTTGGGAACTCTGCAGCTCCTTCAGGTTCCTTTGGTCTCTGTGCTGCCTCTCTGATTAATGCCCTCCTTGCCGGGGCTGAGAGTTTTGGTGGGCGGTCCTCTCTTGGCAGGTTTGTTGTGGTTGCATGTTCTTTCCATTTGGTGATAATAGATTTGATGGTGCTCTGGGCGATCATCCGAGATTGGTATATTTTTTTAATATAACCCAATCCTGACTTGTTCTTCTTAAGAACTTTGTCCCTTCTTGTTTGGAGATCTCCTTGGTCTTCATGGTGTTGTTTGGAGATCTCCTTGGTCTTCATGGTGTTGTTTGGAGATCTCCTTGGTCTTCATGGTGGTGTTTGGAGATCTCCTTGGTCTTCATGGTGGTGTTTGGTTAGTGGAGCCTCTTTCTTAATGGTGTTACAGCCTCTGTGGCCTTTCAGAAGAGATAAAGTGTATATACTGACAGACCACGTGACACTTAGTGACAGGACGTCCACCTGTGTGCAATTGAAGCATGGGCCTTATGAAAGTAATTAGGGGCATGCATATGCACATGTTAATTTTTAGTTATTTGATCCCACAAATGTAATTCATGCCTATATTTTTCCCACTTCACCAACTTAGACTATTTAGCGCTGACGCATCACACACAAATCGGATTACAAAAATATTTAAACATTGGTTTAATGTAACAAAATAGGTAAAAAGCCAAGGGGGTGAATACTTTTGCAAACCACTGTACCCCAAAGAGATGAGACTAGAGCAAAACCCGTCTGAGAGCTGATGGTAAAGATGTTTCATGGATTCATTTTCAATTAGGATTCAGATTATTCTACACTTTTGCTAAATTTTCTTAGTATGAAGTTTTACACTTATCAGCATATGGCACGGGAGACTTTTAAAAGTTTTTTGTTTGGGATATGCAGTGAGGGATTTTTGCAGGTTGATGGACTGCAGTAAAAAGTGGTGGCTTTTGTTTATAATGGGAAAACCTTGTGACCGCTCCCTTCTATATACGACAACAACAAATATTTTCAAAATCGCTAGTTTTCGCACTTACCTCTTTTTCAATTTCTGCCAGTGACTTGATTGTAATCCCCAAAAGATCAACCTGCTGCATCTGAAACAAAGAAACCTCTTTCTGATTAACCAGAATTTAAGAGGTTCAATTAAAAAAAAAATAAAATTGGAATCTTTATATTGCAAAAAAAAAAAAAAAGTGCATTACATCATTTTCAAACTACGACCAGTACAATAGTCTCTTCTGATAAGTCATTGTGGCCAACGACAGTGCCTAGCAATTCTACTGCTGACCACATGAGGGCAGCAAAACCAAAGCAATTGATGAGAATTTCTCAGAAAACATTTAAGAGTCTTCAAAAAGTATGAACAAGAAAATGAAAATAAAAAGGAGTAAAATCATAATATATATGTATACATCACACATTTGTTTTTGCTTTTTTTCATTTTTTAGATTGTATATTTTTTTCCCTGAAACGGTTGTACTTTTTAAAATTAAATTATTTAATTTTCTTTGAAAAAAAAAATATTTACATACATACGGTACTCTAAAAATAAAATTTTACTTTCTATAATTTTAAAAACAAAAAAAAAAATAAATTTATATATTTTCGTAAACCAACATTTAAAACGTAAAAAAAAGACTTTCCCCCCAAAAAAGTATATTAAATAACAAATATAAAATTTCAGTTCAATATTTTTAACTAATAAAACCTCCAAAACAGAATATTTGCAAAATACTAAAAAAAAATAAAAAAATAAAAATACAAAGAATCATTAACTAAAGAAGTGTATACTTAATGATACAATTTACAAATATTAATTTATTTTCTCAAATAAAAACATTTAAAAAATAAAAAAGATCCTCCTCCCATGTTTTTATTTTGGAAAATATATAACATTTGTGTATTGTTCTACTGTATTTATGATTAAGTATCCACTTCTTTACTAGTTTATAAATATTTTTTTATTATTATTTTGCAAATATTCTGCTTCTGGTGTTTTAAAAAAATATTTACAAAATAAAAAGATAAAATTAAGATTAATAATAATGAAACCAATGCATAATACAGTAAAGAAGTGATACTTCATTATAAGGGCAGTAGAACAATTAATAATTTGTGCTAATGCATTTACTATCAAAGTGATTGGAATAAACGCCAGGAGTCCAGATCCACCTATGTACATAGCATGAATCTAAGGGAAGAGATGCAGGGGCTGCATGTACAGACCCCCCTGAAGGAACAGTGATAGCACAACCCATATTATCGGACATGCCATTTTACATTCAGCAGCTAATAACTTACATTCCCATCAAACTGTTCTACTTGAAATATCTCTGGACGCTTAATCAACTTTTCCAATATCTAGTTGTCCATGGATGGTGATTATTGATCTAAACAATAGAACTTTATGAACTGAATTATTTATACAGATTACTAATGGATAATCCGACAGAAGGAATTAATATGAATTTTACATCCAGTTTTAACGGAGAGAAAAGTTTGATCAGTTCTAACACTGTCATTACTTTATAGTTGGCAGCTTGAGATTACAGAACATGGTCTACCTGCTTTCCAGAGAATGTCACTCCTGGTAATGGGCGAGGTGTACCTGCTTTCCAGAGAATGTCACTCCTGGTAATGGGTGAGGTCTACCTGCTTTCCAGAGAATGTCACTCATGGTAATGGGTGAGGTCTACCTGCTTTCCAGAGAATGTCACACCTGGTAATGGGTGAGGTCTACCTGCTATCCAGAGACTGTCACTCATGGTAATGGGCGAGGTCTACCTGCTTTCCAGAGAATGTCACTCATGGTAATGGGCGAGGTCTACCTGCTTTCCAGAGAATGTCACTCATGGTAATGGGCGAGGTCTAGCTGCTTTCCAGAGAATGTCACTCCTGGTAATGGGTGAGGTCTACCTGCTATCCAGAGACTAACTCATGGTAATGGGCGAGGTCTAGCTGCTTTCCAGAGAATGTCACTCCTGGTAATGGGTGAGGTCTACCTGCTATCCAGAGACTGTAACTCATGGTAATGGGCGAGGTCTACCTGCTTTCCAGAGAATGTCACTCCTGGTAATGGGTGAGGTCTGCACTTACAATTATAGGGATAATCCCATCTGGGACATTTAGGATATGACATACAAATCTAATTGGAGCTAGTTCAAGAGGTAGGGTCTGCGTCTATTTTGAAAATGAGGCCCCCTCTTGCGCCACTGTAAAAGCAGAAGAGGGTGCGCATGTGCAGCTCGCTACAACCCCTTTTTCCAAAGTAGCAAAGAATGCATGCGCTGACGTTTTTTTTTTTTCTTTTTTTTCATCCTTTCATACAAGTCAATGGCAACAGCTGCCACGTCTCTTAACGACAGAAGCATGGGGTAGGGTGCACGTCCCATATTTATGCCATATATTGTGGATATGTCATAAATGTCTAACATAGTAATACCACTTTAAAGGGGGTCCTCCTATGGGGACTTTTTTTTTTTTTTACATTCTAACGATCATTTTTACAATTCAGCGTCATTGTAAATTTTGTACCATTTGGCTTTTACAGGTTCTTTGTTTCCCGACACATTCAACTTTGATGTGGTCTGTGGTCATAAGTCAGAAAAAAAAAAAAAGAATTTGAAACTTCCATTGGACCTTCAGAATGAGCTCACTGCTGGATCCTCAGTTAACTCATTCTGCAGCCAGCAATAAACAACACAGTCTATAGAAGGCAAACGGTGCAAAATTTTGATTGGAACCCAATTATAAAAATGATATACAGTACAGACCAAAAGTTTGGACACACCTTCTCATTTAAAGATTTTTCTGTATTTTCATGACTGAAAATTGTACGTTCACACTGAAGGCATCAAAACTATGAATTAACACATGTGGAATTATATACTTAACAAAAAAGTGTGAAACAACTGAAAACATGTCTTATATTCTAGGGTCTTCAAAGTAGCCACCTTTTGCTTTGATGACTGCTTTGCACACTCTTGGCATTCTCTTGATGAGCTTCAAGAGGTAGTCAACGGAAATGGTTTTCACTTCACAGTTGTGCCCTGTCAGGTTTAATAAGTGGGATTTCTTGCCTTATAAATGGGGTTGGGACCATCAGTTGTGTTGTGCAGAAGTCAGGTGGATACACAGCTGATAGTCCTACTGAATAGACTGTTAGAATTTGTATTATGGCAAGAAAAAAGCAGCTAAGAAAAGAAAAACGAGTGGCCATCATTACTTTAAGAAATGAAGGTCAGTCAGTCCGAAAAATTGGGCAAACTTTGAAAGTGTCCCCAAGTGCAGTTGCAAAAAACATCAAGCGCTACAAAGAAACTGGCTCACATGAGGACCACCCCAGGAAAGGAAGACCAAGAGTCACCTCTGCTTCTGAGGATAAGTTTATCCGAGTCACCAGCCTCAGAAATCACAGGTTAACAGCAGCTCAGATTAGAGACCAGGTCAATGCCAAACAGAGTTCTAGCAGCAGACACATCTCTACAACAACTGTTAAGAGGAGACTTTGTGCAGCAGGCCTTCATGGTAAAATAACTGCTAGGAAACCACTGCTAAGGACAGGCAACAAGCAGAAGAGACTTGTTTGGGCTAAAGAACACAAGGAATGGACATTAGACCAGTGGAAATCTGTGCTTTGGTCTGATGAGTCCAAATTTGAGATCTTTGGTTCCAACCACCGTGTCTTTGTGCGACGCAGAAAAGGTGAACGGATGGACTCTACATGCCTGGTTCCCACCATGAGGCATGGAGGAGGAGGTGTGATGGTGTGGGGGTGCTTTGCTGGTGTCACTGTTGGGGATTTATTCAAAATTGAAGGCATAATGAACCAGCATGGCTACCACAGCATCTTGCAGCGGCATGCTATTCCATCCAGTTTGCGTTTAGTTGGACCATCATTTATTTTTCAACAGGACAATGACCCCAAACACACCTCCAGGCTGTGTAAGGGCTATTTGACCAAGAAGGAGAATGATGGGGTGCTACGCCAGATGACCTGGCCTCCACAGTCACCAGACCTGAACCCAATCGAGAAGGTTTGGGGTGAGCTGGACCGCAGAGTGAAGGCAAAAGGGCCAACAAGTGCTAAGCATCTCTGGGAACTCCTTCAAGATTGTTGGAAGACCATTTCCGGTGACTACCTCTTGAAGCTCATCAAGAGAATGCCAAGAGTGTGCAAAGCAGTCATCAAAGCAAAAGGTGGCTACTTTGAAGAACCTAGAATATAAGACATATTTTCAGTTGTTTCACACTTTTTTGTTAAGTATATAATTCCACATGTGTTAATTCATAGTTTTGATGCCTTCAGTGTGAATGCACAATTTTCATAGTCATGAAAATACAGAAAAATCTTTAAATGAGAAGGTGTGTCCAAACTTTTGGTCTGTACTGTATACCCAAAAATACATCCACTCAAGTAAGTTGTCCTCAAAAAGGTGGACAACCGATAGGATGGAGCTGCAAAATTAGGAAAAGTGATGCCATTTCTGGAAAGAAAGTAGATATTTTTTCCTGTTTTAATAGTGACCTGGGTAAATATGAAGAATCAATATAAAAAGAAAGAAAGTGCGATAAACCGACAGACTGTACACTCACCGCCTCTGACGCACAGGCAAACTTCTCGGAAATCATGAAAGGAACGCCATCCATTGCTGAAAGAGAGAAACAAAGATGGAAATGACAAGAGAAAAGAAAAAAAAAATAAAAAATCTAATAAAAAATTATCAGGGCTGCAATACCCAACAATCATTTATAAACGATATCGCTTTCTGTAATCAACACAGCAAAGAATTAAGAAATTTTTTTATATTTGAGCCGCTGGCTTCGATACATTTCTCAAAACCCCATAAAGCCGCGACGCGCGTTACGTGACAGCCCAGATACGGTTCTGACGGCTATTCATAGAAATGTTTCCTGTTCGCCCGGGTCGGTGCAGAGTCGCTCTCATCTGGGCGTCTGTCACATATGAGTTAGGGCACCGGCGCGCGGCATAACAAGCGATCTCCGTGTCACCTGCAGTCATTAAAGCTGAAGCCACTTCATCTGGGCGTGCTGCCACTGCACGGCGTACAAGAACGCAGGCCCATGCCAAGGGCTCAGCAGTGTAATTAGCATCCTCCTAAACAAACGAGTTTCCACACAGCTGTAATTAAGCAAGCTTGTAATTAAGTAGATGCCCTTTATCATACAGATCATGCTTAAAAACGCTTTGAAGAATGGATGTGTTATTAATGTGATAATGTCAAATCACAGACATTCACCAGGGCTGTCGGCGCGTTCTCTCCCTCCGCCGCAGATTGCAGAACACATTCCGCGGGATCCGCAGAAATATGGAAACTACATCAATGTTGAATTTAATTACTTTATGGTAGGATTAGCAAACACTAAAGTCGCACGTTTCCAAAGAGAGTTATTAATATGGACCGAGCTCGCAGGTTTCCTGGCCTGTCTGTCAGCAATGTGGGGGAGAACATAGAGATGGGGGTGGGCTAGAGCCGAGCGCTCCGTCATGTGCCACCACATAATAGAACATGCCGCCGGACGGTGGGCGACAACTTACAGCCTAATATTAGCCCCTGCTCCTCATAACACGTCTCATCTGCAAAGGAAAGAAGACATCAGAAAATGACCCAGTGCTGAAATCAGGTTTAAAGATGCAAAGAACACTTTATTTCCATTTTTCATAACACTATATTATATATATTATATATAGAACAACAAGAGAAAAAAATGGAGGTTTGTTGGAAAGATGGATAAAATAAAAAATTGTATTAATCACGTATAAATACATAAAAATACTATATATAAATAATAGATTTGTGTAGGGGGACGGGGGATGAACTGTCACATAATAGCAGCCAGGACATCAGCAACCCAGGGAGCCTATCAAACCCATTAGGGGGTTATAAGGTAAGATAACATGAGTATTGAGCAGAAAAAAAAAACCAAAGAGTTAATTAATATCTAAGCAAAAGTATATATTATATATACCGTATATACTCGAGTATAAGCTGACCCAAAGTACCTAATTTTACCACAAAAAAACTGAGAAAATGTATTGACTCAAGTATAAGCCTAGGGTGGGAAATGCAGCAGCTACTGGTAAATTTCCCCATCCTGGTATGCATGATGCATGGCCTCCTCATCCCCCAATACTGGTATGCATGATGCATGGCCTCCTCATCCCCCAATACTGGTATGCATGGCCTCCTCATCCCCCAATACTGGTATGCATGATGCATGGCCTCCTCATCCCCCAATACTGGTATGCATGATGCATGGCCTCCTCATCCCCCAATACTGGTATGCATGGCCTCCTCATCCCCCAATACTGGTATGCATGATGCATGGCCTCCTCATCCCCCAATACTGGTATGCATGGCCTCCTCATCCCCCAATACTGGTATGCATGGCCTCCTCATCCCCCAATCCTGGTATGCATGGCCTCCTCATCCCCCAATCCTGGTATGCATGGCCTCCTCATCCCCCAATCCTGGTATGTATGGCCCCCTCATCCCCAATCCTGGTTTGCATGGCGCACACAAAAAATAAACACTTATACTCACCTTCATTTCTCACCTCTGCTCCAGCACTGCGTCCTGTCTGCCAGCATCTGAGCAGCGCATGACATCACTGCCATGCGCTATCAGACGCTGATGTGAGCTGTTGCTGCCGGCATATTCACTCCTCTCTCTGCCGGGACTATGGGCGTAAATAAGCATTCTCTTTAGTAGAAGGCACTGTTAGAAGGAGTCTCGGCTCAGCGCTCCTCCGTGCCCGCTACTAAAGAGAATGAATATTCCCTGTTGTCATGGGCGTGGAGAAGAAGGAATATTCATTTCCCTTTAGCAGCGGGCACACATGGAGCTGCAGCAGCGGCTACCGCGTGTGCCCCGCTTCTCCACCGCCACAACCCCCCTCCCACTATCCACCAACGGAATTTCTATATACTGGGGTATACCTGAGTATAAGCCGAGGGGGGCTTTTTCAGCCCAAAAAATGTGCTAAAAAACTCGGCTTATACTCGAGTATATATGGTATATTATTGTAGGGTTTTCACTCACTTGGGTACGACGGGAGGCAAACAGGAGGCATGTTCCTTTAAAAGTCCATGTTGGTTTATTACTTCATAAACCAAAAAGCCAAAAGGAAACAAACCACCTTTAGTTCAGGCAAACAAAGTAAAGTGTCCTTTAAGCAAGTCTCTGTTTAACCAGTCCTGTGGGCACACAGGCTGGGTAGCGTCCAGTATCCTGGCACGGTCAGGAGACAACCACACACAGGAGACCTTCTCCCTCCAAACACACAGACCATGTGCCAAACAAACAACCTCCATTTTATAGGTCGTTAACCACACCCAGAGGTGAGGTATGTGGGTTGCTAGACCCGCCCAACACTCCAAGCTACCCGTAACCCAATCCCAGGTGCACCAATCAGTCCTCTTCGTGCTTACGTGCACTAGAGAAACACTCCGGGTTCCATCACAGAGGACAGCCATCTCTGTGACATATACCTCCTATCAACTATGCGACCATTAGCCACCTTACAATATTATATATTATAAGGTGGCTTTACACCTTATAAAATATATATTTATTTATTAGTGTTATGAAGAATGGAAATAAAAACATTTATATAAATAAAATATATAGATAAATCTTGCACTTTTCACATTGGCCACTAGGTCTAATATTAGATTTCTACTTCCTGTATTTAACATGAACATTAATAAACTGACTCTGACCCTAATTTTTGTACATAAGTGTAAGGGAATAAGTCACTGTACAGGAAGGGGGTGGAGGTGATCTGCGATGTCACCTATTGTGAATAATGGATCCTTTGTTATCTACTGTATATTGAGGTGTTATTAGTCATTGTACACAAGGAGGAGGAGGTGAGCTGTGAAATCACCTATTGTGAATGGTGGATACTGTGTTATCTACTGTATATAGAGGTGTTATCAGTCATTGTACAGGAGGAGGTGAGCTGTGATATCACCTATTGTGAATGGTGGATACTGTGTTATCTACTGTATATAGAGGTGTTATCAGTCATTGTACAGGAGGAGGAGGAGGTGAGCTGTGATATCATCTATTGTGGATCCTGTGTTATCTACTGTATATAGAGGTGTTATCAGTCATTGTACAGGAGGAGGAGGAGGTGAGCTGTGACATCACCTATTGGGAATGGTGCACCCTCCGTTATCTACTGTATATAGATGTGTTCCCTTTCACTGCAATCCTGTGTGATGATGAGACTGCTGAAAAGTCTTCTGTACAGAACAGGAAGTGGAAACCTAGTATAAGGCCTAGTGACAAGTGTGAAATTGTCAGATTTTTTTTTTTTTATAGATAGATTGCAATTTAAAATCTGTTTTTCATCCACACCACGATCCCATAATCAATGCTTCCTGGTACTAGAAAAGTTGTCAAAGGGACTTCGCATCTCAGGATAGTGGAAAGCAGTTTATTATCTTCTTCACAGACACTCACAAAGGGCTCACATTTTCACTTCTACAGTTCACCTTAAAATTTTGCAGTAAGTTCAAAGACAGAAGGAAGAATTTACCAAGACTGGCATTTCATTCACAAATGGCTTTGAAAAAAAAGATATGACAACTTTTTTTTTTGCTTGTTATAGGAAAAGTAAAAAAAAAAGAAAAAAAATAGTGAAAAGTTGCAAATGTGAGAGCAAAAATATTGGGCCCGATTCAGCAAAGATTTTATGCCAGAATTCTGTTGTAAAAAGTTTCAAAAAAGGCTAAATTTTGGCACATTTTTTATTTATTTTTATTTTTTTTTCACTTAAATGCAAGTAATTTGGGCTAAAAAAAAAAAATCATTTTTTACAAATGGGTTACACTAAAAATTTTGAACCGTTTGACCTCTTTAGCCGCTGTGCTGTACACTACATTGCTGGCTGCAGAATGAGTTAGCCAAGAATCCATCAGTGAGCTCGCTTTGACAGTCTTACGATAAGAGATTGTAACTCTTTTTCAAAACAGGTAAAAAAAAAATAAAAAAATGGAGGAATCGCTTTTCTACAAAGGACCTTTGAGGTTCTTCAATTATGGAGCATCACAAATTTTGGGGGACAAGCATATTGTCCAAGAGAGTCTCTGAATATTTTGACATATCACTAAAAAGTGTTGGAAATGGGGCACCCAAAAAAAGAGAGATTTCTGCCTTTGTGCAGACAAAACAACAATCACCTATTGTTTCGTCTGGCATTTGGAGACCGCGCAGGAAAGAGCGGATCACTCAGCCGACACATAAATTGAACTGCCTACATGGATGGCTAAATTCTGCCTGAAATGATAATAAAATACTATATTAATATGGAAATTATCCTGCTGCTACCGTACACTGATTAGTATATAAAATTACACCTCATTACATATTACAACCAAATAAACACAAACCGTGTGTATAATGAATTACGAGAAAGAATGCGAGAATTCGAGTCCCGAAACCCCTTCTGCTTCCTTCATCCATCTGCTTTGCTACTAGACCGCAGTATATATGGCCATCATATGGAAGGCAGGGCATGACAAGGAAAAGGAAGGAATTACTAAGGTGATATATTCTTTTTTGCTTCCTTAAAGGGATAAGGTGTTCAGAAAAAAAAAAGACTTTAAACAAAGTTTTCCATGTTAAAAACATTGTTTAAGGAGGATCCCCATTCTACTGTTTCCTAAAGTCAATGTGGCTGCAGTAAAGCAATGCTGTAAACAGCAGCTCGGGCAAGATGGCCGCTCCCATAAAACTACACACAAAAAAAATCTAATTTAAAATAAATGAAAAACGGCTGATAGAATATATATTATTTTCTATCTATAATCTATCCTATAATTCTTATAGAATATATTATATATTTTTTCAAACAAACATTGAAAATATTAATAAACTTTAACAAATGCAAACTGGATAGGGAAGGGGGGGGTGTAGGGAGAAAAGGGAAAAGGCATAAGTAGATTTCCTTTCTTGCTTTATTAGGGAACTATCCAAGGGAGGGAAGGCTAGGAAATATATTATATCCTAATATATTCTATAATCCTTCATAGATGGGGGTCAAATGCACCAAAAATAAAAAAAAAAGCAATCCGCACATGGGTTTCTGACTTGGTTAACAACTATGGTCATGTTCTAAGGCTCCTTGACATAGATTATAAGCTACCTCCAGTAGGTGGCGCTAGCAGGACAGTTTTCTTCCTTACTTTACATACTATATCCCATGGAATATTGCCCTGAAGGATGAATCAAGGGAGTTTTGTTCAATCAAACCATGGTCTGTACTGAAAGGGCATCCGAAAAAAGAAAAGAAAGAAATGGCCTCAGTAAAACAAAAAAAATTGGTCTTGGTAGAGTGACCAGTAACCAAGAACAATTTCTCGAGGAAAGCTTATATCCCAACAATCTTAGAGTCTAAACAGACTGCTGATCACCCGTTCGTTTGTTGGGGGGAGATAATTTTGTAGCTGGTCTAAAAAAAATAAAAATAAAAAATTGTTCTTGGCAGCACTTCATCCTGTGTAAACAGGACATGTGCTGCCGAGAAAAATCATAAGTCTACTCGCGCAGAACGATTATTGGAAGTACAGCTTTTTGGTCTAAACAGGTAATTGAATGGCCACCGATCGGCACGCATTTAGCCTATCGGCGATCGTTGAACAGCCAGGGTCAACAAATGCAAATTAGTATTACACATAACAGCCAATCACAGCTTTCATTTCGGATTGGTGGCGGTTTTGATTGATGACGCCTACTCTGTCGACGGAAATCAAAAGTTTTAATCAAATCGGCATCATTATAGCACACGGTCCTAAAAGGACTGTGATAATAAGAGATTCCGCGCGCTGAACTAATATAATAATGTCACAAGTTAATGAGCAGCTTTGTAATTAATGCTAAGGAATTTGCATATATTCAAATGCATTCTAAAGTAAATTGAGCGTCAGAGTTCTCCTGATCCAAAGAGTGAAATTTAATAAGTCATCAAAAAAAATCTCGTAATTTTTTTCTGCTAATTAATGAATTCGGTTAGCGCTGGCCCCCAATAAAAATAACAGCTCAACATGCACAAATGTTCAATTGTCTGGCATTGCAGCTATTAGGATAATTGAGCCTTGTAATTAAGATAATACTCAGTCCCTGAAGCCAATTAACAAGACAACAATTAGTCCCGTTCGTTAATGCAAATCAAAGATTTTTCTCTTTATTAGTGGAGCAGTTGCCGAGCCCTGGAGGAAAAGCCAAAGTGTTTGCACCAATCTCGAAAAAGGTTAGACTATTCCGCTATTAATGCAGACCTTGTCAGGGCGTAATTAGTTATGATTAATCAATAGCAGGGTGAATTCATCCGTCTTATTCTACAGGACCTGACCCCTCATATTCATTGCCTGTAACGCATCAAGTATACAGACAGGATCTGATCCTTACACCATAAATAATGTGCCATAAGGAGGAGAGGTATGTCATTTTAGGAGAATTCTCCAAGACTCTGGATATTGGAATACAATGATGCTGGAAAGCTCATAAACACTTCAGATTTTTCCATAATTCTGCGTAAATTTGACCTAAAATTTCATCAGGTTTTCATACAAGTCCTAAAAGTAGATAAAGAGAACCAAATCAACCATCGAAGTCACAAATATTTCACTTTGTCATTTTTTTATTGAGAAAAATGATTCAATCTGTGAGTGGTAAAAGTATGTGAACCTTTGTTTTTAGTATCTGGTACAATCCCCTTCTGTACCAATAAGTTCATCTAAATGTTTCTGGTAACTGATTAGTCCAGTACTTCTTCAATCATGTGTTGGGAAGATCAGACTTTGATATATCCCTAAACTGAAAAACCTATAGCGAATCCACTAAAAGTGGAAACTAGCCCGAATATATATTAAACCAAATATTCAAACCGATCCCGCGGTTTTTCTTTGGACAGGAGTGTCCTTTGGTTCTTTTTTCTCTTTGAGTTTTACCTGAACCCATGAGTAATCTCTTGACACTGTGATAATTTGTTCTGAGCTTAATTGTTAATTATTATAGACCATAAGGCCTCTGTCCTCTCTGTCCTTTTTTGGTTTAATTTGATATATCCCTGTTCGTTAAATAAAACAGGTGGCCCACTCACGCCCGATGGTCGTCCCATTGATTTAACACACCAGACTTTGATTTCACCTTCAAAATTATCCTAAAGGTTCACATACTTTTGCCACTCCAGACACGTGGTATTGGATAATTATCCTCATTTTTTTTTTAAAAAAAAAGGTCTAATATTTGTGACACATTTGTTTGGCATCTTTCTCTACTTTTTTTTTTTTTTTTTTTTTTTTTTTTTTTTTAAGGAGTTCTAGGTCAAGTTTATGCAGAAATTTGGAAAATTCTCAAGGGTTCACAAACTATTAGGTACCATTGTAAATGCCAATAGAGCTTCTGTTTATGGATGGTACTATTATGTGGAGAGGTTGGGACGGCATTGTAAAGAAGGAACATTATGGGTGAAATCATTGTAAGAGGTGGGCATAATGAAGGGAGACAATCATGGCTGTGAAGTCGGAGTTGTGGAGTCGGAGCCCATTTTGGTGGAGTCGGAATAAAATGGACCGACTCCGATAATATATAATAATTTGGGTACATTCGTTCAATGCAGTTTGTGGGGGAATATTTTTTCATACGAATTGGGGAAAGTTATGAAATGTCCTATAAATGTCTGTCCTATTCCTGATCTAAGGGTCTGGACTTTTAGCTGAGATGAATCTGTGTCACAGTAAATTTATCACTTAAACATGAGCCGTGTATGAGGGAGTCAGAGTCGTGGAGTCGGTGTCATGGAAATTGAGAATCGGAGGTTTGGCTTACCGACTCCACAGCCCTGGAGACAATGTCTGATGAATGTATGGCAAGAGGAAGACAATATCTAGGCTAGCACCTTTATTTGGGACATTTTTGTATAACATATCCTCTTTACAGCCCCCAAAAACAGAATGTGAGGGTGTTGTATGTAGCTGGAGAGCCCGGTCTTAAGGCCCCCCCCATACACATTAGACTAATGCTGGCTGAGCCCACTGATAAACGTGTTCAGCCTACAGTTTCATATATATGGGGGGCCTGCGATTGTCCCAATAGTTGATGTCAGAGGACAGGAGCATCCGGCATGTCTGATTTCGGACTGTCGATTCTTTTGTTCTTGGTCTTGGGGCAGAACGGTGGCTCAGTAGTTAGCACTGCAGCCTTGCAGCGCTGGGTTCCTGGGTTCAAATCCCACCAAGGACAACATCTGGAAGGAGTTTGTGTGGGTTTCCTCCGGGTTCTCCAGTTTCCTCCCACACTCCAAAGACATACTGATAGGTAATGTAGATTGTGAGTCCCAAGGGGACAGTGATGATAATGTATGTAAAGAGCTGCGGAATATGTTGGCGCTATATAAAAATAAAGATTATTATTATTGGTCAGATAAGCTGCCGCCAGATTCTGGCAGCAGCCCTCTCCGACAGCACAGGAGCTCTCAGCCGGCTGAGCGCTCCTGTGTGTAGTAGAGGCGTGAAAGATAACTTCCGACCAAACGATAGGACAAAGCATCATTCAGCCGACATCTATCTAAAGTGAATGGGTGTACAAGATGGCTGCTGAAGGACAGTCCTCTCAGAAGAGAAGACACCCATGGATTACTCTTTTCAGGTGTTCTGGGGCCTTCATTATATTAAATTACAAAGCCCGCATAGAGTTTGCTCAAAAACACATGAAGGACTCCCAGACTATGAGAAATAAGAGTCTCTGGTCTGTTGAGACGAAGACTTTTTGGTGATAATTCTAAGCGGTATGTGTGGAGAAAACCATGCACTGCTCATCACCGGCTCAATACAATCCCAACAGAGAAACATGGTGGTGGCAGCATCATGCTATGGGGGTGTTTTTCGGCTGCAGGGACAGGATGACTGGTTGCAATTGAAGGAAACATGAATGCAGCCAAGTACAGAGATATCCTGGATGAAAACCTCTTCCAGAGTGCTCTGGACCTCAGACTTGGCCGAAGGTTCACCTTCCAACAAGACAATGACCCTAAGCACACAGCTAAAATAACAAAGGAGTGGCTTCAGAACAACTCTGTGACCATTCTTGACTGGCCCAGTCAGAGCCCTGACCTAAACCCAATTGAGCATCTCTGGAGAGACCTGAAAATGGCTGTCCACCAACGTTCACCATCCAACCTGATGGACCTGGAGAGGATCTGCAAGGAAGAATGGCAGAGGATCCCCAAATCCAGGTGTGAAAAACTTGTTGCATCATTCCCAAGAAAACTCATGCCTGTACTAGCTCAAAAGGGAAAGGGTGCTTCTACACAATACTGAGCAAAGGGTCTGAATACTTATGACCATGTGATATTTCAGTTTTACTTTAATAAATTTGCAAAAATTTCTACATTTCTGGGTTTTTTTTTGATCAAGATGGGGTGCAGAGTGTAGAATTTACCAAATGGCTGCAATGAGACAAAGAGTGAAAAATGTAAAGGGGTCTGAATACTTTCCGTACCCACTGTAGGTTTATGTGATATAAATCAGTATTTCTGATTAAAAAGCAGAGTAAAGCCTTATTCAGACGTCCATAAAAACATGGACAGCGATGCATGGACTGATCGTAGAGCTTCTGACCCAAAAATGACCCAAGACTTCCCCAAAATATAGGTCTATGAAGCTGTCAAATACGGACAAGGAGCCCTGTGGCTAGTCCTTGTATCGCGGTCCATATTCGGACCATTTTCATGGACGTTGGAATGAGGCTTAAGACTTCATTAACAATGGACAATTATTGTGAACAAGTGTTTCTAGGAATATTTTTTTCCCCAATAGTTGGGAAATTATTTTTAAGCTTGCTTAAAAATTATTGTTCGCAACAGCGCATCCTCTTGTGTAAACAGGACATGCTGCAGTCTATGTGCACAAAACGATCTATTGCCGATTGTTCTGAGTGTACCGGAAGTGCGGTATGCCTGTGTAATCAGGCTATTAAACAATGGCCATTCAGCACATACAGTACAGACGACAAGTTTGGACACACCTTCTCATTTAAAGATTTTTCTGAATTTTCATGACTATGATAATTGTACATTCACACTGAAGGCATCAAAACTATGAATTAGCACATGTGGAATTATATACTTAACAAAAAAGTGTGAAACAACTGAAAATATGTCTTATATTCTAGGTTCTTCAAAGTAGCCACCTTTTGCTTTGATGACGGCTTTGCACACTCTTGGCATTCTCTTGATGAGCTTCAAGAGGTAGTCACCGGAAATGGTTTTCACTTCACAGGTGTGCCCTGTCAGGTTTAATAAGTGGGATTTCATGCCTTATAAATGAGGTTGGGACCATCAGTTGTGTTGTGTAGAAGTCAGGTGGATACACAGCTGATAGTCCTACTGAATAGAGTGTTAGAATTTGTATTATGTTAAGAAAAAAGCAGCTAAGTAAAGAAAAACGAGTGGCCATCATTACTTTAAGAAATGAAGGTCAGTCAGTCCGAAAAATTGGGCAAACTTTGAAAGTGTCCCCAAGTGCAGTTGCAAAAACCATCAAGCGCTACAAAGAAACTGGCTCACATGAGGACCGCCCCAGGAAAGGAAGACCAAGAGTCACCTCTGCTTTTGAGGATAAGTTTATCCGAGTCACCAGCCTCAGAAATAGCAGGTTAACAGCAGCTCAGATTAGAGACCAGGTCAATGGTACACAGAGTTCTAGCAGCAGACACATCTCTACAACAACTGTTAAGAGGAGACTTTGTGCAGCAGGCCTTCATGGTAAAATAGCTGCTAGGAAACCACTGCTAAGGGCAGGCAACAAGCAGAAGAGACAAGTTTGGGCTAAAGAACACAAGGAATGGGCATTAGACCAGTGGAAATCTGTGCTTTGGTCTGACGCAGAAAAGGTGAACGGATGGACTCTACATGCCTGGTTCCCACCGTGAAGCATGGAGGAGGAGGTGTGATGGTGCTTTGCTGGTGACACTGTTGGGGATTTATTCAAAATTGAAGGCATACTGAACCAGCATGGCTACCACAGCATCTTGCAGCGGCATGCTATTCCATCCGGTTTGCGTTTAGTTGGACCATCATTTATTTTTCAACAGGACAATGACCCCAAACACACCTCCAGGCTGTGTAAGGGCTATTTGACCAAGAAGGAGAGTGATGGGGTGCTACGCCAGATGACCTGGCCTCCACAGTCACCAGACCTGAACCCAATCGAGATGGTTTGGGGTGAGCTGGACCGCAGAGTGAAGGCAAAAGGGCCAACAAGTGCTAAGCATCTCTGGGAACTCCTTCAAGATTGTTGGAAGACAATTTCCGGTGACTACCTCTTGAAGCTCATCAAGAGAATGCCAAGAGTGTGCAAAGCAGTCATCAAAGCAAAAGGTGGCTACTTTGAAGAACCTAGAATATAAGACATATTTTCAGTTGTTTCACACTTTTTTGTTAAGTATATAATTCCACATGTGGTAATTCATAGTTTTGATGCCTTCAGTGTGAATGTACAATTTTCATAGTCATGAAAATACAGAAAAATCTTTAAATGAGAAGGTGTGTCCAAACTTTTGGTCTGTACTGTATGTAGCTGATCAGCCAATGTAAATGAGCCCAAAATATTTGCAGGACTACGAAAAGATATTGTAAAAGTCCTGGACTGATGCTACTGGCTAAACAGTTCGCCAGTAGATGGAACGTTGTAAACAGTGAAGAAGCTACGGTGATCGTATGATCATCGTGACTATTGAAACAAATGATTGGCATTGATGCTGAATCCAACCCTATCATCCTGATATTAATGGCATATTCCAATAACAGCCCATGTTGGAAAATCCCTTTAAGTACTATCACTGACGGCGGCTAAGGGGCAATGGAAGAGGAACATTATAACCTTCCATAGCTGGGTTGACTAAGCGCTCTAAATTATGATACATAACATTTTTCCTCAGTCTTTCCATTGTTGATCCAAGTCATATGTTGACCCAACTACAAGTAGACCTAATAGGACGTTATTTTGCTGGAGTACATAATTACACTCTCATTGCTTGTGAAGACACTTCTTAGAAATGAAACTACGACGAAAGTTCACTACAGAAACGTTAATGTATAAGAAAATCATCTTGGAAGATGCACAGAAGTAGTTTACAGAACAGGATGGAACAGTCTTGGACTGACCTGTGGAGAGCCGGTGACTCGCTTGGTGGACCTCTGAGCCAGGATTCATCATCTAAGAATATGAGAAGCTTACTAATCTACATGTGCAAGAAGCAGGTGCTTCCAGGGAAGTGATGCCCAATTAAAGCTACTCCCTCATCTACTGGACAGAACGAGGGCACAAGGGCAGGAGGGAAAGTAACCAAGTAAGGCGAGAGGGAAGAGGAGCTTCTTCAGTGTGGTGGGAGGAAAAATAAAAGTACCGCCAAGAAGAGAGAAAAGTGCACGAGACCAAAAGGAGGAGGCATACAGGGCAGAGGATGGGATAAGGATCGAGCAGTAGTTGAAAGGTAGCCAGAAATGAGGCCTAGGAGCAGAGGAGCACCATATTGGGAAGTTGTGGTGCAAGCTCTCCTCACACCTGGGCAACTATAAACCCAGCTTTAAATCGTTTTTTTTACTTCGTTGGCCTTAAAAGGGAGTCCCTACCACATTCAAGGAGACAAACAGGCTTTTAAAGAGGTATACCCATTTGTCCCCAGTAATGTAGAAAGGCAGGACACATTATAAAATATACACATAGCAGGTGAAATAAGTATTGAACATGTCACCAATTTTCTAAGTGTATATATCTTGTAAATGTGCTATTAACATTACATTCTGACCAGATGTCGGTAACAACCCATCCAATCCACACAGCCAAAGAAATCAAGCCATATATGTCCATAAATTAAGTTGTGTGTAATTATGAGAAATTACACAGGGAAAAAGTATTGAACACATGAAGAAAGAAAGGTTTAAAAAGCTCTGGAAAGTCATGACTAGTGTTGAGCATTCCGATACTGAAATATCGGGTATCGGCCGATATTCGCGGTATCGGAATTCCGATACTTTTAGAATATCGAATACCGGAAGTTCCCATAATGCCTGCGCTCTGCAGTGTCTCTGAAGGATGACAAGCTGGATGGCAGCGCTCACAAAGGAGCGGGGAGCGAAGGACCCGGGCGGGGAAGCCGGCAGTGAAAAGACTTCACCGCCGGCTTTCCCGTTCTGTGCTGCGCTTTCCCGCCAGTTATTTCAAATGAACAGCTGAGGTATCAGGTGATGCCGATCAGCTGTTCATTTGAAGTAGCCGCGGTGCCCTCAGAGGGGTCATGTGAGTTCATGCTTGACTGCATATACTCACATGAACTTTCCCACGGCCACACAGGTCAGCCTCACCTCCCAGACCATCAGACCCGTCATGATTGCGATGTCTGCGAGTGTGTGCGCGGTGTCTGTGCGATGTCTGCGAGTCTGTGCGCGGTGTCTGTGCGCGGTGTCTGCGCGCAGGCAGACATAGGCCGATGTGACACTACTACTCCCATCGGCCTATGTCTGTCCCCCGTCCACTCGTGCCAGCAGGATCAGCTCGATGGGAGCAGTAGTTCCCATCAGCCTGATCCTGCTATTTAAACTGCCCCATGTGTTATTTTTGCCCCTTTACACGTTTTATTCTTTTAGGCCCCCATATATATTTGTTTTTGATCCCCAATAAATTTTAAATACATGCCATTGGTGGCCAGTGGTTACCTAAAATAAATTAGTTCATACATTACCTGTCCCCGCCGATCGCCACCTAAAATAAAGTAAAAAATAAAAAACTACACCTATACTCACCTAGACACCTAATTCCCCGAAGCCATCGATCTCCTGTAATAAAATATAAAATAATAAACCACAACCTTATCCTTACCCCTCCGTAGTAGTCCACGAGTGTCCCACGATGATCTCCAGTTTAGAGCAGCCACATAGAATGTGACCGCTCTGAACCGCTGCCGCCGCTAGAATGACGGGGCCGTAAAGCAGCCCCGTCATTGCATGAGCGGGTTCGCCGGAGTTCAGGCAGCGCTGCTCCGGTCAGCTCCTTTACGGCCCTGCTGTACCGTGAGAAATTCCCACGGTACAGCAGTGCCGTAAAGGAGGTCTCCGGAGCTGCGCTGACTGAATGCACTCCGGTGACCTCAGTCAGGGGCTCCCGCTGCCGGGAGCGGACGTGTTCCCGGCAGTGTGAGCTTACAGCAGCCATGAACAGCTGTCACCATCTCCAGATGTGACAGCTGTGCATGGGAGATCAGAGCAGGAACGTGGACAGGTAACTATTTTTTTTAGTAAACTAAGAATTAAATAAAATGGTGTGTTTTATTTCAAATAAATTTTTTTTTTCTGGGTGCAGTGTGTTTTTTCTTTTTAACACTTTGTAGGTTAGTAATGGGGGTGTCTTATAGACGCCCATCATTACTAACCTGGGCTTCATGGCAGCTGGCGCTGACCTGAACCCCAACCCTATTACCCCCTGCCACCGCACCAGGGCAGCGTGGAAGAGCGAGGCTAAGTGCCAGAATTGGCGCATCCTATGGATGCGCCATTTCTGGGGCAGCTGACGGCTGGTGTTTCTAGCCTGGGAGGGGGCCAATATTCATGGCACCCTTCCTGGGCTATTAATATCAGCCCCCAGCTGTCTGCCTAGCCTTTGCTAGCTATTAAAATAGGGGGGACCCCACGTCATTTTTTTGGGGGGTCCCCCATTTTAATAGCTAGTAAAGGCTAGGTATTCAGCTGGGGGCTGATATTAGTAGCCTGGGAAGCTCCGTGGGTATTACCCCCTTCCCAGGCTTCAAACATCTGCCCCAGCCTTCTGCTTAACCTCCGCTAGAGACTAAAATTATGGGGGATCCCACGCCAATTTTTTTTTAAATAAATCCTTTATTTTAACACTAAATGACACTTGAGGGGTTAATAAAGATGCAGTACCTAAATTATTATTTATTTTTTAATTAATTTTTCCCAAAAATTTTGACGTGGGCTTTCCCATATTTTTGTATGCCAGCCAGGTACAGCATCCAGGAACGGGCTGCCCCTAACCCCCAGCAACCTATTTGTACCTGGCCAGACACAACAATATAGGGAAGCCCTTTTTTTCTTAATTATTTCATGAATTTCATGAAATAAGTTAAAAAAAATTGACGTGGGGCTTCGCACTATGTTTGTGTCCAGCCAGGTACAGCAGGCAGGAACGGGCTGCCCCCAACCACCAGCTGCCTATTTGTACCTGGCCAGACACAACAATATAGGGAAGCCCTTTTTTTCTTAATTATTTCATGAATTTCATGAAATAATAAAAAAAAAAAAAAATACTATTTTTGTGTCCAGCCAGGTACAACTAGGCAGCTGGCGGCTGGAATCTGCAGCGCAGGGAGACCCAAGCTTTCTGGGCCCGCCCCCCACCCCCCCGGCTGCAAATTGCAGTTCGCAGCCACCCCGGAAAATGGCGCGTTCATTGAAGCGCCATCTTCTGGCGCTGTACCCAACTCATCCAGGGCCCTGGTGCGGTGGCTCACTGGGTAATAAAGGGGTTAGGGCCAGCATGGCATTATCAGCTGGCCCCAAGCCCGAAATTCATGGGGTCACTCCAATATTAGACATGACCGCCATGAATTTCTAGTAAAGTATTTAAAAAAAACACAACACCCAGAAAAAAGTCCTTTAATTGAAATAAACACACAATTCTTTATTGTTCTAAATTAAACCATACTTACCATCACGCCCATTCCAGCTGAAGCCAACGATCTCCAGCAATAAAAGAAAAATAATAAACCAACCTCATCCTTACCTCTCCATGGTTCCCAGGACAGCTTCACCTCTGCTACATCGAGATGACAGGCTGGACCGCAGCAGAAAGCTGCCATCCAGCGTGTCATCCCGCAGACACTGAGAAGCGCAGGCATGCTTGCGCTCCTCAGTGTCTGGCTGTGACGGCATCCAGATGAGCCGAGTCTCTCACGCTCACCGCATGCGCAGGAGAATTCTCCCACGCTGTCAGTGACGTGCATGAGGTGAGCCGAGTTCATTGTCGGCTCATCTGGATGCCGTCACAGCCAGACACTGAGGAGCGCAAGCATGCCTGCGCTTCTCAGTGTCTGCGGGATGACACGCTGGATGGCAGCTTTCTGCTGCGATCCAGCCTGTCATCTCGATGTAGCAGAGCTGAAGCCGTCCTGGGAACCATGGAAAGGTAAGGATGAGGTTGGTTTATTATTTTACTTTTATTGCAGGAGATCGTTGGCTTCAGCTGGAATGGGCGTGATGGTAAGTATGGTTTAATTTAGAACAATAAAGAACTGTGTGTTTATTTCAATTAAAGGACTTTATTCTGGGTGTTTGTGTTTTTTTTTTTAACTTTGACTATGGGGTTAGTAATGGGGGTGTCTTATAGACGCCTCTCCATTACTAACCTGGGCTTGATGTCAGCTGGCATTATAAGCTGACATCAACCCCAGCCCTATTACCCCACTGCCACCGCTACAGGGCAGTGGGAAGAGCGAGGCTAAGTGCCAGAATTGGCGCATCCTATGGATGCGCCACTTCTGGGGCGGCTGACGGCTGGTGTTTCTAGCCTGGGAGGGGGCCAATATTCATGGCACCCTTCCTGGGCTATTAATATCAGCCCCCAGCTGTCTGCCTAGCCTTTGCTAGCTATTAAAATAGGGGGGGGGCCCACGTCATTTTTTTTGGGGGGTCCCCCATTTTAATAGCTAGTAAAGGCTAGGTATTCAGCTGGGGGCTGATATTAGTAGCCTGGGAAGCTCCGTGGGTATTACCCCCTTCCCAGGCTTCAAACATCTGCCCCAGCCGTCTGTTTAACCTCCGCTAGAGACTAAAATTACGGGAAACCCCACGCCAATTTTTTTTTAAATAAATCCTTTATTTTAACACTAATTGACAAGTACAGTAATCAACACTATCACTGTACTTCTTATATATGTGACTGACATGTTTCTATCTATCTATGTGTGATGCTCTATTCTTTCTGTTATAAATTGTCGGGTACCGCTGCTGAATTGCCGGCCGGCTTTTTTAAAGAGACGGTGCATGAAAACACTAATATTTTTTTTAAATAAATCCTTTACACTAAATGACAAGTACAGTAATCAACACTGTCACTGTACTTCATATATATGTGACTGACATGTTTCTATCTACCTGTGTGAAGCTCTATTCTTTCTGTTCTAAATTGTCGGGTACCGATGCATGCCGCTGCTGAATTGCCGGCTTTCCATGTTTCACTGTGAGCACTGTTCCCATTGATTTGGGCAACCACCTCCCCCAATACATTCTACATTATTGATAGTTGTTTTCCTTCATGTAGAATTAACCTACAAGGAAAGAAAGGGTTTATTTTCATTCCGATATTTGTGTCCCATTGACTTGCATTGGTTTCCGGTATCGGAATAGGCAATATCCGATACTTTTTGGGTATCGGCCCGATCCAATCCGATATTTCCTGATATTGGAAGGTATCGCTCAACACTAGTCATGACACCAGCTGAAGTCTATCAGTAATTAGAAAGCAATCCTGCCACTTAGTGACAAATAATATCAGCTGGTTCAACTGATGGCCTATAAAAAGGTGTCTTATTACCAAGGTGCCACACAAGAAACATCTCATGATGGGTAACAGTGAGCTGTCTCAAGACCTTCACAACCTTATTGTTGCAAAACATACTGATGACATTTGTTACAGAAGAATTTCTAAACTACTAAAGGTTGCAGTGAGCACTGATGGAAGTGTGGCAGAATCATGGCTCAGAGTTAAGAGGGCCCCTAATCTTAATCAAGGATGAGCCAGTAGATTACTACCTGAAAACAAAAAGCAGAAATCCTCCAGCTTTCTGGGTGTAATCATTTTTATCAGATTTCACTCCTCAAGCATAATTTGTTAAAAAAAGTCACAGCGATTCGCTATTAAAAGTCAGTGTAACATTACCCTGTTGTGTTGGGAACTTCTTTTGTGGCAGTTCCTAAGACAAGTATGACAGCGTCTACGCCCGCACTCGTTAGTGCAGCCTTCCGCACAGCCTGCAAGGGTCTCCGGTTCTCAAAATGGCCGCTGATGGAAGAGCATGTGACCAAAGCTTCCTCCAATTGACAAACACTATACATGAGAAAGCTGTTTTTCAATTGGAGGAGCCGGATGAACTAGTCTGGTCACATGCTTCGCCATCAGAAGACATCTTTGCTTTTACCAAAGCCTTATATTAAGCCATCACAAATCACTGTTGCATGGATTCATGATACATAGCACATAAGAAGTAACTTATGGACACATACGAAGTAGGAAAAACAGAGGTTTTCTTTCCTCCCCAATAACAACAAGGTGCCCACATCAAAGACAAAAAAACAAAGACTGGTAAAATTAACATAAGGTGACGGGTCGTTATTAGAAAAAAACAAAAACTATGGGGTTTAGTAAACTCAATAGTTAATACTGGTCAATTTATAAAATAATTTTACTTTATTTTATTTTAGCTCCTTCTGCCATTGGAGTTGCTTAAAAATAAATATATTACAAACATATTTTCTCCCCAAATTTGAAGGTTAAAAAACTAAATGCTCAAGTAACCTTTCCAGTAATACAAAATAAATTGCATGAGACCAACAGCCTACTGCAGCTTCTACTGAATCTTAAGAAAACATTAAAAGGAGTTTATGGAGATTTATGAGTGCGACATACACATCTTCAACGCTAATTAGATTTTGGAAATTAAATGCACAATTTACTTAACCTCTGAATATCCCGACTTAACGATGGTGGAATAATTTTACTACATCTGCTTCAAATGTAAATCCCAAAAAGCAGGTGTTGGTCACATAAGATACAGCCATGGGTCTGATTTGCTAAAATGAGAAGTTTTCTTTTGCAATTCCCAAAATACCCATTCCACTATCCACAAAATCCTATTTTGGGGAAAAAAATAAAAAAAAACATAACAGCATGGAGGATAGGGGTGCATATTCAATTGAATAGATATTGGGCTGTAGAACCACAGAACATTTGGTTTTATGAACTCTTCATCTGGCCAGGTCAACGACAGAGATAACACCAGCTGATCAGTGTGGGTAGCTCCAGACTCCAATGTCCTGATATTGATGATCAGACAAAGACAATTACCCAAGTTGGCAAGTTTGTGTTATGTAGTTACATAGACCTGTCTGCTTTCATCCATACTATCAAGTTTAACCAAGGGATAGGAGACAAAGAAAGGGGCATAGACACATCCATAATGTATGATCCAGTCCGCCCTAAAGAGCAATTATTTCCCTCCAGATTCCGATTGTCAAAATGATAGGATAAATATTCAGAACAAGAATTTTATAAATTTACATAAATACTTATGTTATTGCCATAAAAACCGCATCCAAGCCTTTCTTGAAACCACTGACTGTTCCCGACGTAGACCATTCAATAGATGAATAGTTCTTATGGTAAAGAAGCCTCGTCCCCTCTGTAGATTTAACTTTTCTTTCTTCAGGTCTTCAGGTAGAGGTAGTGCCCTCTTGTATTTTGAGGGGGTTTACATGGAAAAGATTTTGTTTTGACGCAATTTTTTTGTACAGGCCATTTAGGTACTTGTACAAGTTAGTCATGTCCCCCCTTAGTGGTCTCTTCTCCATAGAAATAAAATAATTATTTAGTCTTTCCTTATAGCCAAGATCCTCCATGCCTCTTATCAGTTTCAGGGCTTTTTGCGCTTTTTTTTTTTTTTTTAAAACTCCGAAGCATCCTATCTATGAGCTGGAGCCCAGAACTGAACTGTATATACCAGATGAGCAAAACTCAATAAATGAGCAGTATTACAAAAGCTGGTATACCTGCAAAGTAGAAGAGCATATTCACACTGTGGCTGTCACGATAGGTGTTGGGACTATGGGCGCTAGCCAGGTCCCTAGAACTAGGGGCACCCTAGTCTATCCCTGTCCCCCAGATTACTCCTGAAGGTGGGGACGCCGGGTTCACATGCCTTGCTATGCTCCTATATCAACCCTTATCTGTCCCTTCCCCCACCCAGGGTAGTGGGAAGCTGAAGTACACAGGCACGCACTAACCACACAAACAAGGGAAGACAGACAGGGATAAATGAAAATACAAACCATATAAAATTCCCACACCAAACAGTGGGACACAGGGGAGTTAAAGGAGGGAGAAACCAAATAGGAGAGGATAAGGATGTGCACAGAAACAAAACTCCAAGCAACAATCTCTTGTACAAATCTCCAAACACCAACTCCAACCACGAACTACACCTCCAACTCCAGAACCAGTCAGTAAGAACTAACACTGGCAATTCCTAAGTGCCAGAGACGATCATACATAGCAGAGGGGAGTGGCCAACAATGAACAGCTGAGACAATCCAGGTAGTAAAGCTCCAGGAGCTTCAACTGAACAGATTAACCCTTGCAATGCTAGCAAATAGTTAGTGAAACCAGAAACCACAGTCTTCTGGCCCCTCTGTTGCAATATCCTCGTGACAATGGCGATTTCAAATACAAAACTCAAGAAAAGCAAAAAGAAAAATAAAAAAAAGCCATTTTGCTTTTCTTTTTTTTTTTCCTTGGGTTTTATACACCAGATGAGGTTGCACTAGCACTTTGTAAAGTGATAGTATTACATTCCTGTTCCATGAGTCCATGGATCTTTTAATATATGATAATATTCTACTGGCCTTAGAAGCCACTGACTGACATTACCAGAAGTTATTTAGTCTGTGATCTGAGAGTACACCCAGATCCTCCTCTACAAGTGACTCTCCTAGTTTTACTCCCCCTAGAGCACAGGGTGCCCATATATTATTAGTGCCCAAATGCATAACTTTACATTTCACCTCATCTGCCAAGTGAATGCCCAAACACTCAGTTTGACCAAATCAGCCTGTAATTTATGAATATATTCCATCGACTGCACGATGTAGATAGCTTAGAGTGATCTGCAAAAATAAAAACACTATTAATCCCCATCTTCTATATCATTAATAAGTTGAATAATAGACCCAGCACTAAACCCTGAACCGTGGGGTCACCACTTATAAATAGAGACCATTCAGAGTAGCAGCAATTCACCACAACTATTTGGGTTCGATCTTTGAGCCAATTTTTGACGCAATCACAAACCTTCCTTTCTAAGCCTATAAACCTTAATTTACCCATTAGGCGTCTGTATGGAACAGTGTTAAATGCAAATGTCTGTGTTTAGTCCATACACAAATTGCCTCTTCAGAAGGGAAGAGGACTTGAACTCTTTAGCGCCACCTGTGTTAAGTCCAAAAATTTTATATCCACAGCTAATCCTCTGTCCAAGTATCTACTCACCTCTATATAAAAACTGCTATGCCTTGTAAATCTGTGCTGGCTATCACTTAGAATGTTATTTTCTACCATATATTCCTGTATATAGTTTTTTACATTTTTTTGCACAATGGATGTTTAAGACCAGGTTCACATCACGTTTTAGCCACACATCAGTGGCTCTGTCAGGGTTCATCTCTGAAGCCTTGATAAACAGGATTGGGGCGTGTTTTGTCAGACATAATTTTCAGCAGTATCAGCCTATTTGAGGTGGTCAGCAAAATGCAATCAACCATATTTAAGTGCCCGACTTAAATAGGTGGACACTGCCAAAAATTACATTCGACACAGCACAAAGTGACCCCCATCTGTACCATTAAGTTCAATGGCTCCATTGGTGGATATGCCCAAATCCAGTTTTTCAGGGCTTCAGATGCAAGCTCTGACGGAGGTCACTGATGTGTGGCTAAAACATGATGTGAACATAGCCTAATTAAACCTTTTTTTATGTTCTACTGCCCTTTGAATTGCAAGCACATCAGTGGTTATCCAGGGCCAAAAACCTGCACTGATTACTTAGAGAGAAAGCCTATGCAGGTTCAATAGAATGCATAGGCTTCTGGGGAGAATTTTTGAGTGAACAGTGTGTAATAAGAAGCCGTAAAATACCAGAAGAATTCTTGCAGGAAGTGCCACTAGTGAGGAAAGACTGCCATCTGCTGGCCAGACGAAATCAAGCCGAACCAAATTGTGCTGGAAGATTTGCAGGTGGAGTACTTTCGGGTGCTGGACTTGATCAGGTGACTACCAGGAAGAACTTCCTAGGTATAAAAACTCTGCGCATCAAACAGCAAGCAGATTTAGCGCCAAGCAGGAGTGGAGCAGACCTGCTCCAGAGACACCGTTTAGTCCAGTGAGAAGGGCCTTAGCGAGAAGCTTGCGTCACCTGGGTGCTGGCCGCCGCCAGGAAAGGTCCAGATTTCTCGCAGGAGAACTCCAAATTCAGAATCCGCGCCCTGTGCTGATAGGGCCTCCGAGACACGGCGTCGCCTGTCAAGAGTCGAGGCCTATTCCTCTTCACCCCACGCCTAAGAGACCACCACCAACGGTCAAGCCGAGAAGAGTCGTGAGAAAGCTGCGATTGTGGAGGAACCGCGCGAGTGAGCAGGGCCGTCACTTCCAGCTTTCCACTACAGTATCGGGGTCGGCTGGGATTAGGACTTCAAATTGGGAGGGGGGTGGCTGGTGCACGGGACTTGATTGACTGTATCCGAAAGAGACTTGCGGCCTAGCGGGAAAGCTCTGTGTCCCCCGCTAGGGCCACAGACAGAAAGAGTACTCACATGGTGAGTCCCACGACTGGGTGCATCACATTTGTGAAAAGAACTTTATCGTCACTTACTCAAAAAGTTCCCTTTTGTTATTTCAAGTTTACTGTTGATTTCCATTGTTACTAACCCCTTTAAAATCATTGTTATACATCTATAAAGTGGTTATATCAATCCCTGACTGTTCCCATCTCATGGTCTCTGTGCTGCATTCCGGCACAGAACATGGACCCCCACCGACCTGTTTGCAATTAAAAAAGGTACTTAACTATATATATATAAAAAAAAAAAGTTATAAAGGTTTAGCTACTCTTTATCTTACCTTGTACTATATATCTACATTTAGCCAAATTAGTATATATTGATTTTTTTTTTTTTAAAGGTACACAGGAAATATAACCTTTTACATAGATATCATATAAAAAATGAAGGTCAGCTGATACTAGACTATATGATTGTGTGTATCAGTTCCCCTTCCAAATTGGTTGCCTCCGATGTGTGTGGAGACTATATGGCTTTCTAGCCCTTCTTCTTCATTTGACTGAAGACACGGCCAAGGCCTCTCCGAGAGTTTGGCGTCGTAAAGAATAAAAGACTCCTTCTCTGCTCGGCTTTCCATTCTCTTGTGCAGGAAATTAAACAGAAATTCGACTTTCATAGAAGAAAGTGATGTGAGCTGGTCATATAGCGCTGCTCATTGTACTGAGCCACAAAAGGGGAAAAATGGGTTTAATCCTTCTTTGTCAACGAGAGAAAATGGAACAAGGAAACACAGCCCAGACGAATGTAAGAGCAGATTAAGCTCAATGATGATACAGAGGAGATAGAAAGAAAAGAAAAAAAAATATTTAAAAAAATTAATTTGCTCTAAAATATCTCCAGAGGAATAAATAAAAAATATTATAATAATTTTGCATAATCAGCAAGTGCCATCTGGAACAATTAACAAGCCTTCTATAGAAATCTGAGAGACGTTCACATTATATTATTAAGGATCTGGAATTATACAAGCAATAAATCCTTGCGAAAAAAAAAAAAAAAACAGAAAGGGGGGTGAAAAGCTATTTTCAGTGGCTTGTCAGAGCGATTTTAGCTTTGAATACAGGAGAACACTTGATAAAGAAATTAATATTATGCAAATGACATCCTGTATTTAAAATTCTCCATGATGGCACAGGTTTTAGCGCGGACGCCGTGCGCCGGCTTCATGATTAATTCATGAGCAAGTTCACCTGTCAGTTTGCAATCAGCGATATGGAGGAGCGTTCACAAACAGCAGCGAGCGGAGCTTTAATTGGAAAACTCTGCTGCATCTTTCAATTATTAGGAGTAAATTAAAAGCAGATGCAGACGGCGTCTTAAGGATTTCCGAGAGGACGGGAGAAGTGCACATTCATTGTTGTTGAGCCGCTGCAGCGGGTGTTGAAATGCAAAACAAATTTGGGCATCAAAATCTGTTGAGGCAATCTGGCGAGTGCCATTCTGTTAACAATGGCATGGATGCTCGCATTAACCCCTTCCAAGCCATTTAACGTCGACGCTACAATGCGGAGATTCAACAGGTGCGTGCAGAAGAAGAAGCACTTGTAGTCTGAGTGCTTGTTATAGATTATTCTGCATGCTTTCCTACCTTTAATTTATATCCTAAGGCCACATTCACATGTTCATTTTAAATGTACGTGTTCTATCAGTGTTTTGGACAGACAGAACATCTACCCAATATAGTTTGGAACGCTCAGGTGTCCACATTTTTTGGCGCACCAATGGGCCAATTCATTAAGCCTTAAAGGGGTTTTCCCACGAACAAAAGTTTATTTTAATCAATAGATCTTGGAATAATAATAACTTCCACAATTGGATGTGTTTAAATAAAAATGTTCCTGTGCTGAGATAATCTTATAAATGTGCCCCTGCTGTGTGCTGTGTAATGGCTGTGTCTGACCGTGTATCGAGCACGGTCTGATCATACCACATCTTCTTTAACAGCTGATCAGCAGGGGTGCCAGATGTTGGACCCTGACCAAAAGGAGTCAGCGTCCGCCGGCCGGAAATGCTCTATTGCGGAGCAGCTCTGTCTTCTGATAGTAGCCGCGGCAGGGTACTGCACATCCGCCTCCTATTCAAATCAAATCGGACCCCGACCGATCAGACATTGATGACCTATCCTAAGGATAGCTCATCAATGATAAAGTAGTGGACAACCTCTTTAAAAAAGAAATTTTTTTTATACTAGAAATTTTATATCGTCTACAATACTGCCTCTACTACATTTGTGGATTTAGGAGAAAGAAAGAGAAAGGACAACTTCGGGTGGCACTGCTCAGAATTTCCTAGAATAGTGAACGGTGATAGCGGAAATAATGGTCAGCGACCTTCACCCTATACTGTACTACACGTTTCAACTCCAAAACAGAGTCTTCGTCAGGCAAACTTAAAGAAGTTGGCCACTACTTTTAATGATTGCCCCAAATCGATGGACCCTGTGTTCCTAAGTGTTTTTCTACTTACCTCCTGCTGTCCTTCTTGCTTGTGCGAGCGGCGCTACCGCTGGCCACTCACAGGCATCACGTGACCCGCCGCTGATGTCACGTCAAGTGAGGCGTGACATCAGTGACGCGGCCCCCCGAGGTGGCTGACGGGCTGTGGGCAGGGTTACCCCGCGCGTCACACCCAGCACCCACCGCGCGCTTTTCCAATGAATGCGCACAGATCCGATGAGAACCTGCAGCAAACATTATGAATGCAGACTCAATAACTAAATCCAACTTGGAGAGAACATACAAACTGTATGAAGATGTTGCCCTTCCTTATATTCAAACTCAGGACTCAATGCTTCAAGGCAGTTGTGAGGAGCACAAAGTGACCCCTGGCAAAATGATGCAATCACAAAACCTGGTGTATGTTTATCCAACTTTTCTCACAAAATACGTTAACCACACATAGGCCACAAAACAACATTTGATCAAAAGCGAAGCATTTTTCACATGCATTATTTCAATGTATGGCATACGTTACTGAAAATAAAAAAGAAACAAAACATGGAATCACCTCGACATTTTAAATAAAACACAGACACACATCTAGGAAAAAAAAATTGCCCCGTTTCAGAAAAGAGTTCAAGGCTCTAGAAGACTGACCAAACAACCCATAATGGAGCTGCGGCCCACCCTATCCATGCAGTACACAGGATGCATATAACAATTTATACAGACAGATGAGAACATGCCCAAAGTAAATGGGTCATAATGTGATACATGGAGATAAAGTTTACAAAAGCAAAGAATTTCCTGGCCTAGCTGTTAATGTTAATATAAATAAGAGTAATAAAAAAAAAACAGTTAATTGTCAGCACAACCCAAAAATATGACTTAATTCCACACTGATAAATACCCAATCATGGTAAAAAGACCTGCGCATCCTAAAATGTTGGAGTAGGGAAGAAACCCCATGCGTATCGCCACAAGAATATGGCTTCCTCAAGGACAAATTTGCAGAGAAAGTGGCCTGTAAGACTATATATTATAGTGTGGAGTGAAAAAGCATTTACCCCCATCCTGATTTCTTAGTTTTCTGTATGTTTGTCACAGTTAAATGCTTCAGATCACAAAACAAATGTAAATATTAGACAAAGATAACACAAGTAATCACAAAATGCAGTTTTTAAATGAAGGCGTTTAGTGAAGTAGACCAAAAGATCCTCAAAAGGTAGACATCATGCTGCGATCCAAAGAAATTCAGGAACAAATGAGAATCAAAGTAATTGAGATCTATCAGTCTGGAAAAGGGAATAAAAGCTTTGGGACTCCAGCGAAGCACAGTGAGAGCCATTCTCCACAAATGGTGAAAACACGGAACAGTGGTGAAAGCAGAAACGCAGACACTTAGGCTATGTGCCCACGATGCAGAAATGCTGTGGATTTTTCCTGAGCGTTTCTGCATCTCCCTGGCAGAAAAAACGCATGTGGATTGTACATGCGGATTGTACATGCGGATTGTACATGTGTTTTTCCTGCCAGGGACATGCGGATGTGAAGCGTTCTTCACTTGCATTTCTGCATGCGGGTTGACAAGCGCTTTCCAAGCGATTTTAGCATCACTTGGAAAGTGCTTGACAACTTGGTCACACTATATAAATCCATGCAACCGGCATATATAGTGTGACCGTAAAAGAATGGTAAAAAATAAATATTATACTTACCTTCTGATGGCCCCCAGTGTCCTTATCCGATCCGTCCGGTGTCCCCGGTGGTCTAAAAGGACCTTCCATGGCGTCATTTAGTCATGTGACGAGTCACGCAACCACAGACGTCAGCGGTCGCGTGACCCGTCACATGACTAAATGATGTCACCGCAGGTCCTTTTAGACCATCGCGAGCTGCCGGGGAGCCAGGATGGATCGCTATGAAGACCGGGGGCCATCAGAAGGTAAGTATAATGTATAATTTTTATTCCATTTTTTTTTTTTTTTTAACAGGTTCTATGGTACCCGGGTCCGGAGGAGAGTCTCCTCTTCTCCAAACCCGGGTACCATTCGCACATTGAACCGCATGATATCCACATGTGCACATGTAGTGATGTGGATATTATGTGATTCAATGCAAGTAAATGATGGCGAAAACGCCGCGATTCCGCAAAATAATTGGTAGTGCTGCGGATTTTTCCACAATGATAATCCGCAGCGGAATTTCCGCAGCATGTGCACAGCACATGCGGATCATCATTGGTGAACATGGCAGACCTTCTACCAAGCGTTTTTTAAGCGTTTCTGCAGCGGAATTGCAGTTGCGGAAATGCTTAAAAAACGCATAGTGGGCACACAGCCTTAGGCCGTGCAATGCTCCTCTGGAAAATTAAATATGCAAAATTGCCTCTTCAGAAAGGAAAAAGGACTATAACTATAGTGTCACCTTTTGGATGTAAGACAGAAAAAAGGAGAAAGGTGTGAACCTGTAATGGATAGCAGATCTTGATGTGACATGCAGAAGTAGTGCTGTTGCTTCAAAAGCATCCAGCAACTATTAGAAGTAACACAAGCACATGAGACAGGAAATGTTGTGCTCCAGAAGCATCCAGCGACTAGAGGGGTTAACACAGTCACAGGAGACAGGGAGTGTTTTAGCAGAGCCCCAGGGGGATTGTGGTTACTGTTCTGGCTGGAGCCGAAGAGAATGGTGGTGTGTGATCTGTATCTCACAGAAGGCAAGGGAATAGAATTCAGATCAGGAGGGATGCTAAACATAGGTCAGATAGATTCCCTGAACTAACAGCGCAGAGTATTAATCGGGCAGGAAGATAAGGACTGGAAGGAATCATGTCATAAGGATTTTCTCCCTCATCAGACCCTGCCCCCCTCCATCTCCATGCAGGATAAAGAATGCTGTGTACTATTGTGTCCTTGTGAAGGAAAAGCCTGTGGTTGTGTATGAATAGAAGTGTGCTGCTAAGAGATCTAATCTATGCTGAATGATGCTACTGAAGAGACTGCAATACTGTGCATTGTGAAGAAACTACTGTATTGTTACTGGAGCTGGTTGCTCAAGAAACTCAGACTGTACTTTAATGAAGATTATTGCTGTAATATCCCTGAATTGCACTGGCCATGCTTCAGATTAAATTCCACTGTTAAACTGTTGAAAAAGACTCTTGTCAGATGTGTCTGGTCAGCAACTGAATCTATTGTGTCTCTGAGAGAAGCTGCAGCACATGGTCTATGGTCGCCCTGAGTAACTGTTCCCCCAGGATTCCAAAGAATTCATGAAACCAGTCTCGCCCCTATCTGAACCTAGCGGCGTGCGTGTAACATTGATATGCACAATGCTGCTCACCTGGTCTGACACAACAAAATAGTACATGAGGAAAGGGACGAATCATCCCTGAAACACTTAGGCTATGTTTTTTTCAGACTTTTTTGCTTCAGATCTTTAGGCAAATTTTCAGCTGCCTTTTGCAGTACCAGCAAAGTCTATGAGAAACCAGAATTCTCTGTTCACACATGGTTTCTTTGTTGCGTGTTTTGTGTCTTGCAGCCTTTTTTTGCAGAATAGAGCAGGTCACTTCTTTCAGCTTTTTTTTCACCCATAGGAAGCAATGGGTGGTGAAAAAAACACTGAAAAAAATGCACCAAAAACGTAGGTAACGTTTTTTTCAGCGTTTTTTGTGCATTAACCAGAATGAGATTTTCTTTTTTTCACTGAACTTTATGTACATGCATAAGAGAGACAAAAGGACAGTGGAAAAAATGCAACAAAAAAAAAAAAAAAAAAGCAGCAAAACCTGCCTTTTTGACGCAGCTCCTTTCGTGCCAGAGATCAAGTTTTGCTGCAGATTTGTGATGCCAAAAAAACTATGATGTGTGAACATTGCGCCAATTCAAGATAAAATTAGGCTTCCATCTAGAGTCTATACCGCCATCTTTTCCCGTTTGGTCTTCACCTATTGCATGTAGTAATCCTACTAACAGGTGGAACTGGTGTTCCTATTCTCTTCCTGTCTGAAGAGGTAATTTGCATATTTTAATTTTCCAGAGGAGCCTTGCATGGCCTATAAGTCTCCTTACCCTGGCCTGGAACTCTCCACAAGGAGGAGAGAAGTTACCCCGTAGAATTATACAGGAAAAGATAGATCATAAGAAGGATACATAATGCAGCTGATGCATATAACAGTGTAAGGTTCAGGATCAATCAGCTTTGAAGCTGGATTAACTCTTTATGCTAGCCTAGGAGAGGGCAGGATGCCAAACTATTTAGACCCAAACACAAATCGGCATGTACAGTAATCCATTGTGGGGACATCAGAGAAGACCTCACTTTGCCACAGTAGAAATGATTTTCCCAGTTTAGTAAAATATCTCTGTGGGAAACGTAGACCAATAATGATATATTAGTATGATGGTCTGATTGGGAGAAATATCTCAATGAGTAGACCTTGCCCCAGGATATGCTTTAAGAACGCAATAAGACACAGCCATTAACAAGCTTCAGTGTAACATCGTCCTCCCATTAACTTGCTTGTTGCTTTTCGCATTGAATGGAAATGAGTAATGACAGGTTCGCCATACGACGACTTGTTTGGAGAAGGAATGAATGGTCCTCTATTGTAACCCAGGAACCTTTCCTCAGCAGTCCCCTGCAGGACAAGTTGCACACTTACCTTTATCCAATTAGTCTGGTCCATCATCTGGCTTTCTCTAACCTTCAAGGCAAGTCAACCCCATTCATTTCTCACAGCAGAAGAGATTAAATTTACTCTCCCAAACAGGGTTACAAATAACACAATAGAGCCGGTGTGCCACACCGATTGCCTTCCCACTCACACCACATCTATATATGAAATATATACTCGTCCCCGACAGACAATTTGTCTTTTCGACAGAGAAACGATAAAATCAATCTCTTAACAAAATTTTGCTCCAGTTACAGATGAAGCCGGTGATTTTGTCTCTCAGTCGCCCAACTGCTCACTCAGCAAATCCACTCCTAATTTTCAAAACTGGAACAATAAAAGAAAGATCCCCGCATTGCCCTTTACTTTCTAAACAGTGCATAATCTAGACTGGAATGAAGACAGTCGTGCACGACCACCGATCAATTCAGACTCTGGAACCTGAGCCGGGTCCTGATCCCAAAGATGGAACTCTGGTCTAGGAGACGTTTATGACAATTCCTTTGGCTGCACCATACCTGTATATGAAAACCTCTTTGACCCCAATGGTGGGTCATCACCTAAAGCAATCTAAAATAAAATCGCCAAAATTTACAACTAGCATTTGAGACAATGAATTTTCTTAAAAACACTCCCTAAAGTATGGAGCCCAACCAAATGTGCATTTCAATCAAAGAGAATGGCAAAGCGATTGGTGGTCATCTATATCTCCATACACTTTAGATAGTGGTGGGGCGAACAATGGTCAATGGCTGATCATTCGACAAGCAGCCTTCTCGCCCAACTATCATTGCCAAGAGCTCCTGTGTTGTCCATGGGAGAGCCGCTGGCAGACATCTTTGGTAGCAGCTTTTCTTTAACAGAAGAAAAGGATTGGAAGTCCAAAATCCAACAGGATAATGTCTGGGTGGGAGAGTTGGGGGGACGCTATACACATAAGACCATCAGATATTAAATATCAGAGGGTTTGGCTGACGTTAGTCTAATAATTGCCCAATTATCTCATTTCTATTGCGGTCTCCTAATTCTCCCCACACAGATCATGAAGAACCCGGGCATGTCAAATTTCAATGCTTGATTCTTTTGATCTCCCAGGAGAGAAGCCGTTGTTAGAGGTGTCTGCTTAGTATCCACTAGTCATAGAGACTATATGTCCACTCCCCCGGACCGACCACGTATGAGTATGGTGTGAGAAGGGCTGGGGGGAATGACCGGACAAGAGCCACTGAACGCGGTCATCATTACATGCGTGGCTTATTTTGCCATCAATAATCACACAAAACAAAAAAAGGTTCTTAACTCAGATGTAAAAAGAAACAAAAAAAATGTAAAAAAACACCCTATTCTAAAAAAAAATATTTTTTACTTTTTTTGTATTTTTTTCATAATAAATAAAAAGATAATGGGATTTTTTTAAAAAAACGAAGAAGAAAGAAGAAGAAGTTCTATGACTATGGTCTGTGAACAGACTAAATAAAATAAATCCCTGGCTCTGGACACTAGAGGGCGCTCCTTGGTCTAAGATCAGCACAATAAGTTCAAAATTGTGTTTTCTTTTTTTTTTTTCTTCACAATAACAAAATGTTTAAAAACAGTAAATTTGTAATAAAAATATTACATTACTGCAACTAAATACTCCATGTTGTCGTGTGCTGATTTATAGAGAAGACTTCAACAATTAACTTAAAAAAACAAACAAAAGTAATGTAAGATGGGTATCCAACTTAGCAGAACAAGGCCAAAAAAAAAATCATGTGACCACAGATTTCTAGTTTACATTATGGCTAATGTGACATAATTTTTGCTAATAAAAGGAGAGCGGCAGGAAAGGCGCTCGCAAGGGGGGTGCGCGGCAGGAAAGGCGCTCGCAAGGGGGGTGCGCGGCAGGAAAGGAGCGCGCAAGGAGGGTGCGCGGCAGGAAAGGAGAGCGCAAGGAGGGTGCGCGGCAGGAAAGGAGAGCGCAAGGAGGGTGCGCGGCAGGAAAGGAGAGCGCAAGGAGGGTGCGCGGCAGGAAAGGAGCGCGGCAGGAAAGGAGCGTGCGCGGCAGGAAAGGAGCGCGCAAGGAGGGTGCACGGCAGGAAAGGAGCGCGCAAGGAGGGTGCGCGGCAGGAAAGGACAGCGTAAGGAGGGTGCGCGGCAGAAAAGGAGCATGTACCGAGGGTCTGCAGCAGAAAGGAGCAGGTTATGAGGTGCAGCAGCATTACAAGAGCATGTAATGAGGGTACACAGCAGGCAGGGAGTGAGTATGAGGTTATGGCTTTCTGCAGCAGTAAAGGAACATATCCTGGAGTTCTGCTGCAGCTGGAGGAATGTTCTTTGCAAGTCATATCCAGGCTGCACCAGAATCACATTGCACAAGAATAGAGCGTTCTGTGTTTCTCAAGTTCTTTTTTCAACAAAAAAGGGAACTATGAAAGCACAGTACGTAGCACCTCAGCTGCTGCAGAACCTACTGAAGAAGTGAGATGGGCCATGAGGTAGGCGGTGAAGCCATTAGGGGGACGAGGAGGTGAAAAAGAAGAAAAAAAAAGAGAGAGAGTACCAATAGCTTAGGCCACTATAAGCCTGGTAGGAGGAGCAAGGAGGATCCTCCCAAATGTCACAGAGGAGTTCTGCCTATTTTATATGCATTGTTAGATATATCCCACACAAATAAGAAGTAAGAAAAAAAAACAATATAAAAATAAATAGTAATAAAAAAGTCCCACAAACCAGAGCAGGCAGGTAACAATGCGGCTGTGGCCTGTGCTTACCGGATATGGCATACAGGTTGGACTGCTGATTTTCAAAGTCTGGCCGCGTATTATTTCTACCTCGGAATGTGGCAGGAAGGGTCAGGGATATATGTCTGAAATGAGAAGCAAATCGTGTCATCGATACGAGCACTAGTAACGTACGACAATATAGTCCATGAAATGTCAATATTTAAAAGGAAACTCCAACACAACCCAAGAGGAAACACAAATCTTAACTTGAAGGAATTGTCCACTTTTTTTTTTTGTTTTCTTTACTTAAAATTCATTTTTACAATTGGGTTACATTAAATTTTTCAACATTTGCTTTCCATGGCCTCTGTGCTGTACCATCTATTTCTGGCTGCAGAGTAGAGATGAGCGTTGTTCTACTCGAACTGTTCGCCAATCTCAAATTCGAGCTGTTTTGGGCGGTGTTCGAGCCGTTCGGCGAACATGAACGATTTGAGAAAAATTCGGCTGTTCGAGGTTATGTTCGATAACTGTTCGTGCACCAAAATCATAACTGGATTTTTTCTCAGTAATGATGAAAATTAATGTTAATACGCAGTTTGAGTGTACAGCGGGGCGGGGGGAGGGGCAGGGGATGGATCTCTGCAGGAACAATGAAGATCTCCATTTTTTTTTCTCTTTCCCGCATTTGCAGTGGGGAGGTGCAATCTGTCAGCCTATCAGCAGCGCACACACGGAGCGAAGTGCTTATTTTCACACAAGCAAGGGCATGTGTCATTGGCAGTGTATGTCACATGTCCTTGCCCTATAAGACCAAGCCATTTTCCCCGTCGCCACCATTTTCTCACTGCTGCAGCTGCGTGTTAGACGGCACCGCTGTTGCTGTGTGCGCTATACCTTGTTAATTTCAAGCCAATTTTCGCACAAATATACAGATAGCTTGGGAGTAGGGAATAGTTGTGATTGCAGTCCTTTTAAGGACTAGGTTACAGCATTTCCTACGACTTTTATCAGGCAGGTCTGTGCTCTTAAATAGATTGTGGGAGTAAAGACTAATTGTAATTGCAGTCCTTTTCAGGACTAGGTTACATCAGTTCCTATCAGTTTTTGCCAGGCAGGTCTGTGCCAGTGCTGTGCAAGTTTTTTTCACAGCATTTGGCTGAATCTAGCAAAGCTAATCCTTTTTGGCCTATTGCAGAGTGTGTTAGTCAGTGGAGTAGCCTATCTGTGTTGCAAGATATACCACCTGTGTATAGAATACCAATTTTTTTACTGCACCTAGTGAAGTAAAATCTTTTGGGCATAGCATCATTCTATTAGTCCATCTATACTGACCTCCATCAGGTTGCAAACTGAATATAATTTTTTTCTGCATCTAGCTCTGAAAAAATATTTGGGCTTCTAGCAGTGTGTGAGACTTGGTCTATTAGTCCATCTATACTGACCTCCATCAGGTTGCAAATTAAAAATAATTTTTTTCTTCATTTAGCTCTGAAAAAATATTTGGGCTTCTAGCAGTGTGTGGGACTTGTTCTATTAGTCCTTCTATACTGACGTCCAGCAGGTTGCAAATTGAATATAATTTTTTTCTGCATCTAGCTCTGAAAAAATATTTTGGCTTCTAGCGGTGTGTGGGACTTGGTCTATTAGTCCATCTATACTGACCTCCATCAGGTTGCAAATTAAAAATAATTTTTTTCTGCATCTAACCCAGCCAATAGTTTTGGCCTAATACCACAGTTTGGCCACTCAGCTCTGCTCGGTTACCATCCATTGTTTTTTTGTGCAAACAACTCCAGAGTTGTGAATTAGTTAACCACCAAAATGAGTGGAAAAAGGCCTGCTGCTGGTGGAAAGGGGAATAGGCGTGTTGGGAAGGGGAAAAAAGGTTGTGTCCGTGGGGTAGGTGCAGAAGAAAGACCATCTTCCAGCCAAACTAAAATGTCTACTTCTTTTAGCGGACAATGTGATAAGATCCCTTTCTTACGGCCACGCCAATCGCTACAAATTCCAGATGAGGCACAAAAACAGCAGGTGCTTCAACGGATATCAAGTGCTCCTTTAAGTGGGCTCTCCTCCACATCAACTTCAACATCACAAATACTCCAGTCCTCAAAGGTGTCACCCAAATCGCACTTGCTTCCTCACAGCTCCCAAATCTCCAGCTGCCCGTCTGAGTATGAGGTAGAACAGATGGTTGAGTCTGCAGAGCTGTTTACTCATACTATAGCCTGGGAATCAGAGGTCGACTCCAGCGCTTCTGTGAATCCAGACGAGGAAATGATCTGCACTGATGCCCAGAATCTTTATGAGTCGGATCCAGGACCAGACGCAGAAGGTTCTGACCATAATGTAGACCCTCATTCCCAAACTGTAACTCCTGTTGGTGGAGACAATGAGGAAGACGATGATAAGACTCAAATACCTGATTGGAGCGACAACTTTAGTTTTTTGTCAGGGCAGGAACAGGTTGGCTCTGAGGACGACGGGTGTGATAACGCACAGGGTGATGATGATGAGGTCGGAGATCCCACTTACTGTCAACCCACAGTCAGCCAAGAGATGAGGTCAGCAGAGGAGGTGGAGGAAGATGCTAGTGACGACGAGGTCAGGTTGCGCCTTCCTGGACAGAGACGTAGTACTGGAAGCACGTCAACAACTGCATCCTCAAACACAACTCTGCCTCTCACCACAAGTCGTGGTGGCTCTTCAGGTCGCATGGGTGCTAAGCCTTGCATAGCCTGGGCATTTTTTCAGATCGATAAAGATGACCCAACTCGTGTTATCTGTAACATTTGTCAGCAAAAGCTAAGTAGAGGCCAAAAAATACATAGTTTGAGTACTTCATGCATGAACCGGCACATGGACATGAAGCATAAGTTGCAGTGGGAAGCTCAGTGTGCTACAATGCGGTCTAGCCGGCCGGGCCAACCACCGTCTGCCATATCTTGTGCATCCGCGGCCTCTTCATCCTCTGTGACTGGGGGGACAGCAGTCACACCTGTTTTGGGGCGCAGACCTGCCACCTCTTTACCCGCAACAGCCAGCGTGATTGGCAGGTCATCATTTTCTTTGGAGGTGGTAACACCAGCTGGTCTTGAGCGCTGTCCGACATCGATAGCACCACCTTTGGATCAAGGCAACCTAACATGTCCGCCTGCATCTTCCTCACAGACCGGCAGTTTGCCGGGGACACCCTTATCAACCCCGTCTAAGCACAATAGCCAGCCCTCAGTCCCTCAGATGTGGACAAGTAAAAGACCATTTCCTCCTAGCCATGAGAAAGCTAAGAGGTTGAATTTCACCATCTGCAAGCTCTTGGCTACAGAAATGCTGCCTTTCCGCCTGGTGGACACAGAGGATTTTCGAGACCTTATGTCCGTCGCAGTGCCCCAGTACCAGATGCCCAGTCGGCACTACTTCTCAAAGAAAGGTGTGCCTGCGCTCCACCAGCATGTCGCACACAACATCACCGCTTCTTTGAGAAACTCTGTGTGTGACAGGGTGCATTTCACCACAGACACTTGGACGAGTAGGCATGGACAGGGGCGTTACATGTCGCTGACTGGGCACTGGGTAACTATGGTGACAGCAGGACAAGGGGCTGCTGTCCAAGTCTTGCCGTCCCCACGAGTTGTGCGTCAATCCTCTTTATGTTATTTTTCCTCCACTGCTTCTGCCTCCTCAACCTCCTCTCGGTCTTCCACCTGCACCCAAAGCCTGTCTGGTCATGCCACAAGCTTTCTAACTGCGCAGAAGGGATCCTGCACACCTCCTTACTATGCTGGCAGTAGGGCTCAACGTCATCAGGCGGTTTTTACATTGAAATGTCTGGGAAATGTGAGTCACACAGCTGAGGAGTTGTGGTCAGCTCTGGAGAACCAATTTCATGAATGGTTGTCTCCACTGGACCTGAAACCAGGGAAGGCCGTGTGCGACAATGCTGCAAACCTGGGTGCGGCCCTTCGCCGGGGCAATGTCACACACGTGCCTTGTATGGCTCACGTGTTGAACCTGGTTGTCCAGCAATTTTTAGCCCACTATCCCAGACTAGATGGCCTTCTGCAGAGGGCACGGTCGCTGTGTGCTCACTTCCGCCGTTCGCATCCCGCAGCTCAGCGACTTACATCTCTACAGAAGTCGTTGGGCCTGCCACTTCACCGGCTAAAATGCGATGTGCCTACCCGGTGGAATTCAACTCTGCACATGTTGCAGCGACTGTGGCAGCACCGACAAGCCCTGGTACAATACGTTCTGACGTATAGCCTGGGCCAACGAGATTCAGAGGTGGGGCAAATCACGCTGGAGGAGTGGTCTCAGATCAGGGACCTATGCACCCTTCTGCACAGTTTTGAAATGGCGACGAAGATGTTTAGTGCTGACGATGCCATTATCAGCATGACTATTCCGGTGATTTACATGCTGGAGCACATGTTAAACAGAATTCGGAGTCAGGTGGTGGCACAAGAGGAGGTGGAGGAAGTAGAGGAGGAGGAGTTGTATGCGGAAGGGCTAACATCTGCAAGGTCCAGACGGTCGGCAGCACCAAGGCGGCAGGCATGTGAGGGTGGGGGAGATGGTTTTACCAGGGCGCATGGTAGCAGCCAAACTAGTGAGGAAGGTGCAGGAGCCCAGGAAGAAGTGGAGGACGAACTGATGGAAGACTCATCAGATGAGGGAGACCTTGATCACATTTCTGTTGTGCGAGGTTGGGGGGAGAGGACAGAGGAAGGAAGCATGATTGCTACCTCGCCACCAACACAACAGGGACTTGGTGCTCCTGGATGCGCAACACACATGAGTGCCTTCTTGCTGCACTACCTGCAACATGACCCTCGAATTGTGAGAATTAGAAATAATCCTGACTACTGGGTTGCCACACTGTTAGATCCCCGGTACAAAAGTAAATTTGCAGAAATTATTCCTGCCATAGAAAGGGATGCACGCATGCAGGAGTATCAGCAGAGACTGTTGCAGAATCTTACATGTGCTTTTCCACAAAATACCAGTGGTGCACGTAGTGAATCTCACAGTTCCAACTTGCCAACCGTGGGACCGTCAAGTGTTCAGCACTCAAACCGTAACAGAACCACAGTATCTGCTGGTAACATCAATTTTGCGGAATCATTTCACCACTTTTTTAGCCCATCCTTTGCAAGGCCACAGGAGACAAGAAGTCTGACACATAGTCAACGCCTAGAGACGATGGTACAGGAGTATCTCCAAGTAAACATTGAAGCCACGACTGTGTCACTGGACCCTTGCTCTTTTTGGGCTTCCAATCTGGATAAATGGCCGGAGCTAGCCACTTACGCCTTGGAGATCTTGTCATGCCCCGCAGCCAGCGTTCTGTCTGAACGTGTGTTCAGCGCTGCTGGTGGTGTGCTGACAGATAAGCGCACGCGGCTCTCCACTGATAATGTAGACAGACTCACGTTCATAAAGATGAACAAATCATGGATCCGAAACGACTTTTCTACCCCTGTGTCATCCTGGGGAGAGTAAAAGCTTGATGATTGGTTAAAATCACCCTACCAACCGTTTTAAGCTTTCAAATTACTAATCATGTTTATCTGTATCTTGACTGGAAAATAATTTGGGCTTTGTAGCAGTGTGCAGCACTGATCCTATTAGGCCATCTATAATAAGCTCCACCAGATTTAAAACTAAAAATAATTTTTAGCTGCATCTAGCCCGGAAAATAATTTTGGGGCTCCGAGATGCGCAAGACACATAAGTGCCTTCTTGCTGCACTACCTGCAGCATGACCCTCATATTGTCAGAATTCGAAGTAATCATGACTACTGGGTTGCCACACTCTTAGATCCCCCAAACTTTTCGATCAACCTTTTCATTTTAATAAAGACCAAAAAAATGGTCATTTTTGAAATTATAAGCATTAGCAGGTTGTTAGAAACTGAAATCAAACAGTTTTCAACTCAAAACTTTATTCTAGGTGATGTTACATTTTCACATAGGACCCCTTGTTCGAAAGGAGCTTCTGAACTCTCTCGTCCATTGAATTTGTCAGGTTTTGGATGGTTTCTGCTTCAATTGTTTTGCATGAGGACAGAATACCCTCCCAGAGCTGTTGCTTAGATGTGAACTGCCTCCCGCCATCATAGACACTCCTTTTAATGATGCTCCAAAGGTTCTGAATGGGGTAGAGGTCAGGGGAGCATGGGGGTCACACCATAAGTTTGTCCCCTTTTATGCCCATATCAGCCAGAGATGCAGATGTTTTATGTGCAGCATGAGATGGTGCATTATCATAAAGAAAAATGATCTTGCTGTGAAATACACGGTTCTTCTTCTTGAACCATGGCAGGAAGTGCTGTTTGAGAAAATCCACATACATTATGGAGTTCATCTTTAGCGCCTTCAGGGATCCTAAAGGGGCCGACAATCTCTCTCCCCATGATTCCAGCCCAAAACATTACTCCACCTCCTCCTTGTTGGCGCTGTAGCCGTGTTTGCGTGGGGTGTCCATCAACCAGCCATCCTCCACTCCATTCATCTGGACCATCGAGCGCTGCACGGCACTCATCCGTGAACAAAACAGTTTTGAAATCAGTCTTCATGTAATGTTTGGCCCACTGGAGCCGTTTCTGCTTGTGTGAAGTGGATAGAGGAGGTCGACAGGATGGCGTATGCACAGCTGCAAACCTCTGAAGGACCCTGCATCTTGTTGTTCGGGGGACGTTGGAGGCACAAGCAGCTTCAAAAACTTGTCTGCTGCTATGACAAGGCTTTTTTGCCGCTGCTCTTTCAACCTGACGTAATTGCCTGTAGGAAAGAGTCCTCAATTTGCCCTTATCAGCACGCACACGTGTGTACTGTGAATCAGCTACATACTTCTTGATTGCCAAGACACTTCATCCTGATCATCGCACAATGTTGATTGTAGTCATGCCTTGACCTAAACACTCCACAATTTGTTGCTTCTCAGCAGCCGACACATCCTTTTTCTTTCCCATTTTGGCAGAAAATGTAGGCTGCTTAATAATGTGAGAGAGCCTTCTTAAGTAGTCTTGCCTTTCATTGGACACACCTGCCAAACTAATTAGCACAGGTGTCTGCAATTGCTTACAGTGATATAAAGAGCCCTGACACACATCACCATCAATGAGTTTAACTGACAAACAAACAAATTCTTCCCTTATCACTCCTAAACACTTTTTGCATAATAATTTGGAACGCGGTGTACATGTGCTTTTCCACAAAACACCAGTGGTTCACGTAGTGAATCTTACAGTTCTAACTTGCCAACCGTGGTCTGTATGGAATTGTTCAATAAAGGGCCCAAAATTAAGATAACATAGATGGGAGAGGTCTCTATGAATAGGAATTCCTAAGTATTTGATACCCTGTGAGGGCCAGGCAAAGGGAAAGTTGGACTGGATGGAATCCTATATGGATTTAGGGAGGGAGACATCGAGGGCCTCAGACTTCGCTGCATTGATTTTAAAATTTTACCATTTAACAAAGTGATCTATTTCAGCCATAACAGCAGGGATGGATATATGTGATTGAGTGATATATACTAGGACATCATCAGCAAATAGAGAGCACTTGTACTCGGTGCCTCCCACCTCAATCCACCTAATATTGGGGTTATGGCGAATTGATGAGAGCAGGTGCTCCGTCACTAGGATGTATAAGAGAGGGGACAGAGGACATCCCTGCCTTGTCCCATTGGTGATTGTGAAAGGTGATGAAAATGTTCTGACGCACCCCCTGGGCCTTGGGACACCCGGAGCCGGACCCTTTTTGGTGGATGCTGGTGGTTGTAGTCTTCGTGGCGGCGATCCGGTTCCGTGGCTCAGGGCGGTCAAACCAGTGGCGGAACTATTTATGTGGTTTTGATGTTTAAATGTCCGACTACGCCACCCGTGGATTGCGGTCAGAGTGAACCGCCGCTACACGGCAGACCGCTAAGGCTGGTGTTGTGGGTGCAGCAGAGCGTAGCATAACTCCCCACGGGAGGAGTATAGCCTCAGGGCAGTGTATGCGGAGGATGGGCGTGATGGTGCAGGGCAGCAGCAGTAACGACACGGAGTCAGTGATGCAGTCCAGGGCCTTTACTCACAGTTCTTATTATCCAGACCACGTCTGCAGGTAACGGCTGCCCACGTCGTACTGTGCTCACCAGGTGAGGGGCTCAGACAACTCCCAGATAACTTTGGAGCGCTTCACAGGACCCCCTTTGTGTGTCCTTTGTCTGGCCTTTCTTACCAACACTTCTGTCCGGCTGCCTCGGGCCTCCTCTTGGTAAACTTGGCGCCAGTTTCCCTGACCCTATGTGGTGCCTTCCTAGCGGGTGGAGCAAGGGGCTGCGCCACATAAAATGTCAGAGCCTCCGGTTTCTAGCTGAGGGTCGTTTCCTGCCTCCACTAGTTCGGGGACCGGTCTCCCCCTTTGGCCTGACCCCTCCACGCAGGTGGATTCGGGCGTGCGGTGGCGACTCGCCCGTCCGCACCCCTGGGATCCCTTCATTCCTCGTTCCTGGAGCCTTCTCCGCTCCTCTTCCTTCCTTCTCCCTCTTGCAGGCCTGGGCCTCTGTTACTAGGCCCGCCTCCGGAGCAGAGCTCATGCAGAGCCCCTGCTCCCTGACACTTCTGCTCAGACTTCTCTGCACTGAACTAAGATGGTGCCCACCTTTTATACTCCCTTCTCAATGCACCCAGGAACTGCTTCCTCCCTGCTCCTGCACTGCAGGGTTCCCCTTCCTCAGTGTTCCCTCCCCCCACTCCAGCCAGGGACAGGGACTGTCGTGCCCATCTCAGGGGCATATTGGTCGCCCTGCCCCACGGCAATGTGGTGTAATGCATGCAGGTGTCGGGTCCTGATCCACACTACATCCTTATCTGAGAGTGAGATATCACACCTCTGGGTGAGGTGCAATACGTCTGTAGCAACCGAGCCCTCGGTGCTACAGTTCCATTTATCTTCAGCCTAGGTGACGTATTGTGATACAGGGCCGTGATTTTGGCTATAAAAGGGTCCCCTAGACCCCTACCCCAAGCTTTTTAAGAGAATCATATATGGCGTGCCAGGAGACTCTATGGAATGCTTTCTCAGCATCCAACGAGAGTATCTACTTACAAATTTTTAACTGCATCTAGCCCAGGAAATACTTTGTGCCTAGTAGCAGTGTCTGCTAGTCAGCGGATTATCCCGGCTGTTAAGCAAGCTACACCACCTGTAGTTTGGACACTTAATTTTTTCAAAGGAAATGCTTCGGGACCACGGGATACTTAGTGAAGAGCATCAGGAGGCACCCCAAGGCATAGGGGCTGGGACTGGCACTAGGATGCCTTGCGGTGGACAGCCGAGCTCGATCCTTATAAAAGCTTTTTAACTGCAGCAGCTTTAGTGGACGCTACTGGAGCTGGAATTACGCGGCTGCTGGCATGAGACTTGCCCTCCAATAGATCCTTGTAAATGGATTTAAAGTGTATTCATTCAAATTAGAGGGACAATTTAAATTAAAAAGCTTAGAGCTGCCTCCACCACAGGGGGGCTCTCTCGACCCACCAGCGGACAGGCACCAGTATTGGGAGAGGGGGGCTGGCCGTCAGGGTTCACCGCGGCTCTGGCACAAACCCGGCGACACGGAGGTGGCACGGGCAGGAGCGGACTGGCCGTCTCGGCTTCTCACTTTTTGGATTTTAGAAGGGCATGACATGCCTATATCTGTGTCTCCCCCTCCTTTTACTCCTCCACCTCTTTTATTTTCGCATGACTATATGTACTTGTCACTATTCCATGTGTTAGTTGTGTCTTCTGAGCAGTTTGTCAGCTTTTGGACACCTTTGAAGGTGTTTTCTATGTGTTTTTGTTTGCCTGCCATTGGTTTTAACGGTGTTCGAAGGTGTTCGACGAACAGTTCGGCGAACACACGGGTGTTCGACGAACCGAACCGAACTCGAACACTACGGGGGTGGCTCAACACTACTGCAGAGTGAGTTAACTGAAAATCTGTCAGTGAGCTCACTATGAGGGTCCAATGGGGATTTTGTAACTCGTATCTGTCTTTTTCTGAGCTCTTCTCAGCTGATTTATGACCACAGACCGGATCAAAGATGAACGTTTAGGAAAACAAAAACGTCTGTAAAAGTCAAAAAGGTGCAAAATATTTAATGAAAACAAATTGCAAAAATTATTTATTTTTAGACTCAAATACATACATTACAAAAGGTCCCTAAGGGTGTACAACCCCTTTAAGAATATGTTTATGCAGTGCAGTTTTTTTCTGCATTAGTAAAAAAAAAAAACTGTACATAATGAGCATTTTTTATGCAATAATGTGCATGCAACAATTTGCATGCAACTGTGAAAAATGTACATACTGTGGTTAAAAAAACAAAACAAAAACACACAACAGCTCAAATAAACGCAAGGCAAAATAAAAATAAAAACATTGTGTGAACGAGATTCTAGAAATTTCATTTATTTATTTTGCTACTACTATAAAAACTGAGTTTTTCCTACAGGAAAGAGAAAGAACATGTGAAAAAAATGCAGCAAAAACGTCACGTGTGAACAAACCCCAAGGACATAAAAAACACAAAACTTTACACTGATCGCTGCCTTCTCCCGTTTCCAGCGCAGCTCCGCTCCTCTTCTGGGTCACGTGACTTCTATTCCAACGGGCCAGATCCTACTCAGCCCTGTGCTAGTCGGATGTGGCTTTTACAATGTAAATATATGGAGCATTAGATCGATGTTCATTGTCAAAGAGACTTCCGGCTCACACATGGATCTGATGAATCGGAATAGAAGTCATGTGAGTGAGAAGAGGATCGGAGTGGAGCTGGAAACGGGAGAAGACGGCGATCGGTGAGTTTATTACTGCAATTCCGCTACATTACACACACACATTTACACAGACTTGGGCAATAAAACGTTTGGTGGAGCACTTCTTTAACTCTGCCTATATGCTGAAAATTAAAACATTGTAAGATGGCACACGACAGTCTGTAATAAAGAGGAATGAAGTATTCCTACATGTGCATGAAGAAGAAGCTTGCCGGATGAGAAGCCGCTCTCGCCATCCTGCGTACGGAGCAGGAGCATATGGCAAATCAAATACCAGTATAAAGATTAGGTCCCCCCAGGAAATAATCTGGGACATGTCTCCATTCACATTACAGTCTTTACAATTAATCATCATTTGGGGGAACTAAACTGACACAAACAACCGCTCCATACTTATAATTAGAAGAAACTCCATCATATTAGGTGAAGACTGACAAAATTACAGAAAACTTAATGCAAACATGAAGATTCAGAAGTGTTGTTCCAGTGCACAGGGGGATTTCACACCCTGGGCCACTGCTGCCACCCTAATCCGAACAGATTGCTAAAACATCAGAGGATGGGTCCACACGAAAAAACCGACATTACCGTCTTCGCACGGTCAGCTCTTCTGTCTGTTCTGACATGTACCATTCCTCCTGAATACCCAGACAACGGAGCGTTACCATATCGGCACTGCTGACTGATCAGACTGTCTACAGATGAACCCTCTGCTGTTAACACCTAGTTGTTATTATATTCATAAAATTTCCAGGAGGAATTACAGAGGCATGGAACAATATAGAGTCCAAAAAAAATGTTCTAGAATTGCTATTTTATGAGGAATATAAGTATTTTATAACACCAAAGAAATGAGCCAGAACATATGTTGGCATAAGTGCAACGTGTAGGTACGTGTTCACACAGTGGCCACCTAACATATGTACTGCAGGGTTTTTGCTCATTTTGTTTTTATCTTAGAATACAAGGGGGGTTTGCACTTTCAACAAAGTGGACCCCAAAAGCTGGCAGCCATGTATAACAAGAAAGCCAGCCGGTACTCGCCCTCATACGCTCCAGCGCTGGCTCCCCACCATTACACCGGTCTCTGTTAGGGCGGCAGCCAGCCAGGGTCACGTCGACAGGGCGGCAGCCAGCCAGGGTCACGTCGACAGGGCGGCAGCCAGCCAGGGTCACGTCGACAGGGCGGCAGCCAGCCAGGGTCACGTCGACAGGGCGGCAGCCAGCCAGGGTCACGTCGACAGGGCGGCAGCCAGTCAGGGAGCTCAGCGGCCCTGAGTGTCTTGTGCTGTCAACTCTGGCAGCATCGTTGAGCTCAGTTATTGCACGCAGCCGCGCGCCGTCTACAGGATGTCAGCATTGCAGACAGTAACAGACACTGGAACCGGAGATGGGAAGTTGTTTTTTTTTTTGGTTTTTTGTTTTTTTGTCAACAAACTGCGCCAAGGAACAGGAAGGGGGTTTCCCCTTTCAAGTACACCATGTTAAATATACTCAATTAAAGGGTTTAGTAAATCTGATTATATGCTATAAACTCATATTTGATTCAGAAAACTTTCAAGACGCAAAAATAACAAAATAAAAACTTGTCAGGGAAAAAAATAAAATTTGAAAACAATGTCCGGACATGAATAATGGCAGCCCCTGATTAGTTTGTAGCAAAAGGACAAAGTTAGAATAACCTATGATTAATAAAAAAAATGTGAGCACTGACAAGGAAGGGACAAGTGAGTCTAATGATTTTCATGCCTAAAAATGCCAGTTTTATTCCCCTTTCTGCATTCACAATAGCAAAGACAAGCGAGCCATCTGAGAAGACCAGAAATGGTAATGCCACCAAGCATAAGCAGACTAAAGGGTACAAGACCATCTCCAAACACCTGGGATCTTTGCTGCACCTGTTCGAAATCTTAGACATTTGCTACTCATGGAACAAGTCAAGAGGTGGTGGAAAGAGGAACATTGATGAGAGAAATCTAAGAAGGTTGGAAACATGGAAAAGAAGCCAAAGACAACATGCAAAGAACTCAAGGCTGAGCTGGAGCTCTCAGGAGTTAAGGTCCCCACTGTACCAAATTCCACTCACTAAACAAAACTGGGGTCCATGAATAAAAAAAGGCTCCCACCGCTTATAGAAATGGAAAAAAGGAGAGCTTAAACTTTGCCAAAAGTTACATAGACAAACCACATTCCTTATGTGAAAATGTTTTACGGACAGATGTCACAAAACCCAAGCTCTTGCGCAATGTACAGATTCTAACGATATAGAGGAGGAACTGAAGCCTATAAAGATAGTGACACATGGTGGAGGATCCATGATGGTGGGGGACTGTTTTGTTGCCTCTGGAACTGGACATCTTCAATATGTTACAGAAAATATGAAATCAGTGAAGTATTAGAGCAAAATGTCCTTCCATGTGAAGGAAAATTAGCTTGGTCCTACAGCAAATTAACGACCCAAAGCCCACATCCAAAAGCACACAAGAATGGTGGAGAAGAAAAAGAAAATAGACTGTTTCAAATTGGCCAAAAATGAGACCTCATCTAAGTCCAATGGTTGAAAATCTTTGAAGGAAGCTGAAATCTGCGACTGGGAAAAGGAATTTGCAAACATTCAAGAGCTTGAGAGAAGGAGAAGAAGGGGAGAAACTCCCAGCAGACGGGTGCGAGATACTCACACACTGCTACAGAAATAGATTTGGAGGAGGTCATTGATGCCTCAGGTTGTGTAACCAAGTATTAGGGAAGGTGTGTTATATCCTGTCCATATAACATATTATGCTTCTCATTGAGTTTTTTTAATGACTATGTACGGTGGCAGGTCAACTATGTGGTTGAATACACAGTGGGTACGAAAAGTATTCAGACCCCTTTAAATTTTTCACTCTTTGTTTTGTGGCGCCCCTGCTGCGCATGAGTGCCACAGATCCTAGATGGGTGCATGAACGGATTCCTCCACAAGAGGCCACCCACAGCACACACACACCTCCACCTTCCACCTCAGACCGCCAGAGGGAGTCCATTAGGGATATAAAAAGGGAAGGTGGAGCTAGGCAGTGGAGTCTAGTCAAGTCTGTTGAGAGAGTTCCTGCAGTAGTTAAGCCTGAGAGAGGTCAGCCTGCAGTGGAGCACAGTCCAGACTCAGTTGTAGCTCAGAATCGTGAGCTTAAGGTGTGCCGAGCCATAAGAGCGGTGAAGCGCGGCAAGCTGCCGCTAGTGTGTATAGCCTAGTGAGGGCCTCGAGCGAGGCCGAAGGCTAGAGGAGTTAGTAGCATCGGGGGCAGAGGAGCTGTACAAGCTCACCCCAGAAAACATACACCGGACACCGGGTCCGCGTCTACAGGGCTGTATACCCCCCTGTAGAGACAACCGGAGACCCCTGGAAGACTTCAGGTCCCAGCATCACCCAAGAGCTGATACGTACCAGAGCCAGGAGTCACGGAGGCCCCGCAAGCTGGGAGCGCGTACTTCAAGAGAAGGCCCTACCACAAAGTCAGCCGGTGCAGGATAGAGACAAAGTTAGGCCTAGCTCCAGGCAGGTCAGAAACTTACTACACAAAGGCAAGAAACAGGAGGCCCTATACCCGCTCACTGGGGAGGATCCTGATATGCACCCTTCACCCTACAGTGCTCCGGATTGTGCCTTGAATAACATCAGTAAAAGGTACTGAAGTGACTATCGTGTCTATCCCTGTTCTTGCTCTGACCCAGCTGGGTCCTATCTGTCCTGCATCCTTTCTTCCCCGCTGCCCTGAGGCCTAGCTCCACCTGTGGGAGCTATACCACGCAAGCTGCTTTAACACCGGCCTCAGTGGGCTGCCGCAGCGCTGGTGATTCTCACCAGACACCACAGGTGGCGTCACAAACTTATAACCATAATTATCCACCACTTTCTTTTAAAGAGAGGCCCAGGGTACGGGCCCGAGAGCCGACTACCGTGACATCCCCCCAAAAATCAGGCAACAAGGCCCGGGCGCCGAGACATCCCCATCCCCTGGGCTCGACAGTTCCATTGCAGCCATTTGGTAAATTCTAAAAAGTTCATTTTTTTCTCATTAAAGTACACTCTGCACCCCATCTTGAATGAAAAAAAAACAGAAATGATGAAGTGTTTGCAAATGTATTAAAAAAGAAAAGCTGAAATATCACATGGTCTCAAGTATTCAGACCCTTTGCTCAGTATTGAGTAGAAGCCCCCTTTTGAGCTAGCACAGCCATGAGTCTTCTTGGGAATGATGCAACAAGTTTTTCACACATGGATTTGGGGATCCTCTGTCATTCTTCCTTGCAGATGCTCTCCAGTTCCGTCAGGTTGGATGATGAACGTTAGTGGACAGCCATTTTCAGGTCTCTCCAGAGATGCTCAATTGGGTTTAGGTCAGGGCTCTGGCTGGGCCAGTCAAGAATGGTCACAGAGTTGTTCTGAAACCACTCCTTTGTTATTTTAGCTGTGTGCTTAGGGTCATTGTCTTGTTGGAAGGTGAACCTTCGGCCAAGTCTAAGGTCCAAAGAACTCTGGAAGAGGTTTTCATCCAGGATATCTCTATACTTGGCCGTATTCATGTTTCCTTCACTTGCAACCAGTTGTCCTGTCCCTGCAGCCGAAAAACAACCCCATGGCATGATGTTGCCACCACCATGTTTCACTATTGGGATTGTATTGAGCAGGTGATGAGCAGTGCCTGGTTGTCTCCACACATACCGCTTAGAATTATCACCAAAAAGTTCTATCTTTGTCTCATCAGACCAGAGAATCTTATTTCTCATGGTCTGGAAGTCACTCATGTGTTTTTGAGCAAACTCTATGCGGGCATTCATATGTCTTGCACTGAGGAGAGGCTTCCGTCGGGCCATTCTGCCATAAAGGCCCAACTGGTGGAGGGCTGCAGTGATAGTTGACTGGAACTTTCTCCCATCTCCCTACTGCATCTCTGGAGCTCAGCCACAGTGATCTTGGGGTTCTTCTCTACCTCTCTCACCAAGGCTCTTCTCCCAAGATTGCTCAGTTTGGCTGGATGGCCAGGTCTAGGAAGACTTCTGGTGGTCCCAAACTTCTTCCATTTAAGGATTATGGAGGTCACTGTGCTCTTAGGAACCTTGAGTAATGCAGAAATTATTTTGTAACCTTGGCCAGATCTGTGCCTTGCCACAATTCTGTCTCTGACCTCCTTGGGCAGTTCCTTTGAGCTCATGATTCTCATTTGGTCTGACATGCACTGTGAGGTCTTATATAGACAGGTGTGTGCCTTTCCAAATCAAGTCCTATCAGTTTAATTAAACACAGCTGGGCTCCAATGAAGGAGTAGAATCATCTCAAGGAGGATCACAAGGAAATGGACACCATGTGACTTAATGTTACGCTCACGCCCGGACTGACTGGCGTGAGCGTGATTAGTGATCCCACTGTACCATGAACTGAGGAGTTCCTGGATGGGCGTAACTAAGTATCAACCCGGTCCGACCAAGGTCAAACAGCGGCTCAGTCAACTCCGTGAACCAGGGAGGAACCGAGCAGAGGGACCAGGTGCTACTCCAGGTCAGACCCCGGTCACAGCTGTTGACCCACACCGGGGAATGCAGGAACAGGCAGGTTAGCTGGTATGCAGACAGGTGGGTACCGGCAGGCACGGCTGGTATGCAGACAGGCGGGTGCTGACAGGCACGGCTGGAATGCAGACAGGCAGATACTGGCAGGTATGAACGCAGGCTGGATAGGGACCAGTACAGACTGGGATACAGGAACAGAGCCGCAGGTGCGGTGGACTAGCAGAGCAAAACCGCAGGAGCGGTGAACAAGCAGAGCGGAGCAAAACCACAGGTGCGGTGAGCAAGCAGAGCGGAGCAAAACCTCAGGTGCGGTGAGCAAGCAGAGCGGAGCAAAACCGCAGGTGCGGTGAGCAAGCAGAGCGGAGCAAAACCGCAGGTGCGGTGAGCAAGCAGAGCAAAACTGCAGGTGCAGTGAGCAAGCAGAGCGAAGCAAAACCGCAGGTGCGGTAAACAAGCAGAGCACAGCGGAACCGCCAGAGCAGTGAGCAAGCAGAGCAGAACAGAACTGCAGGTGCGGTAAACAAGCGGAACAGCCGGAGCGGTGAGCAAGCAGAGCAGAACAGAACCACAGGTGCGGTAAACAAGCGGGAAGAGAGGAACCGCCGGAGCGTTGAACAAGCAGAGCAGAACAGAGCAGAAGGTGAGGGCAGACAGGACAGGGCTCTGTTCACATGGAACAGACTGGAAAATACAGGAAGATGGTTAGAACACAGGAGGTAGATACGGAGGCAGGGAAGGGGACAAGCAGAACCAGATACACACAAGGTACTTACAATGAAGTAGCGAGTGGACACAAAACTCACAAACAGAAGTACAGAGACAACGAGTTGGAGTTAGGTGCAGGTTCAGACACTGCAGGAAAAGGGAAGGTACGGACATAGAGAGAAACAAGTAATGGGCTAGGACACTGTTCCGACAGGAACTGAACCGGGAACAAGATACAGGTAGCGGCCCTGGATACTCAGCCCCCAGGGTGGCGGGAACAGACTAGATACAGGACAGGATCTGGCAACTCAGTTGCAAAAGACAAACTGAGTGAAAGTGTTGCTCAGGCACCTCCTACTGGGTGGAGGGGGTTTAAGTATCCAGTGACTCACAGCAATAGGCTGGGGACGCATTAGGACTGTGCACACAGTAGCTATAAGAAACAAGCAGAAAGCCGCGCTGACGCCCTAAGCAATCAGACAAGAGACATGGACACAGCAGGTACTGGAGCAAAGAGTGCAGCATGGACTGACAGGTAAGATTGCGGTCTTGCATGGTGGGAGGTGGTGCACCATGCAAGCACGCTGCCAGGGATGTTACACTTAAATGTGAGCGTCTGAGCAAAGGGTCTGAATACTTATGACCATGTGATATTTCAGTTTTCCTTTTTTAATAAATTTGCAAAAATTTCTACATTTCTATTTTTTTCAGTCAAGATGGAGTGCAGAGTGTACATTAATGAGGATAAAAAATGAACTTTTTAGAATTTACCAAATGGCTGCAATGAAACAAAGAGTGAAAAATGTAAAGGGGTCTGAATACTTTCCGTACCCACTGTACATTGACATGTTATTAGGTATCCTAATGATACACAGTTTGTAGATAGCCACTTATTTCTAACGATATTGGCTTTTTGGAATAAATCCAGCGAGTCAATAATGTTAACCATATCTGTAAAATGAGGCACTTAAAAGGACACAAAAAAAACAAGACCACAACAAACTAAATAAAACTAGTAATATAAAAAGTTACGACTTTCAGATTGCAATGAGGCAAAAAGGAAAGTATTTCTAAGAGCTCTTAAAAATTCCCCCTCAATAGGAAACCGATGTGCCATTCCTTATATATATCAATTTAGGGGGTTTTACCATCTTATGGCATATTGATGGTATATCACTGTATGATCAGGAAGAGTGTGACCTTTGGGTCTTCTTCCAATCCTGAGAGTGGAGAGAGAGCAACACTGTCTCAACACAGAGCCTCCTTTTTTCACATTTATGAAGGGTGCACAATGCGACTGTGCGGGAAATATTTAGGAGGGTGCACAATGCGACTGTGCGGGAATCATTTAGGAGGGTGCACAATGCGACTATGCAAGAAACATTAGGAAGGGTGCACAATGCGACTGTGCGGGAAATATTTAGGAGGGTGCACAATGCGACTGTGCAGGAAACATTTAGGAGGGTGCACAATGTGACTGTGCAGGAAACATTTAGGAGGGTGCACAATGAGACGGTGCAGGAAACATTTAGGAGGGTGCAAAATGCGACTGCAGGAAACATTAGGAGGGTGCACAATGCGACTGCAGGAAACATTAGGAGGGTGCACAATGCGACTGCAGGAAACATTAGGAGGGTGCACAATGCGACTGCAGGAAACATTAGGAGGGTGCACAATGCAACTGCAGGAAATATTTAGGAGGGTGCACAATGCAACTGCAGGAAACATTAGGAAGGGTGCACAATGCGGCTGTGCGGGAAATATTTAGAAGGGTGCACAATGCGACTGTGCGGGAATCATTTAGGAGGGTGCACAATGAGACTGTGCAGGAATCATTAGGAGGGTGCGCAATGCCACTGTGCAGGAATCATTTAGGAGGGTGCACAATGAGACTGCAGGAAATATTTAGGCGGGTGCACAATGCGACTGCAGGAAACATTAGGAAGGGTGCACAATACGACTGTGCGGGAAACATTAGGAAGGGTGCACAATGCGGCTGTGCAGCAAATATTTAGAAGGGTGCACAATGCGACTGTGCGGGAAATATTTAGGAAGGGTGCACAATGCGACTATGCGGGAAATATTTAGGAGGGTGCACAATGCGACTGTGCAGGAAACATTAGGAGGGTGCTCAATGCCACTGTGCAGGAATCATTTAGGAGGGTGCACAATGAGACTGTGCGGGAATCATTAGGAGGGTGCTCAATGCCACTGTGCAGGAATCATTTAGGAGGGTGCACAATGAGACTGCAGGAAATATTTAGGCGGGTGCACAATGCGACTGCAGGAAACATTAGGAAGGGTGCACAATACGACGGTGCGGGAAACATTAGGAAGGGTGCACAATGCGGCTGTGCGGGAAATATTTAGGAGGGTGCACAATGCGACTGTGCGGGAAACATTAGGAGGGTGCTCAATGCCACTGTGCAGGAATCATTTAGGAGGGTGCACAATGAGACTGTGCAGGAAACATTAGGAGGGTGCACAATGCGACTGTGCAGGAAACATTTAGGAGGGTGTGTGACGCCCTCCCTGAGCGTTGGGGTTTTACTCGGTGCCGGGCCAATGTATGGTGGTGGTGTGGGATGTCGTCGTGGCCGTGACCCGGTCCGTGCCCAGGGCTGTCACATGAAAACTGGGCTTTGGATGAGTGGTTGTTCGACTACGCTACCTGTGGTTTCTGGTGAAGGCCACCAGCGCTGCAACAGTCCTCTGAGGCTGAAGTTCTGGCAGCTTGGTTGGTACTACTCCCCACAGGCGGAGTAGGCCTCAGGGCAGTGTGTACGATCTAGAGAATTGGAGTGGGTGCAGTGCCGCGCAGGAATGAACAAGCGGAGGCAGCAGGTGAAGTCATCCAAGCTTTACTCACTTTGGTGAAGTAGCAGCTGCAAAGCTTCTCTCTGCTTCTCGCGGAGTACCGCGGCCACCAGGAAGGGGGTTCAGCACTTCCCAGGTAGATCAGGAGCACCTGTCAAGACCCCGTTAGTGTGTTCCTCTCCTTCCTCCTTTCTCCCACTGAGTCCTTTCCTGACTGTGTGTGGTATGAACGTGGTGTAAGGCTGGGCCCCACTGGATAAACGCAGGTTGAGAGATAGAGGTGGCGACTCCGCTCCGTCCGTATCCCCCTGGGATCCACTAAGCCTCCGGGCTTTTCCAACAGTGACGTGAAGTACACAGTCAGATATCGGGGACGGGTTACCCCTCTTGTGGCAGGAGTCCTTCTGGCTAGGCCAGAGCGAAGAATACAGGTGGCGACTCCGCTCCGTCCTTACCCTCCTGGGATCCTATCTCCTCTGCTCCCCTTCAAGGCCTTTCTTAGAACAGGACCCTGACCAGGTAGAGACACTTGTTAACTCCGACCCGCTTCTCGTCTCAAGGCCAGAGAGCGAGGACCGTGAATCTTCAGCGAGCTACAGACTCTAGCTGGACGCTGACAGAAGACCCACAATCAAAGGACCTTGAACTAAAGATGGCCACCTATTATATATGATTCTATTAGCGCTCTGTTAAGCGTTTCCTCCACCCTCACTCACTACTTGGTTCCCCCTCACTTTTTGTTCCCCCCATCTCCACTATCCCGGGCCGGGGCAGCACCCTGGTGCATTTAGGCCCTCTACAGGGCGGGAGTGGTGTAGTGTTGAGTGTGAAGTGGGGTCCTGTGAGATGCTCCATCCTTACCTGGAAGAGGAGATACCACACCTCGAGCTGAGGTGCAGTACCCCTGTGGCGACTGAACCCTCAGGCACGCCACAAGTGCACAATGCGACTATGTAGGAATCATTTAGGAGGGTGCACAATGCAATATCAGACCTTCTCCCTCTTCATTTTCAAGGTCAGTGGGGGTCCCAGAGACCTAGCGATAAACCATTACTTAAGAAGCGAGAGCCCTTTTAAGCATTGCTCCAGAGGCAAGAATCCTATACTAATGGGATTCTCTTTATGTTGCCGGAAAGCTTGTAATATAGATCTCCATTTCAGAATTCATATACCCACAAGCCCTCACTGCGGCAGATCAGTAAATATTCTCCACTGTTCAAACATGATAAGTGGCACCGAGCATTTGTCTCACATGCAGCTCATAAAACCATGATAACTTTGGGAGAGACATAAACATCTTGTCAGAGGAGCCGGCCGCTCATTACAGACACGCCAGGCTGTGTCATACATCTACAGACAGACAGACAGGTTTTACCGTACGCCATTAATTGAACTTTCAATTATTCCGCAGAACACGGTGCGTTTTAACTCAACCAGATTACAATACATTTTATTCTGACGCTTGTTTTATTTGCCGAGTAAAACAAAACTGATTCAATTTCCCTGCAAAGCCATAAACTGCGGAGAGACACGAAGCCCAAGATGAATCAGGTTATTTGAGAAGGAAAGAGATGCCGATTGAATCCTGCAGAGAATAGCGTGCCTCACTTCCAGGCTATGAGCTGCCGTTAACTGATCAATGATGAATAATGAGTCTTTTTATACACGGTTAAACTGTAGGAGTGTTACCGGTAGAAGATTACACCATACAGAGACAGCGGTGGGATGGCGCTATACTCATCAAAAATAGTGGTCATTCATGGATGCGTTTAGTCAGGCATGGGGCATCAAGAATAAATGTTACAACTGGCATTTTAATGCACAGGTTATATGAGGAGATATATGGTCTAACTGGTAACTATAGGAAGCAACTAAACTTTTGGGTCGTTTTTTAAACGGATGGGCCATGGCGTCTCCAGTGGTATACGTACTACACTTGTAAGGAGGAGTCAAGAATAATTACTTGCCAACTCTTCGAGAACATTCAGAAGGTTCCCAGAAAAGAGGACTGTCCTACTGGGCTCCCATAAGAGTTGGCAACTCTTCCAGGTGCCACAAAAGCCTCCTTGAAACCGGCACTTCCAGAAGCTTTGCTGTGTTGAGTAGGAGCCCAAACATTCAGGCAGGAAATAGGGAAAAATGAAGGTTGGAAAAAAAGGGTGTGATTAAGATTAAAAATTATACATAAAATGCCACCAAAATTCCCAACTCTTAGCAGTTTTCATGCATGGTTTATACTAGTAATCATACCTAAAAGAAAATGAGCACCAGAACAAACATTCCAATGGGCTCCCATAATGGTAATTGGCAACTCAAGACAGAAAAGTTTGGCATCTGATTCGCACTCCACCAGCTTTGATTAATTTGCCGACCCCTTGTTTGCTAACAATGTTGTACCTCTAGAAAGTTGAGCCCTAAAATCAAATGACCCCATGGTTAACTACTTTGGTATCTAGGACCTTAGAACAATATAAATTATTTGTCCAAAATTGAAGTACTGTAAGCCAGTTTCAACATTCACTGTCCAAGTACAGACAGATGTCCGGACTGGCTGCAGATCAAGACTAGTGATGGGAGCAAGTGCTTGTTACTCGAGTTTGCCAATAGTGCTCGGGTATGAACAGAGTATCGCGAGTTCTCGAGTGACATGTTCGAGTCCAAGCGGTCGCATGTTTCACGGCTATTAAACATTCACAAAACATGCGGGGATTTCCTGACAAACATGGGCAATCCCGGCATGTTTAATGGCTGTCTTACAGCCGCAAACATGCGGGAGGGGGATGCGTACATGTCACTCATGCACCCGCGATACACGGTGCATACACGAGCACCCTAGGCAAACTCGAGTTGTGGGGGATCGGCTCTTTTATTGGACATTAACCACTTAACCCCTGAGGGTGGTTTGCACGTTAATGACCAGGCCAATTTTTACAATTCTGACCACTGTCACTTTATGAGGTAATTACTCTGGAACGCTTCAACGGATCCCCCTGATTCTGAGATTGTTTTTTCGTGACATACTGTACTTCATGATTTTGGTAAAATTTCTTCGATATCACTTGCGTTTATTTGTGAAAAAAATGGAAATTTGGCGAAAATTTTGAAATTTTGGAGAGCCCCTGATGTGCCTAAACATTGGAGCTCCCCCACAAGTGACCCCATTTTGGAAACTAGACCACCCAAGGCACCTATCTAGATGCATAGTGAGCACTTGGAACCCCCAGGTGCTTCACAAATTGATTCGTAAAAATGAAAAAGTGGGGGTTCCAAGTGCTCACTATGCATCTAGATAGGTGCCTTGGGGGGTCTAGTTTCCAAAATGGGGTCACTTATGGGGGAGCTCCAATGTTTAGGCACGCAGGGGCTCTCCAAACGCAACATGGCGTCCTCTAACAATTTGAGCCGATTTTCCATTCAATTAGTTATCGGACACCATGTCGCGTTTGGAGAGCCCCTGATGTGCCTAAACAGTGGAGCTCCCCCACAAATGACCCCATTTTGGAAACTTTACCCCTCAAGGATTTTATTAAGGGGTATAGTGAACATTTTGAACCCAGAGGTACGACACAGAATTTGATAACATTAGGTCATCATATTGAATAAGTTGTCATTAGTCTTGAGCGCAAGTGCTCGCTACTTGAGTTTGTATCGGGTACTCAGGTATGCACCATGTACTGCGTGTGCTCGAGTCCCTGCCCCGCATGTTTCACGGTTATTAGACACCCAAAAAAAAACATGTGGGGATCGCTAGTGCATGGCAGGCAATCCCCGCAAAGTTTTTTTGGCCGCGAAGCATATGGGGCGGAGACTCGAGCATGTCACTCAAATACCCACGATACTCAATGTATACCAGAGCACCCGATGCAAACTCAAGTAGCGAGCACTTGCGTTCAACACTAGTCGCCATATCGCCATCTTTTTTTCTTACTTTTGAAAAAAATCCCAACCCCATCACAACCCTAACCCCAAACCCAGCCCTAACCCTAGCCCAACCCTAGCCAGAGAGTTTATTTTTTACGCCGTTCCTCGTGCGTTATAAGTGATTAGACGACCTTATTCTTCGGGTCGGTGAGAGTACAGAGATACCAGAATCATATGGGGTTTTTATGACTGACAGCTGTCACACACTAAAAGACGCATTTCTTGTAAAATCTAGTTTTTGCATCGCCATATTTTGAGAGCTATAATTTTTCCATATTTTGGCCGACAGAGTCATGTGATGCCTTGTTTTTTGCGGGATGAGTTGACGTCGTTATTGGTGCCATTTTCAGGCACGTGACATTTTTTGATCGCTTTCTATTCCGATTTTTGGGAGGCAGAATAAACAAAAAACAATTCAGGAATTTTTTTTTTTTATTCTCTTCCACGTGTGGTAAAATTGATAATGCAGCGTTATTCTTCGGGTCAGTACGTTTACAGCGGTACCACATTCATATCGTTTTTCTATGTTTTGCACTTTTACATAATAAAAGCAATTTTATAGAAAAAAATATTTTTTAGCATAGCTTTATTCTGAGAGCTATAATTTTTTTATTTTTCAGCTGATGGAGCTGTATGGTGGCTTGTTTTTTGCGGGACGAGATGACGTTTTCAGCGGTACCATTTTTATTTATATTCGTCTTTTTCATCGCGTGTTATTCCATTTTTTGTTTGGCGGTATGGTGATAAAGCATTGTTTTTTGCTTCGTTTTTTTTTTTTTTTTTTTTTTTTTTACCGTGTTCACTAAAGGGGTTAACTAGTGGAACAGTTTTATAGGTCAGGTCGTTCCGGACGCGGCGATACCAAATATGTGTACTTTTATTTATTTATTTTTTTACAATAATATTTATTGATGGGTACATTATATTTTTATTTTTGGTGGATTATTTTTTTTATATTTTTACATTTTTTTTTTTCACTTTCTGACAGTTTTTATACTTTTTTACTTTGTCCCACTCTGGGACTTTCCCTTTTTTTATTCTGATCGCCTGCATGGCACAGGAATGCAGCACCATCCCTGTGCCATGCAGGCTGTCAGCGCTGGACATGGAGAATATAGTTTGGAGATGCACTGCGCATGTCCAAAAAATCTTCCTGCTGTCTGGTGACCCGGATGTTGTCATGACATCGGGTCGTCATGGCAACATCCTGGAAGCCACGGCAGACAGCGCTGGAGGCCGGAAGCGGAGGCGAGTATCTGCGATCACCTCCCCTTGCCACCGCAATGCTGCGACAGACTGCGATCGACTTCGATTACAGCATTGCGGGGGTTAATGTTCCGGGAGCGGTGCGGGACCGCTCCCTGCACATAGCACCGGGTGTCAGCTGTGACACCCGGCGGCGATCGCGCCCGCACAGCCTGTGTGCACGCGCGATTGCGATGACGTACTAATACGGGTCTGGCTCTTAAGTCCCAGGGCACAGACGCGTATTAGTAAGTCTAATGTTGTTAAGGGGTTAAACAGTGACTTTAAGGCATCATGCTCCCCTCTGAGTCTTGTGTTTGGACTAGTCGCCTCCCCCTGCTGTGGTTGGTATGTGCTGAGAGAGAAGAACCAGGAAGTAGACTCCTGGTGTGTGCCTGAGGTAACAGAGAGACTCCTGCAAGATTCTGATCACAGAGTATAAAGAAGACACTCTTACTCTATGGAAAGAAAAGATTACGGACTATAGCAAGTTTTGTTGCTGGGGACTGTGTCAAGTAGAAGTGAAATTTATCCTTTTCCTGAACGTTTTTCCCTGGAGACTGAGGACCTGAGAACACACAACACAGCGTGTCAGCCATTTCTGTGAGAGTGAAACAAGGCTTGCCTGCCATCTGCAAGAAAGAGATCCCGTATACAAGGAAAGGACTCAAGTGAATTCATCTGGCTCTTTCACACCAGGAACAAGCGGCGGCCGTCATCTGCGCCTGATCTCCGCAACCATGAGTGACTCATCAGCGTGAACTGTTAGGGTTTAGCGTAGTTTTCTGTAGCCAGGACGCTGTAGCAGCGTGGCCCGACTAGCGGAAAGCCAGATAGGGGATTAGCTCAGAGTAGTTTGTGAAAGTTGTTGTGCACTGTCTGTTCCGAACTCTCTTTGCCATAGCTGGAGCATAGATTGTGACTCGCTCCAGCTATATCATCCTATGTTCATGCTGAGAACACAGTTATTGTAAATATTGTTATTTTCATCTCCCGGCATATAATTTCTTTGTACATAATAAAGCCGGAGTTTTGTTTCAGTCTTCTAGTCTGATGTCCCGTACTTGAAACTGCCTTGCGGTGTTCTTTAGACACCGCTACAGAGTAACAAGCACTTGCGCTCATCACCACTCCTGACCCAAAGTCAACAAACTTATATATGCTTATGAAGCTGTTGAGTTTGGATCAAGAGACCAGTGGCTGTTCTGTACTATAACAACTGATGTTACAACATAGAAGGATATATGAACTGATCCAAATGTTTATCAGCGCGTAACCAACTGAATTCCCCAAAACTGCAAGAGTAATAGCCATTTAGCAATCGTTTATAGTGGGCATTGGATATTTGTAAAGGTTTTCTAAGAGGGTGAAATATTTCAATCCATTTCTGCAGATAAGCAGGAGTTTTTAAGGATGTTATCAATACCACGGATGGCAAGAAGAACTAAAATCAATTTTGGAATAAATCAAGCCAGACATGTCACTAGAAGCAAGGATCACCAAACTACGACTTGCCTACTCTGGACACATCATATGAAGAGCGCAACCACTGCAGAAGGACATCATGGTCGGAAGAATAGATGGAACAAGATGAAGAAAACCAGCAACCAGATGGCTTGATACTGTCAAGATAATGGTGATGAAGATCCTGGTGGACCTACCTAGGCTTACACAAGATCGATCTTCCTACAGATCGTTCACCCATCAAGTCGCCATGGCTCGAGATCGAGCCAAAGGCTGATTAAAAAAAGAAATAAATTGAAGGTGCTGACCCATCAATAACATTTATCAACTATCCACAAAATTGGTAATAAATGGATGAGCAATGAGGCCCCACCAATCAGTAGAGTAAGGTACCAAAGCCCGGTTCTGTAGCCAGTTTAGTTAACCAGTGGTCGCGGACACTCTCTACTGCACTATTTAATAAATAAGTAAAACACTATTATCTGACAGTTCCATACACATCAAAAGAAGCAGTAGAGAGCGTCCATGACCACTGTTCCATCTTTTCTCCTCCAGAAAGGTCCCTGCAGTGCAGAACCCCAACTATCATACGTTGATTACCTATTCTGATAAGTAATAAATGTTTTTGTGGGATTCTCTCAGGATCGATTTCAGCCAATGATTTTGACAATCGTCTGGTTGGCTTTTATTTAATTCTTAGTCATGAGGCACAGCTGATCTGGAAAGAGGCGATTACCTTGGGAGGTTTGGAGCAGATGCAGATGTGACCACAGCAGATGGGGATGAAGGCGTTGAAGGTTGTGGAGACTCGGGAGCACGTGGAACTCTTCCCATTCGATACCAGATGCCCATACTGTTCAACTCCCTGTATAATAGATTAAAAGCAAATTAAACTCAAGATGTTGGGCAGGCATATTAAGAGTTAACATGCAAATATTTATTTTTTTCCTTTTTCTGAGGCTTCAGTGTTGTGCGCAAGTATTCATCCCCATTTAAAACATCCGCTGTTATTACATATTTGTCACAGTTGACTTACTCTGATTCTCAAACAAATTTTGATTGTAGACAAAGGGACCCGAATACACACAGAGCCGTTCTGTAAAACCATTACTGCCTATGTTTAAAGATTCCACGAGGGCCAAGGAGCGCGGGGGGGGGGGGGGGGGGGGGCGACAGACAGAGAAAGAGCGGCGGGGGGGACGACAACAGACAGAGAAGGAGCGGCGGGGGGCACAGACAGAGAAGGAGCGGGGGGGGGGCACAGACAGAGAAGGAGCGGGGGGGGCGACGACAGACAGAGAAGGAGCGGGGGGGGCGACGACAGACAGAGAAGGAGCGGCGGGGGGCACAGACAGAGAAGGAGCGGCGGGGGGCACAGACAGAGAAGGAGCGGCGGGGGGCACAGAGAAGGAGCGGCGGGGGGCACAGAGAAGGAGCGGCGGGGGGCACAGACAGAGAAGGAGCGGCGGGGGGCACAGACAGAGAAGGAGCGGCGGGGGGCACAGACAGAGAAGGAGCGGCGGGGGGCACAGACAGAGAAGGAGCGGCGGGGGGCACAGACAGAGAAGGAGCGGCGGGGGGCACAGACAGAGAAGGAGCGGCGGGGGGCACAGACAGAGAAGGAGCGGCGGGGGGCACAGACAGAGAAGGAGCGGCGGGGGGCACAGACAGAGAAGGAGCGGCGGGGGGCACAGACAGAGAAGGAGCGGCGGGGGGCACAGACAGAGAAGGAGCGGCGGGGGGCACAGACAGAGAAGGAGCGGCGGGGGGCACAGACAGAGAAGGAGCGGCGGGGGGCACAGACAGAGAAGGAGCGGCGGGGGGCACAGACAGAGAAGGAGCGGCGGGGGGCACAGACAGGGAAGGAGCGGGGGGACAGACGGAAGGAGCGGGGGGGGACAGACGGAAGGAGCGGGGGGGACAGACGGAAGGAGCGGGGGGGACAGACGGAAGGAGCGGGGGGGACAGACGGAAGGAGCGGGGGGGACAGACGGAAGGAGCGGGGGGGACAGACGGAAGGAGCGGGGGGGACAGACGGAAGGAGCGGGGGGGACAGACGGAAGGAGCGGGGGGGACAGACGGAAGGAGCGGGGGGGACAGACGGAAGGAGCGGGGGGGACAGACGGAAGGAGCGGGGGGGACAGACGGAAGGAGCGGGGGGGACAGACGGAAGGAGCGGGGGGGACAGACGGAAGGAGCGGGGGGGACAGACGGAAGGAGCGGGGGGGACAGACGGAAGGAGCGGGGGGGACAGACGGAAGGAGCGGGGGGGGACAGACGGAAGGAGCGGGGGGGGACAGACGGAAGGAGCGGGGGGGGACAGACGGAAGGAGCGGGGGGGACAGACGGAAGGGACAGACGGAAGGAGCGGGGGGGGACAGACGGAAGGAGCGGGGGGGGATAGAGAGTAGGAGCGGGGGGGGGATAGAGAGTAGGAGCGGGGGGGGGATAGAGAGTAGGAGCTGGGGGGGGATAGAGAGTAGGAGCGGGGGGGGGGGACGGACGGAGACTAGGTTATAGAACAAAGGTATGGCTGTTATCATTACAGGGTTACAGGGACTAAGTATAGGTGACGTTACTTTGGGGTCTAAAAACCTGCAAGTTCCCTTCAACAGATGGTCCTGTGTTCATACAGAGTCATTGCTCTCGGCAGCATATCTGATGCTTACACAGTACAACGTGCTGTTGAGAATGATGAATAAAATTCATTTCACACGATGAAAGAGCATTTTGCTCATTCACTGAATAATCAGCAGCCTATTTAAAACTTTTGGGAAATCAGCTGGTACACGATAATTGGCCAATGTAAAACGCACCCAAAGTCATCCTCCTCTATGACTTCCATGGATGCCATTGTTGTAGTTGAACTAATTTGTAAGTTACCCAACCATCGGCAGCAATGAGTGCCATATAATGAGATATAATCTTGTATGAGAACTCCTGAGGTTGTTTGGGTTTTTGTTTTTCATGCTTCTTTCAATCTTTTTTCTTCTACTTTAAATTAGACATAGAGCAAGAAAACCTTTCAACGGGTGATCTGGATTTTTTGTTAGTAGAGTACAGAGAGATGAGCACCAATGCCGATCACACTCACCCTATGAACGTATACTGAGGTGGGGCCTGTTTCGAGCGGCTCAGGATGCGGATGTCACAGATGGCAGCTTCCGTCGAGTCTCTTGGGATAAACTTGATGCACAGTCGTTTTTTTCGAAAGGCAACTTCCTCTGTGGGGGAAAAAAGTCAGCACCAGCCAATTTTGCAAACTTCTCAAAACTGAAGAAGATTCCCCAAGTTCATCATTTGTTGTATATGATGGACTTTAAAGGACTTGGAAAATGCTCTATACAAGACTAGACCCAACTTAGGGACACCAAATGAACACATTATGATTGCCTTTCAGTCTATGTTGAAGTGGTTGTTCAGGACCTAACAACTGAAAAACTAACCTAAAGATGGGCAATAAAGTAGTAGAAATCTGGTTCACAGCATAATTTAGATTAAAATCCGAGAAACTTATTATTCCATGTTGATAAAAATTTGGGGTTTTAATCTAAATTATGCCGTGAGCCGGAATAATACAACTTTGTTGGACTTCAACACAGCAGGTTCACGTTGCATCCTGTACTCCAGCTACATAGAGGAAAAGCCGAGCTACTACGTTGAGCCGGTGTTTCCTTTGAATTGACATTTTAAGGATGTCATCAATGTGAGATCGGGCATGGTCCGGCACCGTGCGCCATCAATCAGCTGAAAACTGCTAAGTCAGCAGCACTGTGTATTACATAGTGGCCTCTGCAGGGTACTTGCCCAGAATAGTGCACCGATCTCATCATATTGATGACCGATCCTACATTTCGGCCATTCATTTTTAGGACTCGGACAACCCCAACCATTCCCACAAATAGGAGACAAAGTGCGGTTCTTGTCATTGACGCCCAAGCAATGTAGGGGTTGAAATGTTCAGCTTAGTTTTGTCTGTAGCCAAAGCAGTTTTTAGCTAATTGGTGGAGATGCTGGGTGTTGGACCCCCATTGATCTCGTATTGATGACTTTTCTAGGGGAGAAGACGTAAATCAAGGACCACAGCTTAGTGGGGATTGCCAGGAGTTGGATCTCCAATCAATCAGATTTTTATGGCCTTTTCCTGGGAAAACCCAGGTTGAAAGCATGACATTCGTATTCCTTCGAAATCTGAAGATGCATCTGAAGCCACTCTAGTTGGTCTTCAATGGCAACCACAACCTTATAAAAGGGGTAGTCCCATGTCAAAGCTATGAAATATCAGGAAGATACGCAGTTATCATTGATGGTGGATGGTGATCTCCAAAACCCTTTGCAATCCTAAGAATGAAGAAGTCAGAGTAGATTCAGTACTCAGTCCCCCACAATGGCTGTGAAGGGAATCGGCCCCGCATCCCCATTCAATGGTTCCCTGCACAACCAATAGGGGTCTCGGCAGTTGTACCCCTACCAGTCATTAAGTGATGGCATATCTTAGCAATGATAAGATGAGAATACCCCTTTAAACATTGACAACAACTTACGTGTATCAACCGTCTCTTGGATGGGTATGAAGCCCACAGGTAATGTGTCCTTTATATCAATCAGTTTCATGTCTACCAAGACATTCCCTAAATGGCTCTGAAGAAGAACAAGAAAAAGGTGAGGAGATGACAACTAGTGACAGCAAACCAAGTCACTGATAGATGTTCAGACTTACATTTTCTCTTGAGAAGGCTCTAGTGAAGCAAAGATATCTTGTCACCTTGGACTTAAATAAACCATCCTTCCAAAGGTCTGCATCCAGCCCATCTGTTGTCTGTGAAACCTGTGATGTGTGACATGGACAAGCAGATAATTAGTGCGGAGCTGGTTACTCAATCTCTTTCTCTACTGCAAAATCAAACATAGCTTTCATTTCCCAATATAAAATAAAGAATAAAAAAATAAAATATAAAAAAAACAACAAAAAAGATCAAGAAAGTCTGATTGAAAGTAAATTTGGGACGACTCCCTAACCGATAGGTCTAAGTTTTTGTTTGTTGAATTCTTGACTCGATTGATGAAGGCCAACAATAAATGATTGTTTTAATACGAAAGGGAAAAAGGTCAGTGTCCTGAAACTCCAGTTACATACAGATATAGGGTTAATCTTCAGGTAAAAAAGTGGATTAATAGAGCAGCGGTTACAGGGATAAAAAATTAAGTTTAATTCAACCTGCAGCCGCTCATTTAAAAGGAATCTGTGAATAGGAACAATCCTCCTAAGTCATCTATATGGGCTTGTAGGTCATAGGAATAAAAGGATAGCTCGATATCGATGATCCGATGTCTTATTCCAGAGAAACCCATATTTTTCTTAATATGTAAATTATATCTTAAAAGCCATGAGCCAGACATGGATTTCCCTGAGAATCTGCCTCTAGAGCTTATTTTGTATGAAAGGTGGCATTGTCAGTGTGAGACATGTAGATCAGGAGAGCAGTCAGTCATTACATGTCTCACACTGGTAACACCTCCTTTCTTTTAAAATAAGTTGGAGGCAGATTCTCAGGGAGATCTATGTTCGGGCCATAGGTCTTAACAGCTTATTTCCTTAGAGAAAAATGTGAATTTTTCTAAAATAAAACATCGGATCACTGAGATCCAAGCATCATTTTATTCCATTTTCTATAACTTGCACATCCATTTAGAGAGTCCCTTTAATTTACCACTAAACCTCATCCTTTAAGTATATTTTCTAGAGTTTTGGGTGGTAAAATTATAGTCAAAACAAGGAGCAAGATTCAGTTTGGAGACATTTTATCAAGAAGTTCTTATTGTGAATTTAAAGGAAATCTGTCAGCAGTTTTTTGCTGTCACATCTGAGATCAGCGTGATGTAGAGGCATAGACCCTTTCCAGCTATGTGCCTCTTACTGGGCTGCTTTCTGTAGTTTATCTGAGCAGATCTACTAGTTTTATGAATGCTGAGCTCTGAATAACTCCGCCCCCCCACCACTGATTGGCTGCTTTCTGTGCATAGGTAAAGCAGTGCATAGGTAGAAAGCTGCCAATCAGTGCATAGGTAGAAAGCTGCCAATCAGTGGTGGGGGCGTGGTGGACTACCTGGCAGTAAATTTAATAGTCCTCTATGTCCTCTTTGATATCAGCCGACAGTCTAATGTGTATGGGGGCTTTTATCCTGCTGTCACACAGAGATAGTCCTAAATAAAACACAAAAGGAATAATATAATATATGTATTAAAAATAAAAGCTGCTCATGTTTTTTAGATAACAGTCCAGCAAATCCGTTGATTTCTGGAATCGGCTGGTGATCTAATTTACACGAGGACCTCCCGTCTGTCAGAACCCAGAAGACTGGATTTTAAACTTGCCTGATCCCTTTATTATGGAAGATAAGCCACTACCAAAGGCACTGAACGATGGGGCACTGGGAAGGGTCCCCAATGGTATGATAAAGGACGGTGGGCATAGTATCTGGGTTTGGCAGATGCCAGTAGAAGGCTGACGGCACAAAGATGTGAGGACAAACTAAAATATTAGTGCCATCTGGAGGAGTTTCTCATGCTGTGGACATCCAGGTCCAATGAAGGGAAATACCAGGTTACTAGAAGGAGTCAAAGTTTTTTTGCAATAATTTAGTGATGAGCTTTTCCAGTTTCAACACAATAATACCATGAATAAGAAAAGGCCCTTTAAAAAAAAAAATGTGGCATGTTGAAGGGGTTTTCTTCCCACCCGGTTTCCTTCCGGTCTCTCTTGGAAGTGGTAAGAACTGATTAGCAGGCATACCAGGTATCAGATTGCCATTGATCTGATATTCATAACCAATCCGTAGGATCAAAGTAGTGAAAACACCCCTTTTACTATACAAATTGCCCCAGTGTGGCAAAATAATATTATTTAAGAATTGCATATACTACTTATCGATCTCTCACCGCTCCACCGTTCTGCTGGCCATGTCCCCCGCCAGTCTCCTCTCTTCTTTAGAGGTTGACACTTCAGTTGCAGCCACCTTTCACAAGTACTAGTTGGCTGCAGTGGTAAATTGCGGATGCGGACCATGCCAGAAAAGAAGAAAAGGAGACCGGCAGGAGCAGTGAGGTGAAGGTAAGCATATGTGGTTATATTTGCCACACTGGAACCATAATCAGTGGCTTGCGAAAGTATTCAACCACCCCCACCCTTGTCTTTTTCCTATTTTGTTACATTACAACCTGTGTTTAAATATTTCTGTAATCCGATTTGTGTGGGATACATCAGCGCTAAATAGTCTAAATTGGTGAAGTGAGAAAAATATAGGCATAAATTATATTTATGGGATCAAACAACTAAAAATTGGCATGCGCATATGTATTCATTCCTTTTGCTATGAAGCCCCTAAACCTTTCTGATGCAAGCAATTACCCTCAAAAGTCCCATGCTTAGTGACAGGACGTCCACCTGTGTGCAATCTAAGTGTCACACATCTGTCAGTATATACACTTTACCTTTACTGAAAGGCCACAGAGGCTGCAACACCATTAAGCAAGAGGCACCACTAACCAAACACCACCATGAAGATCAAGGAGATCTCCAAACAACAACATGAAGACCAAGGAGATCTCCAAACAACACCATGAAGACCAAGGATATAACAACAACTTTGTCCCTTCTTGTTTGGAGAAGTACAAGTCAGGGTTGGGTTATAAAAAAAAAAAAAAAAAAAAGTCCCAATCTCTGATGACCCCCCGGAGAGCCATCAAATCCATTATCAACAAAATGGAAAGAACATGGTACCACAACAAACCTACCAAGTGGGGGCCGCCCACCAAAACTCTCAGCCCGGGCAAGGAGGGCATTAATCAGAAAGGCAGCACAGAGACCAAAAGGTGACCCTGAAGGAGCTGCAGAGTTCCCAAGCTGAGCCTGGAGTATCTGTCCATACAACCATAATGAACCGTATACTCCGTAGATGTGACCTTTTTGGAAGAGTGGGCAGAAAAAAATGCCTTTACTTACACAAACAAAATTGAAAGGCTCATTTTGAGTTTGCCAAAAGACATGTGGGAGACTCCCAAAATGTATGGAGGAAGGTGCTGAGGTCAGAGTAGACCAAAATTGATCTTTTTGGCCACCAAGAAAAACCCTATGTCTGTCGCAAAACCAACACAGCTCATCACCCCAAGAACACCATCGCCACAGTGAAACATGGTGGTAGCAGCATCATGCCGTGGGGATGTTTTTTGGCAGCAGGGACAGAGAAAATGGTCCGAGTCAAGGAGAAGATGGATGGTGCGAAATACAGGGATATTCTTGAGCAAAACCTATTTTAAGCTGTCAGTGATTTGAGACTGGGATGGAGGTTCACCTTCTAAGCCTAGTCAAATCCCAGACCTTAATCCAATCAGAATCTGTGGTCAGACTTGAAGATAGATGGTTTCCTCTGGTGAACAACAAACTTCAAGCAGCTGGATCAGTTTTGCCTTGAGGAATGGGCAAAAATCCCAGTGGCAAGATGTGGAAAGCTCATAGAGACTTATCCAAAGCGACTTGCAGCTGTGATTGCCGCAAAAGGAGGCTCTACAAAATACTGACTTTAGGGGGGTGAATAGTTAAGCACACTGAAGTTTTCAGTTATTTTGTCCTATTTGTTGTTTGCTTCACAATGAAAAGAAAACCAAATGTTCACAGTTGTAGGAAAGTTCATTACATGAACTGATGCTGCAAACCCTTTAAAAAAAAAACCTGTGAAATTGCAGGTTGTGAGGTGAATACTTTTGCAAGCCACTGTATAAATTTTAAGAAAGGGATTTGAAACCCATTCTCCTCAACATGATAAGTAGGAGTAGCACCTGATGGACTATAATGGGGTCAGTTTGGTTTTCGGCATTGTGCCCCGCATTTTACGAGCAAAAAAAAATAAAAAATTCAGCATGTTGGGCTATTTTTGGTAGGATCCTTCCAAGAGAACCTCTAACACTCATGTGAACAGAGCCTAAGACTTATCCTTCATAAAGGCCAGCCCCGAAAAAGAGAAACCACACCAATCAGCCATCTGAAAGTGTTAGGCTATGTGCCCACGATGCAGAAATGCTCAGGTTTAGATATCAGATGGTAATTAACAAAAGTGTTCTCTACAAGACCATGTGAGGAGGTGGCGACTGACCGACACCATGGGTCAATTTTTTTTTTGAGTTTACAGTTCTCATTCCCATCTAGTTTTAGTATTTCTTTAAATAGACCCCTTCATAGCCGAGTTGTATAGCACCACTACAATTTACAAACCTCTAGAGCTGTATAAGCAAACCACAACATGAGTAAACTGGCTGGAAGACAAAATCTGGTCTGGAAGAATTGTATAATTCTGTGGTGGATTTGTAACCCACAGTCGCCAGAGCTGAACATGGCGGTTTCAATGAGGAAACAGAAGGCCTCAAACTAAGAAAAATATGCAGACAACGTACAGGGGTTTATTTGAATTCAGTTGTCCAAAAGGCCACTCAGCAACAGGGATCCAGAAAGAAAGCACGGAGACAGGGACATACATAGAAACAATGGGACTCCATAGCAGAAGATCTTATTGGCCTCCCCTCCCAAAAAATAAATAAATAAAATTTGGTGGGGGTCACAGAAGAGCAGATCTCACAACTTTTCAGCCTTTACAAAGTAATTCTCCTCCTACTGAAGCCCTAGATTCCCCTTTCATTGCACTTAAAGTATGATACCAACAAAAGTGCCCCCCAAACACTGTATGATACCCCCACAGTGAATTCCTCCACACTACTCTCCCCATGCACAGTATGATGACCCTACTGTACCCGACCTCAACTTCCCCAAAGTATGGTGACCCTAACACCGTATAATCCCCCAATTATGACCCCCACACAGCTCTCCATGCAGTATAAATGGGTTTACATACAGGATAACGGCCCCACACTGTATAATGGCCCGCATTAGCCCTCCAAACAGTATAATGGCCCCCCACACAGGATGATGGACCCCACACAAACCTTCACGTTGTATAATTTCTTTCATACAGTATAATGCACTCCCCATAGTCCTCCATACAGTATTATGGCCACCACAATAAAAAAAATACAATACTTACCTCTCCTCCTCATTCCCCCACTGCGCTGAGATGTCAGACGGCAAGGAAGAATGATGGAGGAGGAAGCGTCAGCTGACGCCCCCTCTTTCATCATTAGTTTCAACTGGCATCCAGCATGCCAATACAGTTGAAAATGCGATGACAGGGGGGGGTGCAGCGCCTGCGCTGGCACCGTGCCCCGTCCGCTCAAGGGCCCCATATCAACCCCACGGCCTGCCACCATAGGCGGTACGCCACTGCTCAGAGATAACCGCAAGGAGATCTGGCTAATAGAAGGCAGTATCCCAGGGAAAGGCAAGTGAGGAGACAAATCTGGAAATTCTGAGCCAGACCGAGCCATAAAAGTGATCAGATTGTTTCCTCACTTCAAATAAGACCATGGACAGAGCCTTGAAGCAAGATGGAGTGTTTAGATATCCAAGTATTCTTGATTAGGGGGAACAGAGGTGGACTTCCTGCTTCTATAAGAATAAAGGGGCTAGGACTACAAACTCTAACTAGTCTTTGGGAGGCCGACGAAGAGGTGTAGCTCTGGTGGGAAACAGTTCAGAACAGGTAGACAATTTGGAGTTTGCACCTCGGGAACAACCACTCCACCGTGAAGAACACCTTTTTGCAAGGAGGCTGAGGGGGCGACAGCAGATACATGATTTATACTGCTGTGTCCAGGTTAAGGAATGTCAAGACATGTTATTGGCCAACAGGGATGGTGTCGAGGACACAAGCCTGACCTCACCATCACAGGCTCTAGTTAAAACTAGGTAGCTGCTTAGTTACGCCACTCCAGGGTGAGCCCGACCCGTGATGCTGTGGATCCACGATCCACATGCGTTACACTTGGTAAACCCATGGGACATGTAAGGATCGTAACCTGTGTATCCAACATCCATTGATTAAACCTTTGTTTGTTGTTACCTTCTTTTTTAATAAGATATTATACACTGTTTATTCTATGCTGTCTACAAAATGCACTTTTGTTTACAGGTGCACAATAAGGGGTTGCGATACTCCGCCGCACCTCTGGAGAAGGATGACGGAGCTGGAATGAGTAATTGACCTAATACACTAATTGTGCCCATCATTGCAAAGGACAGTCAAGGAAGAAATTTGCTGAAGCTGGGAGTCATTAGGGAGGATACCAATGAACTGCATTACCACTTTGTAACTGAGAACTGTTGGGAGGAGAAGTTAGGAAAAGATAAACGGAGACGCTATGGTCACGGGTGTGTCAGATGTAGCAGACAGTCGTTCTGCAGCTGGTTGCAGAAGGTCACTTCGTTTGGCATTACAGACTCCTTCTTAAATCTGTCTTATTTTAGGACCCAGCGGCTACCTCCCTTCCGCTCTGATTGACACCAAGGCCTGGGTGTTTAAATACTTTCAGTTTGCTACAGGGAGGCGCTGGTGATTCACATGTTCCCTTGTGAAAGCTTGGAGCTATTGCAGTCGGCTTAAAGTCCTCCAGAGCACCAGAGAAGAAGTTTGTTGTAATCTCTCTGGAGTCTGATCAAGCTAAGTTCCTCCCCCCTATGTTTGTCTCCCTTGTTGTCTTTAGTTTATAGTGGGGACTGACCAGCGCTCATTCCCCCTTCCCTATCCAGGGACTAGCTGTAGGGATTTACAGGGCTTAGGTTTCCTGTTCAGCGATTGGTGAGGAATCAAGATAGGGATGGTAGGGGAGCCAGGGTGATATTAGATCGGCCTAGGGGTCTCCACTTCCCCTTTCCCTAGTGTCTGGGCTCCCTTCCCATCATACCTTTGTGTTGCACTTTGTCTTTCCTACACTGTGCGTGATAGCTATAGGCCAATATGGTGGAGGGTAAATAGTCCACATCGAGTGCCTACTAGAGCTTCAGCCAGAGCTAAATACTGTGGTCACCAGTAAATATGAAGATCTAGGGAGGCAGGCCATGGAGGACGGAGGTTTCCAGTGATGAACAGAACATGTGGCTGAAACGGGATAGGCTCACGATTGCCAACTGTCCAGAAATTCCACAATCCATAAGAAAAAATCATGATGCTCAAGTGATTTTTGTTGGAAGCTGAAGATTGTACAGAATACTACGATTGCAGGGACCACGATTTTACAGTTCATAGTAAATGGTGCGACTGCTAGCGAGTTCATATCAGTATTCTAAGTTCCAGATATTTATTACTTAGAATCTTCCTGGTTCATAATAGTTTTCTTATGTGTCCATAAAAAAAAATGCCTTTCTGTGATTTTTTGGATAAGTTGTCTAGAAAAAAAAAAAATAAAGCTTCTATTTGGCAATCCTAGATAGGAGTGCACAGATTTTTCTGCTGCAAAACAGTGTTGGCAGGAAAAACACTGAGTAAAATAGATGCATTTTTTATGCGTTTTTTGCACCATTCATGTGGCTGGGAGAAAAAGGCTGAAAAAAAAAAAAAAAAAAAAACGGACATGCTGCAAACTTGAAAAAAAAATTTTTTTAAAGGCTCCGAACTGCAAGGAAAAAAAAATAAGGAGCTTGTGCATGAGATTTGAGAAATAGAAATCACTTTACTGATGCTGTAAAACTTTTTTTTTTCTAAGACAAAAGAAGCAAAAACGCAAATGTGTGAACAAGCCCTAAGTGGGATTAGGTCTGGAAGGGAAACTACTGTGGTTCAACGGATTCAATGGTATGAAGAAACTCAAAGCCAAACTTAAGTTATAAGTTAAATAACCCCACATCCCTCATTTCAAAATTTTATTTAAAAATAAAAAATGAAGTCGGCTGGGCGATCAGCTTATCATTGCCTGTGTAGCTGCAGGGAAAATGTAGTAATATATGCCGAACATTCAAATAAATGGCCATCTATGTAATACACGGATAGGGCATGACCACCAGAGCTGAGATTTACCGGTATTTGTTGAGTAGAAGAGTTATAATGTATCACATAACAGTAAACGCTTTTTGAAGGACAATAATTGGATCCCTCCTAAATCTAGAATTGATCATAGCATTTACAAGAATTGTCTAGAACGTCAAATAATATCTCATGCATATCAACATTAGCATTATATTACAAGAAAGGAACATCTCTTCTTTCTAGATTATCCAGTACTCAAGGAGTGTCACATTCCCAACATGATTGGAAAAGTTTCCAATTTTCCATCTTACAGTCAATGTAGCATCTGCACAGCACATTTAAAGACCTTCCGCCTCATGTCTGTGGGACACATACCTGGCAGCGACCCCGGTACTTTGTGTCTAAGGAACGGCGGGTACAGACCTGTAAGGGTTCGAGCAGACAATCTAGACTTCTGGGTTTTGGGTTGGTAATCATAATCATTGGGTCTTACCTTTGTATTGCAAAAAAAAAAGAAAATACAATAAAATGTAAGAAGTTGTCCTTAATCTGTTCTGAACATTGCATATTTTTGTAAACATTCCATCTTCTAAATCATAATCCTGTTTGCCAAGGAGAGATAGTTGTCACCAGTTTTGGAAACTGGAATAAAAAGCAGGGCTGTGGAGTCGGAGTCGTGGAGTTGGTATAAAATGGACCAACTCCAACTCCTAAAATATATAATAAATTGGGTACAGTAGTTCAATGCAGTTTGTGGGGAATATTGTTTCCTTAAGAATTTGGGAAAGTTATGAAATGTCCTATTCCTGATCTAAGGGTGTAGACTTTTAGCTGAGATGAATCTGTGCTACAGTAAATTTATCACTTAAATAGGAGCCGTGTATGAGGGAGTAGGAGTCGTGGAAACTGAGGAGTCGGAGTCAGAGGTTTGGCTTACCAACTCCACAGCCCTGGTAAAAAGCTGTGTTCGCTTAGGCAAACTGTGTACAAAATTATGCAATTGGACAAGTATCGGGCGTTTCCAGATTGGAGCTGAATTGTCCAAATTTTGCCTTTTAGGATGTTGGTAACAAGTACGAATTTTTAGACTACTACATCAACGGCTGCCAATCCATCAACGTGGCAACTCCAAATTAGTCTGGGGGAATGGGATTTGCTCCACTGATAGTAATCTACCATTATTGCAGGATATAGACAGCACAGAAGACAGCATAGTGTCCACCTATCCACAAGAACTTGTTGATCAGTGGAGGTCCTAACGCTGGCACCTGCATCAAATGGCAGAACAGGGAAGTTTTATCCTTTTTAGAATTGAGGCAGTGCGGATGCCCGACCATTCATTCATTCCACATGGGGCTACTGAGCGCTGCGTTCAGTTTCTTCTGGAAGAATGATTGGAGCGGCAGTCGAGGGTCCGACGAGCTGCTTTGTTTTCGAACAGTAATAAAAGATCCCCTTTTGCGAGAAAAAAAAATTCCATGTTCTGCCGATCGGTGCAGGTCCCAGCAGTCGGATGTTCACTGATCAATAAGTTACCACTGGACGACCCCTTTACGTCACAAGCAAATTCAGGAGCCAAATCCCTGATTTCAGAGCGTTTACTGGTCATTTTTTGTTAAGGGGCAGAAATCGATCATGGACTGACAAAAATATAGAAATAAAAATTAAACCGACAGACCCATTACAAAGGAATGGGATCTTCAAAGATCCAATAGATCACAAGGGATTTATACTTTCCAATATTACCTCTGTAAATAATTGGAAGCCATGAGGTCATTGTGAACAGAGCCGTATCTTGTACTGACCCATAGACAGCACTTTTACACTGTGTTCCAAATTATTATGCAAATAATATTTTCTCAGATTTTCCCAAATTACCTATATGAATTGCAGTCATTGTAATTTTCCAGTCAAATAACTATTAGAGTACAATTGAAAGGTTTTTGTACAAACTGCCTGTAACGGGACTGGGAGGCGGAACCTCTGAGCTACTATACAAGGGGGCAGTCCTTGTAAGGGAGCGGGTGGCGACCAGGGAAGACGGGCAGGAGGTCACAGCAGGTGACCGGGACAGTCTCTGAGTGAACGGGCTGGAGGTCACGGCAAGTGACCGGGGCAGTCTCTGGATGAACGGGCTGATGGTCACGGCAAGTGACCGGGGCAGTCTCTGGATAAACGGGCAGATGGTCACGGCAAGTGACCGGGGCAGTCTCTGGATGAACGGGCAGATGGTCACGGCAAGTGACCGGGGCAGTCTCTGGATGAACGGGCAGATGGTCACGGCAAGTGACCGGGGCAGTCTCTAGGTAAAGGGTTGGTACGACCTGTGGCGGCTGATGATAGACGTGAGCTCCCAGGTGAGAGTCTCTGGAAGAACGGGTGGTCACAGCATGTGACGGCGGAGCCTCCAGGAAGACCAACAGACAGGCGGCAGATGAGCGCTCCCAGGTGAGCGGGCAGAAGACTCTGGACAGGCGGGTGGTCACAGCACGTGACGGCAGAGCCTCCAGGTAGGCTAGCGGACAGGCAGCAGATGAGCGCTCCCAGGTGAGCGAGCAGGAGTCACTGGACAGGCAGGTGGTCACAGCACGTGATGGCGGAGCCTCCAGGTAGACTAGCAGGCAGGTAGCAGGTGTGTGCTCCCAGGTGAGCGGGCAAGCTGGTCCATAGACAGACTGACAGGAGTAGTAAGGCAGACCGTCGGACCTCAGACTAGCAGGCAGGTAGCAGATAATCAGGCAGGAATCTGGCAGGCAACTGGCAGGCAACTGGCAACGGGACCTGAGGGCTGAAGCAGAGTAGTAAACAGTGCAACAACATTGCTCGGGCACCTCCATTTTGGAGGAGGTGCCTTATATATGGTGAAGTCCTCCGGCCATTGGCCGGGGACTCCTTAGGACGGCGCGCGCGGCCCCTTTAAGAGGGAGGGAGAGCGCGCGCGCCCTAAGCACAGTGGACGGGAAGGAGCGCGCGCTGCCAGCAGAGCGGGAGGAGGACGCCGGGCACGGAGCAGGGAGGTGAGGGGAACAGCGTCCCTGCCTAGCAGAGGGCAGGGACGCCGGCGCTACACTGCCTATGATAACAGTATATTTTTTAAGAAAATAAAAAACTCAAACTGCACTCAAAATGCATGTTCCAAATTATTATGCACAGCAGAGTTTTCAACCTTTTCATTTTAATAAAGAACAAAAAAATGGTCATTTTTGAAATTATAAGCATTAGCAGGTTATTACACACTGAAATCAAATAGTTTTCAACTCAAAACTTTATTCTAGGTGATGTTACATTTGCACATAGGACTGCTTGTTCGAAAAGAGCTTCTGAACACTCTCGTCCATTGAATTTGTCAGGTTTTGGATGGTTTCTGCTTCAATTGTTTTGCATGAGGACAGAATACCCTCCCAGAGCTGTTGCTTAGATGTGAACTGCCTCCCGCCATCATAGACACTCCTTTTGATGATGATCCAGAGGTTCTCAATGGGGTTGAGGTCAGGGGAGCATGGGTGCCACACCATAAGTTTGTCCCCTTTTATGCCCATAGCAGCAAGAGATGCAGATGTGTTATGTGCAGCATGAGATGGGGCATTATCATGCATGAAAATGATCTTGCTGCGGAATGCACGGTTCTTCTTCTTGAACCATGGAAGGAAGTGCTGTTTGAGAACTTGCACCACCAATGTAGCAGACTCCAGAGCTGAAATCTCCAAGCATTCCTTGTCGCCCCAATGTCAGGACTGAGCAGCCTCTTGTGATGTGCATTCTGGGAAGTACTTATCGTTATAAAAGAAACTGTACACTAATCTGAAGTGATAAACGAGCAGTCCCAGTGCATTATGGGAGCACAGGCAGTTTCAGCTAAGCAGTCTGACCTATTGTTCTGGTTTTCAGGTTTGCTGACATACTAATTATGGGAAAGGTCTAATTTCCCTTGTCTATATTTGCTATTGGGGCACAAGGATATCATTCGGGACCTGTGGCTGTAACCCGGACTATCATGGCAGACTTATCCCATCCATGCATTCAGGGGTGGATTAAGAGCAGCAAGGGGCCCGGGCCGTTTAGAAGGCGTGGCCCCCCCCCCCATCTACACAAACACACACACACACCTGATGTATCACGTGACATGTCACATGATCCCCTGTGATAGTTCACGTGAAATTTGGCACAATATTAATATATTAATTATAATAATTTTTTTACATTAATTGTATGACTTAAGATTGAGCACAATTAAGTATGCTGACATCCCCTATATACAGTATGAGACTCTACATACAATATGAGCTGCCACATAATCCTCCCAGATACAGAAGAGGAGGGGGGGGGGGGGGACCACATGGTGCCCCCCAGAAACAGCGAGGGGGGGGGCGTACACAGTCACACACAAACATATACACAAACACATTTGAAACACAAAAATACATATAAACAGACATCACACAATGATGATATCTACACACACGTCACTCACCATCCCTCTGCTCGGCTCCCGTCGTCCAGCTGGTCTCCGGTGGTAAGTAGAAGTGCAGGCCGGGCACGCACTGCGTGACATCATGCTAGCAGACATGGCCGCGAACGGGGCCGTGTCTCCTAGCTGTGACGTGGCCGGGCCAGCACACAGGGAAGTTAACAGGTGCAGTGCTGGCCCGACCGAATTAGAAGCAGGGGCCCTGCGCAGCTGCTGGGGGAGCGGTCCGGGGGTCCCCGCCTCTGCCTGCCGGTGTGTGCCGCATTGGCGTTGCACACATTATAATGAGGGCAATCTGGTCATGGGCCCCACCGGGGCCTCGGGCCCGGGCGGTAGCCCAGATTGCCCTCACTATAATCCGCCTATGCATGCATTATTACATGGACGACTACACATTTAAAAGAGAATTTGCTGGGATGGTCCTAATTTTTCAGACATGATCTTGGCAAGTTCAACTGAAAAGGGGCATAGCTTATGTAAACCCCTCTATTGAATGTGGGGGGTACTCTGGACTACTCTAGACCAAATGTGGTGTTCCTGGGCAGGATTGGGGGCATGAATCAAAGAGTATGTACTTTATCAATAGAATAGATGGCAAGAAGAACAAACATATCAATCTTAGAACAAAACAAGCCAGACATGTCAGTCGAAGGAAGGATCACCGGACTACGATTTGCCTAGTTTGGACACATCATACGTAGAGAGCAATCACTAGAGAAGGACATCATGGTCAGAAGAATTGAAGGAACAAGGCGAAGAGGAAGACCAGCAACCTTATAGCTTGATACTATCAAGATAACGGCAAAGAAGACCCTGGTGGACCTATCTAAGCTTACATAAGATCGCTCTTCCTACAAAGCGTTCATCCATCAAGTCGCCATGGCTTGAGATCGAGCTGAAGACTGTTAAATAATAATTACGTTTGGAAGTTACCCTGCCTTCTATAGGAAAAGGGATAACCTCCTGATAACTGGAGGTTCAACTAGAGTTGAGCAATTCGATTTGCACTATCTTGGCCCGGAGTTCAGTCTGGTCTTCCATGACAGCCAGTCTTGTCTTCATTTCTGTGACCGGCACCCAAAGCCTGGCATCCTGGACACCTCTGCAGCTCGTAAGGTCCATCAACATCATGAAGTCTCTTGAAGTGTAGGCAGTAGTCCTCACATATCAATGTCATTATGGAGCCCAATGAGCAGCAAAGGCGTTCAGAATGCCGGGAAGAGAATGACAGGAGCAGAAATGAAGTCTGGATTCCATGAAGGACCAGAATGGACACACAAATCAAAATGTTCATCTCTATCTGACTGCTGAGACCAACCCATCCCCACGGATCCAGAGAACATTCATTTTCTTGGCCAGAGATGGCACAGTACAGCGCTTAAATTAGTTGGCGCTCCCAGTGGTCAGATCTCGTTGCGATTGGTAAGAAGCTCCAAATTTGCCACAAACCCTATATACATTCCTATGTCTGTCCCTGGCAAATAAACAAACTGAACTTTAATCACATTCCCCAGGTCCGTTGCAGAGACTCCATTGCTGCTCCTGGTGTCCGTTATGGTATGCAGTGGTTAGGCACTGTTGACAGCCAAACAGTGAGCTTGGTGGCTCTGAGCAGCTTATCCCATCAACTTGGTCAGAGCCGCTGAACTCAGTTGCTGGATGGACACAATGACAGCCACCGGGAACTGCGACGGACACTCATCGTTGGACCTGGGGAGGGTGAGTTCTTTTAAAACAAACTATAGCAGGGAAAAGAAGGGTTTCCAAACATTGGAAAGCCCCTTTAAATTAAAGATGATGTATTCATCTGCTGACCAAGCAAACATTCCCTACAATCACATTGCTATAAGTGAATACATGCCAAAAATCAGAAACGACAGCAACTTCCATAGACTACCGGTGTCATTTTATCTAACTGATCATAGAAGCACAAAATCTTAATAGGCTCCTAACAGCCCAGCAGGATGGATTTATAGATCATGTAATAGGCAAGCACTTAAGTCATTGCATGCACAAAGTTTTAACAAGCAATTAAAAGACATAACAAAAAGCACAATAAGTACCGAAAATCTGTGTTACAGGTTTTGGGATTGGCGTTGTAAAACATGCTGACACAAGGTTTATATTCTATACAAGGGAGGAGAGAGAAGGAACAAAAGACAATAAAGAAGAAAGGCGACTATCAGAAAGTTATACCGGGGTAAATGTGATGTACAACTTCCAGATGTCTCCGAGACGGTGGAGGAAATGTGTTTTTCTTGTTTATTTGCATTAGGCTTTAAGGAATATTTTTCATGGAGAAAAAAAGGCTTGTGCATTTTACATAACTACTCAAATGTGAGTGGTCATTACTGTACAGGGAATGTCTTGGTCAGACCACCCACCTGGCATCGGGGGAGCCAGTACATTAGAAGTGCCCCCATCAGGCTCTGTGTGTCATGCTAGGTATGGGTAGAACCCAGAGTATGACGGGAAAAGGGGGGGGGGGCAGCAACTAGGGAAAGGGAGAGTGGAGACCCCTAACAACACCACAACTCACCTGTCGTCCCTAAATCGGTACTGCACCTATCGCCGAGCAGGATACCTTAGCCCTGGCTGACGCTACAGCTAGGCCCTAGGTAGGGAGGGGGACGGGTGGGCACTAGTCAGCCTCACTGCAACTAAATACAAACCAGGGAAACTGACAAGGGGATACAATTAGCTTGAGAAGACACCAGAAAGATCACGACTACAATCCACAAAAGGAACTCCAAGAAGAATCCAGCCAACTGCTAGAACTCCAGACCTGAACAGAGGATTTTACTCTATCACCAGCAACTCTCTGGAGAAACTGAGGGTATTTAAAGATCCAGCAAGGGTGTGTTAATCAGCAGCAGAAAGTAGAGATCACCGCTGGGTCCTAGAGAGGGAAGGATGACGAAAGGATCAAGAAGGTGTTTGCAAGGCCAAGCACAGCGACCTTCTACAGCCGGATCCAGAATGACTATGTCAAACCTGACACACCCATGACACCGTGCCATCGAAGGGGCACTTTATCCCCCTAAATGGCCTATGTGGAGATAGATTCTTCTCAAATATAACATGCCTTGTATAAAAGGATGTTTGTCCAATAAGAACTGCAGAGGGCAGAGAGCCCCTCGAATAAAGTCCAGGTAAGAAAGATCCAAATTATGAGCTTCATTTGCACTTCTGAATCGTAGGACATGATGGGGCAGATTTAAAGATGGGCTGATGGATTAAGACTAGGTTTTTGCATGCCAGTCTTGATCTAGGGTGCGCTGGAATAAGATGGGACAAACTCATTAAAGGGAATTTGTCACCACCTAATCTGAAAGCAGCGATGTGTCACTTACTGGTCTACACGTTTTCATAAAATCACTGGTTTAAAATAAGCAAGAGATCACTAGAGGAATAGTAGATCTACTGCCATGTTGTCCTCCTGCTCTGTATTACCCCGCCCCCAACAATGATTGGCAGCTTTTTGTCTATGCACAGTGGACACAGAAAGCAGCCAATCAGTGGTAGGGCAGGGTTATATAGAGCTCAGCATTCAGAGAACTGCTAGATCTACAGCAGAGAAAACAGGGATTTTATGAAAACTACAGCAAGCAGCCCAGTAAGTGACATATCACTGGATGGTGTAAACAATAATGAATTAGTCAGGCCACCATCATCATTATATAATATTATTATTAATAATAATAATAATAATAATAATAATAATAATAATAATAATAATAATAAATGAAGGCATTTATTCCAAGCTCTTTCTAAACTCTACCACTTTTCCAAAAGATTTCAGACTTGGTGTAAATATTTCAAACATTTTACTTGTAAATTTTAATTTATAAGTTTATGTTAAATTAATATACACACACGTGGTCAAAATTGTTGGTACCCCTCGTTTAATGAAAGAAATACCCACAATGGTCACAGAAATAACTTGAATCTGACAAAAGTAATAATAAATTAAAAATCTATGGAAATGAACAAATAAAAGTCAGACATTGCTTTTCTGCTTCCACAGAATTTAAAAAAAAAATTAACTCATGAAATCGGCCTGGACAGAAATGATGGTTCTTCTTACTTTAATATTTTGTTGAACAACCTTTTGAGGCAATCACTGCAATCAAACAATTCCTGTAACTGTCAATGAGACTTCAGCACCTCTCGACGGGTATTTTGGCCACTCCTCATGAGCAGGATTTAGGTCAGGGCTCACAGAAGGCCACTTCAGAATAGTCCAATGTTTTCCTCTTAGCCATTCTTGGGTGTTTTTAGCTGTGTGTTTTGGGTCATTATCCTGTTACAAGACCCATGACCTGCGACTGAGACCAAGCTTTCTGACACTGGGCAGCACATTTCTCTCTAGAATCCCTTGATAGTCTTGAGATTTCATTGTACCCTGAACAGATTCAAGACACCCTGTGCCAGATGCAGCAAAGCAGCCCCAGAACATAACAGAGCCTCCTCCATGTTTCACAGTAGGGACAGTGTTCTTTTCTTGATATGCTTCATTTTTCCCATCTGTGAACATAGAGCTGATGTGCCTTGCCAAAAACTTCCATTTTTAGCTCATCTGTCCATAGGACATTCTCCCAGAAGCTTTGTGGCTTGTCAACATGTAATTTAGCAAATTCCAATCTGGCTTTTTTATGGGGTTTTTTCAACAATGGTGTTCTCCTTGGTCGTCTCCCATGAAGTCCACTTTGGATCAAACAACGATGAATGGTGCAATCCGACACTGATGTTCCTTGAGCTTGAAGTTCACCTTTAATCTCTTTAGAAGTTATCCTCGGCTCTTTTGTTACCATTCGTATTATCTGTTTGATTTGTCATCAATTTTCCTCCTGCGGCCACGTCCAGGGAGGTTGGCTACAGTCCCATGGATCTTAAATTTCTGAATAATATGTGCAACTGTAGTCACAGGAACATCAAGCTGCTTGGAGGAGGTCTTATAACCTTCACCATGAACATGCTTGTCTATAATTTTCTTTCTAATCTCCTGAGACAACTCTTCCTTTGCTTCCTCTAGTCCAGGGGTCTCAAACTCGGCTGGGTATATGGGCCGCACATGGAAAAAATTTGAATTTGGGGGGCCGCATTCTTTGTTCAATGTGACATTTTTAGTGATACCATTTTTTTGTATACACCTTTTGAACATTTTTGCCGTGTTTATTTTTTTATGGCTTGGGTCGTTATGGATGTGGCGATAATAAACGTGCACTTTTTTGTGTTTACTTTAGTTTACATATAAAACAGCATTTTTAGTGCCCAATATTTTTTCATGCTTTATTTTATTTTTTATTTTTTTTACAATTTTATTTCCCCCAATTGGCCACATACAGTGATATTGTCTTACAATTAGCATCATATAGTAATAATGGAAAACATCTTGTAGTAATATTCCCCATCCAAGTCCCCATCCTGTAGCTATGTGCCCCATCCAGGTTCCCATCCTGTGGCAACGTTCCCCATCCTGGCGCCCATCTTGGGGCTATGTGCCCCATCCAGGTCCCCATCTTGTGGCTCTGGTCCCCATCTTGTGGCTCTGTGCCCCATCCAGGTCCCCATCTTGTGGCTCTGGTCCCCATCTTGTGGCTCTGTGCCCCATCCAGGTCCCCATCCTGTGGCAACGTTCCCCATCCTGGCGCCCATCTTGTACTAATGTGCCCCATCCAGGTCCCCATCTTGTGGCTCTGGTCCCCATCTTGTGGCTCTGTGCCCCATCCAGGTCCCCATCTTGTGGCTCTGGTCCCCATCTTGTGGCTTTGTGCCCCATCCAGGTCCCCATCTTGTGGCTCTGTGCCCCATCCAGGTCCCCATCCTGTGGCAACGTTCCCCATCCTGGCGCCCATCTTGTACTAATGTGCCCCATCCAGGTCCCCATCCTGTGGCTATGTGCCCCATCCAGGTCCCCATCCTGTGGCTATGTGCCCCATCCAGGTCCCCATCCTGTGGCTATGTGCCCCATCCAGGTCCCCATCCTGTGGCTATGTGCCCCATCCAGGTCCCCATCCTGTGGCTATGTGCCCCATCCAGGTCCCCATCCTGTGGCTATGTGCCCCATCCAGGTCCCCATCCTGTGGCTATGTGCCCCATCCAGGTCCCCATCTTGTGGCTATGTGCCCCATCCAGGTCCCCATCTTGTGGCTATGTGCCCCATCCAGGTCCCCATCTTGTGGCTATGTGCCCCATCCAGGTCCCCATCTTGTGGCTATGTGCCCCATCCAGGTCCCCATCTTGTGGCTATGTGCCCCATCCAGGTCCCCATCTTGTGGCTATGTGCCCCATCCAGGTCCCCATCTTGTGGCTATGTGCCCCATCCAGGTCCCCATCTTGTGGCTATGTGCCCCATCCAGGTCCCCATCTTGTGGCTATGTGCCCCATCCAGGTCCCCATCTTGTGGCTATGTGCCCCATCCAGGTCCCCATCTTGTGGCTATGTGCCCCATCCAGGTCCCCATCTTGTGGCTATGTGCCCCATCCAGGTCCCCATCTTGTGGCTATGTGCCCCATCCAGGTCCCCATCTTGTGGCTATGTGCCCCATCCAGGTCCCCATCTTGTGGCTATGTGCCCCATCCAGGTCCCCATCTTGTGGCTATGTGCCCCATCCAGGTCCCCATCTTGTGGCTATGTGCCCCATCCAGGTCCCCATCTTGTGGCTATGTGCCCCATCCAGGTCCCCATCTTGTGGCTATGTGCCCCATCCAGGTCCCCATCTTGTGGCTATGTGCCCCATCCAGGTCCCTATCTTGTGGCTATGTGCCCCATCTTGTGGCTCTGTGCCCCATCCAGGTCCCCATCTTGTGGCTCTGTGCCCCATCCAGGTCCCCATCTTGTGGCTATGTGCCCCATCCAGGTCCACATCTTGAGGCTCTGTGCCCCATCCAGGTCCCCATCCTGTGGCTATGTGCCCCATCCAGGTCCCCTCTTGTGGCTATGTGCCCCATCCAGGTCCCCTCTTGTGGCTATGTGCCCCATCCCGGTCCCCATGTTGTGGCTATGTGCCCCATCCAGGTCCCCTCTTGTGGCTATGTGCCCCATCCAGGTCCCCATCCTGTGGCTCTGTGCCCCATCCAGGTCCCCTCTTGTGGCTATGTGCCCCATCCAGGTCCCCATCCTGTGGCTATGTGCCCCATCCAGGTCCCCTCTTGTGGCTATGTGCCCCATCCAGGTCCCCTCTTGTGGCTATGTGCCCCATCCCGGTCCCCATCTTGTGGCTCTGTGCCCCCTGTGCTGTTCTTCACACACATAAAATAGAAAAAAAAAAAAAAAAGATGATTCTCACCTGTCCTCCGTTCCCTCGGCGGCCTTCCTGCAGATGTGGCCCGCAGGCACCACAGAGTCCGACCCCTTGACTATCCCGACCTGGTCCAGGAGGAGCCGCCGACAGCAGCGCTGCATTGCCGCACAGAGACTGTCTCCCAGCACAGCATTTTCAATGTCAGCCGCCGGCCAATCAGAGGCCAGCAGCTGTCATCTGCATATGGCAATGACGTCATACTCGCTGCGCCGATACGCAGATATCAGCTGCTGGCCTCTGATTGGCCGGCGGCTGACATTGGAAATGCAGTGCTGGGAGACAGTCTCTGTGCGGCAATGCAGCGCTGCTATCGGCGGCTCCTCCTGGACCTGGTCGGGATCATCAAGGGGTGGGGCCTGCGGGCCGCATAAAGCAGCCTCAGGGGCCGCATGCGGCCCGCGTGTTTGAGACCCCTGCTCTAGTCCATGTTGAGTGTGGTACACACCATGTCACCAAACAGCACAGTGAGTATCTGTAGCCCTATATGCAGGCCCACTGACTGATTACAAGATTGTAGACACAACTTGATTTAACATGTCCCTTTTGTCACATTATTTTCAGGGGTGCCATCATTTCTGTCCAGGCCGATTTCATGAGTTAAATTTTTTTTTTAATTCTGTGGAAGCAGAAAAGCAATGTCTGACTTTCATTTGTTCATTTTCATAGATTTTTAATTTATTATTACTTTTGTCAGATTCAAGTTACTTCTGTGACCATTGTGCGTTTTTCTTTCATTAAACGAGGGGTACCAACAATTTTGACCACGTGTGTGTGTATATAGAATTTTTTCTATTTAGACATTTTTAGATTTCTGGCCCCAAACTGTCTGAAATAAAATCTCCCTTTAATACCCATGGGAACCAAAATCACAGAGCAGCTTTCATTTTTCTGGAGGAGAATGCAAAATTAAGTTGTACTATGATTCGTCGATTAGGGCAACTAAAGGTCCATTTATACAGACCAACTAGCAGCACTAAAAGACCGCTAAACGGAAAATATATGTACCGATCGGCATCGGGTTATTAAACAGACAATAGCCTGTAACAGATTGTTCGGTACACATAATCTGTCATTGATCTCTTCCGTTGCATGTCTTGTTTACACAGGATGACGTGCTGCCGAGAAAGATGATCTTTCTTGCAGTACAAAAGATCATTTCACCTGATGATCAAGCATTTGAGTCGCTCATCGGCAGCCTGTTTACACTAAAAGATGATAGTGAATTGAGCGTTTTTTAAGAGGCCTCGTTCACAAGTATCTTTCAGTGTAAATGCAGCTTTAATAAGAGTTTCATGCATCTCCACCAGCGATTTCATGAAGATTTACAGATTGTATCTGTCTGAATAACAAAACATGAAGCAAATGCATCTCCTATTACTATGTCCATACAAGTCTACAAATCCACCCTCTTATAGATGCTCCTATCAGAAGACAAAATATTGTACAGTCGAGGGGGAAACAAACTCAAGATAGATATCTTTTTTTTTATTATTATTTTTATTTAAAGGGAATCTGTCAGCGGATTTTTTGATATCTCCTCTAAAAGCACCATGATATAGGGCAAGATACCTTGATTCCAGCAATGTATCACTTACTTTACTCGGTGCAGCAGTTGTGATACAACTAGAGACCTAGCAGTGATAATCTCCTGCTGATAAAACCCTGAATCTATCGAAACTACAGCACACAGCCTAATAAGTGACAAATCCCTGGAATCCGTGTCTCAGCCCCTATATTATGCTGCCTTCAGTTTACTGAATTAAAAGTAGCATGTTTTTGCTATGTAATTATGTTAAAAAAAAAAAACTTTCAACATTAAAAATACCAATTACATTTTTTTTGGGGGGGCAGGGGTTGACTATCTATGCATCTATACTTTGCAATCTGAAAAAAAAAAAAAAAAAAAAAAGGTAGGGCTGTATTTTAGCAGTTTGCATTGGGCCCGTCGCACTAGTATGTGTATATATATATATATATATATATATATATATATATATATATATATATATATATATATATATATATATATATATATATATATATATATATATATATATATATATTTAATTATATGCACACTGCTCGAAAAAATATAAAGGGAACACTGAAATAACACATCCTAGGTCTGAATGAATGAAATATTCTCATTGAATACTTTGTTCTGTACAAAGTTGAATGTGATGACAACAAAATCACACAAAAATCATCAATGGAAGTCACATTTATTAACCAATGGAAGCCTGGATTTGGAGTCACCCCCAAAATTAAAGTGGAAAAATACACTACAGGCTGATCCAACTTTGATGTAATGTCCTTAAACCAAGTCAAAATTCAAAATAAGGCTCAGTAATTTGTGTGGCCTCCACGTGCCTGTATGACGTCCCTACAACGCCTGGGCATGCTCCTGATGAGGTTGCGGATGGTCTCCTGTGGGATCTCCTCCCAGACCTGGACTAAAGCATCCGCCAACTCCTGGACAGTCTGTGGTGCAATGTGACGTTGGTGGATTGAGTGAGACATGATGTCCCAGATGTGCGCAATCGGATTCAGGTCTGGGGAGCGGGCGGGCCAGTCCATAGCTTCAATGCCTTCATGTTGCAGGAACTGCTGACACACTCCAGCCACATGAGGTCTGGCATTGTCCTGCATTAGGAGGAACCCAGGGACAACCGCACCAGCATATGGTCTCACAAGGGGTCTGAGGATCTCATCTCGGTACCTAATGGCAGTCAGGCTACCTCTGACAAGCCAAAGAAATGCCACCCTACACCATTACTGACCCACTGCCAAACCGGTCACGCTGAAGGATGTTGCAGGCAGCAGATCGCTCTGCACGGCGTCTCCAGACTGTCACGTCTGTCACATGAAAGCAGGTTCACACGGAGCACATCTGTGAAGAGCACAGGGCGCCAGTGACGACTTAGCCAATCCTGGTATTCTGTGGCAAATGCCAAGTGTCCTGCACGGTGTTGGGCTGTGAGCACAACCCCCATCTGTGGACGTCGGGCCCTCATACCACCCTCATGGAGTCAGTTTCTAACCGTTTGTGCAGACACATGCACATTTGTGGCCTGCTGGAGGTCATTTTGCAGGGCTCTGGCAGTGCTCCTCCTGTTCCTCCTTGCACAAAGGCGGAGGCAGCGGTCCTGGTGCTTGGTTGTTGCCCTCCTATGGCCCCCTCCATCTGGGACATCATGTCTCGCTCCATCCACCAACGTCACGTTGCACCACAGACTGTCCAGGAGTTGGCGGATGCTTTAGTCCAGGTCTGGGAGGAGATCCCACAGGAGACCATCCGCAACCTCATCAGGAGCATGCCCAGGTGTTGTAGGGAGGTCATACAGGCACGTGGAGGCCACACACAATACTCAGCCTCATCAGGAGCATGCCCAGGCGTTGTAGGGAGGTCATAGAGGCATGTGGAGGCCACACACAATACTCAGCCTCATCAGGAGCATGCCCAGGAGTTGTAGGGAGGTCATACAGGCACGTGGAGGCCACACACAATACTGAGCCTCAGTTTGACTTGTTTTAAGGACATTACATCAAAGTTGGATCAGCCTGTAGTGTGTTTTTCCACTTTAATTTTGGGGGTGACTCCAAATCCAGGCCTCCATTGGTTAATAAATGTGATTTCCATTGATGATTTTTGTGTGATTTTGTTGTCAGCAACTTTGTACAGAACAAAGTATTCAATGAGAATATTTCATTCATTCAGATCTAGGATGTGTTATTTGAGTGTTCCCTTTATTTTTTTGAGCAGTGTAATATATATATATTTATTTGTGAATTGAACTTGAAATGTCAATGTTTCCAAATTAAAATCGGATATATATATATGGAGAGCAATACAGTTATTTTACATCCGTATCAGTCCTTCGATATTTCTCTTCCGAAATCTGATCCCACCAAGTTGTAAGAACCCCCCTCCCCCCTCCGATTTTAATTTGGAAACGTTGACATTTCAAGTTCAATTCACAAACAAGCAACTTCTACACAACTTGGCAAATGTCAGGACCGTGAACATCTGTTAATATTTTGCAGTCAAGACAAATTCCTATTCATTTATTTATTTATTTTTTTCGAGGTCTAATGAATCAGTGGAGAAAATGTGCCTCACGGAGAGCGCACATGTGTATATGGTGTAGTCAACTTTATTGGGAGGACATAAAAATAGCGCAGCAGTAAAGACAAGTCTATATAAAGACAAGCAAGATCTAAAGAGGCGTATTAGTTACATGGCAACATAGTAAAATCCACCAGAGTATATCACAGTCGTTCTGTACGACTAAACACTCGTGTAAGATCAGATTCATTTGTATATTCTAAATAAAACGCCAGGACAAAAATTGTCAAAGTAGACACAAAAATTTGTACACGACGTACAATAATAAAAGATTCTATATATTACAATAGAACACTTCATGCATGTAGATTCATTGATTCACATCTACTACAGGGTAGTAGTACACGCGAGTCAAAGATTCTACATCCACAAAGTATTCGCAGTAGTGTCCTTTAGCCCACATTCACACGCTCAGTATTTTACTTCAGTATGTGTAAGCCAAAAACCAGGAGTGGGTGATAAATACAGAAGTGGTGACGAGTTTCTATTATACTTTTCCTCTTATTGTTCCGCAAATACTGATGTAAAATACTGACAAAATAAAATACTCAACATGTGCACATGGCCTCAAGAGGCAATTACCGTAAGGGGAATGTTCGGTATTTAAGCTAATAAAATAGAAGTTACAGTCATGAGAAACTAAAGAAAAAACAAAAAAACATCCTCCGTATTGAATCCATTAGTCTACAAATTTGACAAATACAACAACAAATGATAAATAACAGTAGAAGTTAACAAATCTAGACAAAAATGTGTGTGAAAAACTCAGTACACCCCTTCAATCAATAAAGATATAGAACTACTTTTCGCAGCCATAACATTAAGTAATGCTTTTCTTTATGACACATTCATCTAGGAGTGTTGCCCCAATCTTCTTTAAAACAAAGCTTAAAAGGTTGATTTTTTCCTAAATGTCTCTCTATTTAATGTAATAAGGTAATATCTTTTCTAATATACACCTTAATTAAAAAGTCCTTCTTTTTAATTAAGTTTTAAAGTTAGAATGATCCTTCTTGCTGTGGAATGATGGACTTCAAATTGTTTGGAAAAGGCCTTATAACTCTTCCTAGATTGATGGGCAGAAACAATTGCTTCTCTAAGGCCCCCGTCTCACATAGCGAGATCGCTAGCGATAGCGTGCTGTGTCACGGTTTTGGTGACGCAACAGCGACCTCACCAGCGATGTCGCTATGTGTGACACTTTGCAACGATCAGGCCCCTGCTGTGAGGTCGCTGATCGCTGCAAAGTGTCCTGGACCATTTTTTGGTCGTCGCCCTCCCGCTGGTCAGCACACATCGCTGTGTGTGACCAGCGGGAGCAGCGATCAGGCTGGTAACTATGGTAAACAACGGGTTACTAGGTGCGCGTGTGCCCCTAGTAACCCGTTGTTTATCATGGTTACCAGTCTGCTCCTGCTTCAGCAGGCTGGTAACCAGGAGCAGGACATCGTGGAAAGATTCTTTCCACGATGTCGCTGCTCCCCTGATCGTTGGTGAGCCTAACTGTTTGACAGCTCACCAGCGACCACATAGCGACGCAGCAACGATCCCTGACAGGTCGTATCGTTGTCGCGATCGTTGCAGCGTCGCTAAGTGTGACGGGGCCTTTAGGCCACCGCCCCACTATCAGTATTCGGTCAGTATTTTTTATCAGGAGTAGGAGCCAAAACCAGGCGTGGGTGAGAAATGCAGAATTGGTGACTTGTTTCTATTATACCTTTTTTCTGATTGTTCCTCACCTGGTTTTGGCTCCCACTCCTGAGAAAAAATACTGACTGAATACTGACCAAATACTGATAGTGAAACCGTGGCCTAAGATCATTACTGATGTTTTTCCTCGTAGCCAATTTCTTAACATATGCCTGAATGATCCAGGCCAGCAAACGGTCTAAACTTCTGCTTTTGTGGAGTTGGTCACACTTGCTGGTGAACAATTAATCAAGGGCAATTGATTACCCATATCTGGCTCCTATTTACCAACTTTATTCCCATGGAACAGTAAGGGTGTACTTTTTTTTTTTTTTTTAAGGAGGAAATACCAGGGAACCATCGAGAAATGCATAAGCGAAGTGGCTAGCATCAAGTCTGTCAGTGGATGCCCATTTCAGTTGACCGATAACTAGCACCATATGGGCCCACATGTTGGAGGAGCATCTTAGTCATTAGGTGAGACAAGTTGTCAAGCACCAAAACATTTTGTACTACGATCAACATACAAAATAGACACCAAAATAGTAAAAACAATCTTCTACCAGGGACAGAGTCTATATCAAGCCACAAGGGGGGTAATAAGACTCTGCTGGAGCTCCTGATATTCAGATATACCCTTGGCCTAAAACTTGAGCCACGGAACGGTAGTCAAACAGTTAACATATGAGAAGTTTTATTGCCCAATGTTTGTGTGGACAATCAATAAATGTGTATACGACAAGCTGGATTCATGTCAGAAATATAAAAAAGCAGCAGAATTCTAAGTCGTCCCGAAGCTAAACCAATACTTACCACATCGTAGCCTGTAGGTGCCCTGTTCCTTGACGCCACTACCCCAACACCAGTGATGGGATCCATAGACAGGTCGGTCAAAGCATCTGAAAGATCCCGAACCTCAGGCATTATAGTACGATCCTGCAGAGAACAGTAACATTTATTAGTAAGCTCTTGATTTACAACCCACTCGAGCTTCGTTAACAAAATTCAAACACGGAAAGACACGAGCACATTCCTGCCGCCCCGACGGAACGCGCTTTTCCTTCTCTGGCACAAAAAGTAAACAAATCCCAGAAATATCTTCACACCAAACAAACTTTACACGAACTCGTCGTAGAATAAGTCATATCCGAACAGCAAACACAAGTCCCACAGTAACGAGGAGCCAAACAGAAGGTACAGCTTAAACGTTAACTTTTTATAATGTCCTTAAATAGGCACCGGGGAATTCTATTTGTCAACCCAAAGGTGAAGTCGATTTTCTTCGCAAGTTTTATGGACATTCTGAATAGCTGGCTGGTTAAGCAATGAGGAGCAACAGTTGTACATGGCTCGGAGAGAGGAGGACGATAAAGTTTGGTTAATGTACTGGGAATAATTGAATAAATACAAAGCATGCAACGCTCCTTCATAGGCAAATATCGTTTCTATGCAGCCTTTTTTTTTTTTTTGGACCTATTCAATGACGAATAGTCGTTTGCTCCAGAAAGTAATTCCATCCAGAAAACTTTACACATCATGTTAAATACCATAGAAAATCAACAGCCTTTCAGAAGAATTCTTTTATTTTAACCAAGTACCTCCTTCAATTTCTGCTGCGCCACTGATCCTCTAACAGTTCTTTTATGCCCCTCTGTTCCACAGTTATGCTCCTCCGTTCCAAAGTTATGATCCCTGGTAATAAATGTGTAAATTTTCACAGAACTTCTCTGGGGTTGTTTGCTTCTCCTCCTCTGATGATGGACAATCAGTGGAGCATTGATAACTGGAGGAGGGACTCAGCTCAAGGCCTCATTCACACATCCATGTTGGAAGTTAATGTGCTATCCGGTTTTATTCATGGATGCCACACGTATCCATTATAATCTATAGTGCTATTCACATGTCCGTGTTTTTCACAGACCCTGTGTCGGTGCAAAACACACGGATACAGGTCTGTTTTTTTCCCGGCAGAGGATGACAAGGGCCAATACAAGTCTATGAGTCCGTGAAAAACAAGTACAGAACACGGATGGCATTGGTGTGCCATCAGTGTTGTGTCTGTATTTAACATTGAAAAGGAGAGGAGAAGCTTTGAAATTTATTTATCCATCGTGAAAAACAATGATGACACACTGATGGTAAAAACGGATACATGGATGGAAACCGCTGATGACACCAGTACTATTTTTTCACGTATGGACGTGTGAATGAGGCCCAAGTCAAAAATAATAATAAAAAATAAACAAATAAATATCAACTGAAAGGATCTCTTTAAAAGGCGTATTCTCATCTTAGCCAGTGACAACATATCACTAGGATCACTGGGGGGTTTGACCCATGGGATCTCCTCTAATCCTGAGAGAGACTTGGCTGCAGAAGAGCTTCAGTGCCACAACCCATGCACATCTGCACTCCTGGCCACCAGGCTACTACAGAGAACTTCAGAAGGTCCATTCACTTCAAAAGGAGCTGCACTGCAGCGGGTGCCTAGAAATGACACTGCGAAGAGGAAAATCTGTGGAGGAGATGCAGCGGTGCAGCAGCGATACAGTCCTGTCATTTGAAGGATTGGTGGGGGTCTTTGAGGTGGCACCACCAGCAACCATTAAGTGATGACATATCCTAGCAATATCACTTATGGAGATGCAACAATGCCCTTTAAAGGGGTTGTCCAAGATCACAAGAAAAGGGTTGTCCTTTTTTTTTCCCCAAAATAGTGCAAGACCCCTATCCACAGGTTGTGTATAGCACTGAAGCTCGGCCCCCATCATTTAAAACAGAACCTGTCATCAGGATTTTATGTGAAGAAACAAAGTCCAGCTCAGCAGTAATGCCTGATTCCAGTCCTGTCGGTACCACGGAGAGTTTTTCTGCCAAAACACTCAATGAAAGCAAGGAGAAGAGATCCAGCTCCACGGACATAAAAAGCTTCTTTATTGATACATATTGAAAATTCCAGATAACATCCATATCGGCTTAGAACAATTAAAATCACTGTGCTTCTGGTGCGTCAAGCGCCCTTAGTCATAAATGAGGGTACCCGTCACGCCAGAAACCCGTCAGTGTTTTTTATTGATCTAATCCAATATGGATGTTATTTGCCATTTTTAATATGAATCAATAAAGAAGATTTTCATGTCTGTGGAGCTGGATCTATTCTCCTTGCTTTCATCAGAATTTTATACCCCATACTAATGGCATGTACGTAAAGGCTCTTTAATGCGGAGTAAATCCTTACCTTTCTTGTAGAAATCCTTTTTGCTGTTTGAGAAATCCATAGAGGACATTGTATGCTAATGAGCCATAAGTGCAGTGGGCAGGCGCTGCACTTACAGCTCTCCTGCCCTCTCCCTATTATCGCACGCTCCCTGCCTCCTGTTTCTGACTGACAGATCACTGAAACATGGGTTATTTGTCAGTCAGAGACAGGAGGCAGGCAGGAAAGAGAGAGAGAGAGGCAGGAGAGATGCAAGTGCAGCGCCCGCCCACTGCACTTACATTTCTTGTAGAAATCCATAGATGAAATTGTAAGGTCTTACTCAGCATTAAAAGCATCTTTACATACATGTCATTAGTTTGGGGCATAAAATCCCAATAACAAGTTCACTTTAAAGGGCGCTTGGGTGCAATACTAAGTAAGAATGCATATAGACATTAGGGCCAATTCATTAAAAAAAAAAATGGCGTTTTGCACACCAGTCTTAATGAAGGCAGCATTGGACTAAGAGGGCCTAAGAGTTGGCGTAACAATGGCAAAACTCGAATTTTTTTTGCATAATATCGGAGTTTCAAATTTTTTTTCTGAACATTTCAAAGTCTAATGTCCCAAAAACAACAACAAAAAAACTTCTTGATGAATTGGGCTATAATTAGTCAGATGATTTCTTGATATTGCAGGAGAACGCTGGTGTAACGTGGCGACTATTCAACTGAATAGCAGCCAAATAATACATGGCAGCATTAACTCCTCTACAGCAATATTTTCATCCACTGTCCCCTCTTTGGTTCCTTTGAGTCATACACATGTAAGACAGCTACCAAAAACATGATGAAAGTATCTGATTGTTGGAAAGGATGTTCTTGACCAGAATAATAAGATTTCCAGAGGAGAAATAAGTTTTTCTCTTCTACATTGATTGCTGATTTAGATGTCCGGTAGCCATGCCAGAAAATGTAGGTCACTATGTGATCAGCATCTCCAAAAGACTTTTTTTTGGAAAAAAAAAAATAAAACACTTAAAATAGACTGCCAAAAAAAAAAAAAAAAGAGGCCAAACATGCCATTTGCCATTTTTTTTCCCGCAAGGGTGCACCTTTCCTGATCCAAGGTAGGTCGCAGACAAGAGGTCGGGGGGCCACATCTGTCTCCAAAACAGGTGTAATTGTGCATTATGATGAGCCATTAGACTGCAAAGGACCCATATATTGTTCTTGCACAGGGGCCCTCCTTCTGTCCGTGTCCACCAGTCGTCCAAGGAATACACTGTCAGACTAAAGAAATTCCAAGGTCCATAAAAAGTTAAAAGGAGAATATCATTGGGTGACATTTCTGGCACGTGGAAGTAAAATAAGTACTGAGAATGGAGCTCCTCTTCTTCCCCGCTCCCGTTCTAAAGCGACTTTGCAGGCAACCGCTTCTCCATAGAAGATTGTAAAAGTAGTCAAACAGTCCGCCATCTTTGTGACTCATATAAACCAAGGTGAAGATAGCCATGCCTCCTTTCCCCAACTATGCCTTCTGGAGACCCCCATTCTGTAAATGTATAGGGGGTCCCAGGGATTGCTACTTAGTGGACATTTGCCACTCCTTCTGTCTAACATGCAAAAGACATGCGAGGGCCACATGTGACCCCAGGTTGCAAGATGGCAAATTTGTGGGGGAGATAAGGAGCGGGCAGCTCGATTTCAACTGCTGATGTTTGTATCTCTGTTCTTGGGAGGAAAATCCGCAGACAAAGGAGTCTGGCCGGGGCTTAGGAACGAGCAAAATGCCTTTTGTTCGTCAGGTGAAATAATCTTTTGTGCTGTACAAAATGTCGTCATTCTCGGCAGCATACTTCCTGAATAAACAGAACCTGTGCTGTCGAGAACAATGGCAGCCCATGCATAATGAAAATCTATTACAGTTCAGTGCGCTTCTGAGTCATGGTCGGGCTTCGCATCCAGGATATGAGATGACCGCCGATCGGCACTCATTTAGTCAGTTAGTGTAAATGAACCCTTACTCAACTCTCTTTACCGAGACTCCAAGCACAACTGGCCAAGCTGAAGGTGCAATTGTATGGAGGGATAGCGAGAGAAAGCAGCCAGACGGACAAGCGTACGGCCAGTGAGAAGAACAACAAACCCCAGCAGTTAGTTAATCAATCCATTACCAACAACCATGACCGATCAAGCCAGAAGCAATAGGGCATTTTTTTCTAAATCCCACAAACAATGCTTGAGTATAAGAGTAGGTTTACATGACATTTGGGAGATCTGTTCTCCTTTATGTCTTTTAAGGATAAAGATTAGATCACGGCTCAGACGAGAGGAAATCATTCCATAAGGAAATATCTTCCAAATGTGACACAAACCCAAGTCACTGACTGGTTTTATTCAAGTGTAATTATGACCCCACCCAACAGCGACAATGGGATCTTTGATGTTTTTTTATGCCCGTTTATTACTCTCCTATGAAAGCAGCCGTATTTACTTATGTTGCCTATATAGCACCAACATATTTTGCGGCACTGTACAGAGTTCTCACCATACTCGTCACTCTCTGTCCCCCTTGGGGGTGACAATCTAAGGCTGAGTCTCTGCACTCGTCCAGCATATACTGTAACGTTCCCATAGGCCCCCATTCACCAGACGGAGACCAAAATCGTGTTCTTTCATCCTCTGTCTGGCAGGTATATGCTTATATACCACTTGTCTTACTGTATAGGAAAGTGTAGCAGGCTGCACTTTCCTATATAGAGGGACACTTCAAAAACAAAAATGGATACCAACGGTTTATGGTTTTATTTTTAATAAGTCCCTATGGTGAATGGATGCTTCTGTATCCATCCTGACCATAGTCACTGGGCACTTACCTCCTTCGTGAATGCGCCCCACAGTGGGCACTGCCCAATAATGTTTAATTCGCAGATTTCAGACACTAGTAAAAATATCACAGGTAGATAATTAATCAACAAGTATGTTTTGGGAGTGTTCGAGGAAACCCACTCAAATTTGGATTTTAGGACCTCCATGCTGCAAGTCAATGGTGCCAACAACCGAGCCATTAAATCTAATTTTCCTGATGCAACTGCCTCGATGGAGAAAGTGCAGTACGACGACTCAGTGGTTAGCACAGTTGCTTTGACGCACTAGAGTCCCAAGTTTAAATCTAACCAAAGGAAACATCTACATGGAGTTTTTAGGTTCTTCTCGTGTTTTTCTGAGTTTACTCAGGCTACACTTTTTTTTTGTTTTTTTAAGTATTAGATATGGGAAAAGTAGATCATAAGCATTACTGCAGTCGTACAGCGCCGCAATATTGGTGCAACATAAATAGGAAGCCTTTTTGATTAAAAAAAAAAAAAAAAAAATACAAGAATATATTGTTGGTAAATCATGAAAATTAAAATGGGTATTCCCATCTCAGATATTTATGGCACGTCTCGACATTGGGCGATGTCCTGAATCGCTGCGCTCTCTTCATTCATTGATACAGGAAATCCAAAACTAGAGCGCCATTTTACTTATGGATCAATCAAATAAGACACCAACCTTACACACAGAGCAAGGAAATGAGTCAGAGACTGTTTGTAAAGTTTTGGTAATATTGAGATCACTCATTTTGGGGTCGGTGTCGTCTACAGAAGCCGTTTGATGTCGCCCACCGTCGTTAGCTTCAACTTACTCAAAGAATAAAGAATTTGCTTCTGTGAGTTCTCAGTGGAGATTAGAAGGGGGAAGAAAAAAAAATGCAAAAATTCTTTGTTTGGATGTAATTCTGGTTGACTGACCGTGTTAATGAGCCCCCGTCACAACGAATTCATATACATAAAAATAAATGTGGGATCTCGGAATTAAACAACCTAAAACCTGTGAGAACTTAACCCACCGAGTAAATTATGGTCGTTACTAGAGGCCAATTGGGCTTAAACACAAGACTTTATAATCAGCTTAATGGGAACTTGGGTAACAATTGGCCCCAGGAAAAGAAATGTGTGAATAGAAATCAAAAGCCTTTATTAGTAGAGATGAAGTCATCAACATCAATGGTTCTACTAAGCAACCACATGTCTGACATTCCACAGGGAGGAAATCTCGAAATGAAGAAGTTCTGATTCCTTAATGTCCTCGCCTCGCCCTGTTTCATTGGCACCAGAAAATGTCTCTTAAGACGGACTGCCCGGCTTAATGTCATCTACCTGACACATTGCCTAATGATCAAGGTTCCTCCTAGTACGTGTGGAAAGCTGACTGCTTCTGTCCTAGAACGTGACCTTATTTCCTGACTACACCTTCAGACTTGTTCTTTGGAGACCATGTCTGGTTACTTGTAGGACCACCCACAGGTTTCAGCCCTGCCTATATTCCCGTCTTGTCCATGATATACCTGGTGACTGTGGTGCTACCCATGGTCGTGTCCTTCAACTTGCTCCAAATCCACACTTCATTCTTGGCTTACCCTTAAGCCTGTCACATCCTAATTTTAATTCAGCTGATGACCCAACGCTACTTTCCTGACCACACCACACTTAGGATCACCATTAGTCAATGATGATTATGGGGACAGCGACCTGGGATTCCTCTTTTCAACACCGACTTGCAGAGATTATGGTTGAGAATCGAAAAATTCCTTAGGCTCTACAATCCAATATACCAAGAGTCAAACATATGCGAGAGTCCACATCCTGATACGGGTTTGTTAAGGTCCCCATATACAGCATCTCACAAAAATGAGTACACCCCTCACATTTTTTGTAAATATCTTATGATATCTTTTCATGGGACGATACTAAAGATATGACACTGATACAATGTAAAGTAGTCAGTGTACAGCTTGTATAACAGTGTACATTTGGCGTGCCATCTGAATAATGCAACACACAGCCATTAATGTCTAAACCGCTGGCAACAAAGTGAGTACACCCTTAATTGAAAATGGCCGAATTTGTGCCAAATGATCCATTTTCCCTCCTGAAGACAAGCAGACTAAGGACATGGCCTGTGGTCTAATGAGACCAAGATAAACTTATTTGGTTCAGATGGTGTCAAGCGTGTGTGGCAACAACCAGGTGAGGAGTACAAAGACAAGTGTGTCTTGCCTACAGTCAAGCATGGTGGTGGAGTGTCATGGTTTGGGGCTGCATGAGTGCTGCCGGCTGTGGGGAGCTACAGTTCATTGAGGGGGAACCATAAATACCAATATGTACTGTGAAATACTGAAGCAGAGAATCATCCCCTCCCTTCAGAAACTGGGCCGCAGGGCAGTATTCCAACATGATAATGACCCCAAATACACCTCCAAGACGACCACTGCCTAGCTAAAGAAACTGAGGGTAAAGGTGCTGGACTGGCAAGCATGTCTCCAGACCATCTGTGGGGCATCCTCAAATGGAAGGTGGAGGAGCGCAAGATCTCTAACATCCACCAGCTCCGTGATGTCGCTATGGAGGAGTGGAAGAGGATTCCAGTGGCCATCGGTGAAGCTCTAGTGAACTCCATGCCCAAGAGAGTTAAGACAGTGCTTGAAAATAATGGTGGCCACACAAAATATTCACACTTTGGGCAAAATTTGGCCATTCTCACTTTAGGAGTGTGTTGAGTTATTTAGAGGGCACCAAATTTACACTGTTATACTAGCTGTACACTGACTACTTTACACTGTATCAGTGTCATATGCTCAGTGTTGTCCCATGAAAAGATATAATAAAATATTTACAATAATGTGAGGGGTGTGCTCACTTTTGTGAGATACTGTACATTGGGTTAATGTTGGCCGCACCCGTCGATATTGACCGATTCAGCAAACAGTCTAAAAGAAGAATCAGACGGCCATATAACTTGGACAAGGATAGCAATGCAATGCTGAAACTGGCCGGCGGCTCTCCTGACCAGAGCGTGACGGCTGCATAGAAATACACACAGGTGCATCTCACAAAATTAGAATATCATCTAAAAGTTAATTTATTTCAGTTCTTCAATACAAAAAGTGAAACTCTATATAATGAGAGTCATTACAAACAGAGTGATCTATTTCAATTGTTTATTATGGCTTACAGCCAACGAAAACACAAACGTCATTATCTCAGTAAATTAAAATAATTAACAAATAACACCTGCAAAGGCTTCCTAAGTGTTTAGAAAGGCCCCTTAGTCTGTTTCAGTAGGCTCCATAATCATGGGGGAAGACTGCTGACTTGACAGATGTCCAGAAGGCAGTCATTGACACACTCCACAAGGTCCCGGAGTCTGGAGGAAGAGTGGAGAGGCCACAATCCAAGCTGCTGGAGGTCTAGTGTGAAGTTTCCACAATCAGTGATGGTTTGGGGAGCCACGTCATCTGCTGGTGTAGGTCCACTGTGTTTTATCAAGACCAAAGTCAGCGCAGCAGTCTACCAGGAAATGTTAGAACTTTTTGATGATATTCTAATGTTGTGAGATGCATCTGAAAGTCTGACTCTTCCCTAATGACTATGGGGCAATGGCTGATTGATTGTCGGGGAAGATGTCCATCACACTTGTCCAATCGAGGATTACTGATGTACTGTTCTCCCGGGCGACACGTCAGCCGGCGGCGCTCTCAGAGCGCTCAGCCAGATGGTGACCAAACAATGTTTCGGCCAACAGCTATCTAATATGTATGGGGGTCTTTATAGTTATGTGCTGGAAATCAATATGAACAGTTAATGGACACCCACCATTTATACAACTATATTTATAATTCAAAAAGCAGGACCCGTGCTGGGATTTAGATGATCAGTGACGTTCTCAGGAGCCAAAGCCCAAGCGATCTGCAGGAAATTAAAGTCACAATCGGTGTCACAGCTGACCCTGATCCACCTTCCTTCACTATGACTTTTGCACACGCTCATTAAATGCTTAAATACAAAAAGATAGGGCCTTAGGCTGTTCATTGTGTCTAATGTACATGTTAATTTCCAGAAACAACAAGTTTAAAAAAAAAAAAAAAAAGTGTGAGTGGCGGGTGTAAAAATGTTAATATTTCTATTTTATTGTGATATTTAGGGTAATAAAAAAAAAAAGGAGTTTGAAGATACATTTAAAGGGGTTGTCCACTACTCAGACAACCTCTTCTAAATCCGTAAGTGTTTCACCCCTTTTAAAATAACACTCATGCTCACCTCCGATGCCGGCACTGTTAATGGGGATCGTATCCGTGTGACATCACACAATCCCTGCAGCCAATCAGTATCCGCTTCACTCTCCCCGCCTTCGGATAAATCTCTTAAGACCGGAAAAAGTGAGCGCTGCTGCTGCAGTCTCTTCCTCCGCATGCATGTGATGCGTCCTACGGCGGGGAGAATGAAGAGGCCGCAGGGTTGATGCGACACCGCTGGTAGTGACAGTGCCGACACCGCTGGAACGGAGCCGGAAGTGAGCATGAGGAGTGTTATCATTATAAAAGGGGAAAGCTTAGGGCATGAGAAGGGGGATGTCAGAGTACTGGACAACCCCTTTAACATTAAATTTATATTTCAACAATAGTTCATTTTCTGATTATTTATTCCCTTACAGGGCCGGAAGAAACACTATTTGGGAAAAAAAAATATAAAAAGTGTCTCCTTCACTTTTAGGATCATATGGGGGTGCCATGAATCAGATCCCCAGTAATTATTAACCCCTTCATGACAAACTGATTTTTCATTTTTTTTTTCCCCCCAGAAGTCATAACTTTTTATTTTTCTATATACTTAGCCAAGCCTGACAACATTGCACATAGACAAGCATGAGCGCTTGTTTGTTGTTTTTTTTGCCATTGTTTATATGACATCCATCGTGCAGTAAAAATTACCTGGTAGGTGGAGAGGGGGAGGGATTGCAAATCAAACTTTTCTAAACTTTTTTTTCCCTTCAATTTTACTTTTCGGGCCCTTTTCGCAGATTGAAGCTGCAATAGTTTGATCGCTTGTTCTATATACAGCGATGTTATTGCCTTGAGCAGGCGGCCATCTTCCATGGCGACTCATAGCCTCCCACCCCCGTGCGATCACATTGCGGTGGTGGGTGTTAGGTGCACATGCATTCAAACACCCAGCGTCAGTGATTGACAACTTCATTTCAATGGTGAAACAACGATCGTATCTAGGATTAGGTCTCTTCTGTTACTAGTAGATGCCAGTTCCCGACCCCGCTACATTCACTGGCTCCCACCATAGGGCATATGATTATATCCTTCGTCGGGAAGGGATTAAAGTGGATCTATCACAAGATTTCACAATATGAACTTCATACATTAGTAAATAGATCTCTTAGACCTGTTGAGACTGGTGTAATTACTTTGAAAATCTAAAGTCAGAATGGCTGTATAACCATTTTTTGAACGTTTTTCCTGCCCCAATATAAAAATGTAACATTTTATCAGGCCATCTGTAGCTGGACTCAAAAAAAAAATGCTCAAATTAATATTAACTCCTTTTTGACATTTATTTTCAAAAGTAAGTATATCAGCCTCATCAGGTCCCAGAGCTTTAAATAAAGTATTCAAAATCGTAAAAACCTGGTGATAGATCCATTTTAAATGATGGCGTATTCCTAGCAGTATGCCATTATTTACTAAGATGGGAAATGCAGATGTGCAGTCCAATAAGAGAATCATTGTTTTTCCTGAAGGGGTCACTTTACTGTGACCATCACTTGCCATCTCCATTTCTGCACCATGAGTTACTGTAACTGAGGCCCTTTCACAAGGGAAGGTCAATGAGTGTATAAAAAAATAATAATAATTTAGAGTTTCATCCAGAACAGTCGGACGATGATTTATCTCACTTGTCAGTATACAATCCGTTTTTCACAGCAGCAGCCATTAATCATTTACAGTTTCCTATGTTACAGAATTGCAATGTATCCTTAAATATCAAAAACTATACTGTGGTTCTGTATGGCATGCAATTTTTTTTATGCACACAGAATTATCCGTCTTATCCAATTTACGGAAGAAATTAGTGCACGCTGCGATCGATCAGTGAAAAAATATATATATTAAAATTGCTCCCCTGCACTGCCCCATTGGATAACACTGCTCCAAGTGCGGGACATTTTCTTTTTCAGACAGAAGAAAACGTTTGTGTGCACAAGCCCATATAGTGAAAAGATAGAATTATACTTGCAGCACGAACAAAGATGATCAACCCACCAGTCACCTCCCGGCCATTTAAATCAAAATTGCATTGACTAGTGGTCCCTGACTCTGTGCATAATATTAGAGATGAGCGAATGAAGTTGAACCACGCTGGTCCGTAGCCCATGGCCATGAGACAGAAGCCCTGAGAACAGTTTCCTACCTGCAGAGTCCCCAGAGTCTCTTCCTAATTGCAGACCTGGCGTGACATCACTAATGCGGAATGATGTCATGCTGAGCCTACCAATCAGAAGGGGCAGAACTTCCCGGCAGGCTGGAAGATGTTTGCAGAGCTGAAGTCTGGTGGCCACGGACTACTAATGTGGCCGCTGGAACAATGTCCATGCAAAATAATTTGCCTGTTAACTGAAAATCTGGTCTTTTGCAAACGTTTCCCTGTGTTGTCATGTAGTCAAACGATAGATCATATCTTGAGTCACATGTATCCAACAGCGCGGGGGGTGGGGCATTCCGCTCCCCCAACAGCAGGAGGGGGGCTATCCGCTCCCCCAACAGCGCAGGTGTGTGGGGGGGGGGGTTATCCACTCCCCCAACAGCGCAGGTGGGGGGGGGGGGGTTTATCCACTCCCCCAACAGCGCAGGGGGGAGGGGGGGGGTTATCCACTCCCCCAACAGCGCAGGTGGGTTATCCACTCCCCCAACAGCGCAGGTGGGGGGGGGGGTTTATCCACTCCCCCAACAGCGCAGGTGGGGGGGGGGGGGGTTTATCCACTCCCCCAACAGCGCAGGTGGGGGGGGGGGGGGTTTATCCACTCCCCCAACAGCGCAGGTGGGGGGGGGGGGGTTTATCCACTCCCCCAACAGCGCAGGTGGGGGGGGGTTGGTTTATCCACTCCCCCAACAGCGCAGGTGGGGGGGGGTTTATCCACTCCCCCAACAGCGCAGGTGGGGGGGGGTTTATCCACTCCCCCAACAGCGCAGGTGGGGGGGGGGGGTTATCCACTCCCCCAACAGCGCAGGTGGGGGGGGGGGGGTTATCCACTCCCCCAACAGCGCAGGTGGGGGGGGTATCCACTCCCCCAACAGCGCAGGTGGGGGGGGGGTATCCACTCCCCCAACAGCGCAGGTGGGGGGGGTATCCACCCCCCCAATAGGGGGGGAGGGAGGGTTTATCCGCTCCCCCAACAGTGCGGGGGGGTGGGGCTATCCGCTCCCAACAGCACGCTGTAACCTTTATTATATAAAACGTCTCCATCTATAGGATGAATGACGGCATGAACACAGACTGGTCTTCTAGCTCCAGCCTGATGCACAGACCCCCCCCCCCCCTTCCTCCTCTCATAACAATCCATGTAACAGCATTTCTGATACATTATTGCACATAGCATCACCACAGCCAGGCTGCCAGCAGCTGCAAGGCCTCCCTGCCTAAGTAACTATCTTCTGCAAATAACAGTTCATGGCTACCCAAATAAAAAATACTCCATCATGACAGCATTCAGTGATATAAACCTGCATGGCTGCCATGGAAAGGAAAAGGAGGAAGGAAAGGGAGGGAGAATATAAGAGGACAAAAATAATGCACAAGAGGAAATTCTGTCATTCAGCCCCCCTTCCCTCCCCTCCATTATAATAACCACTGAATCCAGAGCCCAGCTGGTGCCATGAAGGGGTTAACAGATGCATCCACTGATCCAATGAGCTCTCAGGCCTTGCTGCATCCCTGCAAATACTGAGCAAGCACAACAAAGCCTGCAGGCTGATGGCTACCAAGCCAGGCGACCACCCCAGGAAGGGTCTGCAGCCCTGCAGATGGAGGAGGCTGGGGGCTCCAGAGGACACTTAACTGTTAAGCGTGGAAAATCGTCCCTTCTTTTCATGCAAAGGCAGCTGTTCATTGCCAGTCGTGGAGGGAGAGAGCAGAGGGAGGTCTGGGAAGGAGGGGGAGAGGCTGAACAGAGAGAGAGAAAAGGAGACACATATCATACACAGTGCATAGAGGAGGGGAAAGCCTTACCCAGTGTGTGACAGGCTCAGATCAGATGCCCCCGGCGTTGCCCACCCCTGTCCGAGCTGCAGATCCGCCTGTGAGATCACATCAGTCACCTCCTGCCCATTTAAACTTTCCACCCCCAGCCAGCACTAACAAAGTGGAGAGGACATGTGAGGCTGTGTGCAGGCGGAAGGAAGACTGCTGCCCCTGCTGGGCGAGATGCGCCAGTGCAGGGGTGTGTTTTCAATTCATCCTGTCACTTCTGTGTATTTACTAATAGTGGATGGTTCTATTTACTAACATCGTATCTGAAACATAAACACAAGTTATACATCGTGCACATGAAGGATAAGAGTGGGGAGAATAAGGGAAGAGTGTGCCCCTGCAAAAGTCTAGGGTGTTAAAGGGGTTGTCCAGGAATCCCCTATCCACAGCATTTGTGGGGTGTCCGACCGTTGGGACTTGTACCGATTGGCAGAACGGGAAACTTTTACCCCTGTAAGGGCTCATTCAGACATCAGTATTTTCCACGAACGACCGATTATTCTGATCAGACTTTGATCGGCGTGTGGTCCGAGTGTCATCGTTTTTTTCTCACATATGGAGAGAAAAAAGAAAAAAAAGTTCCCCCACCTTCTCCATTCTAACAGTCTGTGAAAATCGGTCTGATTTTTTCACGGAGACATAGACTTGCATTGAGTATCGGATCAAAATCGGACGTGTTTCCGACGTTTTCCGCAGACGGCTCGGTCCAAGGAAAGAAAATCGGAATTGTGCACAGCCCCATAGAATATTATGGGAACGAGTGCTATCCGTGAAAACCACAGCACTCATACGAAAAAAATCAGATGTGTGAACGAGCCCTTAGAATGGAGTGGCAGTGCGCTTGTCCGACTAAGGGGCTGCGCTTGGCTTTTTCTGTCAGCCACATATAAAATGAATGGAGCGGTGTTCGGGCGTCAAATCTGCCGCTTCATTTTGAAACTAAGGTAATAAAAGTGCTCTTGTTCTGCCGATCAGACAGCAAGATAGCTGATATCTTGTTTTCACTGTACAACCCCTTTAATTAAAGGGATTTTTTCAGGCAATGTTCACATAGAATTTTTTTTGAGATTAGGAGTTTCTTGGAGAAGATTCGCTCCAAAATCCTCTTTAAAGATATTATCCGAGACTTTTGTATTATCTTCTTATGGGGCTAAGAACTTACAGGCAGGTATTTTCTAACTACCTGGCTGTCGCCGATCTCTGCCAGCTAAGACTGATTACAGACCGCTCCAGCCGGTAATTCTGCGGCTTCTGGTGACGTCACGTCGACAGAGCGGCTTCTTCTCTTCAGCTCTGGGTCGTCAACGGGGCATCACTACCAATGTCATGCTAATTGACAGCTGGCTCCCTGCTGCCTAACTGCGGGGAGCCAACTGTCAATAAAGCATGATGTCAGCATACTAGAATAGGAAGAGCTGCTCTGTGGACATGAGATCAAATGAAGAAGCAGAAGCGGTCCATGGCAGCCATGAGACAGCAGAGATAAGCGCCGGGCAGAACAGGTAGGTAGTTAGCAACTATCTGCCAGTGAGTTCTTAGCCCCATAAAAAAAGAAAAAAAAAAAGTCACAGATAACCCCTTTAAAAACTGCTTCATAAACACTTGTAAAACTCTTCCTACTCATTTCTACAGGAAATCCTCATGACTGTTCATATGAGGATTTTTTTGAGCATTTTTTTCCTGCAGGCTTTGAAAATCACCTAGTGGGAAAAAAAAGTGCATGTCAGTTCTGTAAAGCAGTTTTTGATGGAATCCTCATCAAACAAGGCACTGTAAGAAAAACACTTTGGGGAAAAAAGGTTTGTTAGGGTCAGTACGCACGACGTCCGCTCCGAAACCCGCCTGAAAAAGCGGTTAAAAAATGCTGAAAAGAACGAACATATGCGCTGCAATGTGAAAACCACTTGCCGATCATATGTTCAGGCTTTTGAGCGTCTTTTAATTGCTTCAGGCTTCCAAAAATACTAAGTGGTTAAAAGAAATGACCCGACTATTCTTCAGGGGTTTCCTATTCCGAAGACGTTCTGTACTTTACACATCAAAGGAAAAGCTCAAAAGACACCCAGGAGATGCCCCGGTCCTTCAGCATTTTTGTTTCTTTATTGTTTATTGGAATTAAAAAAAAACAACTGGAAAATTACTGTAAAAATAACCTAAAAAAACACTTAGAATAACATACGCTGAAAAAAAAAAACATTGAAAAAAACACTTAAGAAATTACAAAAAAAGCTTAAAAAAAGAGAAAAGACGCTTCAAGTTTACAAAACTCTGGAAAGAAAGAGCAATTCCTGAAGCACATTCTGCGTGAAAAATGAATGTTTTTGACTGCCATGTGCATGTACCCTATAACTTGTATATATGTATATATGTGGCTGTTGCATTTGGGTGGCCAGTCAGTACATCACCGTCTGTCCTCAGACCTTGATACACAAATGCAAGGACCTGGCAAAAAAAAAATCACCATAATGTGCGCTTCATTAGAGGATCATCGGAATAGTTTGATGTGTCTTTTGGATATTTTCTTTTTAAATTTTATCATAGAGGTTTTTTTATGTATAAAACGTGATCTTAGAGAATTATCTTCTGCTAATTGTAGAAGATAATTGAGTCCAAAACTGCTACACCCAAACACCTGGTGGAACTTTCCTTCGCTCGGGGCAAAACTTCAGATTTATATCCAAACACTCCATCTATATTCTAAAAATTCAGCCAAAAACACAGTAGCTTGTTGGCACCAGCCCTGGCACTCATCACCTTGGGCAAAAGAGTAATATTTCATTTCTACTTTACTGTTACTGTCTGACAATCCAGAATTTTTGATAATCTGGTACATATTCAATTCCATTGTTGATGAAGAGTCTAATTTTTAGTGACCCAAATGCTGGGACTCCTCCGACTTATCATGAGTAAAAGGCGTCTTGCCCCCTCGTTTAAATGGACTGGCGGTCACGCTTGTGCATCGCTGCTCAGTTCATTGTCTAGCGGAGCACAGGGCTCAGATGTCTTTATCAGTCCTGTAGACAATTGATGGAGTATCAACAAGAATTTGAGACCACTTGTCCATTCACACAGGGGGGCATAGGACCCCACGCTCTCATGAATGGAGGAGGCTAAAAGCAATCAGACCCTTATCGGCTGTCTTGTAGATTTGAGATACTTTGTAAGGCGACGTTCACACATAGCGGCCATTTTGCGTTCCTATTACTATTTCCCTGCACAATCACGTAAGACCATGTAGTCGGTGATATTGGCTTTTCAGGTGACATAGTTGTTTTCCTGCAAAATTAAGTGATTTTACACGGAAACGGTAAAAACAAAGCAGCGGTACATGGCTAAAAGTTGCAGAATGACCACTGCATCTGAACACAGCCTAGGACGAAAAGATATTTTTATTGTTTTTTTTTTATTGTATTGTTTGTAAACTATTACGTGTGCAATAACCAGCTCTAGTCTATCACAAATGGGTTTGCATATAGCCTCTACAGTCAGTGCACCAGGGCCCGCTGGTGATGAGGACCCTCTTACTGCCTCAATGAGGATTGTAGGGGCCATCACTATTTCGGTTGTAGTGGGTTCACAATATTGGATTGTGGACGATTAGATCAGGTGTGGCGGGTGTCCGATGTGTGAGTGGTGTGTGTGGGATCACAGAAGAGAGAAGCAAGTGTGAAGCGTGTGTCCTGTGTGTAAGTGGTGCATTTGTGGTGCCGTGGCTTTGTATGCAGCATCATTGGGTGTAGATGTTTGTCAGTCAGCACTGGGCAAAAGATGGATAAAGGGAAACTATCATCAGAAAATGACCTAATCAGATAAATGTATTTTTCTTAAAAATTATGGAAATAGATTTTTTTTTTATATCAAGATTTAATTAAAAAAAAAAACTTGCAATTTTTACACTGGCCACTAGGGCTTTTTTAGACTCATAGTTCCTGTCCTTTCAGGAAGAGTTTTCAGCAGGCTCCTTATCAGCAGAGACAGGATTACGATGCCAGGTAACACCTCTATACACAGCAATGACACAGGATTCACCAATCACAATACTTGATGTCACAGCTGACCTTCACAATAACCTTTATGCATGCTCATTAGATGCCTCAGTGGAAAATATAGGGTCTGTTCATTGTACAACATATAAATGTTTTGTTTCCTGAAACAATAGGAAGTTAAATGGAATCTGTCAGTAGGATCAATCCTCCTAAGCCGTCTGTATGGGCATGTAGGTCATGGGAAGCTGAATAAAATGATACCTTGATATCTGCGATCGGATGTCTTATTTCACAGAAATCCACATTTTTCTTAATATGTAAATGAGCTGGTAAGATCTATGGGTCGGACATAGATCTCCCTGAGAATCTGCCTCTAGAGATTATTGTAAATGAAAGGGGGAGTTACCAGTGTGAGACATGTAATGACTGACAGTCTGCTCTCCTGATCTACATCTCTCACACTGGTAACTCCCCCTGTCATTTACAATAATTTCTGAATGCAGATTCTCAGGGAGATCTATGTCCGGCCCATAGATCTTAACAGCTCATTTACATATTAAGAAAAATGTAGATTTCTCAGGAACCATTCATCAGATCCCATATATCAAGATATAATTTTATTCAACTCTCTATGACCTTCATGCCCATATAGACCGGCTTAGGAGGGTTGATCCTAGTGATAGATTCCCTCTAAGAGTTTAAAAGAGCCGCAGTGGCCAGTGTGAAAATTGCAAGATTTCTATTTTTGATTTTTAATACAGATAGTTGTGATGTGTAAATACAAATAAAAAATTACCAAAAATGAAAAAAAGGTGTTTTTTTTTTACACAAAAACCTGATGTAAAAAGAGGATTTGTCTCCAGGTCAAAAGTGGGTAGTTTTTGCTCTAATTATTATATTCCATTGACTATTCTTTTTTTTTTTAATCGGCCATATGGTTCCAGAGATACAATATCTCACAAAAATGAGTACACCCCTCACATTTTTGTAAATATTTTATTAGATCTTTTCATGGGACAACACTGAAGATATCACGCTTTGATAGAATGTAAAGTAGTCAGTGTACAGCTTGTATGACAGTGTAAAATTGGTGCCCTCAAAATAACTCAACACACAGCTATTAATGTCTAAACCGCTGGCAACAAAGGATAGGGCATCAATGTATGGTCGGCCGGGGTCCTGCACGCGGCACCCCCGCCGATCAGCTGTTATCGGTGCCGGCAGCAGCGGCTGCCAGCCGGAAGTCTTTGCCAGCGGTGCTTGGCCGTCCATCTGTAGTGGCCGCCACGGGGCACTGCACATCCGGCTCCCATTGAATTGAATGAGAGGCGGATGTGCAGTTACAAGCAACAGCCACTACAAATGGACAGCCAAGCACCGTAGGTAAGGACTTCCGGCTGGCGGCCGCTGCCACCGATAACAGTTGATCAGCAGGGGTGCCGCGTGCGGGACCCCGGCCGATCATACATTAATGCTCTATCCCATGGATAGGGCGTCAATGTCAAAGTAGTGGACAACCCCTTTAAAGGCTGTGTGTTGAGTTATTTAGAGGGCACACCAAATGTACACTGTTATACAAGCTGTACACTAACCACTTTACATTGTATCAGTGTCATATCTTCAGTGTTGTCCCATGAAAAGATATAATAAAATATTTACATAAATATGAGGGTGTACTCACTTTTGTGAGATACTGTATGGGCCTTTTTATTTACCACAACTTTTTATGGTCTTTACTAATGGGTCGTGACTCACATAATCCTCTGGGGCGTGTCTGTTATCTGATTGTGAGCTACGTCCCCTTGTAAAGACCATAAAAATTACCACTGAATGAAGCGGCCCATATCTCTGCAACCGTGGTGGATTTCAAAAAGACAAAAAAAACTAAATAATCAGAGGAGCAGCGGGAATGAAATAAGACCAAAAATTGGCCACTTTTGATCTGCTGACAGCTCCTCTTGATCCCCTTTGGGCGATTTTCCTTTTTTGTTTTTTTCCTCCCCTTTTTCCAAGAGCCATAACTTCCCTATTTATAGCTGTATGAGGGCTTGTTTTTTGAGGGACAAGTTGTAATTTTGAATGACATTATTGATTTTACGATATCATGTACTGGAGAGCGGGAAAAAAAATTGGGTTGAAATTGAAAAAAAAAAGTGCAATTCCACAATTGTTTTTTGGATTTTTTATTTTTTATTTACCATGTTCACTTTACGGTAAAACTGACCTGACAATATGGTTCTCCAGGTCAGTACAATTACACAAATACCAAACATCAATAGTTGTTTTTTTTTTAATTTAAGTGGTGAAAAAAAAATTGGGAGATTTGCAGAAAATTTTTTTTTGTTTGTTTCGACATTTTCTGAGACCCGTAGCGTCTCCATTTTTTGGAATCTGGGGCCGGGTGAGGGCTTATTTTTTGCGCCCTGAGCTGACGTTTTTTTTATTGATACCATTTTGGGATAGATACGATGTTTTGATCACGTGTTATTACATTTTATTTCAATGTTGCGGCGAGGAAAAAAAATAATTCTGGAGTTTTGATTTTTTTTCTCTCCTTATGACGTTTGCCGATCGGATTAATTTATTTTATATTTTGATAGATCGGACTTTTATGAACTAATTGATACCAAATATGTGTAATTTTTATTCCTTTTGTTTTATTTGTAATGGGGCAAAAAGGGGGGTGATTTGAAAATTATTTTTTTTAATTTTTTCATTTTTTTCACTGTATTTATTAGTTTTCTTAGGGGATTTGAAGCAGCGATCTTCTGATCGCTTGTGCTATACCTAGCAGGGCTTCAGAACTGCTATGTATAGTGAAAATCATGATCTCCTATGAACGCCGGCCAAAGGCTGGCTTTCAAATGAGGATCGTAATGACAGACACGGGGGTCTTGAGCAGACATTCAGCTGTCATGGCAACCCATCGGCGCCCCGCAATCACGTCATGGGTGCACTGATGGGAGCATGGAATGGCTCGCCCCCTGGGTTAAATCACGCTGTCAGAGAATGACAGCCGGATTTAAGAGGTTAACAGCCATGGGCGAAGCACCACTGCACCCGCGGATGTTAGAGGCACAAGATGGCTGATTAAATCAGTCATCATCTGCTGGGAAAGATGCAGGTGTTTGGGGTGTAAGCCATTAGCAAAGTCAGGTACACAACATATGGTGTAAATGTACGTCATACAGTATGTGGAGAAGGGTTAAAAGTGGTCGGCCACTTACTCTTATTCGTGCAGCTTTCCTCAGAGACTGTCGAGCACCTCTGTCCTTACAATGGCTCCTGGCGGAGGAGCCTGTGATCAAATCTGTCCATCAGTTTCCTCCAATAGAAAACCAGCTTTCCCTTGTGAGGTATTTTACTATTGGAGGAGGCTGATGGACAGGTCCGGTCACTGCTCCTCCGCCAGCAGCCATTGTATGGACTGCAGAGCTGTGCCGTCTGTGAGGAGAGCTACACTTACAAGAGAAAATGGCCGACCCCTTTAAGTGTGTAATTAGGTAGCATGTGAATGGCTTGTATCACGTGTCCAATGCGTGAGTGGAGGATGTGCGATATGTATACTAGAATATACCACATACATAGTATATATGACGCGCCCCTGGGCCTGCTGTGTCGCGCAGCGTCTCGCGCACGGGGGCTTACCCGGAACCGGATCAGATGAGGGTTGTAGTCTCCGAGTGGCGGGGACCCGGTCCGTGCCCAGGGAGTCAAACTCAGTGTGTGGCAGTCTTGATAGGTGTTATTTGAGTGTCGACTACGCCACCCGTTGATTTGCAGCTATGGAGCTGCCGCTGCAGGGCAGACCACTGAGGCCGGTGTAGAATTGTGCAGCGTGATAGTATAACCCCCAACGGGAGGGGTATGGCCTCAGGGCAGCCGACGTGGAATATGGGGGTAGCAGGAACCACTCAGAGACGGTGCGGTGTAATTCAGGGTCTTTACTGGTAACAACGATAGACCCTCCCGGAGTACTTGCTAGCGAACGGGGCCTGGTCAGTCCTTGAGCAGATGGGATCTCCCCTGGCCAGGCGGAGTTGTAGGCCTCCCAAACTGACTGTACTCTTCTGGCTACCTTGCTAGAAGCGGATATAAGTAGCCCACGTCCCTGAGTGTGCCGTGTGGTGCTCACCCGTATGGCCGGTGACTCGGGGCCTTCTTCTAATGGCTTCCGCTCCACGATGGCGGTGCTGGTCCCACGCGTGTGACCTTGCCTTCGGGTTTCTGGGCCAGAGGACCTGCAATCCCCTGCCGGTCGGCTTCTGCTGCTGGGTAAGAGTTAGTCCCCACAGCCTCGGACGCCGGGTCCGGTAAGAAAGCTTCTCAGTCAGGGCGAGCTCTGCAGCTGCCAGCCCCTGACTCATAGTAGTATTGCTCCCACTGAGCTTCTGCTGTTTCTTCCTATGACTGTTTCTCGTCTCTACTCTCCTTGACTCCTAACCCTGCCTCAGCCCCGGGTTTATATAGGGGAAGTTCTTCCCCTCCCAAGACTGGGCAGGAGGTATGGCATGCATAGGATCCCTGACCAAGAGACCTCCCACCTGCTCTCAGACATAACATGGCTGTTACTGTGGAAACCAGACCCCTGGGGTGCCACATTCCCCCCTAGTGAAATTTAGTACTCCGGGACTAAACATATTTTTGAAAAAACATAACAAGGTATAACAATAACAATACAATAAAGAAACATATAAAGGTGGTCACGGCATGTCCGTAACCGGGTGCAGTCTTTGAAGAAAGCAAGGTGTCCATTTCACCAAAACAGGGAGACGTAACCAGGTAGGGGTCTGTTCTGCCCCGAGTTCTTAACAGTCTTTAGTCCGTCCTGGGTTACGCTCCAACTATGTACACAGGATTCCCGGTAAATCCACCAAAAACTCCTATAAACAACTAGAAACACATAATTATACACAAGCAATAAGAAAAACAGGTAACCACAAATAAAACAACTTATACATTTCAAATCCTCCAACGTGCGGGTAACTGGCCTCTAGTGGCCCTAGTGGACCTACGGAGCTCACTGTCTAGCCCTGAACTACAGGGTGTAGGAGCTGTCAAGGGTAAACTGGGCAGCTGTCTACCGGCTCTTTGGCTCACTAGGGGTACGGCAGGCTCACTATAAGCAGAGGGTTGATCCTCCTGTTCTGCTTGTGTGGAGTCTTCTGCCTCCTGGACCGGCTGCTCTTCCAGCTCTACCTGTCGCTCCGTAGGTGCTTGGGATGCGGGTTGGAGGAAGGTGAGTACGGGTACCACAACTGCGCCATTGACTTGAGTCCAAGACCGAGGGAAGTCTCCGAGCACAGTACTAACCATGTCTTCCCTTTCCTCTACGGGTCGAGGGTCTTCTTGTTCCTCTTCAGGGTTCCGTAGCTGTTCGGGACACTTCTTCAGGTGATCCCGGGATACAATGGTTGTGGTTTCACCTCCGTCTTTACTGATGGTACAGACCTTTGGGTTGTCGTGGCTTGAGGGCAGTACGGTGTACGGGTCCTTCTCCCACTGGTCGTCCAACTTGTGGAGCCGTCTTTTTCTCTTCAAGACCTGCTCTCCGGGTACCAGGGGAACAGCGGGAGCATACTGGTTGTAAGTTTTCTCTTGTCTTTCCCTAGCCTGACAGAGACTTCGCTCCACGCTCTCCTGTACTCTCCGGTACTGCTGCTGCCTCTCTGTGTCCCAGTCTGCTTCTGGTGAAGTGTCCTCGGGTGTCAGGACTCCCATTTCCAGGTCAACAGGTAACTTACCAGGTCTCGCCCTCATTAGGTAAGCCGGGGTACAGTTGGTGGAACCTACCGGGATGTGGTTGTATAGGTCCACCAGATCGGGCAGCTTCTCAGGCCACAGACCGCGTTCTTCCAGGGGCAACGTTTTCAGAAGATCCATTACCACCTGGTTCATTTTCTCACAAAGTCCATTAGTTTGCGGATGATAGGGTGTCGTCCTTATCTTCCGGCAGCCATACAGAGTGCAGAATTCTTGGAAGACCTCCGCTTCAAAGGCAGGTCCCTGGTCTGTCAACACTTGGTCCGGGTACCCGTGTGGACGGCAGAAATGCTGCTGGAAGGCTCTAGCTGCTGTTCGAGCTGTTAAGTCCTTGACGGGGACGACAACCAAGAACCAGGAGTAGTGATCCACGATGGTTAGTGCGTAGACGTAGCCACTTCTGCTTGGGGTCAGTTTTACATGATCCAAGGCTACCAGTTCCAACGGCTGCCGGGTGATGATGGACTGCAGGGGAGTCTTCTGGCTGGCACGGTCCTTCCTTCTTAGGTTGCACGGGCCACAGTCTCTGCACCACCTCTCGATGGTTCCCCTCATGCCTACCCAGTGGAACCGCTCGCGCAGCAGGAACTCCAGCTTCTTCCATCCGAAGTGTCCAGCCCCGTCGTGGTATGCCTCCATCACCATGGCTGCGTCTCTTCGTGGCACCACTACTTGCCAGATTAGTTCATGCGTCCGGGAGTTAACCATTCTGCGGCACAACTTCCCCTTGTAAAGGAACAGTCTACTCTTTTCTGCCCACAGTTGCTTGGCTTCCTCCGGAGCGTCTGGGTCAAGGCGAGCCTCTGGCCGAGTCAGCATCTCCTTTACCAGCCGGACGGCAGGGTCGCTGTCTTGCGTTTCCGCCCAGTTGTAGTGAGGCAAGGGGTTAAACGTAGCGGCTTGCTTACTCCCTACCCGGTGGGAACACTGGATAGTCCCATGACGGTGGAACGCAGGGAGTTCGACTTCTTCCAGTTCCTCTTGATCTTCTCCTACGTCCGGTAGATTTGGCATCCTGGACAGGGCGTCCGCGTTGGTATTGGAGCGTCCTGCCCGGTATTTGATTGTGAACTCGTAGTTGGACAGACGAGCCATCCATCTCTGCTCTAGGGCACCGAGTCTTGCTGTGTCCAGGTGTGTCAACGGGTTGTTATCCGTGTACACGATGAACCGGGAAGAAGCGAGGTAGTGCTTAAAGCGTTCGGTGACTGCCCACACCACTGCCAGGAACTCTAGCTTAAAGGAGCTGTAATTCTCCGGGTTTCTCTCGGTGGGTCGCAGTTTTCGGCTGGCGTAAGCGATTACTCGTTCTTTCCCCTGCTGGATCTGGGACAGCACAGCTCCTAGCCCGATGTTACTTGCGTCAGTGTAGAGGATAAAGGGCTGGCTGTAATCGGGGTACGCCAGGATTTCATCCCCCGTGAGGGCCATCTTCAGCTGGCGGAAGGACTCTTCTTCTAACTTCTCCCATCTGAAGGGCGGCTTCTGGTTCTTGGCCTTCCGGGACTGGCCTATCAGGAGGTCCTGCATAGGAGCTGCCTTTTTGGTGAAAATGGGGATGAATCTGCGGTAATAGCCTACCAACCCAAGGAACTGCCGCACTTCCTTTATACTGGAGGGACTTGGCCATTCCTTAATTGCGGTGATCTTATCAGGGTCGGGAGCCACTCCGTCAGCGCTCACCACGTGTCCCAGGTACTGCACCTTTGGCTTCAGGAGGTGACACTTAGAGGGTTTCACCTTCAGGCCGTAACTTGCCAGGGCTTCGAACACTTCCGCCAGATGTTTCAGGTGGTCCTCATAAGTCTTGGAATATACGATGACATCGTCCAGGTACAACAGGACCGTCTCGAAGTTTTTGTGTCCCAGACAGCACTCCATTAATCGTTGGAAGGTTCCTGGTGCGTTACAAAGTCCAAACGGCATACAGGTAAACTCGCTAAGTCCCATCGGGGTGGTGAATGCGGTCTTCTCCCGGTCCGCCTCTGCTACAGGAACCTGCCAGTACCCGCTAGTGAGATCCAAGGTAGAGAAGAAGTTAGCAGATCTTAAAGCAGCCAAAGACTCCTCTATCCTTGGTAAAGGGTACGCATCCTTGTGTGTGATACGATTGATTTTCCGGTAATCTACACACATCCTCATAGTGTTGTCTTTCTTTTTGACTAAAACTAGTGGGGCTGCCCAGGGGCTACAGCTATCCTGGATTACCCCAGCCTCCTTCACGTCTCTAAGCATCCCCTTGGCGTGTTGGTAATGTGCAGGGGGTACGGGTCGATACCTCTCTTTTATGGGAGGATGATCTCCCGTGGGGATGCGGTGTTCTACCCCCTTAACTCGCCCGAAGTCTAACGGGTGTTTACTAAACACTCTCTCATACTCTTGAACCACCCGGTAGACTCCCTGTTTCTGGTGGGGGGGAGTGGAGTCAGTTCCCAAGTGTAGTTGCTGACACCAATCCTCCATTACTTTCTTAGAGCCGTTACCTTCCTCCGGGTGAGATGGAGGCAAGGGTTCCACAGACTGTATAGAGTTTTGGTTGATGATATATAATTTGGCTAGCGTGGCATACCGGGGTAGGTATACTTCCCTCTTCCCGATATTTATTAGGCGAACGGGCACCCTCCCATGGCGTACATTAACCACCCCCCGTGCTGTCAAAATGGTGGGCCTACTGTCTGAGTAAACTGGTTCTACCATTGCCTGGTAATCCCTACCTCTCGGACCAATAGCTGCCCGGCACCAAATCATCATTTCACTTTTTGGGGGCATGGCAATAGGGAAAGGGTCACACATTCTTACGCTACCAATCTCACCGCCGGAGAGTTCCACCTGTTGCCGTCGCATCAGTGCCCGGATCTCTTTCTGGAGCACTCGCTGCTCGCCGGAGCTGGCGTTCTTGGCAACCTGTTGTAAAAGGAAAATCACCTCTGCAAGACAATTTTCAATTACATTAGTTCCTAGCGTTATCTTTGGGTGACTCTCGTGTTTGTCAATGTCTACAATAATCAGTCCCTGTGCTGCCAGTTCGACTCTACCAATTTTAATGGTCGCCTCTTTAAATCCGATCTGTGGCACGGGCTGACCATTGCTGGCGATGATACTCAAGTCGTCGTCAGGGTAGCGGGTTATATCCGAGTCATTCCAGTACTGCTTGAAGAGCACGTACGGGATGGTGGTGACCTGTGACCCGGTGTCCAGTAGGGCACTCATAGGGATGCCATCCAGTACCACAGGCAAGACTGGACGTCCTCCGACATATTTGTCGCGCCAGTTCGATGGGCCTGGTGATCTTTTTCCTGGGGGTTGGCCCTCTACCCCCAGGTTGTGCCAGTTTAAAGGACAGTACCTTGCCATATGTCCGGGTTGATTGCAGCGGCTACAGATGGGCTGTCCGTCCTCGTTGTACCGGTCACTGGGTCTTCCTCTGGCCGGTGGGGTCCTCCTTGGTCGACGCCACGGGATGTTCTCCGGTCCGGATGCCAGCTGGATCTTCCCTGGAGTGGAAGCCTGTAAAGACTGCACAGTTCGGGTTAACGCAGCAACGCTTTTAGCTAGCTCTTGGACCTGATGGTGCAGGTCTGGAGCCGGGTCATTGTTCAAAGCCTGCGCATCAGCCCCTACAGGCCCTGCCGACAAGGGCGCCGCCTCCTGGTGGTAAGTGATAGCTGGGCGCCTGTGGGTCACAACGCCATCCGGTGCCGGTTCTCGGAGCACCCGGATGGCTCTGTCCTTGAACTGTGCAAATCCCAGATGAGGGTCCTGTAGGGCCATTGCCCGCAACTGGGTTCGGTGGGCATTGCAATATAAACCCTCTATAAATTGTTCAGTCAACAGCCTGTCCTCGTCTCCCACGCCGTCAGGGTCGGTCTGCTTAACGACTCTCAGGGCCTCTTGTAGGTTCAGGGCATAGTCCCTTATACTCTCATGGGCCCGCTGTTTGCACCCGTAGAATCTAAGCTTGATCTCGGCTGAGGTGCGGGTATCAAAGGTGTCCCTCAGCCGGGTTAGTATCCCTGCGACAGTCCTCCCCCCAGGTGGCCAGGACTTTACCTCCCTTCGGGCTGCTCCGGTTAATTGGGCCACCAGGATGCTCACTTTTTGCTCTTCTGTGAGGGGGTACACCTGGAAGAGGCTATCCAGCCTTTCTCTAAAGTCCTGCAGGGTATGTGACTCCCCTGAGTACTGGGGTAGCCAGGCTGCCCCCGGGATATAGGGCATGGTGAAAGGCATGACCGCGACAGCGGTGGCGCTGGCGGGGGTTGAAGCGGTGAAGCTCTCCTCCGTATCCGACATCCTTCTCCCCCCTAGTGGACCGTGGCCTACCTTGCGATGATCCTCTTCCGTAGGCCGCGGCTCCGCAGTGAATCGTCAGGGTTGAGGACCTTCCGTCGCGCTCCGGTGACGTCGGCGTCTGCTGGGCTCCTTCCAGGACCTTACGCAACGTCCGGACGTGAGGCGGGGCTTCAGTTCTCGCGGGCTTTTCGGAGTCCACGCCCCTCTTCTTCCCGCGCGGCGTCCTCAAGATGGCGTCCAACGGCGGGAAAACTCCACGGATGGCGGGAAGAAGGCTGAAGATGGCGCCGGATGGCGGGAATCTTCACAGATGGCGGGAAGAAGGCTGAAAATGGCGCCGGATGGCGGGAATCTTCACCACAGGTGAGTTTGAAAGTCTCTTTTTCAGGCACGCAGTACCCGGTGGTTGCGGGCACGAAATCCTGCCGACTACGCCAAAGTTGACGCGCCCCTGGGCCTGCTGTGTCGCGCAGCGTCTCGCGCACGGGGGCTTACCCGGAACCGGATCAGATGAGGGTTGTAGTCTCCGAGTGGCGGGGACCCGGTCCGTGCCCAGGGAGTCAAACTCAGTGTGTGGCAGTCTTGATAGGTGTTATTTGAGTGTCGACTACGCCACCCGTTGATTTGCAGCTATGGAGCTGCCGCTGCAGGGCAGACCGCTGAGGCCGGTGTAGAATTGTGCAGCATGATAGTATAACCCCCAACGGGAGGGGTATGGCCTCAGGGCAGCCGACGTGGAAGATGGGGGTAGCAGGAACCACTCAGAGACGGTGCGGTGTAATTCAGGGTCTTTACTGGTAACAACGATAGACCCTCCCGGAGTACTTGCTAGCGAACGGGGCCTGGTCAGTCCTTGAGCAGATGGGATCTCCCCTGGCCAGGCGGAGTTGTAGGCCTCCCAAACTGACTGTACTCTTCTGGCTACCTTGCTAGAAGCGGATATAAGTAGCCCACGTCCCTGAGTGTGCCGTGTGGTGCTCACCCGTATGGCCGGTGACTCGGGGCCTTCTAATGGCTTCCGCTCCACGATGGGGGTGCTGGTCCCACGCGTGTGACCTTGCCTTCGGGTTTCTGGGCCAGAGGACCTGCAATCCCCTGCCGATCGGCTTCTGCTGCTGGGTAAGAGTTAGTCCCCACAGCCTCGGACGCCGGGTCCGGTAAGAAAGCTTCTCAGTCAGGGCGAGCTCTGCAGCTGCCAGCCCCTGACTCGTAGTAGTATTGCTCCCACTGAGCTTCTGCTGTTTCTTCCTATGACTGTTTCTCGTCTCTACTCTCCTTGACTCCTAACCCTGCCTCAGCCCCGGGTTTATATAGGGGAAGTTCTTCCCCTCCCAAGACTGGGCAGGAGGTGTGGCATGCATAGGATCCCTGACCAAGAGACCTCCCACCTGCTCTCAGACATAACATGGCTGTTACTGTGGAAACCAGACCCCTGGGGTGCCACATATACACTGCTCAGAAGAATTAAAGGAAAGTTCCGCACATCACAGCGTAGACCCAAGTCTCTTACACTTCAGAGATATCCGTCTGTCCGGTTAGGAAGCAGAAGTGATTGTGAATCAGTGTCACCGGCTTTGGTGCAAATGAAAGTGAGAACAGAGGAAACGGAGAGAAACAGCAAGACGACTCCAAAAAAGGAATGGTTTTGCAGTTGGTGACCGCAGACAATTGCTCTCTCCTTATCCTTCCTGACTTGTTCTTCTCTCGCTTTGCATTTTGTCTTCTCACTACTTGTTGCATGAGGCAGCACCTTCAGCACATTCATGTTGCACAAGTTATCCAGCTCCTCCAGAAGAACATGGTGCAGATACCAGGACAAGAGTCGATACACGAGAAGAGCCGGACATGGCCATAGAAGGGCATCAACCCAGATGAAGCACTGAGAACATGAGAAGGAACTGCCAGAGTCCTACAAGATGAACTCCAGGTGTATTGGTTTACATCTTTCTGACCAAACTGTCAGAAACAGACTCCATGAAGATGGCATGAGGGTCTGACACCTTGTAGTGAGACCTGAGCTCACAGCCCAGAACCGTGCCGCCCCATTGTTATTTTCCAGAGATCACCAGAAGTGGCCGTTCTACAATTGGCATCTCCTTTTCTTCACAGATGAGAGCAGGTTCACACTAAGCAGACGTGACAGATGTGCAAGAGTCTGGAGACGCCGTGGTGGACATTATGCTGGTTGTAATATCATCTAGCATGACTGGTTTGGTGGTGGGTCAGTGATGGTCTGGGAAGATATATCCTTGGGAGGTTGCACAAACCTCCACGTGAATGCCAACGGTACTCTGACCACTGTTAGGTACTGGGATGAAGTCCTCATAGTCATTGTTGGACGTTACATTAGTACTGTGCTCCCGGAGTTCCTGCAGGACAATGTCCAGTCTCATGTGGCCATAATGTAAAGTAAGTTCCTCAATGATGAAGACATTGATGCCATTGACTGCTCCTCACATTTTCCAGATCTGAATCCAAATGAGACCCTCTGAGGCATTATGTATCAGTGCATCTGACGATACCAAGCAGCTCCACAGACTGTCACTGATGCCTTGATCCATGTGCACCATGTCCTTAGGAACATGTCCAGATGGTGTCAGGAGTGCACACAGGCACACGGCTGGACATTTCTGAGTCACATTATGAGTTATGTGATTAAATTCACACAAATTGGATCCGTCTGTGATTCCAGTTTTTACTTTGATTTTTGGGGTGATTAGAAATCCAGCCCTCAATTAAAGATTTTCCCCTGGAATCTTTCACTTATCGTACGATATAAGCTTTCCCTTCAATTTTTTTGAGCAGTATATGTTTTGTTATTAGCGTCTGCTCCTGCACACTTTGTACAGATGTAGTGACAGCCAATATGACGGGTGCGGTGAGCTACGGCCATAGCAATGCGCTTACGCTATTTGTGTAGTCAAGTAGATTAAGATGGCCGCACTACGCAAGCGGCATAAAGTACACTGGTGTACCATAGTGTTCACATAGCATCATATTGGTGGAGGATGCATCAGTACATATTAAGCTGATACCAATTCAATCTCTTCATTACAAAACTTTCACCTTTGCTGAGTGTAGACTTATATATTAAGACATTTTATAAAAAGCAATATTCTAGGATGAATTAAAGGAGTTGTCAAGTGATAATAAGTTACTTATCTGTTGGTTAGGTGATAACTTACATAAAATGGAGTGGAAGGCCAGATGTTCAACTGCTCCTCCATTCATTCTCTATGAGGCTGCCTGAAAAAGGTGAGTGCAGCGCTCGGCAGCCACATGAAATTGAATGGAGCGTTGATCACCCATGCACACTGCCACTCCATTCTAACGGCGATAAAAGTGCTCTGTCCTGCCGATCAGTGCAGATCCCCACAATCAGACCCACACTGATCAGCAAGTTATCACTATGGATAGGTGACTGATAACTTGTTTTCACTGGAGAACAACTTTAAGGCTATGTTCCCACAGTGAGCTTTTGGTGAGTATTTGATGTTGCATATTTTATGCACCTATTAAGTAAATTAGGTTACTTGCATTTTTTTATTGCATTTTTGAGTGTGTTTGGAAGATGAGAAATTTTGAAAAAAAAATTCAAGACATTAGCGTTAGTGAAAATACCCAACAGACTAACATATCTGTTTTTATTTATATAACACAAGGATATAGGAAAGGTAAGGAGGGACACATTTGTAGGTGGTACCTCGATTATTATGGGGTTATGCATAATTAGAATACTTGTTTATGGGATCTCAGTGTGCAATACCAGACACAACCCGTAGACAGGTGTGGCGCTGTTTCTGGGAAGAAAAAAACACATTTTTGCAATTATTTATGACACTTTTTTAGGGTTTGTTCACACTTGATTTAATGAGGATCTGTCTAGTTTTCCATCAGACTTTCTGGTATTTTTGACAGTAAGACAAGCATAGATTGCAGACTATTCTTTCTGTCAAGTACTTTTCTGTTTTTTAATATTTTTGAAATAAATGTGAATTTTGTAGGATTCTTTTTTGCTTGATTTTTTGCTTCCTTCTGGACACTGCAATACTACGATCTTTCCATGTAATTTGTATCCTTATCCTTCAGGTGGGCTGACCTTCCCTCTTAAAATAAAAAAAAATGCTCTTTATTTTTGTCTTTGATCGGTTTGTGCAACTTTTCAGCACCAAAAGTCGCCAATCCTTTACAAAGCCGCACCGAATTGGAAACTCCTCTCAGAAATCTTACTTCAGGCGGGGGACTAGAGCGAGATGCGCCAAAAAAATGCGACATTTGGGGAAAGTTGCATTTTATGAATCTGTCTAAAAGCATTGGGATAAGCAAAATTTTAGGGGGGGAGGAGGACAACTTTAAAAAGTGAGGTGCAAGTACTAAACTCACTAAAAAGGCACAAAATTATTCCAGAAAAGTGGAGAAACAGAAATGATGAATCGGGGCATTACAACTTCACTTAGGAGATGAGTAAAAATATTTTATGTTATTACTTTGTTATTATATACTAGGAACTATCATATATTAGTCATCATTTATAAACATACTTACATTTGTTAAGGTTTTCCTGCCTACCTAGTCTGTGTAGGTTCTCTGTATGCACTTTCCCCATGTTATCCTATGTGACCTATGAAGTAGTTGAGTTTCTCCGAGGGTTGCAGGACGTAACAGCTCTCGGAGAGTTTCATGAGTCTTTGTGTGTTTCGGAGTCAGTGAGATCCCCATGGTAAACGATATGCACAATCACAATACCTTGTGTCTCCTCTGTCCCGGTCTCTTCTGCACTGACTGCACTGCCCCTCTCCCTCCCCATTTATAGACCCACAGTCATTGTCAGTAATGGCCTAAGTGATGTCACTGTCTATATGATATCATTCACTGGGCTAACGCGATCCGTGCCAAGCATGTAAAGACAGACGGTGTCAAGATTTCACCCATAATGGACCTGTGTTATGCCAAAGTAGGAAAAAACTAAAGCAAAGCCATCAATAGTTGTTATACAGGCTCGCATTGCGATTTGGTGAGAATTCCCAAGGTCACCGGGGAGATGTAATGCGTTCTTCTCTGGATGAGAAGTAGTTAATGGTGTCCAATCTTGTAGGCCGAACAGCAGGAAATCTCTCCGAGCTATTATAGGGCCATCTGTGGGGGCTGGGGATTGTGTGAGAGATGCTATTCATGCCACAGACTACGCACCCTGAGGCTCAATCCTCCATTGTTCCAAGTCAGCAATGACTCTCCCATCACAACAAAGCTTGTTTCCTCTTACCAAAGACCCTCAGCATCTCTTCGTAATCCCTAAATAATCTTCAAACATAGTTATCAAACCAAGTTTTAATTATTGCACTGATAGACTTTGTCAAAATTGGTTGTTTTTTAAGTTTTCTATTACCCATGTGTATATGGAGCTGGTGGGAAAGTTCACTGTTGACCCAGGCTTCCTTCACTACCATATTCCTCAGACCTAGGCCGCAATCACATGGATCCTCATCCTGCGGCTTACAATCCAATTTTGCCATTTTATAAGACTGGCTGTCGGCATTTTGTGAGACTAGTGGGGGAAAACAGTATCCGGACTACCCACAATAGGACGTGCGGTGCTAAGATTTATGTTGGATCTCCATTGTACGTGGTGGTTATAGTGCCACTGTGTAGGAGTAAGCCAAATAGACCTCATTGAAGGGCCCCAACATTTGCCACTGGTGGAGATCAGCAGTGTTGAAGAAAAGTGAGAAAAATCGGCACTTACACTTGTAAAATAATACATCTTTACTTTGAATACATTAAAAAGTATTCTCATACGGTAGAAATAAACTGACATGATTCTGGGGCTAAGTTTACCCTTATTCGTAGTTACTCTTTTACTCTTTAGGACCATGGGAAAGACTTTTATCAATCATATGGGAAAACCAATAATGATGGACAACATGTGGGTGCCTAACAGAACCAAATGAAACACAAAAACACAAAAAATGACAATATGAACCTGGCAGAAAAAAAATATCTTTTTTCTCCTTCCCTTTTCTCCTTCCTTTTTTCCTCCTTTTATCTCCTCCCTTTTTATGCTCAAATTTTTAGCCTCACTTTTTCCTTCTTCCCTTTTTTGCCCTTCCTTTTTTTCTTCCTTTTTCTCCTGCTGTTTTTTCCTCCCTTTTTCTCCTCCCCTTTTTCTCCCCACCATTTTACTGCTCCCTTTTTTTCTCCTCCCTTTTTTTCTTCCGCTTTTTTCCTCAGTTTTTCTTCTTTCCTTTTTATGTCCTCCCTTTTTTGTCCTTCCTTTTTCTCCTCCCTTTTTCTCTTTCCCTTTCTCCTCCTTTTTCTCATGCTTTTTTCTCCTCCCTTTTTCCTGTTTTTCTTTTTTTGTTCTTCTTTTTTGCCCTTCCTTTTTTTCCTCTCTTTTTCTTTCCTTTTCTCCTCCCCTTTCTCTTTCTGTTTTCTCCTCCCTTTTTTGTCCTCCCTTTTTCCTGTTTCATTTTTTGTCCTCCCTTTTGTGTCCTTCCTTTATCTTGCTGTTTCTCCTCCCTTTTTTTCCTCCCTTTTTCCTGTTTCATTTTTTGTCCTCCCTTTTTTGTCCTTCCTTTTTATCTTCTCCCTTTTTATCTTTCCTTTACTCCTCTCTTTTCTCATGCTTTTTTCTCCTCCCTTTCTTTGTCCTCCTTTTTTCTCCTCCCATTTTTCCTCCTTCCTTTTTCTCCCCCTTCATTCATAATTATTAACAAACATTCAATACATGAAAAAGAGATAATTTTTGAAGTCCATACCATGTGGATACTTAGTGTTCAAATTCAAACTCCAAAACGCTTCCCCACCATGAAGGTGCCAGTTACCTGGCAGAAGGTCCCAGTATTTGAATCAATCTGTTATGGCAACTCTCGGTGATTTGTCATGGCATATCTGGTGGGAATAACCTATTGAAGTCAATATACATGTTGTCTGACCAGGGCAGTCGTGTGAGATATGAGTCCAGATGGTGACATTGGTTGCGCAACAGTAAGTTTCAGACAAAACCAAAAACATCTGTGCGACTTGTCGATGCAGAAAACATTTGGGATCTGCAATTTGGCAGTATCACAAAACTCTTGGCAATCATTAGATGGTGATGTCGCATTGAGGCATTGCGATGCTCATGTGGCCATATATCCCTAAACTTATAGTAAGTTCTCATGAAGTGTGACTTTCCTAGTATTGTGTTTTGCAAAATCTGCAGTCTTTGGGTAAGCCATGGATGATGCACAGACCGCACTCTAGACTTGTAGATCGATTGTGTCACTTACGAAAGTCTATTCACAGAAATAATCCCCGACTGGATAGAAAAGCATATACGTAACTCCGTATTACCCTAATCACTAAAAATATCAGCATCTGTGTTCTCCAATAATGTGGCCAAAATATCAGCTATACAAACCATGACAGCGCCGAACAATGACGCCATATTAATTATCATTGCAGGATGCAGTAGACAGTTGTAGGATTTCCCATGATTATTCCCTAAAGACTCATGATCATAACGCTGCTCCATTGTCATGATGGGATCAGGCTTCAGCTGCAGCCTCCTTGGGGACAACGTGGGATCTGCTGAATGGTCTTATTCATAAAAAGGGCACTGTAAGTAGCTCCATAAATCTGACCAAAAGATACATTTTCACTTAGACATTCATTGACCACACATGGTCAGTTTATCACTTTAGCACAATGATCTGATGAAGAAAATCCATGTATCAAATACTTTATGAATAGTGTTTGGTTTTACACAATCACTAATCAGCTCACTTGATTGTTCCCCGATGTTCCAGGCAATGTTTCTCCAAAGGTCATGATGTACCCAAATACATAAGTAAAGTTTGGATAACTTCTGACAAAAATCTCTAATGAAAAATAATAAAGAACATACGTAGTTTAGGGTTTTTCTTTGCCCCACTCAGTTCAGCAGCTGACACAAACTCAGTGCACTGAATACAAATGAGTGTAATGGCGTCTCATTTACATGGTGCTCAATGTCTTCCTCAAATAAGCAAAACTGTCTCTGATAAAGCATCATGCAAATAAGGGATGTCTGCTTCGTTGTTTGCTTTCAGCACATTGTCGCTTTGTCCCCCTTTTCTTGCACAAAGGACACAGAAACAGATTTCCATGCCATATACACTAAAAAGCTAAAAAGTATATATACAAAATATGTAAAATAAAAAATAAAATACTGACAAGCACAAGTTTGTATCCAACTTAAAGCAATCTTTCAACAGGAAATTTTCTATTATAAATTTTCTTTTTTAATTTTGCTGATTTTTCTTTTTCAATTTTACATATCACCATTGGCGTAACTTAAGTCCTATGGGCCCGGGTGCAAAATTTAGACTGGGGTACCCACATGCATGTTGGTAAGATGTACAGACTTCTGTAATAATGCCCCCGTCCAGGGATCCCATCCAATAGTAAAGACCCAGTCCAGGCCCTCACCCAGTAATAATCAGTGGCGTAACTTGAAGCTCATGGGTCCCAATGAAAAAACTCAAATGAGGCCCCCAATTATTGCAAGGTTTTTAATAGTATTGGTCTTTTCATATAGGCCAAAGGGACTTTTTGGGCCCCTTAGGCTCCAGGGCCCGGGTGCGATTGCAACCCCTGCACCTATTGTAGTTATGCCCATGATAATCATGTCCGCCATCTAGGACCCAATCCAGTAAAAATGTCATCCGTTTAAGCACCCATCCAGTAATAATGACCCCCGTCTAAGCCCCCATCCAGTAATAATGACCCGCGTCTAGCCCCCATCCAGTAATAATGACCCCCGTCCAGACCCCAGTTTAGTAATAATGTCCCATCCAGGCCACCATCCAGTAATAATGACCCCAGTCCAGGGCAATGTCCAGTAATAATAACCCATGTTCAGGCCCCAATCTAGTAATGACCCACATCCAGCGACCCCATCCAGTAATCATGTCCCCCATCTAGGGCCCCCATCCAGTAATAATGATCCTCGTCCAGGGTTCCCATCCAATAATAATGCCTCTTGTCCAGGCCTTCATCCAGTAATAATGTCCCACATCTAGGACCCCATCCAGTAAAAAAGACCCCCGTCTAGGGCCCTGTCCAGTGATAATGCCCCCATACCAGTAATAATGGCCCACATCCAATAATAATTGCCCCGTCCAGTAATAATGACTCCCATCCAAACCCCCGTCCAGTAATAATGACTGCCGTCCAGTAAAAATGTCCTCTACTTTGGGGCCCATCCTGTAATAATGACCCTTCATCTTCTTCTCCAACACATTGAAAAAAATAATTAAAGGATACCTCTCACCTGATATCACTCCCACGGCATGCAGCGTTCTCTTCATCCTTCATGGCCAACGCACAGGGATGGGCAGCACATGGCAGTAACGTCACAAGCCTCCCATGACTAGCACGCTGTCATCAGGGTGCAGGGAGATGGTGGTTCTCTGCATCACAATACGTTTAAGCTGAACATGTGTTCAAAACCACACAGCCGGCTGATAACACAGCTGGCTCTACAGGCCCGGAAGTGGTTGCACCCTCTATGACCGTGATCTTTAAGCCCCAGCATATCACTATGTACTATACAGATGCAATCAATTTTTTTCAACCCAATATAACGTATGCCTGAAGCCACAGGCTAAAAAGGCTGCCTCGGACAGACTTGGCACTAGCCACTCTGTTTGGTAGACTCCAGAGGAATCCCAATACACTTTAACCACTGTTCAGGAATCTGGTTTTTCAATAGGACCCAGTAGAATGCTACCATGCATGGAAGGGCTGTCGCCCAGAGGTAGGAATGGTTGCCAAGCAGGGTGAGAGCCGAGAGGTCACTTACTTCATAAACTAAATCAGGATCTGTAAGAATAGTCAGAAACAAGCTGAGGTCAAAACAGGAATACACTAAGAAAACCTGGATGAGAAGACGCACACCTAGCCAGGAAACACTAAGCTACAGTAGGTACGGAACATATTCAGACCCTTTAAATTTTTCACTCTTTGTTTCATTGCAGCCATTTGGTAAATTCTAAAAAGTTAAAAAATTGTTCTCATTAAAGTACATTCTGCACCCCATCTTGACAGAAAAAAACCGAAATGTAGAAATTTTTGCAAAAAAACTGAAATATCACATGGTCATAAGTATTCAGACCCTTTGCTCAGACACTCATATTTAAGTCACATGCTGTCCATTTCCTTGTGATCCTCCTTGAGATGGTTCTACTCTTTCATTGGAGTCCAGTTGTGTTTAATTAAACTGATAGGACTTGATTTGGAAAGGCACACACCTGTCTATATAAGACCTCACAGCTCACAGTGCATGTCAGACCAAATGAGAATTATGAGCTCAAAGGAACTGCCCAAGAAGCTCAGAGACAGAATTGTGGCAAGGCACAGATCTGACCAAGGTTACAAAAGAATTTCTGCAGTACTCAAGGTTCCAAAGAGCACAGAGGTCTCCATAATCCTTAAATGGAAGAAGTTTGAGACCACCAGAAGTCTTCCTAGACCTGGCTGTCCAGCCAAACTGAGCAATCGTGGGAGAAGAGCCTTGGTGAGAGAGGTAGAGAAGAACCCCAAGATCACTGTGGCTGAGCTCCAGAGATGCAGTAGGGAGATGGGAGAAAGTCCCATAAAGTCAACTATCACTGCAGCCCTCCACCAGTCGGGCCTTTATGTGAGAGTAGCCCGACGGAAGCCTCTCCTCAGTGCAAGACATATGAAAGCCTTCATAGAGTTGGCTCAAAAACACATGAAGGACTCCCAGACTATGAGAAATAAGATTCTCTGGTCTGATGAGACGAAGATAGAACTTTTTGGTGATAATTCTAAGCGGTATGTGTGGAGAAAACCAGGCACTGCTCATCACCTGCCCAATACAATCCCAATAGTGAAGCATGGTGGTGGCAACATCATGCTATGGGGGTGTTTTTCAGCTGCAGGGACAGGATGACTGGCTGCAATTGAAGGAAACATGAATGCGGCCTAGTACAGAGATATCCTGAATGAAAACCTCTTCCAGAGTGCTCTGGACCTCAGACTTAGCCGAAGGTTCACCTTCCAACAAGACAATGACCCTAAGCACACAGCTAAAATAACAAAAGAGTGGCTTCAGAACAACTCTGTGACCATTCTTGACTGGCCCAGCCAGAGCCCTGACCTAAACCCAATTGAGCATCTCTGGAGAGACCTGAAAATGGCTGTCCACCAACGTTCACCATCCAACCTGACAGAACTGGAGAGGATCTGCAAGGAAGAATGGCAGAGGATCCCCAAATCCAGGTGTGAAAAACTTGTTGCATCATTCCCAAGAAGACTCATGGCTGTACTAGCTCAAAAGAGTGATTCTACTCAATACTGAGCAAAGGGTCTGAATACTTATGACCCTGTGATATTTCAGTTTTTCTTTTTTAATAGATTTGCAAAAATTTCTAAATTAGTTTTTTTTCAGTCAAGATGGGGTGCAGAGTGTACATTACTTAGAAAAAAAATGAACTTTTTAGAATTTACTAAATGGCTGCAATTAAAAAAAGATTGAAACATTTAAAGGGGTCTGAATACTTTCCGTAACCACTTTATATCTGGCAGCTTCCAGCAGTAAGCCGGAAGCCTTAGTAGGGTGTGGTGCTCTTCAGTTGACTGGAGCAGGGAGCTGAAAACTTCAGCTGGAAGCACACTCACCCATACTGCCAGACTGGACAGCTCTGCAGGTCCCAGGCCAGGGGCGTACATAGGAATCATGGGGCCCCATAGCAGAAGTTCTAATTGTGCCCCTCCCAAAAAAAAAAATTTAAATAATTGTCGAGGTCACAGGAGAGCAGATCTCACAACTTTACATAGTAATTTTCCTCCTGCTGGAGTCCTAGATTCCGCTTTCATTGCCCCATAAAGTATGAGGCCAGCTAAAGTGCCCCCCAAACACAGTATGATACCCCCATGGTGAATTCCTCCACATGTGCAGTATAATGACCCTACTGTACCCCACTTCAACTCCCAGGGCAAAGTATGGTGACCTCAACACAGTATGATCCCCCAACTGTGACCCCCTAGAGCAGTGTTTCCCAAGCCCCATCCTCACGGCCCCCCATAGGTCATGTTTTCAGGATCTCCTTAGTATTACACAGGTGATTGAAATATCATCAAGGCATCAGGAATTCTCTCACCTGTGCAATACTCAGGAGATCCTGAAAACATGACCTGTGGGGGGCCGTGAGGACGGGGTTTGGGAAACACTGCCCTAGAGCTAGAGAGGATGGTACGTAATAAAGGAGGGCGTTATACATAATAAAGGATGAAACTAAGGAAGACACTATACATAATAAGTGAGTACACTATATACTAAGGGACTATGCTATACATAATAAGGCTACAGTCCTGCATCTGTGTGCAGTGTCGGTGTGCTGCCCTGTTTTACAGATGCATTGAGCATGTCCTATTCTAATCCTCAATATCGGATCAGAACAGGACATTCTCTGACCCTCACTGATCTCATTCTCAGATCCGTGATTTTTATGGCTGTGTGAATGGATCTTTAAAACTCTACGAGTCCGTGGACCATCCGATAAAAAAATCTGGCAGCACACGGACATTTCACACAAATGTGAGAATGTGGCCTGAGGGATTTTACAGATAACATTATCACTCCAAGTCACACAGTGCAGATATAGAATAATATTTACATCCAGGCTCTTACCGCTGACGTCTCATCTGATCAGAGACAATTTCTGCTGTTTCTTCTCCATCTGGTCAGACCTTCATGTCGACATCTCCCAGCCACGACTTGTCTTGTCACGATGATCATCACAGCCCTAAAAATAACAAGGTCACATATATTGTATAGATACATGTGTCTCCCCCGCACTGCGCTCCTGGTTACAGATATGTACCCCGCCATTAATATACTATTAGCCACTTAGTAATCAAAATATAAAGTGATAAGCAGCACTGTGCCCCCCACATGTCTTCAAGCGCGCTTTAAAAACCCATCTCTTTAAACAGGCCTACCGCCTCAAATACCCAGTAAACTAACTTTCCCCTGTTCCTTCCTAAATACTATTCAGAATCTGCTCCCTACTGTTCATCTGTCTCTACACCCTCCATGCACATGATAACTGCACTCGATACTTTATTATTGCACTTAATCATACTGGCTGATGACCGGATCATGCAGCTATATATGAAAATCCCTATTTACTATAATTGCCAGACCTGAAATAACAAGCACTTTTCACCTATTGTGTCCCCCCATTTCCTTGTAGAATGTAAGCTTGCGAGCAGGGACCTCACTCCTGATGTAACTGTTTAAACTGTCTCACCTTGTATGGAATTTATTGTTTGTACATGTCCCCGCTTAATTGTAAAGTGCTGCGGAATATGTTGGCACTATATAAATAAAAATTATTATTATTATTATTATTAATAACTATAATCCCCACCGGACAATAATATAAATTATTGAGTATTTGTGACTCTCCCCAATTAACTGTAAGGCTATATGCACACGGAAAATATACAAGACTTTACAGTACAAGCAAAGTGAAATCCCCATAATTGCTCTCTCCCACCACCCCCGTCATTGCTCTGTCCCAGCACCCCCATCATTGCTCTCTCCCAGCACCCCCGTCATTGCTCTCTCCCAGCACCCCCATCATTGCTCTTTCCCAGCACCCCCATAATTGCTCTCTCCCAGCACCCCCGTCATTGCTCTGTCTCAGCACCCCCGTCATTGCTCTCTCCCAGCACCCCTGTCATTGCTCTCTCCCAGCACCCTGTCATTGCTCTCTCCCAGCACCCCGTCATTGCTCTCGCCCAGCACCCCCGTCATTGCTCTCTCCCAGCACCCCCATCATTGCTCTCTCCCAGCACCCCCATCATTGCTCTCTCCTAGCACCTCCATCATTGCTCTCTCCCAGCACCCCCATCATAGCTCTCCCCATCATTGCTCTCCCCAGCCCCATAATTGCTCTCCCCATCATTGCTCTCCCCAGCCCCACCATCCCCATCATTGCTCTCCCCAGCCCCACCATCCCCAACGTTGCTCTTCCCAGCCCCACCATCCCCAGCATTGCTCTTCTCAGCCCCACCATCCCCATCATTGCTCTCCCCATCTCCACCATCTCCATCATTGCTCTCCCCAGCCCCATCATTGCTATCCCCATCATTGCTCTCCCCAGCCCCACCATCCTCAACATTGCTCTTCCCAGCCCCACCATCCCCAACATTGCTCTTCCCAGCCCCACCATCCTCATCATTGCTCTCCCCAGCCCCACCATCCCCATCATTGCTCTCCCCATCCTCACCAGCCCCATCATTGCTCTCCCCAGCCCCACCATCTGCATCATTGCTCTCCCCATCACCACCATCCCCATCATTGCTCTCCCCATCCCCACCAGCCCTATCATTGCTCTTTCCAGCCCCCCCATCCCCATCATTGCTCTCCCTATCCTCATCATTGCTCTCTCCATTCCCACCATCCCCATCATTGCTCTCTCCCACCTCCATCATATCTCTCCCCAGCCCCATTTTTTTCTCCCCAGCTCCATCAGGCCCATCATTGCCCCTCCCCAGCTCTATAATTGCTCTCCCCATCCCCAACCAGCCCCATCATTGCTCTACCCATCCTCATCATTGCTCTCCCCAACGCCACCATTCCCATCATTGCTCTCCCCAGCCACATCATTGCTCTCCCCATCGCCACCATCCACATCATTGCTCTCCCCATCGCCACCATCCCCATCATTGCTCTCCCCATCCCCATCATTGCTCTCCCCAACCTCACCTCATTCTCCTGCTCCTCTCCACAGTGTTTCAGTTAAAAAAAAAAAATACAACTTACCTCTCAGCAGGCTTTCCTCACAGGAGGAGTCGCAGGAGCAGGTTCTGGTGGAGACGTGACATCCCCATTGCAAATTAGATTTATTAACAACATTTACATTTACATTAACTGTTACGCTCACGCCCGGATTGTTTGGCGTGAGCGTGGTTAGTGATCCCACTGGGCCACAAACCGAGGAGTGCCTGGAGGGGCATGACTAGGGGCCTCACCAGATCCGACCACAGATTCTCGGCGGCTTAATCGACTCCATGGTCTGAGGAGGGACGAGGGAGGTGGCCCAGGTGCTACTCCAGGTCAGACCTTGGTCACACAGCTGTTGACCCACACCAGGGAATGCCGGAATGGGCAGGTTTGGCTGGTATGCAGACTGGCGGGTACTGGCATGCACGGCTGGTATACAGACGGGCGGGTACTGGCAGGCACGGCGGGTATACAGACGGGCGGGTACTGGCAGGTAGGTAAACAGGCTGGATATGGACCAGTACAGACTGGGATACAGGAATAGAGCTGCAGATGCGGAAGACTAGCGGAGCAGGGCAGAGCAGAGCAGAGCCACAGGTGCGGAGGACAAGCAGTGCAGGGCAGAGCAAAGCCAGAGGAGCGGAGGATATGTGGAGCAGGGCAGAAAAGAGCCACAGATGTGGGCAGACAGGGAAGGGCTCTGTTCACATGGAACAGACAGGGAAACACAGGAAGATAGCTAGGAGGTAGATACGAAGACGGGGAAACGGGACAAGCAGAACCAGATACACACAAGGTACTTGCAATGAAGTAGTGAGTGGAAACAAAACTCACAAACAGAAGTACAGAGACAACGAGTAGAAGTTAGGTACTGGTTCAGACACTGCAGGAAAAGGGAAGGATCGAACATAGAGACAAACAGGTAATGGGCTAGGACACAGTTCAGACAGGAACTGACACAGGAACGAGATACAGGAACGAGCCTGGGCATTCAGCCCCCACAGTGGCGGAAATAGACTAGAACTCACAGATACAGGTAACGGGCCTGGGACTCAGTCCCCAGGGTGGCGGAAACAGGCAAGATTCAGGACAGGACTTGGCAGCTCACAGTTGCAAGGAACAAACTGTAAGTGTTGCTCAGGCACCTCCCACTGGGTGGAGGAGGTTTAAGTATCCAGTGACTCACAGCAATAGGCTGGTGATGCATTAGGACTGCGCACACTGTAACTTTAAGAATCAGGATGTGCCAGTGCCGCCGCCCTAAGCCCGCAGACAAGAGACATGGACACAGCAGGTAGAGGAGCATAGTGTGCAGCCTGGACTGGTAGGTAAGTTGGCGGTCTTGCATGGAGGGAGATGGTAAGCCATGCCAGCACGCCACCAGGTAGTGGTAGGCTTTCCTTCATCTGTTATTTATCTGCTTTCATCTCTGTATCTAAATACCCTAAGGAAAAGTGGTTCATTGGCACATCTCTACAAGAACCAGTAGTCTCCACCAGAATCAACTGTATTAGTGGACAGGAATGTTATGGTAGGTTGTATTCTGAGGATCTAGAGGCATTCACAATAATCTTTGCACACACTCATGCTTCAGTACAAAAGATACGGTCAGTGTCTATTTATTATGGTTAATGTACACGTGTTGTTTCCTGAAACAAGAGAAATTTAGAGCCTAAGAAAACTCCAGTGGCAGGTGTGAAAATTGAAAATTTTTGTGTTTTTATTGCTGATTGTGTAATGTGGAAAAAAAACATTGCCAAAAAATACATTTAACACAAAAAAAAACCTGATCTAAATAATAGGTAATTTTCTGATGATAGCTTCTATTTAAAGGGGTTGTCCACTACTCGGACCACCCCTTCTTAATGACCATAGTTCTCCCATGTAAAATAATAACAGCTATACTCACCTCCAGTGCGGGCACCGATTAGTGATGAGCGAGCGTGTTCTGTTAACCCTTTCGACGACCATGCTCAGGTGCTCGCCCATCACTAGCGCCAATACACTGATGTTGGCGCCTGCTCTCCTGGGACATTTTGTCATGCGAACCCTGCACCAATCAGCAGCTGCTTTCTTCTCACTTCTTCCGCGTGTCAGTTACGTCTGAAGGTAGTCAGAAAGCAGCAGCACGCCGCCCACGCGAGCCCCGGGAGAGCAGGCACCGACATCGTTTGAATGGCACAAACACCGAAGTTGGTTATAGTTGCTTTAATTTTACATGGGGAAACTATGGGGATTGTGAAGGGGTTGTCTGAGTAGTGGACAGCCCTTTTAAAGTGGTTGTTTAATTTAGAAAACCCATTTTGATCTACTCCTTAAAGAAATTCTAAATTAATGAGAGAGCCTGTTCAGAACCCTCATATTTTAGTTTGACTAGATGACACTAATGATGAGCGAGTATGCCTCATTAACCCTTTCGGCGAGCACGCTTGGGTGGTCGCCAAGTATTTTGGCGTGCTCGGCGTTTCATTCATTGTCACCATGCCCGCAAGTGTCACGCCAGGCTATCTCTGCATGTGTCACAGCTGTCCAACAGCCGTAATACTTGCAGGCGCGGCGACAATGAATGAATGAAACGCCGAGCACGCCAAAATACTCGGCAAGCAGCTCGCCAAAAGGGTTAATGAGGCATACTCGCTCATCACTGAAGGGCACATACAAGGGAAGCGCTCATTCTGGAGGATTCGGAACTTCCACGTGTGACATATCTATGGGAACGGTGCAATGCTTCACTTGCCCTAGGTGGCACTGAAGGAAAATTGAACACTTGCTGCAAGGTTCTCCTGCAGATCACAGCTGATCACAGGGCATCTTAGAAGGGATACACCTTATGATTAACCTCTCATTAGTCTAGATTTAGGGATGAGTGAATCTTTTAAAAATCAAATTCGCCAGATTCATCCAATTTTCTCAGGAAATATAATTTGTAGCAACTAGAATCAAGATGAATTGAAAGTACTCCAAAGCCTTCAATTGTCCTGAAAGATGTGTATGACACTATTCTCTTTTCCTCACAAACTAATTTTCTTCACTGCTGTGCTGTCACACACTATATCAGTACAGTTTCTTCAGTGTTTTATGACTTTTCTTTCTCTATATCTATGGCTAAGCTTTGAGCTGTGACGTCCTCCCACTATCCAGATTTTCTACTACATGTCTGCTGCATTCCCTGCCTTTACTTTTATACAGGCTATGATAGTCCTTCCTGATTGGCTGAGTTGCACCATGTTATGTGATAACGTTTGAGGAAAGCCTGCCCGTGGTCCTTAATTTCTTCCGAAATGATTTATAATAGAGAATTTATACAGACTTTTATGAAACTGAAATAAATAAAAATGGGCTATCAATAATACATGGCTAGTAATGACATCTGCCACCACTAATCATAACTGATCCATGATATTTAATACAGTCTGAGTGTAAATAGGATACATAATACAAGAGATTGCTTTTCAGCCATCAGTTAATTGTGTTTTCATTAAAATGTAATGCACTTTATTGAAAATCCCAGTCCTCAGGCTCAAAGAATATTCATGGCCATTAATAATTTTCCACTGTCTTAATGGAATATATTGTGCATCTCGTATCTCAGATACAGTTGTATGTTCTGTATGGAGTTAATCACATAAGTGGCAGACTGATAAATAATGAAAACCAGGAGCTCGGGGCTTCCTTCCTGAAGAGAGTTTTCATCACTGCTCCAAAGCTCAGAAGTAAATGTACCATCAAAATGCAATGTTCCTTAGGATAAAACCAGGTCATCAAGAATAATGGGCAGTATGGTGGCTTATGGGTTAGTTGTAAGGGGTTACAAGAGGTAACCCACTTTACCCACCTTTTAACTGTATGTTGTTATACCATACAGAATCTGAGACGTGGAGGGTAGAGTTTGACGTACAACTTGTATCACAGAAAGGGTTCCCGGCAATCATGAGTGTGTGTGCAGTGAAGTCTGAAGGATAACATCTCTCCTTGTGGAGAGTGACTTGCCTATCATGTCAGTGTAAGGAGACTTATAGGCCATGCAATGCTCCTCTTGGACATTTAATATGCAAATTGCCTCTTCAGAGAGGAAGAGGTCTTGAACTCTAGTGTCACCTATTGGAAACAGCAATCCTAAAGCTCATTATTGACCCTATAATGAGCCTTGCCATGTTCCCAGATGAGCACTGCTTGGCCTATAAGTCTCCTTACACTGGCATGTCACTCTTCACAAGTAGAGACGTTATCCTTTAGACCTCAGTTAGAGGTGTCTCATACAGCCAAATCAGATTTCATGCTTTACACTGATGAGGGGCAACACCCCAAAACACGTCTGTGCCAATTGATTTTGGTTTGGCTTTTATCCTAACTCATGTAGCAAGGTTTATTAAAGGGTCAGTATTGACTTTTAGGATTGATACTTCCAATAGGGGGCACTAGAGTTCAAGTCCTCTGCCTTCCATATTTGTGCAGTGAGACACATAACAAGTAGTGAGACCTTCCGTGCGAGAGAACAAATATTTGGACCTAAGGCAGTCAAGAAGGTGCAACCCACTGAGCTGGAGGAGAAGGAACAAAAGTGACCTGAGTGTTTGAGAGATCATAGAAGTGAACCGTGGGGACTTTAAGACGCCACCATGAGAAACTAAAAGGAGACCAAGCAGAGGTAATAGTGTACAAAGGGCACCACCCGCACAATAATCTGAAATATAGGTGTAGTAAAACTCACCAGGCATTGTGCTGAGTGCGCAAGAACTAGGAATGATGTAGAGGGGCTGAACTAACTACAGCTGGCAGATCCTTCCTATATGGGGGATAGGAGTAAAAAGTACTCAAGAGAAACATGGTCTGCGCTGTTGCTTAATGTATCCAAAGGTTCTGTGTAGGTAAAAAGGACCAACAGTGCAAACAATACAATCCATCAGTATAAGAAGCTTCCACTCATCACACAAGGTTTCAGAGGCACAGAGGAATCTCGTACCTGTCCTGTGTATTCCGGGCTCTGCTTCCTTCACCTTGGTCCACTGCCCTCTGTTGTGCTCCACGTCGGGTTATGTAGGTTGCATAGCGTGGCTCAGTGATGTCATCTCCGTTATCCTACTTAAGGCCCATTTGGACACACACCTGTGTCTTAGGATTGAGACTCTAGTGTCCCATGTTTGGATTGCTCCATTACCTTTACTTGCTGAGTTTTTAACTTGCATCAATGCCTGCTGGGTTCTACTTCATCTGTCTGACTGCTCCTGAGATTCCAGATATTTCAAGTCCTCGATTCCACAGGTTTTCTAGGAAGCTGCACCAACGAACAGAGGCTTAGCAGATCCACCTCGCAAGATGAGCCAAACCGGCTCCTTCATCAGGTACACATACATGAGAAAGTAGAGAGCTTAAAAGCCTGTCGGGAGAAACTGTAATTGTATGGAAAGCATTGGCTCAGTTTGGGATAATGTACTCACTCTAAAGTATCTGTTAGGACTAAATGCCCAGGAGAAGGCTGTGTTATAAATTCTGCAAAGTGGGTGGATGATGGGAGCAATAGGAACACGTCTGTAGTTGGCTAAACCAGGCAAGACTAAACCTTTAATGGGAACTGTACTTTCAACCAACTTTGCATAAATCAATAGTACAGACAAATATAAGAAACTTTGTAATTCATCTTGTCAGAGAAATCCGCTTCCTTCTTCACCTATGAGACACTAATTCACCTCCCTTGTCTTCTGAACTCCTCATCCACTGTGAAAAAAACTGCACAACACGGTACAATACAGACTGCTAGCACAATGAGGCGTCGGGTTACACTTTCTATTAAAATCTGTAGGTAGTAAATGGGGTTGGCAGGGGGAAACACAGAAACATTGTGCTGCTGTACTGAAAGTGCAGCTGAAGGGAGAAAATTAATTTTGTTCCTCCCAGGAGCAGCCAGTTTTCAGTCATAGAGGCATGCATGGAGCGGCTAAAGTTATTGCTTACAGCATTGTGAGCAGTGTCTGTAAGCATCATCAAGCACTAATGATTGACAGCTTGCTCTGCACAGATGTGCTGAACTAAAAGCTGGCTCACCCCTATGACTTAAATCCGGTGGCTCCAACAAGGAATAAAGTTCACTTTCTCTCAGTAGCTGCACTTTCAGTAAGGAATCTGGGCACTATTAATATCTGCAAGATAATAGCGTTTGATGACATGACAGGTTCCCTTTAAAGTGTACCTGTCATTTCATATGACTGTAAGCTGTCATTTATGTGTACATGTGGAATAACACTATTTTTGACCATTATATGACTTGCATCCTGCATTTTCACCTTTTTTCTTCAACAGACTCTATCTCTAATTTTCAGTTTTGATTGAGTTAGTGGCGAAGATAAGCTTCCATAATATCTTCCATGCACAGCACACACATTAGGGTTCCCTGCTCTCCCACCTTTAGCACATGATTAAAAGCAGCAGTAATAGCATGGAGGACATGATACATAATTACTGAGCAGTGTAGCTGTGAATCCAGTGCTTGTATATGTGTTTTACCTCTTTCTCTCACTTTGCTGTTTTCCCCTCCCATATCCATACACTTTAATAGGCTTGTGTAATTGCTGTCCTCTGTGACCTCACAGTCTAAGATGAATTTTAGTAGTTTTTTTTTTTAAGTGAATAATAAGCTAAAAGCAAACAAGTGTGAGAAAAGTAATAAAGACTTTTGTTAACCCAAAAAGTCAGTGGCATTCTAGCACGTTGCCTCTTCCACACAGAACATTGTTGTTGTTTTTTTTAATTTGTTACTTATATAGTGCTCAACAACTCCACTGCGCAAAGTACAAAGATTTTCATCAGTCCCTGTGAATCCAGTCAAACCATTTCAGATACACACACTAGGGGGTAGATTTATTAGGAAGCTAATGAACCTATCAATGTGTTCTTGGAATGTGGTAGGGAACCATACAAATGTCATGCAGGTGTTGTCCTTGGTTGACTCCAGTTCTACAGGTGCGGGTGGCCCCAACGATATACTTTTGTTTTTGGAAAAGGACTTGTGTTTCTAACTTACAGTATTATATCTGCTTGAATGTTGCATTATGTGAATAACACAATAGGGAGAAAGTAGTGCAAATAGGGTCTTTTCCGACATAGAGTTACAATAAATAATCCGATTGTGCTAACCTGATCCATGATTTAAAAACCTTTTTACATCATTGTACAGCTGCTGCAGATCCACAGATCGTCAAACCGATGAGAAAGAAGACAAGGGAAAATGTGTGGATACCTCCCACGCTGCTGTGTATGGAAGACGTCAATACTCAGGAGTTTATTCAAACATGTGTTTTTTATTCAACACGTTTCAAAGTCACAAGCACGTCTTCTTCAGGAAATGACCACATACAAAATCAGACATACAGGGCACTTTTCAAAGGGTTGATTTTCAAAGCAACGCCTGACAGTGTGTGCTGTGTCAAAGTTCATAAGGTCGGCACGTGATAAAATCAAATGACACTAATAAAACATTACATCCAATAAATACATGAAAAATTTGTGCATAGAGTATAAGAAATAAAATACTTTGGAATAAAGTTCGGATCGGATACCTGTAACCCAACTTTCACGGTCTGCTCATCCCTACTCATGTTTGCTCGGATTTCCACTGTGTACTCTGTTTATATTCTACAGCAAAGGTCGTACTTTATAGGGAATCTGTCACCCCATTTGAGCTATTAATATAGGCATATGTGCCGCCCCGGCCGGGCCACTACGGTCACAGTACTGGTGCAAGGTGGTCCGAGTGCTGGTATGGTCCAATTGGAGGCGCGTGCCAGTCTTTGTCAATTGTGGGAGGTTAATAATAAAATAATAAAAAGGTTTGTGACGCCAGTTGGGATGTTCGGCCTGGTATGGCCATGAACTGATGAGGGCCCCTGAGAGTTAGGTGGTGATGAGCAGTGCCAGATGATTAACCCTTCCCAACCATGGCTGGCTCCCAGGGGAGTTGCAGCAGGAATGGCACAGCAGAGAATAATTAGCTTGAGACAGGGTAATAACCATTTTGTACCTTTTACAAAAGTTTTTGCAAACAGTTCCAGAAGCTTCTATACAGTTCACATACAGGGTTTTGGTCAGACCTGCATGTTGAGGGTTCAAATTTTCTGCTGTGAGGTTGTCTATCCTTCCTGCTGCTAATTACACCTCTGGTAGACAATTCCTTGGATCCCCAGGGGTCCAAGGTAAACAGTTACTGGATCTGTGATCCCTTCCAGCCAGCAGGCAACAGCAGTGTCTTTGACTCCATGCAGTTGCTGAGCTCCTGGGAAAACACTTCACTGCTCGTTATAAGACTGAGCAGGTTCACAGTTTAGCACAGACTCTGGAAGTCTCTTTGCTCTCAGGACTGGACCCTGCCTCATGCAGCTTGTACATGCAGAGAGTACACTTCTCTCCCTTGCACAGGGAACTCCATGATGCTGCTTCTTCCTCACACTACAACTACTCAAGTACCTCCTCCCCTCTCTGAGTTATCATGCAGAACTTTCTGGTTTAGGCAAAAGTGCACAGTCCTTCAGTAAGGGATTGGGTAACAATGTGTGGATGCACCGAGAACAGCAGAGAACTTATCCTCACCATTACTGGCAATACATATGAATTATATTACACATGCAGGCATTTTGTGGCGCTATAGACACAGGCGCCACATTCCCCCCTAGTGAAGAGTAGCATGTCCTCGGGCTACTTAGCCGATAGGCTGTCCATAATGAAACAAAATAGCATTAACCTGAACATATATAAACAGTCATATTAATCTAGTTGTGGATTACGGCCCAAAACCACTTCTAATTGTCCCCAAGTGCAACTGTGGGGCACACAGACCATAATATAGGATTCACTGGACTGGCTGTTTTGGACGTCTCCTTGACAAAGGCACGATGTACCAAGCTCCTTTTAGTTCGTAAGTTCTTACAAGAGTTCTTGTAGTGGAAGAAAGCGTAATGGTTCCTGAAATCTCACATTAGTCCATGTGGGCACATCTTATGTTTCAACATTTTCAATAACGTTACATAAAGCATAGTCCAACATACAAATCAAATCTACTTGTTGGTCTTCCTTGCTCTATGAATCATTCTTATAGCGAGAAGGGGCCTGTCCCTTTGTACTACGCTGTGATTTGCGCAAAATAGGAAGGCTAGGCAACTTTCTACCACTCTTTGAGCTTACCACAGGTACAGCAGACTGACAGCTATCAGGGGGCAAGTTTTCTGGTCTTTGAGCATGCAAAGCGTCAGGGGCTGGTGTCAGCTGCTGCTCTCCTTCAGAATGGTTTGGTGTTTCTGCTAAGGACCGCTGTGGAAACAACATCACTGGGACTACTACCGCATTGTCGACTTGCAGCCAAGAATGGGGAAATTCACCTAGGATGGTGCGAATCTTTGTGTCAGTCTCTTCTATTTGCTGAGGGACTTCCCTAGTTTCAACTCTTTTGCGCAATTGGGCTGGATATATTTTTAGCTTGTCTCGGGATACAGTAGTACATGTTTTTCCGCCATCTTTGGAGATGGTACACACTTTGCTGTTGTCATAGTTAGATGGTAGTTAAGTGTAAGGCTGGGCCTCCCATTGGTCATCCAACTTGTGGTTTCTTCTCTTTTTCTTCAACACTTGTTTACCTGGTGATAGGGTGTTTCCAGCTGGTGCCGATTAAAGTCTCTCTCCTGTCTTTGTCTAGCTTGGGCAACGCTCTGTTCTACACATTGCTGAACCTTTTTATACTGCAGTTGTCTTTCTGTATTCCAATCAGTGTCTAATTGACTGGATATACTGTAGTTTCAGGAGTTAGGATTCCCATTTTCAGGTCAATGGGGAGTTTACCTGACCATGCATGCATCAGGTAAGCTGGGGCATATCCTGTTGAGCTAGTTCGAATATGATTGTACATTTCTATCAAATCAGGCAATTTCTCGGGTCATTGGTTCCTTTCTTCAAACGGTATGATCTGTAATAAATTGATGACCAGATGATTTAATTTTTCTCAAAGACCGTTGCTTTGTGGTTGGTATGGCGTGGTTCTGATCTTTTTACACCTGTTTATGGAGGAAAATTCCTGGAAGACTTCTGCCTCGAAGGCTGGACTTCTGTCTGTCATCACTTGATCTGGGTATCCATGGGGTCTACAGAAATATTCTTGAAATGCCTTTGTGGCGCCCCTGAGGTTCCAGTAGCCACAGAGGTACTGCATCTCACCCAGAGGTGTGGTACCCCACTCTCAGGTAAGGACGGAGTACTACCCGGTACCCACACACCAACATCCAATACACTCCACTTCAGTAGGGAAGGGCAAGATTGCTCCTAAGGGAGAGCACAGTCCCTGGTCCCTGGCTGGAGGGTGGAACTAGGTAGAGGAGGTGGGTGGAGGAAGTAGGTCAGGGGAACACAGACAGAAAGCTCATCAAGAGAATGCCAAGAGTGTGCAAAGCAGTCATCAAAGCAAAAGGTGGCTACTTTGAATAACCTAGAATATAAGACATATTTTCAGTTGTTTCACACTTTTTTGTTAAGTATATAATTCCACATGTGGTAATTCATAGTTTTGATGCCTTCAGTGTGAATGTACAATTTTCAAAGTCATGAAAAAAACAGAAAAATCTTTAAATGAGAAGGTGTGTCCAAACTTTTGGTCTGTACTGTATATATATTTAGTGCAGTGCATGTGTAGTTTACTGTACCTGTATTTAGCTAATAATTTAATAAATTAAAGAAAAAAATGGCTTAGGGAAAGCCGACAGCTGGGGGCTGATGTTTATAGCCTAGTAAGGGGGTAATAAACATGGAGCTTCTCAGGCTATTAATATCAGCTCACGGCTGTATACTGAGCCTATACTGGTTATTAAAATAATGTTGGGCCCCCCTATAATTAATAACCAGCAAATGCTAGGCAGACAGCCATGGGCTGATATTAATAGGCTAGGAAGGGATCATGGATATTGGTCCCCTCCCAGACTAAGAACATCAGCTCTCAGCCCCCAAAAATGGTATCAATAAAAATGCAAAATAACAAGCTCTCACACTGTCACGTAAGGTGTGGGAAAGACTAAGTGCAACACAAAGGGAAGAGGGAAAGGGAGCCCAGACTCTAGGGAAAGGGGGGAGTGGAGACCTCCTAGGCTCATCTAGTGTCACCCTGTCTCTACTAACATCCCTATATTGGTTCTTCACCAACCGCCGCACGCGAACCTCACCCTGTCTTTCCCTGGCGTTAGGCTCAGGCTAGGGAAGGGAGGGGATGAGCACTAGTCGATCCCCACTGAACACTAAAGACAACAAGGGGGGACAAACAAGGGAAAATCACTTAGCTTTAGTAGACTCCAGACAAATGCGCATATGTCCTCTAGCACCAGAAAGCCAGAGAGGAAGAAATACTGGTCTTGCTCAAGCCTTCACAAGGGGTAATGAATATCGCCAGAACCTCCCTCTGGCACACAGCAGGTATTTATACAAACAGGCCAGGGTGTTAATTAGGAAGAGGAAGGTAGCCACTGGGTCATAGAGATACAGTTTCTAAGCAGTTGTAATGCCAAATGAAGAGATCTCCTGCAACCAACTGCAGGGTGAATGTCTGTCTCTTCTGACACACCCGTGACACACCCAGCTACATTGATGGAAAAATGAAAATGTACAGGAGGTCTCAAAATATGGTGAGAAAATAATATTTTGTTTTTTACCACATTAATAATAAAAAAAAATATCCAAGTTCGGCATCAGTGTAATAATATTGACCTGGAGAATCATATTGCTAAGTAATTTTTACCGCACAAATAGCACTGTAAAAAAGCAAAACCCATAAAACAATTTCACTGTTGCTTTTTTTTTTCACAATTTCATTATTTTTGGAATCCCCCCCCATTTTTGAGTAGATTGAATGGTAAGATGGATGGTGTCATGCAAAAATACAGCTCGTCTCGAAAAAAAAACAACACATACTGTCTATGTGGACAAAAAAATAAAAATGATATGGTTCTTGGAAGAACAGAAGGAAAAAACAAAAGTATAAAAATAGAAAATCGCTGGTCAGAAAGGGGTTAAATCCACCAAAGGAGAATTTTCACTTATATCTTAGGAATTTTTGTGTCACGCTGCTGATTCGCATGGCTTATAGTGCACCGCTCTGCTCCTCCCAGGGTCTGACCTTCTCACTGAGCTGCCTCTTGCAGACACTCCCAGCATTACCACTACTTCCTCCTGTTGCTGAAAATCTCCACATGGCTATAGGGAGGCTTGGCCAGATTCTGCAGGAGTTTTAATCACTGTGTCCTGCAGAATTCTACAGGGTGGGCCATTTATATGGATACACCTAAATAAATGGGAATGGTTGGTGATATCAACTTCCTGTTTGTGGCACATTAGTATATGGGAGGGGGAAAACTTTTCCAGATGGGTGGTGACCGTGACGGCCATTTTGAAGTCAGCCATTTTGGATCCAACTTTATTTTTTTCAATGGGAAGAGGGTCATGTGACACATCAAACTTATTGAGAATTTCATAAGAAAAACAATGGTGTGCTTGGTTTTAATGTAATGTTTTATCTTTGGGGTCATCTGAAGGCAATTGTCTATGCTGTGAAGATACGAGATGTGCAGCATCTGAAACAACGGATACTGGAAGCCTGTGCTGGCATTTCTTCTGCGGTGTTGCTATCAGTGTGTCAAGAGTGGGAGAAGAGGGTTGCATTGACAATCCAACACAATGGGCAGCACTTTGAACACATTTTATAAGTGGTCATAAACTGGTAAAAACTCATGAAAGAATAAAGTTACATTAAAACCAAGCACACCATTGTTTTTCTTATGAAATTCTCAATAAGGTTGATGTGTCACATGACCCTCTTCCCATTGAAAAAAATAAAATTGGATCCAAAATGGCCGACTTCAAAATGGCCGCCATGGTCCCCACCCATCTGGAAAAGTTTACCCCCTCCCATATACTAATGTGCCACAAACAGGAAGTTGATATCACCAACCATTCCCATTTAATTTAGGTGTATCCATATAAATGGCCGAGCCTGTACTTCCCTGGCCTATCCCTTGCCAGCAGGTGGTATATTAGGTAGCTCCTCTCTCCACTCCTTGCCTGAGCTTAGATCCTAGTCCGCTCCTGAAATCAGCTTCTTACTCTGACCCTGTGCTGCCTGCCCCAACCCCAGACTGTCTGGCCACATATCTGCTTTGGCCGTCTGTACATTGTGTTCTGCCTCTGACCCCTTCAGTCAGCTGCTGCAGGTCTGGGCACTGCCCTGGAGTGGCACCTGGTAGCTACTCTAACAGCCAAGCCTATCCTCACCATCAGAGATGCTAGTGAAAACTAGGTAGCCACTTAGTCATGCCCCTCTAGGGTAAGCCCTGCAAGTCCACACCCACCTCCATCACATTATGTCATGCGTGAAGTGAAGCTATGCTTTAGAAAAATAAAGCTTTTCTTCTTGATGAAAGATTACACTTAGAACTTCTTCTTTAAAGGGAATATGACAGCAGGTGTTTGTTACGTAATCTGAGAGCAGCATAATGTAGGCGCAGAGACCCTGATTCCAGTGATGTGTCACTTACTGGGCTGCTCTTAGGTTACATAGCAAAAACCTGCTGTCAGATTCCCTTCAATTCATGCATAGACATCAATGAGACATTTACTGCGAACAATCAGTGCTTAATGAGTATCCGTCATTTTAATTTTTATTCCATAGATCAATAGTACACATGAAAATAAGCAGCTTTGTACAGTGGCGCCCAAAAGTTTAGCATTTTTTTTTTTAGAAGTGTGATGACTTTTGTCTGGTTGTTGTGATGCCATTTTCCTAGTGATGAATTGAAAGTGCATGAAGTTGTCATGATAGACCTTAATTTTACCCACAATGCTTTTGAATATAGGTATAGTCATTTAATTAAAGAAAACTGACGGCGAAAAGTTTTGCATCTGTGGCACCCCAGGGGTCTGGTTTCCACAGTAATGTAATGTTATGTCTGAGAGCAGGTGGGAGGTCCTTTGGTCAGGGATCCTGTGCATGCCACACCTCCTGCCCAGTCTTGGGAGGGGAAGGACTTCCCCTATATAAACCCGGGGCTGAAGCAGGGTTAGTCAGTCAAGGAGAGTAGAGACAAGAAGCAGCATAGGAAGAAACAGCAGAAGCTCAGTGGGAGCAATACTACTACGAGTCAGGGGCTGGCAGCTGCAGAGCTCGCCCTGACTGAGAAGATTTCTTACCGGACCTGGAGTCCGAGGCTGTGGGGACTAACTCCTACCCAGCAGCAGAATCCGTCAGGCAGGGGATTTCAGGTCCTCTGGCCAAGAAGCCCGAAGGCACGGTCACACGCGTGGGACCAGCACCGCCATCGTGGAGCGGAAGCCATTAGAAGGCCCCGAGTCACCGGCCATACGGGTGAGCACCACACGGTACACTCAGGGACGTGGGCTACTTATACCCGCTTCTAGCAAGGTAGCCAGAAGAGTACAGTCAGTTTGGGAGGCCTACAACTCCGCCTGGCCAGGGGAGATCCCATCTGCTCAAGGACTGACCAGGCCCCAATCGCTAGCCAGTACTCCGGGAGGGTCTATCGTTGTCACCAGTAAAGACCCTGAACTACACCGAACCGTCTCCGAGTGGTTCCTGCTACCCCCATCATCCACATCTGCTGCCCTGAGGCCATACCCCTCCCGTTGGGGGTTATACCATCTACGCTGCACCATCCATCCACCGGCCTCAGCGGACTGTCCTGCAGCGGCAGCTCCATAGCTGCATTCAACGGGTGGCGTAGTCGTACAACATCTACCGCTGATACATCGCCGCTCAGTTTGACTCCCTGGGCACGGACCGGGTCACCGCCACGAGACTACAACCCTCAAGAGATCCGGCTCCGGGTAAGCTCCCGCGTGCGCAACGCAGCGCGACACAGGCCCAGGGGCGCATCACATCTACTATTCATTGATCACCACATAGAGAGTAATTCATTCCTTAAAATGCCATAACTTAGTATTTTATAGCATAACCTCTTTCTGTAATTACTGCACCGCACAGACGGGGCATTGAAGCCACTAGGGTATTCAAGACATCTTGAGGGATCTTGCGCCATTCCTTTTAGAAATCTGCAAACGATTGATCTTTATTGCTATGGGTGCGGGCCCCAACTCATCGCCCTAACTCATCCCAAAGGTGCTCTATAGGGTGTAAATCAGGTGATTGACTCGGCCATTGCAACAGGTGAACATTTTTGTTTGCTAACCAATTTTTTAATTAATTGGATGTGTGCTTAGCATCATTATCTTGCAGGAATTTCCATCCCCTGCCTACTTTGGTTTTACCATGTGGCAGCGTTACATTCTGCAGTATATCCTGGTACATGGTAGCATTCATATTTCCATCAATTCTATGCAGAGGGCCAATAGCAGATGCATAAAAGCAGCCCCAAACCATGACATTGCCTCCACCATGTTTCACTGTAGGCATTTGGTATCTTACATCATTACGTTTTCACATTAGGTGGTATATATAGTGCTTCCATCACTACCAAACAGATTGAACTTGATTCATCCGACCACAACACCTTGGACCAATCTGTCTCTTTCCATTGGCTGTGCTCTGTGTTCTTTGGCAAATTCTAGTCGGACCTTCCGGTTCTTTGCAGAGATGAAAGGCTTCTTGACTGGAACTCATGCATTCAACCCTACTGCTCTTAGCCGCCGCACCACAGTTTGGCGACTCACTTTGACCCCATATTCTTTGTTCATTTCGTGTGAAATCTGTACAGTACTTTTATGGACATCAGATACTGACTTTTTCTTAAAAATGTGATAAACTCTGGAGGAAGTTCTCCTTGGTCGTCCACTTCTAGGTTTATCAGCTGTTCCATAACCTTCTTTTTCTTTCTTTAATATACGTGACATCTGACTTTGAGAACAGGTGAATTCCATAGCTGCCTCTTTTTTGGCTTTTGCCTGACTTTGCTCTCAGAATAATAAGCTTCCTGACATCTGGTGAAAAAAATTATCTTTGTCTTTGCCATGTTTTAACCTAAAAATACACATAAAAAATTTTTGGGAAAAAATTTGACTAATCATGACAAAACATGCAAAACATTTGGCCAAGAAAATGTTGAAAACTAACACATAAAGGGATAAAACAATGTCAAACACAATTTTCGTCCTTAGAACTGACAACCATTTGCTTCCGGTTTACTAAAATCCCCAGGAAAATGGCGTCACAACAACCGGACAGAAGGAATCACACTTTAAAAAAAAAAAAAAGCAAAACTTTTGGTCGCCACTGTAGATTTTATCGGAGAAATCTTTCTTTGCCAGAATTGATCAGTCATTATCACAATCTGTAAAATCTGTATTCAGTGAAGTCAAACTTTCCCATTACTGAGATAGGAGATGGCAGCTGCTACTGATGAGATAGGAGGGGGAGGATCTCTGCCTGTAGCCCCTCCTCATAGGATTGTAGAAAGAAGGAGGGTCCTCAACTCTATTCAGCTTACAAGAGATGGACACCACTCACTAATATACCCAGGATTACATGTTACAATATGTCGACAGGATATGTACAGACTTCAAGAGTCACTTTTACAACTATGTCTGTGTTGAATAATGTTTATTTTATGGTCCCAATTTGGTTTTGACACAACGTACATTAACTCCTTAAGGACGCACCAATGTTAGGAAAACATTACCAAGCATTTTTTTAAGAGTCATAACCTTTTATTCTTCCGTCGACAAAGCGCACTATTATTGATTAATATTTATTCACTTTTTAACACTTTTTTAGATTGCAATACCTTTGCTGAATATAAACATGTTTTACAGAAAAAAAAAAATAATTTGTTGCCACATTTCAATACCCACAACGTTTTTACTTTCAATATATATTTTATTGGTCGACTTTTATAAACAATTTTTTTTTTTTAGGCAATAACAACAATTTAACCACCAATTTTGCATTCCTTCTCAAGAATGTTGCTGTTTAAATGTTATCTATTTTCTATATGATTGCATCAGAATTATGAAACTATTTTTTTTCTCACTTTTGTGTGTATCTTTTCACTTTTACACAATATATATACACACATATAATTCTGATGCAATCATAGAAAAAAATGATTATATAATATTAACCCCTTCCCGACCTCGGATGTACTGAGTATGTCCAGGCAACTTTGCCAGCACAGAGGCTGTGCGCGATCGCCGCCGAGTGTCAGCTGATTCTGACAGCTGACACCCGTCACTCAGCACCAGAAGAGGTGCCTGAACCACTTTAACCCTCTAAATGCTGCGATCGCATAATTTAGCAGGTATGCAGAGGGAGGAAGCCCCTTCTGCACTCCAATCAGCGCCCCTCCCGCGTCGTCATCGCTGGGGCCTGACATGGTGACCCGATGGGGCCTAAAATGTTGATCCGATGACATGACGACATCCTGGTCACCAGGCACTTGCAAGTTAGTTAGATCATTTGCAGTGCATGATCCAACTAACTTGTGTCAGTGCAAAACTGACAGTGACAAAGCATTGCTATACCTTTGTACTGATAAATTTGTAATGTTATGTCAAAAAAAAAATGCACATTTGGTATCACCGCGTCCGGGACGACCTGCTCTATAAAACTGTCACGCTCGTTAACCCCTTCAGTGAACACCGTTAAAAAGTAAATTAAAAAACGGGGAAAAAATCAATGCTTTTTCATCATACCGCCAAACAAAAAGTAGAATAAAATGCTATAAAAAAAACAAATGTAAACAAATGTTATCACTGAAAATGTCATCTTGTCCAGCAAAAAAACAAGCCACCATACAGCTCAATCAGTGGAAAAATAAAAAAGTTATAGCTCTCAGAATAAAGTGATGCAAAGATAATTATTTTTTTCTATAAAATAGTTTTTGTTGTGTAAAAGCTCCAATATATGAAAAAAATATAAATCGCTGTAATCGTACTGACCCGAAGAATAAAGCTGCCTTATCAATTTTACTACACGCAGAACAGCATAAATAAAAAAAAAATAAAAAAAGAATTCTTGAATTACTGGTTTTGTTTATTCTGCCTCCCAGAAATCGGAATAGAAAGTGATTAAAAAATGTCACGTGTCTGAAAATGATACCAATAAAAACGTCAACTCTTCCCGACTTTTGGCAAAAATATGGAAAAATTATAGCTCTCAAAATATGATCATGCTTGAAAAAAAGCCAAACTTAAAAACCTGATATAAATTTGGTATTGTTGTAATCGCACAGATACGAAGAATAAAGTCGTCTAATCACTTATACTGCACGAGGAACAGCGTAAAAAAATAAATCAAACCAATTCTTCACCTGCCATTGATTTTTTCATTCTGCCTCCGAAAGATCGCAGTAAGTCTCGGCTCACATTTATCCTTCGCTCTACGCTGAGCGCTTACACTGGGGTTTCCGTGTAAATCTCTGAAACACGTGATTCGGACGGACCTCCCGGCGGAAGATTCCTTATAATGAGGCAGATGGAGGCACTGTGGGTGCCCTCTGGCCTATGATCAGCCAGTGTTCTTCTTTTTAGGCGTGCATAAAAGTGCCGTCAGCCACAGTTTTGTGCACTTCTGAAAAGACGAACTCCGCTGAACAGAGGCCAGACGGAGTCCAGAGTAACTCTGCTGCCTCATTATAGTGAATAGGTCCCTCAGGATTTAATCTGAATCACGTCATTTGGAGATTTAGTTGGAAACCCCGATATAAGTACTCAGCTTAGAGGACTGGATAAATGTGATCCACAACGTTATGTAAAATGTTCCCAACAAAAGCTTCAACTCAATCACACAAAAAGGCCCCCACTCAGGTTTGTCACCTGTTAACGGAAATATAGCGGGCTTCCACGTTAAACAAAGGCTCTGGAAAAGCGCTATGGCTCCTCTCCCCCCAAAGAAATCCAACAAATTCTGCATTCCCAAATCCAAATGCCCCCTCCCTTCTGAGCCCCAATGGGTCTAAACTACAGTCCACATGTTTGGCATTTCTGTAGCGTTGAAAGCCCATCAAATTTATGGGTGCATGTCTCCTTAAGCATGAGCTGGGCATAATATACAGGCAGTGCAAAAAAAGGAGCATGGACCGCACCTCCAAAAAATCATACATTTGATCTAATGCCTCTCTATATATAACTGAACATGAGGTTCTTAGTTTAACATTCTGATCAGACTGTATGAAGTCCACTGCCACATCATGGCAAACCTCGTAGTGGGTCCTAACGTTTCCTGCCTGACAGGAGTGGTGCCGTGCGCCAACCACCGCCTCAGCGGCGATGCACCAGCAGGGCGGGCAGCCCGGTGCCTCACAGCACTCATGCCGCCCGCCCTGCTGGTGCATTGTCGCTGTGGCGGTGGTTGGCGCATGGCTCCGCTCCCGTTCAGGCAGGAAATGTTAGGACAAACTAAGAGGTTTGCCGTGACGTGGCAGTGGGCTTCATACAGTCTGATCAGAATGTTAAACTAAGAACCTCATGTTCAGTTTTATATATTTTTGCTGAGAGGCATTAGATCAACGTATGTCTTTGGAGGTGCTGTCCATTCTCTTTTTCAGCTTAATGCATGATCTGTCCTTTTTTTTCGGATGTGCACTCCTCCCATTTGGCACAGGCGATTTTAATTAGCAGGAAACTGCAAAGAGGGTCTAGCCTATGTTTGCTCTCACTTGAGAGCTTGTGGAAGGTGAGTCACAATGCTCTTTTCATGTGGTGTTGGTGCAGTGTGTTGGCCATTGTTGCTGTGGTTTTGTGCTTGTGGGGCGGCGTGGCCTGGAGTCATGGGGACTCGGTCTTGCAGCATGGGTGCTGTGAGGCACCAGGCCGCCCGCCCTGCTGGTGCATTGTCACTGTGGCGGTGGTTGGCGCACGGCTCTGCTCCCGTTCAGGCAGGAAATGTTAGGACCCACTAAGAGGTTTGCTGTGACGTGGCAGCGGGCTTCATACAGTCTGATCAGAATGTTAAACTAAGAACCTCATGTTCAGTTTTATATATTTTTGCCGAGAGGCATCAGATCAACGTATGTTTTTGGAGGTGCTGTCCATTCTCTTTTTCAGCAAAATTTACAGGCAGTACAATGTACTGGTTACTACAATGTACTTGTCACTACAATGTACTTGTCACTACAATGTACTGGTTACTACAACGGCAGTTTTCAATTTTCACTCAGCAACATCCATTGCTTCTTGTTTCTGGAAAATATTCATCGTCACTACACCTGTAGATAAATTCCCAAAAGGGTATAGTTTCCAAAATGGGGTCACTTCAGGGAGAATTATGCTCTTCTAGCACTTAAGGGCTCTGTATATGGAGTCTGTAAACTATTCTAGGAAAATCTGCGCTCCAGGAGGCAAATAGCGCTTCGTCCCTCCCGAGTCTCGCCGTGTGGCTAAGCAGTACTGTACAGCTACATATGAGGCATTGCCACATTCAGCAGAAATTGTGGGACAAATTTTGGTGCTATTTTTACCTACTTCCCTGTGTGAAAATGTAAAATCTGTGGCTAAAACAAAATTTTGGTGGTAAAAATGTAATTACTTTTTCTTCACTGCCCGATAGTATAAAGTACTGTGACACACCTGTGGTGTCAGTATGATCACTGCACCCATAGATGAATTCATTCAGAGGTGTAATTTATAAAATGGGATGACTATAGAGGGGTTCTCCAACCTCAGGGGCTCTCCCAGTGGGCCATGGGACCCGCAAACCATAACAGTAAAATCTGCACTATAATATGGTCCTCCTTCCCTTCTGAGCTTTGCACTGTGCCTGAAAAGTATTTCCTGATTACATGTAGGGTATTGGCGCACTCAGGAAAAAATGGACCTTAGTTTGTTGTAAAAACTTCACCTATTAGCCCTTAGAAAATGAAAAACTTGAGGATAAAACAACATTTTAATGGTAAAAATGTAATTTATTCTTTCGGCACAGTCCAATGGTATAAAATTCTATGAGGCATATGTGGTGTCAGTATTATCCCTGCACCCCTGGATGAATTCATAGGGGGTATGGCTTGTAAAATGAGGTCACATATGGCGGGTTTCTGTTGTTCTGGCACCTCAGGGGCTCTGCCAAGGTGACATGACACCCTCAACCATTCCAGCAAAATCTGAACTCCAATATTTCGCTTCTTCCCTTCTGTGCTTTGCACTGTGCCTCAGAAGTAGTTTTCAACTACATATAGTGTATTGGTGTACTCAGGAGAAATTGCACAACAAATTTTGGGGTCCATTTTCTCCTGCTATCCTTGTGAAAATGAAAAAAATTGGGGCTAAAACCAAATTTTTGTGGGAAAAATACATATTTTTTCATTTTCACAGATCAAAGGTTGTAAAATTCCGTAAAGCACCTGGGGATTCAAGTTGCTCACCACATGTTTATATAAATTCCTTGAGGGGTATAGTTTCAAAAATGGGCTCACTTGTAAGGGGTTTCCACTCTTTAGGCACATCTGTGTTCCAAAACATCACTCCTTCTTTTCTGAGCCCTGCCGTGCGCCCAAAACAGTAGTTGTCCCTCATATATGGGGAATCAACGTACTCAGTAGAAATTGTACAACAAATTGTATTGTGCAATTTCTCCTCTTACTCTTGTGAAAAAAAAAAAATTGGGTCTAAAATAACATTTTTGTGGGAAAAATTAGATTTTTTATATTCACAGCTCAATATTATAAATTTCTGTGAAGCACCTGGGGGTTCAAGGTACTCACCATACATCTAAATACATTTCTTGAGGGGTCTAGTTTCTAAAATGAGGTCACTTGTGGGGGGTTTCCACTGTTTAGGTACATCAGGAGCTCTGAAACAGGACATGGAGTCTGCTAATGATTCCAGCAAATTTTGCATTCAAAAAGTCAAATGGCATTCCTTCCCTTCCAAGCTCTGCTGTGCGCCCAAACAGTAATTTTTCTCCACATATTGGTTATAGGCGTACTCAAGAAAAACTGCACAACAAATTGTATGGTTCAAATTTTCCTGTTACCCTTGTGAAAATACAATATTTGGGGTAAAAACATTTTTGTGGGAAAAATTTGATTTTTCTATTTTCCCGGCTTAACGTTCTAAATTTCTGTGAAGCACTTGGGGGTTTAAGGTACACATCTAGATAAGTTCCCTCAGTAGTCTAGTTTCCAAAATAGGGTAATTTGTGGGCGGCTTCCACTGTTTAGGTACATCAGGAGCTCTCCAAACGCAACATGGTGTCCGCTAATTATTCCAGCAAATTTTACATTTAAAAAGTCAAATGTAGCTCCTTCTCTTCCGAGCTCTGCCATGCACTCAAACAGTGGTTTTCCCCCACATATGAGGTATCGGCATGCTCAGGACAAATTTTACAAATTTTGGGGTTCATTTTTTCCTGTTATCCCTGTGAAAATAAAAATTTGTGTGAAAAAAGTTAAATGTTCATTTTTTTCCACATTTCAAAAATTCCTGTGAAGCACCTGAAGGGTTAATAAACTTCTTGAATGTGGTTTTGAGCACCTTGAGGGGTGCAGTTTTTAGAATTGGGTCACTTTTGAATATTTTCTGTCATATAGACCCCTCAAAGTCTCTTCAAATATAATGTGGTCCCTAAAAAAATGGTTTTGTAAATTTTGTTGAAAAAATGAGAAATCACTGGTCAAATTTTAATCCTTATAATCCCTAACGAAAAAAAAATATGTTTCAAAAATTGTGCTGATGTAAAGTAGACATGTGGGAAATGTTATTTATGAACTATTTTGTGTGACATAACTCTCTGATTTAAGGGCATAAAAATTAAAAGTTTGAAAATTGCTAAATTTTCTAAATTTTTGGCAAATTTCTGTTTTTTCACAAATAAATGCAAGACATATCAAAGAAACTTTACCACTACCATGTAGTACAATATGTCACTAAAGCACTTTCTCAGAATCAGTGGGATCCGATGAAGCGTTCCAGAGTTATTACCTCATAAAGTGACAGTGGTCAGAATTGTAAAATTTGGCCTGGTCATGAATAGGGTCACCTTGCCATTGTGGGATAGCTTTTATGCTATTTTTGATCAAAAACAGTGTTACTAAGAGCCCTATGTTATATAAATGCACTTTTGCTTTTTATTTATTTATTTACAGCAGCATTTATGTTCATTTTGTTTCTTGTAGGTTTTGCCTGATTTGTGAACATGCATTTGTGGCACCCCAGGGGTCTGGTTACCACAGTAATAGAAATATTACGTCTGAGAGCAAGTGGGAGGTTTCTCTGGTCAGGAGCCCTTAAGCATGAAACACTTCCTGCCCAGACCTGGGAGGGGAGGAATCTGCCCTTATAAACTGGGTCTGGGGCTGGATTAGTGAGTTGAGTCAGAGCCTGGAGACAGTTCCAGACACAGGGAAAGAAACAGCAGGAGCTCTGTAGGAGCTAGGAGCAGAAGACCAGGGGCTGTAGCTGAGCAGAGCTCGCCCTGGCAGAAGAATCTAGGAACCGGACACAGGAGTCCAAGGCTGTGGGGACTGATATTCACCCAGCAGCAGAAACCAGCCGGCAGGGTATTCCAGGTCCTCTGGCCATAGAAGCCCGGAGGCTCAGTCACAAGGAAGGGACCAGCACCGCCATCCAGGAGCAGAGGCTAACAGAAGGGCCCAAGTCACCAGCCATACGGGTGAGCACCACACGGTATACTCAGGGACGTGGGCTACTTCTACCCGCTTACAGCAAGGTAGCCAGAAAGAGTGCAGATAGACGGGGAGGCCTACAACTCCACCTGGCCAGGGGAACTCCTGTTTGCTCGCAGACTGACCAGGCCCCTTATGTTAGCCAGTACTCCCGGGAGGGTCTGCCTTAATACCACCAGTAAAGACCCTGAACTGCACTGCAAAGACTCTGAGTTGTTCCTGCTTCGTCGCCGCACCAGCACTACTAGTGCTGGGACTCCCGTGCACTATCACCCTCACCATCAACTACACTGCCCTGGGGCTCCACTCTTCCCGTGGGGAGTCACACTACCTCAGCTGCACACACCATCAGCCCCAGCAGTCTGCCTTGCAGCGGCGGTCCGCGCTGACCGCAATCCACGGGTGGCGTAGTCAGACAATTAACCTAAAACCCCCACAAAATACCGCCATCGGCCTGACCACCCTGAGCCACGGGACCGGGTCACCGCCACGGATTCTACAACCCTTGGAGACCCGGGTCCGGGTATCCCACACACGTCCACACAAGGCCCAGGGGGCGAGTCAGCTTTGGCGTAGTCTGCAGGATTTCGTGCCCGCAACCACCGGGTACTGCGCGCCTTCAAAAGACTGTCATACCTGCAGTGGTGAAGGTCACTGCCATCCAGAGCCGTTTCCCGCCATCTTCAAAAGTTTCCCGCCATCTTCAAAAGTTTCCCGCCATCCGCAGTCGTTTTCCCGCCATCGGACGCCATCTTCGGGACGCCGCGCGGGAAGAAGAGGGGCGTGGACGCGGAAAGCGTGCGAGACCCGAAGCTCCGCCCCACGCATCGACGCTGCGCAAGGTCCTGGAAGGGAGAGAGAGCGGACACGGTGGGACCCTCTACCACCAGCGCGGCCACTGCCGCAGTAATGCCATTTACAATGCCCTATATCCCCGGAGCGGCCTGGCTGCCCCAGTACTCAGGGGAGTCACATACCCTAAGCGACTTTAAAGAGAGACTGTACAGCCTATTTAAGGTATACCCCCTGACAGAAGGACAAAAAGTGAGCATATTGGTAGGCCAGCTAACCGGGACAGCCCAACGTGAAGTAAAGTCCTGGTCAGTCCGGGACAAGGAGACTGTAAAAGAAATCTTAACCCGTCTGAGGGACACTTTTGATACCCGCACCTCAGCAAAGATCAAAATGAAATTTTATGGGTGCAAGCAGCGGGCCCAAGACAATATAAGAGACTATGCTTTGAATTTACAAGAGGCCCTGGGAGCCATTAAACAGGCAGACCCTGACAGTGTGCGGAATGCAGATGAACTGTTAACTGAGCAATTCATTGAGGGTCTGCTGTCCAATGCCCACCGAACCCAGTTACGTGCAATGGCCTTGCAGAACCCTGGTTTGAACTTTGCAAAGTTCAAAGACAGGGCCATCCGGGTGCTCAGAGAACCGGCACCGGGTAGCGCTGTAACCCACCGGCGCCCTGCTATTACCTATCACCAGGAGGCGGCGCCCTTGTCTGCAGAGCCTATAGGAGCTGGTGCGCAGGCTTTGGACAACAACCCGGCTACAGACCTGCACCATCAGGTCCAAGAGCTAACTAAAAGCGTAGCCGCGCTAACCAGAACTGTGCAGTCTTTACAGGTTCCCCCTCCAGGGAAGATCCAGCTGGCATCCGGACCGGAGGACGTCCCGTGGCGCCGACAGAGGAGGATCCCAATGTCCAGAGGAAGACCCAGCGACAGATACAACGAGGACGGACAACCCATCTGCCGCCGCTGCAATCAACCCGGACACATGGCAAGGTACTGTCATTTAAACGGGCACAACCTGGGGTAGAGGGCCAACCCCCCAGGCATAAGATCATCAGGCCCTTCGAACTGGCGTGATAAATACGTAGGGGGACGTCCGGTCTTGCCTGTGGTACTGGATGGCATTCCTATGAGTGCCCTACTGGACACTGGGTCACAAGTGACTGCCATCCCGTACGTGCTCTTTAAGCGGTACTGGAATGACTCGGACATAACCTGCTACCCAGATGACGACCTGAGTATCATCGCCAGCAATGGTCAGCCCGTGCCGCAGGTGGGATTCAAGGAGGTGACCATTAAGGTTGGTAAAGTCGAACTGGCGGCACAAGGACTGATTATTGTGGACATTGACCGTCATGAGAGTCACCCTAGAATAACCTTGGGAACTAACGTGATTGAAAATTGTTTTGCAGAGGTGATTCTCATTTTACAGCAGGTTGCCAAGAACGCCAGTTCCAGCCAGCAGCGTGTGCTCCAAAAAGATATCCGGGCACTGATGAAGCGGCAACAAGTGGAACTATCTGGTGGTGAGATAGGTAGCATGAGAATGTGTGACCCGTTCCCTATTGTCATGCCCCCGAAAAGTGAGATGATCTGGTGCCGGGCAGCTATTGGTCTAAGAGGTAGAGACTACCAAGCAATGGTAGAACCCGTCTACTCAGACAGTAGCCCCACCATTTTGACAGCACGGGGGGTGGTCGATGTACGCCATGGGAGGGTGCCCGTCCGCATCATAAATATCGGGGAGAGAGAAGTATACCTGCCCCGGTATGCCACGCTAGCCAAATTGTTCACCATAAACCAAAATTCTGTAAGGGCTGTGGAACCCTTGCCTCCATCTCAACCAGAGGAAGGTAACGGCTCTAAGAAACAAATGGAGGACTGGTGTCAGCAACTGCATTTGGGTACTGACTCCACTCCCTCACACCAAAAACAGGGAGTCTACCGGGTGGTTCAGGAGAACGAAAGAGTCTTTAGTAAACACCCGCTAGACTTCGGGCGAGTAAAGGGGGTAGAACATCACATCCCCACAGGAGACCATCCACCCATAAAGGAAAGATACCGACCTGTACCCCCTGCACACTATCAGCATGCAAAGGGGATGTTGCGGGACATGAAGGAGGCTGGGGTAATCAGGGACAGCTGTAGCCCCTGGGCAGCTCCACTAGTTCTGGTGAAAAAGAAGGACAACACAATGAGAATGTGTGTAGACTACAGAAAGGTCAACCGTATCACACACAAAGATGCGTACCTGTTACCTAGAATAGAAGAATCTTTAGCTGCATTAAAATCTGCTAACTTCTTCGCCACTTTGGATCTTACTAGCGGGTACTGGCAGGTTCCTGTAGCAGAGGAGGACAAGGAGAAGACTACATTCACCACCCCGATGGGTCTCAGCGAATTCAACTGTATGCCGTTTGGGCTCTGCAACGCATCAGGAACCTTCCAGCGGTTGATGGAATGCTGTCTGGGACACCGGAACTTCGAGACGGTCCTGTTATACCTGGACGATGTCATAGTTTATTCCAAAACCTACGAGGACCATTTGAAACACCTGGCAGAAGTGTTTGACGCCCTGGCAAGCTACGGCCTAAAGGTGAAACTGTAGCGTCGGCGTCCCTGCCTCCTGCTAGGCAGGGACGCCGTTCCCCTCACCTCTCCGCTCCGTGCCCGGCGTCTTCCTCCCGCTCTGCTGGCAGTACACGCTGCTTCCTGGTCACTGTGCCTAGGGCGCGCGCGCGCTCCCTCTCTCTTAAAGGGGCCGCGCACGCCGTCCTAATGAGTCCCCGGCCAATGGCCGGAGGACCTCACCATATATAAGGCACCTCCTCCAAAATGGAGGTGCCCGAGCAATGTTGTTGCAAATCCTTTCAACTCTGCTTCAGCCCTCAGGTCCCGTTGCCTGATACCTGCCTGATACCTGCCTGATACCTGCCTGATATCTGCCTGATTTCTGTCAATCTGCTTGCAATGCTGTGGTCCGACAGTCTGCCTACCAGCACCTGCCAGTCTGTCTATGGATCAGTCCGCCCGCGGACCAGGAAGTACCTGCCAGATACCTGCCTGATACCTGCCTGCCTGTCCAGAGACTCTCACCCGCTCACCTGGGAGCGCTCTCCTGCTACCTGCCTGCTAGCCTACCTGGAGGCTTAGCCGTCACTTGCTGTGACCACCTGCCTGTCCAGAGACTCTTACTCGCTCACCTGCTACTTGCCTGCTAGCCTACCTGGAGGCTTAGCCGTCACTTGCTGTGACCACCTGCCTGTCCAGAGACTCTTACTCGCTCACCTGGGTGCGCTCACCTGCTACCTGCCTTCTAGCCTACCTGGAGGCTCTGCCGTCACTTGCCGTGACCCCCTGCCTGCCTAGAGACTCTTACCCTGTTGTCACTTGCCGTGACCACCCGCCTGTCAAGAGTCTGTCCTTGTCACTTGCCGTGTCTACCTACCCGCCTTCCCTGGGAGCCACCCGCTTCCTTACAAGGACGGCCCTTTGTATAGTAGCTCAGAGGTTCCACCTCCCAGACCCGTTACAGTTTGCTCGGGCCATGGAACCCGGTGGCACCCAAGCTCCCTCGCTCTCGGACCTATGTCATGAACTTTCCCGTCAGAGGTCACAACAGGAGTCCATCCTGAGTCACCTGCGTAGTGTTAACTCTCGCCTAGACACACTGACTGCCTTATCGGGAGCTGCTTCCACTCGCACACTTACTACCCCGGCACCGCCACTGCCCATCATTACCATGGCATCCCTTCCCGGTCCCCATCTCTCCGCCCCGCCTTGTTTTGGCGGAGATCCCGGTCAGGCACGGGGCTTCATTAACCAGTGCACTCTGCACTTCGAACTTTTGGCACACCAGTTTTCCACCGACCGAGCCAACGTAGCCTTCATCATGTCCCATCTCACGGGGGAGGCGCTGGCTTGGCTAAATCCTCTATGGGAGAGAGGAGATCCCCTGGTGTCCAACCTGCCAGCCTTTCTCACGGCTTTCCGGAAAGTCTTCGACGAACCAGGACAGAAGACCTCATCCGCCTCATCTCTGCTACGCCTCCGTCAAGGAAGTCTCACCGTGGGCCAATATGCCATACGGTTCCGTACCCTTGCTTCGGAGCTTGCCTGGGATAACGACGCCCTGGTGTCCGTCTTCTGGGAGGGTCTGTCCGGCCGTATTAAAGATGAACTCGCCGGTCGGGACATTCCTACCACTCTCGACGACTTAATAACACTCGCCACCCGGATTGACATCCGGTTCCAGGAGCGCACCAAAGAGGTCGCCCGTGAGAGGAGGTTTCCACGCCTTGCCCCTGCCTTTCAGAAACCCGTCACTTCCTCCGTTACTCCTCAGGCGCACTCACCCGAGCCTATGCTGGTCGACCAGACCAAGATGGTCAAAACCCGTCAAGAATTACGCCGTGCCGAGGGGAGCTGCTTCTACTGTGGCAGTAAGGAGCACCGGATCCGTTCCTGCCCGGAGAGGTTGGGAAACGCCTGTGTCTAGGATCGCTCAGAGAGGTCGTCCTAGACAAGAGTAAACCCTCTCCATCTCTGATGCTGTCAGTCTCTATCGTCTGCGGGGAGAATCGGTTCTGTGAACTAGCTCAACTTGACTCTGGAGCTGCCGGAAATCTCATTTCTCAATCCCTGGTAGAGAAATACCGCATTCCCACCAAACCCCTGGCTGTACCCTTATCTGTCGCCTCCGTGGATGGGGGTCTCTTACCGCATCCCATTCAACTCATCACCGAATCCATAACTCTGCAGGTGGGAATGCTGCACTCTGAGAGCATCTTCTTCCATGTTCTGCCCGGACTCTCTCACGCCCTCTTGCTACGCCTACCTTGGCTCCAGAGACATGCACCCGTGCTTGATTGGCAGACCGGAGAAGTCCTTCGCTGGGGGCAGGACTGCCATAAGACTTGTTTAGTTCCCGTTCGTCCTGCCCGTCCTTCTGCTACCCCAACCAATCTACCTGCCTACCGGTTCCATATTGGTCTTATGCGGACGTCTTTAACAAGAGAAGCAGAGACATTACCCCCTCATAGACCATACGATTGCCCAATCGACCTGATACCCGGCGCTACTCCTCCCCGTGGGCGTATTTACCCTTTGTCCGCTGCTGAGACCCGGTCCATGTCTGAATATATTGAGGAGAATCTGGCCCGGGGATTTATCCGGAAATCTACCTCCCCGGCGGGAGCAGGCTTTTTCTTGTCAAAAAGAAAGACGGCTCACTCCGTCCCTGTATAGACTATAGAGGTCTTAACCAGATCACGGTGAAAAATAAATACCCTCTTCCGCTCATTCCCGAATTATTTGACCGTCTGAGGGGTGCTAGAATCTTCACCAAGCTGGACCTCCGTGGGGCGTATAACCTGGTCCGTATCCGTCAGGGGGATGAATGGAAGACGGCATTCAACACCCGGGACGGCCACTATGAATACCTTGTAATGCCCTTCGGTCTCTGTAACGCTCCCGCCGTCTTTCAAGAGTTGGTCAATGACATCTTCCGTGACCTTCTCTACTCCTGCGTGGTGGTATACCTGGACGACATCTTGGTCTTCTCTCCGGATCTTCTCACTCACCGGAGGGACGTTCGTCAGGTTCTGCTCAGGCTCAGGCAGAACCACCTCTACGCAAAATATGAGAAGTGCCTCTTTGAGCAGACCTCGTTTCCGTTTCTGGGCTACATAATCTCTCAGACCGGCCTACGAATGGATCCTGAGAAACTGTCTGCCATCCAGAAGTGGCCCCGACCGGAGGGGTTGAAGACTATTCAGCGGTTCCTGGGCTTCGCCAACTACTACCGCCTCTTCATTCCGCACTTCTCTTCCCGGACTGCCCCTATCTCTGCGCTCACCCATAAGGGCGCTAATCCCAGAGAATGGCCGCCCGAAGCTGAGGAGGCCTTCCTTTCTTTGAAACAAGATTTCTCCTCCGCCCCTGTGCTGCATCGTCCGGACAGCAACAAACAATTCTTCCTAGAAGTTGACGCTTCCTCCTCTGGAGCCGGAGCGGTACTCACCCAAAAGTCGTCTTCCGGAAAAAAGGTAAACTGCGGCTTCTTCTTCAAACTCTTCTCCTCTTCTGAGCGCAATTATTCTATAGGAGACCGAGAATTATTGGCCATCAAGCTGGCGCTGGAGGAGGGGCTCTTCACCCGGTAATAATTTACACGGACCACAAGAACTTGGCTTACCTCCAGAGTGCCCAGAGACTTAACCCGCGCCAAGCCCGGTGGTCCTTGTTCTTCGCCCGCTTTGATTTCATTCTTCATTTTCGTCCGGCAGACAAAAACATCAAAGCTGATGCCTTGTCCCGATCCTTTTTGGTCTCTGATCTAGAGGAGGAGCCTAAGCACATCATCGACCCCGCCAAAGTAATGCAGGTGGCCCCCGTGAATCTAAATCGTCTTCCACCCGGTAAGACGTTTGTAACAGTCCCTGATCGTGAGAAGGTCCTACACTGGGGATACTCGTCTAAGCTAGCTGGCCACGCTGGTCAGAAAAAGACCCTCCAGCTTATTACCCGGCATTACTGGTGGCCTACCCTGCACAAGGACGTAATAGACTTTGTTTCAGCCTGTGTGTCCTGCGCCCGCAACAAGGTTCCGAGACACCTGCCAGCCGGCCGCTTCCTTCCTCTTCCTGTACCTGCTGCCCCGTGGCAGCATATAGCTATGGACTTTATAACGGACCTCCCTGTCTCTTCCGGTTGTACGGTCATTTTGGTGGTCGCTGACCGCTTTTCTAAGATGGCTCACTTCATTCCCCTGCTGGGCCTCCCGTCTGCATCTGAGTTGGCTAAAGACTTTATACATCATATTTTCCGTCTTCATGGTCTTCCTCTCCACATTGTATCCGACCGAGGGGTTCAGTTCATCTCTCGCTTTTGGCGAGCCTTGTGTAAATTGCTGGGGGTCACCTTGGACTTTTCTTCTGCTTATCACCCACAGTCCAATGGTCAAGTAGAACGGATCAACCAAAATTTAACCAGTTACCTCCGGCACTTTATTAATGCTCACCATTCCGACTGGGTGGATCTTTTACCGTGGGCCGAATTTTCCTACAATAATCACGAGAGCGAATCTTCCTCCAAATCCCCATTTTTTGTAGTCTACGGTCAGCATCCTCGGATCCCGTTTCCCGTCTCCACCTCGGTGGACAACCCGGCTGCGGAATCTATTGTTAGCGAATTTTCCTCCATTTGGGAGAGTACCAGGTCCGCACTTCTTCAGTCATCCGAGCGGATGAAAAAACAGGCTGACAAAAGACGTCTGGATCCACCGCAATTCCGTCCTGGAGATAAAGTCTGGCTCTCGTCCAAATATGTCCGGCTCCAGATTCCTTCCTACAAGTTAGGGCCTCGGTTCATTGGCCCACTGGAAGTTATCAAGCAAATCAACCCGGTGGCCTATAAATTGAAACTCCCGGCCAACTTGCGGATCCCTAACTCCTTCCATGTATCTTTACTCAAACCCGTGGTACTTAACTCTTTTTCCAAGTCTACAGGTACGCCTCCTGCTCCGGTTTCCGCTGAAGACGAGTTTGAGGTAGAGAACATTCTAGCCACCAAAAGGGTAAGAGGAAAGACCTTTTTTCTAGTGGATTGGAAAGGGTTTGGTCCTGAGGAGAGAACATGGCAGCCCCGGGAGAACATCCATGCCCCTCTCATCCTTGATAAATTTCTCTCTGGCCTAAAAAAGGGGGGCCTAAAGGGGGGGGTACTGTAGCGTCGGCGTCCCTGCCTCATGCTAGGCAGGGACGCCGTTTCCCTCACCTCTCCGCTCCGTGCCCGGCGTCTTCCTCCCGCTCTGCTGGCAGCGCGCGCTGCTTCCCGGTTACTGTGCTTAGGGCGCGCGCGCGCTCCCTCTCTCTTAAAGGGGCCGCGCGCGCCGTCCTAAGGAGTCCCGGCCAATGGCCGGAGGACCTCACCATATATAAGGCACCTCCTCCAAAATGGAGGTGCCCGAGCAATGTTGTTGCAAAGCCTTTCAACTCTGCTTCAGCCCTCAGGTCCCGTTGCCTGATACCTGCCTGATACCTGCCTGATAGCTGCCTGATTTCTGTCTATCTGCTTGCAATCCTGTGGTCCGACAGTCTGCCTACCAGCACCTGCCAGTCTGTCTATGGATCAGTCCACCCGCAGACCAGGAAGTACCTGCCAGATACCTGCCTGATACCTGCCTGCCTGTCCAGAGACTCTCACTTGCTCACCTGGGAGCGCTCTCCTGCTACCTGCCTGCTAGCCTACCTGGAGGCTTAGCCGTCACTTGATGTGACCACCTGCCTGTCCAGAGACTCTTACTCGCTCACCTGGGAGCGCTCACCTGCTACCTGCCTGCTAGCCTGCCTGGAGGCTTAGCTGTCACTTGCTGTGACCACCTGCCTGTCCAGAGACTCTTACTCGCTCACATGGGAGCGCTCACCTGCTACCTGCCTGCCAGCCTACCTGGAGGCTTAGCCGTCATTTGCTGTGACCACCTGCCTGTCCAGAGACTCTTACTCGCTCACCTGGGAGTGCTCACCTGCTACCTGCCTGCTAGCCTACCTGGAGGCTCCGCCGTCACTTGCCGTGACCCCCTGCTTGTCTAGACTCTTACCCTGTTGTCACTTGCCGTGACCACCCGCCTGTCAAGAGTCTGTCCTTGTCACTTGCCGTGTCTACCTACCCGCCTTCCCTGGGAGCCACCCCCTTCCTTACAAGGACTGCCCTTTGTATAGTAGCTCAGAGGTTCCACCTCCCAGACCCATTACAGAAACCATCCAAGTGTCACCTGCTGAAACCAATGGTGCAGTACCTGGGACACGTGGTGAGTGCTGACGGAGTGGCTCCCGACCCCGATAAGATCACCGTGATTAAAGACTGGCCAAGAGCCTCCAGCTTAAAGGAAGTGCGGCAGTTTCTCGGGTTGGTAGGCTACTACCGAAGATTCATTCCCGGTTTCACCAAAATGGCAGCTCCTATGCAGGACCTCCTGATAGGTCAATCCAGGAAGGCCAAAAACCTGAAGCCGCCCTTCAGGTGGGAAAAGCTGGAAGAGGAGTCCTTCCGCCAGCTGAAGATGGCCCTCACGGGGGATGAAATCCTGGCGTACCCTGACTACAGCCAGCCTTTTATCCTCCACACGGACGCGAGCAACATCGGGCTAGGAGCCGTACTGTGCCAGAACCAGCAGGGGAAAGAGCGGGTAATCGCTTACGCCAGCCGAAAACTACGGCCCACAGAGAGAAACCCTGAGAATTATAGCTCATTCAAGCTAGAGTTCCTGGCAGTGGTGTGGGCAGTGACCGATCGTTTCAAGCATTACCTTGCCTCTTCCAAGTTCACCGTGTACATGGATAACAACCCGTTGACACACCTGGACACTGCAAGACTTGGTGCCCTGGAGCAGAGATGGATGGCCCGCCTGTCCAACTACGAATTCACCATCAAATACCGGGCGGGACGCTCAAATGCCAACGCGGATACCCTGTCCAGAATGCCAAACTTACCGGACGTAGGGGAAGATCCAGAAGAACTGGAAGAAGTTGAACTCCCTGCGTTCCACCGTCTTGGGATTACCCTGTATTCCCACCGTGTAAGGGACAGGCGCTCTGCCACGTTCAATCCCTTACCCCACTACAGCTGGGCGGAGACACAAAACAGTGATCCCGCAGTCCGTCTGGTGAAGGAAATGCTGACACAGGCTGATGCCCGTCTTGACCCAGACGCTCCGGAGGAGACCAAGCAACTGTGGAAGGAGAAAAGCAGGCTGTTTCTTTACAAGGAGAAGCTGTGCCGGAGAATGGTCAACTCTAGAACACATGAGCTGACCTGGCAGGTAGTGGTCCCAAGACGAGACGCGGCTATGGTTCTGGAGGCATACCACGACGGAGCAGGACACTTCGGATGGAAAAAGCTGGAGTTCTTGTTGCGTGAACGGTTCTACTGGGTAGGCATGAGAGGAGCCATCGAGAGGTGGTGCAGAGACTGTGGCCCGTGCAACCTAAGAAGAAAGGACCGTGCCAGCCAGAAGAGTCCCCTGCAGCCCATCATCACTAGGCAGCCACTGGAACTGGTAGCCCTGGACCATGTAAAACTGGCTCCAAGCAAATCTGGGTATGTCTACGCCCTCACCATCGTAGATCACTACTCCCGGTTCCTAGTGGTGGTCCCTGTCAAGGACTTAACGGCCCAAACAGCAGCCAGGGCCTTCCAGCTGCACTTCTGCCGTCCACACGGGTATCCGGAGCAAGTGCTGACGGACCAAGGACCAGCCTTCGAAGCGGAGGTCTTCCAGGAGTTCTGCAATCTGTATGGCTGCAGGAAGATAAGAACAACGCCCTATCACCTTCAGACCAACGGACTATGTGAAAAAATTAACCAGGTGGTGATGGACTTGCTGAAAACGTTGCCCCTGGAGGAACGCAGTCTGTGGCCTGAAAAACTGCCTGATTTGGTGGACTTGTACAATCACATCCCCGTAGGCTCCAGCAACTGTACCCCGGCTTACCTAATGAGAGCAAGACCTGGTAAGCTGCCTATTGACCTGGATATGGGAGTCCTGACACCTGAGGACACCTCGCCAGAGGCAGACTGGGATACAGAACGGCAGCAGCAGTATCGGAAAGTACAGGAGAGCGTCGAGCGAAGTCTGTCTCAAGCAAGAGAAAGGCAAGAGAAGGCTTATAACCAGTATGCTCCCGCTGTTCCCCTGGTACCTGGAGAGCAGGTCTTGAAGAGAAAGAGACGGCTCCACAAGTTGGATGACCAGTGGGCGACGGACCCCTACACCGTACTGCCCTCAAGTCATGAGAACCCAAAAGTATGTATCATCAGTAAGGATGGAGGAGAGACCACGGCCATTGTCTCCAGAGACACCTGAAGAAGTGTCCCGAGCAGCTGCAAAGCCCTGAAGAAGATCGAGAAAACAGTCAACCCGCAGAGGAAAGGGAAGAAATGATCAGTACTGTACTCGGAGACTTTCCCCGGTCCTGGACTCAGATCAACAATGCAGTCGTGGTACCCGTCCTCACCTTTCTCCAGCCAGCCCCTCAAGGACCTACAGAAGAACAGGGAGTGTCAGAAGAGCAGCCGGCCCAGGAGGCAGAAGAATCCATACCAGCAGCCCAGGAGAATCAACCCTCTGCTAGTAGTGAGTCTGCCGTGCCCCTAGTAAGCCAAAGAGTACGCAGAAAGCTGCCAGGCCTACCCATAACACCTCCTACACCCTGTAGTGCAGAACCAGATAGTGGGTTACGTAGGTCCACCAGGAGCACTAGAGGACAGTTGCCCGCTCGCTGGAGAATCTAAACTGTGATACCTGTAAACTGCAAATGTTGAAAATGGTTTATGTTTTTGTTGCCTGTTCATTGATTATGTTTCTCTAGTTACCCTGGAGGTTTATTTGGACTGACAGGTTATGGACGCTGTGTAACCGGAACTACATTGTAGATAGTTGCACCTTGGTGCCTCTTGCGAAGATGGCCGCGGAAGAAAAAACCTGTCTGGCGTGGCCTCCTTATGGCCCAAAGTAGCTAGCCTCAGCCTTGCAGCCACGCCCAGGGCCAACGCTTGGGGTTTGCTTTGGACAGGTCCCCTACTCTGTGCCAAGACTTCACCTTGTTGGGTGATATGGACATCCGGTTACGGACACGCCGTGACCTCTAAAGACTAAAGCTACGTGTATATATGTTGTTGTATTATTGTTTATACCCTGTATTTGTGTTTTCTTAAAAATGTGTTTTGTCCCGGAGTACTAAAATTCACTAGGGGGTCTGGTTACCACAGTAATAGAAATATTACGTCTGAGAGCAAGTGGGAGGTTTCTCTGGTCTGGAGCCCTTAAGCATGCAACACTTCTTGCCCAGACCTGGGAGGGTAGGAATCTGCCCTTATAAACTGGGTCTGGGGCGGGATTAGTGAGTTGAGTCAGAGCCTGGAGACAGTTCCAGACACAGGGAAAGAAACAGCAGGAGCTCTGTAGGAGCTAGGAGCAGAAGACCAGGGGCTGGAGCTGAGCAGAGCTCGCCCTGGCAGAAGAATCTAGGAACCGGACACAGGAGTCCGAGGCTGTGGGGACTGATATTCACCCAGCAGCAGAAACCAGCCGGCAGGGTATTCCAGGTCCTCTGGCCATAGAAGCCCGGAGGCTCAGTCACAAGGAAGGGACCAGCACCGCCATCCAGGAGCCGAGGCTAACAGAAGGCCCCAAGTCACCAGCCATATGGGTGAGCACCACACGGTATACTCAGGGACGTGGGCTACTTCTACCAGCTTACAGCAAGGTAGCCAGTCAGAGTGCAGATAGACGGGGAGGCCTACATCTCCATCTGGCCAGGGGAACTCCTGTTTGCTCGCAGACTGGCCAGGCCCCTTATGTTAGCCAGTACTCCCGGGAGGGTCTGCCTTAATACCACCAGTAAAGACCCTGAACTGCACTGCAAAGACTCTGAGTCGTTCCTGCTTCGTCGCCGCACCAGCACTACTAGTGCTGGGACTCCCGTGCACTATCACCCTCACCATCAACTACACTGCCCTGGGGCTCCACTCTTCCCGTGGGGAGTCACACTACCTCAGCTGCACACACCATCAGCCCCAGCGGTCTGCCTTGCAGCGGAGGTCCGCGCTGACCGCAATCCACGGGTGGCGTAGTCGGACAATTAACCTAAAACCCCCACAAAATACCGCCATTGGCCTGACCACCCTGAGCCACGGGACCGGGTCACCGCCACGGATTCTACAACCCCCAGAGACCCGGCTCCGGGTATCCCACACACGTCCACACTAGGCCCAGGGGGCGAGTCACATTTATGTGCTGCATGTAGGTTTTGTCTGATTTATGGCCATTGTGAACATGTGTTTAGGTGATGCATGTATGCCAACTTAAACCAAGCTCAATTTTTCTGTTTCCTCTCAGTATTTTTGCATTTTATGCAAGCCAGGTTGTGGCCACCCTTGCTTGAGCTGGAAATTACATTCAAATAGCTTCCCAAAGCTGGTGTCCACAGTTCGGGACCTGGTCCTTTGTCTGCCCTTATTCACACACTGAGGTTAACTCTGACACATGGTAAGGTTTTTAATATTAGAAAGTGTAGGACCATCCCGAATAGGGCCACCTTATCGTGGGGGGATGGCTTTTATGCTATTTTTGATCAAAAACAGTGTTACTAAGAACCCTATGTTATTTGAATGCACTTTTGCTTTTATTTATTTATTTACAGCAGGGGTTATGTTCATTTTGTTTCTTGTAGGTTTTGTCTGATTTGTGGCTATTGTGAACATAATAATAATAATCTTTATTTTTATATAGCGCTAACATATTCCGCAGCGCTTTACATACATTATCGTCGCTGTCCCCATCGGGGCTCACAATCTAGATTCCCTATCAGTATGTCTTTAAAGTGTGGGAGGAAACCGGAGAACCCGGAGGAAACCCACGCAAACATGGTGGGATTTGAACCCAGGACCCCAGCGCTGCAAGGCTGCAGTGCTAACCACTGCGCCACCGTGCCGCCCACGTTTATGCGTTTATGTGCTGCATGTACAGTACATCAACTTAAACCAAGCTCAATTTTTGTGTTTCTTTTATAAATCTGCCTGCTTGGACAAAGAAACTGCATACCTGTGTGAACACTCCCTAATGTCCCAATTGGTGTTTTGGATGCGGGCACTGAATCCGAAGAAGCGCAGATGACTGCGGGATAAAGTCTGTATGTCCTGGATGAAGGCAGCATCAGCATTGCAAACATGGTCAGATAGTATGGAGGACCTTGTGAAACAATTAGTCCAGGTGCAGCAGCAGCAGAAGCAACAATGGCAAACGCAGCAGTATTAGCAGCAGATCAAGCAGATGTAGCAGCATCAGCCACGGGTCTTTGGCAGAAGCTGTCTGGGGCAGAGAGACTACACTTTCCGCCAGTCTCCCTCCCGTACTGTGATGGGAATAGTTCAGGAGGCCTTGCATAAAATTAGTCTGCAGGATGATGTTGAGGCATTCCTGATTGTATTTGAGAAGGTGGCAGACAGAGAGAAACTACCCCGGAGCAATGGGCGCTATCAAAAGGACAAACCTCCCCGGTCTCAGATGTTCGACCTATTTCAGCTGGTGCAAAAATTACCTGCTCTCCAGCATAGATGGTGGAAAGAGTGGTAGTGGACTGATTTATCCATTCACTACCAAAATCCTTGAAGAGTTGGGATTTAACTCTGTAACCCTGCTTTGCTACATATAAAAAAAACATATTGTATGTAAATATGAATGTTTTTTTGAGGAGAGTGGATTTTTTTTTGTTTTAAATAAATATGATCAATAAGACTTATTTTTGTCTTTTAAGGTGTGAACAGGTCAAAACTTTTAGTTGGGCACCAATACACCAGTCACAGGCTTACTTGTGGACATGCGCATTGTTTCACCATGTTAATACTGCTCCCTTGGTGGCTGGTTTTGCTGGCGAATGTTACTCTCAAAGGAAGAGGCGAGGCCATAGTTTTTAAAAATAGATTTGTCTCAGACCCTACATCATGCTGCTCTCGGATTACATATCAAAAACCTGGTGACAGATTCCATTTAATGGACTGTGTTAACCCCTTTACAGTCCATGACGTATTAATACGCGTCTGTGCCCTGGGACTTAAGAGCCTGACCCGTATTAGTACGTCATGGCGATCGCGTGCGCACACAGGCTGTGCGGGCGCGATCGCCGCCGGGTGTCAGCTGATTGCTACAGCTGACACCCGGTACTATGTGCAGGGAGCGGTCCCGCACCACTCCCGGCATATTAACCCCCGCAATGCTGCGATCGAAGTCGATCGCAGCATTGCAGTGGCTAAGGGGAGGTGATCGCAATACTCACCTCCTCTTCCGGCCTCCAGCGCTATCTGCCGCGGCTTCCCGGGTGTTGCCATGGCGACCCGATGTCGTAATGAAAACATCTAGGTCACCAGACAGCAGGAAGATTTTTTGGTCATGCGCAGTGCATGACCAAGCAATCTTCTCACTGTGCAGCGCTGACTGCCTGCATGGCACAGGGATGGTGCTCCATCCCTATGCTATGCAGGCGATCAGAATAAAAAAAGTGAAAGTCCCACAGTGGGACAAAGTAAAAAAGTAAAAAAACTCTCAGAAAGTGAAAAAAAAATTGTAAAAATATAAAAAAATAAATAAAAAAAATAATCCACCTAAAATAAAAATATAATGTACCCCTCAATAAATATTATTATGAAAAAAAAACAATAAAAGTACACATATTTGGTATAGCCGCGTCTGGAACGACCTGACCTATAAAATTGTCCCACTAGTTAACCCCTTCAGTGAACACGGTAAAAAATAAAAATAAAAAACGAAGCAAAAAACAATGTTTTATCATCATACAGCCAAACAAAAAATGGAATAACACGTGATCAAAAAGAGAAATATAAATAAAAATGGTACCGCTGAAAACGTCATCTTGTCCCGCAAAAAACAAGCTGCCATACAGCTCCATCATCCGAAAAATCAAAAAGTTATAGCTCTCAGAATAAAGTGATGCAAAAAAATATTTTTTTCTATAAAATAGCTTTTATTGTGTAAAAGCGCCAAAACATAGAAAAACGATATAAATGTGGTACCACTGTAAACATACTGACCCGAAGAATAAAGCTACCTTATCAATTTTACCACACGCAGAGTAGAATAAAAAAATAAATAAATTCCTGAATTGTTGGTTTTTGTTTATTCTGCCTCCCAAAAACTGGAATAGAAAGCGATCAAAAAATGTCACGTGCCTGAAAATAGCACCAATAAAAACGTCAACTCATCCCGCAAAAAACAAGCCATCACATGACTCTGTCGGCCAAAATATGGAAAAATTATAGCTCTTAAAATATGGCGATGCAAAAACTAGATTTTACAAAATATCTGTCTTTTAGTGTGTGACAGCTGTCAATCATAAAAACCCGATATGATTCTGGTATCACTGTAATCGCACCGACCCGAAGAATAAGGTCGTCTAATCACTTATACCGCACTAGGAACGGCGTAAAAAATAAACGCTAGGGCTGGGGTTGGGGTTGGGGTTGCACTAATGTTAGGGTTGGGGTTAGGGTTGTTTTTTTTTTCAAAAGTAAAAAAAAAAAAAGAAAAAAAGATGGCGATATGGCGACTAGTGTTGAACTAGTGTTGAACGACTAGTGTTGAGTTTGCATCGGGTACTCGGGTATGCATTGAGTATCGCGGGTGCTCGAGTCTCCGCCCCATATGCTTCGCGGCCAAAAAAAACTCGCGGGGATTGCCTGCCATGCACGAGCGATCCCCGCATTTTTTTTTGGGGTGTCTAATAACTGTGAAACTTGCGGGCGGGGACTCGAGCATTTCACTTGAGCACCCGTGATACATGGTGCATACCTGAGCACCCGATGCAAACTCAAGTAGCAAGCACTTGCGCTCAAGACTAATGACAACTTATTCAATATGATGACCTAATGTTATCAAATTCTGTGTCGTACCTCTGGGTTCAAAATGTTCACTATACCCCTTGATAAAATCCTTGAGGGGTGTAGTTTCCAAAATGGGGTCACTTGTGGGGGTTTCAACTATTTAGGCACATCAGGGGCTCTCCAAACGCGACATGGCGTTCGCTCTCGATTCCAGCCGATTTTGCGTTCAAAAAGTCACACAGTGCTCCTTCCCTTCTGAACTCTGCCGTGCGCCCAAACACTGTATTTTCCCCACATATGGGGCATTGGCGAACTCAGGAGAAATTGCACAAAAGTTTTTGGGGTCCATTTTCTCCTCTTACCCTTGTGAAAATAAAAAAATTGGGGCTAAAACATTTTTGTGGAAAAAGTTAGATTTTTTTATTTTCACGGCTCCATGTTATAAACTTCTGTAAAGGACTTTGGGGGTTCATGGTGCTCACCAGACATCTATATAAGTTCCCTGAGGGGTCTAGTTTCCAAAATGGTGTCACTTGTGGGGGGTTTCCACTGTTTAGGCACATCAGGGGCTCCCCAAATGCAACATGTCGTCCGCTAATTATTCAAGCAAATTTTACATTCAAAAAGTCAAATGGCGCTCCTTCCATTCCGAACCCTGACGTGCGCCCAAACAGTGGTTTCCCCCCACATATGGGGTATCTGCTTACTCAGGAGAAATTGCACAACAAACTGCATGGTACAATTTCTCCTGTTACCCTTATGAAAATGCAAAAGTGGGGGCTGAAAAACATTTTTGTGGGAAAAATGTGAAAATTGTATTTTTACGGCTCAATGTTATAAACTTCTGTGAAGCACCTGGGGGTTCAAGGTGCTCACCACACATCTAGATAAGTTCCCTGGGGGGTCTAGTTTCCAAAATGGTGTCACTTGTGGGGGGTTTCTACTGTTTAGGCACATCAGGGGCTCCCCAAATGCAACATGGCGTCCGCTAATTATTCAAGCAAATTTTACATTCAAAAAGTCAAATGGCGCTCCTTCCCTTCCGAACCCTGACGTGCGCCCAAACAGTGGTTTTCCCCCACATATGGGGTATCTGCTTACTCAGGAGAAATTGCACAACAAACTACATGGTGCAATTTCTCCTGTTACCCTTATGAAAATGCAAAAGTGGGGGCTGAAAAACATTTTTGTGGGAAAAATTTGAAAATTTTATTTTTAAGGCTCAATGTTCTAAACTTCTGTGAAGCACCTGGGGGTTCAAGGTGCTCACCACACATCTAGATAAGTTCCCTGAGGGGTCTAGTTTCCAAAATGGTGTCACTTGTGGGGGGTTTCTACTGTTTAGGCACATCAGGGGCTCCCAAATGCAACATGGCGTCAGCTAATTATTCAAGCAAATTTTACATTCAAAATGTCAAATGGCGCTCCTTCCCTTCCGAACCCTGCCGTGCGCCCAAACAGTGTTTTATCCTCACATATGGGGTATCTGCTTACTCAGGAGAAATTGCACAACAAATTTTGCGGTCCATTTTTTGCCATTACCCCTGCAAAAATAAAAAAAATTGGGTCTAAAATAACATTTTTGTGAAAAAAGTTAAATGTTAATTTTTTTCTTCCACATTACAAAAATTCCTGTGAAGCACCTGAAGGGTTAATAAAGTTCTTGAATGTGGTTTTGAGCACCTTGAGGGGTGCCGTTTTTAGAATGGTGTCACTTTTGGGTATTTTCTGTCATAAAAAACCCTTAAAGTGACTTTAAATATGATGTGGTCCCTAAAAAAATGGTTTTGTAAATTTTGTTGGAAAAATGAGAAATCGCTGGTCAACTTTTAACCCTTATAGCTCCCCAATAAAAAAAAATTTTAGTTCCAAAATTGTGCTGATGTAAAGTAAACATGTGGGAAATGTTATTTATTAACTATTTTGTGTGACATATCTCTCTGATTTAAGGGCATAAAAATTCAAATTTTGAAAATTGCAAAATTTTCAACATTTTTGTCAAATTTCCATTTTTTTCACAAATAAATGCAAGTCATATCGAATAAATTTTACCACAATCATGAAGTACAATATATCACGAAAAAACAGTCTCAGAATCAAGGGGATCCGTTGAAGCGTTCCAGAGTAATTACCTCATAAAGTGACAGTGGTCAGAATTGTAAAAATTGGCCCGGTCATTAACGTGCAAACCCCCTTGGGTTGTAAAGGGGTTAAAGTAGGCATGCATTGCCTAATTCTTTGAACAGATATGCTTATCAGTATGAAAATCAAACCGTGTTTGCAAATTATCAGGCTTTTTGATGATCACTACTTAAATACTTAAAAAAAAGTCAATGATTTAGTTCTTCCCTTTTTTTATGTAACATATAGGAGTTTGATGTCCTTATGCCTTTTAGCAGAAGTTACTTTAAGCATAAGTCAGTATTTATTGTGATGTAGCAGACATCCCTTTAATGGTTCAGTGTGTTGGAAGGACCATGTACCTTCCCCTTTAACTGACTGGTCACATGATCGTGACATCACACAGGTCCTTGTGCACACAGTTAAGGTCCTATCTGTGGATGTGTGTGTGTGCTGCAGCATATATAAACCCTGTGTGTTCCGGTGTGTAGGAGTTCCTGTGTGTTGGGAGCTCCTGTGTGGGCACCGTGTGAGAGGCACGAGGCTGTTCCCTGTGTGTGTGTGTGGGGGAACACCGCTCGTGTGAGGCCTGGAGTGGCCTGGTGGACTCCGGTGGAGGTGAAGCCTGGATCCCTGTGTGAGAGTGTGGGGGATGCCAGTAAGCCTCGGAGTGCCACACAAGCGTCCTGGAGGGTGAAGCCTGGATATGAAATGTGCAATATGCCAGTAAGCCTTGGACGGGAGTAACGGCTGGAGACCACGTGTGGTAAGCCGTAGAGCCACAGTGGTGGTGTATGAACAGGACTGTTACAGCTGAAGCCGGCAAAAGGTAATACTTTTGTGTTATGGACATTTAGATGGACATTGTTTAGTATTACCTTGCGGAAGGCTGTAATTAGAGCCAAGGGGGCCGGTCTGCCACTTGGGCTCGTGGACTTTATCAGTGTGTCGGTGAGCCACTAAGATGGACTGAGTGATCAGCAGTTTATGGAGTTAATAAACTGCTGAGTTGAGAAATACCGAAAAATATGGCTGGTGTGCATTGATTTGACGCAGCGAAGCGAGTATCCCCCAGGATAATAAGTAGCGCTGCCTTACATTATGTATAAACCTTTATTTCTATACTTATGTGACAATTTTCCACATTCCTCAAGTGCTATTACTACTGAGGTCAGAAAAATTTCCTAGTTTCCTGAAAAGTATAACATTATACTGTGTGAGATGTAATTCCATATTTACCTAGTGCCTCTCCACAACCCGGTAGCTTACCAAACTTGTATGACAGGTCGGAAGAGATAGGAAAATATACTAGAAAGCTAAAAAGTAAGGATAATATGTGACATACTGCATAACAAAGCTTTTTATATACAGTGCTGGCCAAAAGTATTGGCACCCCTGCAATTCTGTCAGATAATACTCAGTTTCTTCCTGAAAATGATTGCAATCACAAATTCTTTGGTATTATTCTCTTCATTTAATTTGTCTTCAATGAAAAAAACACAAAAAGAATTGTCCTAAAGCCAAATTGGATATAATTCCACACCAAACCTAAAAAAGGGGGTGGACAAAAGTATTGGCACCCTTTGAAAAATCATGTGATGCTTCTCTAATTCGTGTAATTAACAGCACCTGTAACTTACGTGTGGCACCTAACAGGTGTTGGCAATAACTAAATCACACTTGCAGCCAGTTAACATGGATTAAAGTTGACTCAACCTCTGTCCTGTGTCCTTGTGTGTACCACATTGAGCATGGAGAAAAGAAAGAAGACCAAAGAACTGTCTGAGGACTTGAGAAACCAAATTGTGAGGAAGCATGAGCAATCTCAAGGCTACAAGTCCATCTCCAAAGACCTGAATGTTCCTGTGTCTTGCGTGCGCAGTGTCATCAAGAAGTTTAAAGCCCATGGCACTGTGGCTAACCTCCCTAGATGTGGACGGAATAGAAAGATTGACGAGAGATTTCAACGCAAGATTGTGCGGATGGTGGATAAAGAACCTCGACTAACATCCAAACAAGTTCAAACTGCCCTGCAGTCCGAGGGTACAACAGTGTCAACCTGTACTATCCGTCGACGTCTGAATAAAAAGGGACTGTATGGTAGGTTACCCAGGAAGACCCCACTTCTTACCCCGAGACATAAAAAAGCCAGGCTGGAGTTTGCCAAAACTTACCTGAGAAAGCCTAAAACGTTTTGGAAGAATGTTCCTTGGTCAGATGAGACCAAAGTAGAGCTTTTTGGGAAAAAGCATCAACATAGAGTGTACAGGAATAAAAAAGAGGCATTCAAAGAAAAGAACACGGTCCCTACAGTCAAACATGGCGGAGGTTCCCTGATGTTTTGGGGTTGCTTTGCTGCCTCTGGCACTGGACTGTTTGACTGTGTGCATGGCATTATGAAGTCTGAAGACTACCAACAAATTTTGCAGCATAACATAGGGCCCAGTGTGAGAAAGCTGTGTCTCCCTCAGAGGTCATGGGTCTTCCAGCAGGACAATGACCCAAAACACACTTCAAAAAGCACTATAAAATGGTTTGAGAGAAAGAACTGGAGACTTCTAAGGTGGCGAGCAATGAGTCCAGACCTAAATTCCATAGAACACCTGTGGAGAGATCTCAAAATGGCAGCTTGGAGAAGGCACCCTTCAAATATCAGGGACCTGGAGCAGTTTGCCAAAGAAGAATGGTCTACAATTCCAGCAGAGCATTGTAAGAAACTCATTGATGGTTACCGGAAGCGGTTGTTCGCAGTTATTTTGGCTAAAGGTTGTGCAACCAAGTATTAGGCTGAGGGTGCGAATACTTTTGTCCGGCCCTTTTTGGAGTTTTGTGTGAAATGATCAATGATTTGATTTTTGCTTCATTCTCTTTTGTGTTTTTTCCTTGCAAGCAAATTAAATGAAGATAATAAGACCAAAGAATTTGTGATTGCAATCATTTTCAGGAAGAAACGGAGTATTATCTGACAGAATTGCAGGGGTGCCAATACTTTTGGCCAGCACTGTATACAGTTGAAACCAGAAGTTTACATACACAATATAAAAAGACACATATGCATGACATATATGACATGAAATCAGAATAAACTTTTCCCGTTTTAGGTCAATTAGGATTACCATCATTTTAAATGCCAGAATAATGAGAGAGAGGGAATGTTTTATGGCATTTTTATTACTTACTACAATGTCAAAAGTTTACATACATTTCATTAGTATTTGGTACCATTGACCTTAAACTGAATGACTTGGGTGAAACGTTTGGGATCTCCTTCCACAAGCTTCTCACAATAGTTGGTCGGAATTTGGGCCCATTCCTCCTGACAAAACTGGTGTAACTGATCCAGGTTTGTAGGTCGCCTTGCTCGCAGCTTTGCCAATAAATTTTCAATAGGTTTGAGATCAGGGCTTTCTGATGGCCACTCTAAACATTGAGTTTGATATCCTTAAGCCACTTTGTTACCATTTTGGCAGTATGCTTCGGGTCCTTGTCCATTTGGAAGACCCATTTTTGCCCAAGCTTTAACTTCCTGGCTGATGTCTTGAGATGTTGCTTCAGTATTGCCACATAATCTTCTTTTCTCATGATGCCATCTATTTTGTGAAGTGCACCAGTCCCTCCTGCAGCAAAACAACCCCACACCATGATGCTGCCACCACCGTGTTTCACAGTTGGGATAGTGTTCATAGGCTTCCAAGCTTCTCCCTTTTTACTCCAAACATAACGATGGTCATTATGCCCAAAAATTTTAATTTTAGTTTCATCAGACCACAGGGCATGTGTCCAAAAATTAAGGTTTTTGTTCCTGTGTACATTTGCAAACATTATTCTGGCTTTTTTATGTTTCCTTTGGAGTAATGGCTTATTCCTTGTAGAGTGGCCTTTCAGCCCATGTTGATACAGTACTCGTTTCACTGTGTATATTGACACAATCTTACCAGCTTCTGCCATCATCCTCACAAGTTCTTTTGCTTTTGTCCTTGGGTTGATATGCACATGTCGGACCAAAGCACATTCATCTTTGGGACACAGAACCAGTCTCCTTTCTGAGCGGTATGATGGCTGGACATTCCCATCTTGTTTGTACTTGCATATAATTGTTTGAACAGATGAACGAGGCACCTTCAGGTATCTTGAAATTGTACCCAAGGATGAGCCAGACTTGTGCAAGTCCACAATTCTCTTCCTGATATCTTGGCTGATTTCTTTAGACTTTCCCATGATGCTACAAAAAGAAGCAGTGTGTTTCAGGTGCGCATTAAAATACATCCACAGGTGTCTCTCTAATTAAATCAAAAGCTTCCAAACACATGACATCATCATATGAGCAGTCCAGAATTGGTAAAAGGCATAGTAATCTTAGTGTATGTAAAGTTTTGACTTTGCAGTAAGTAATAAAAATGCCTTAAAACAGTTTCTCTCTCTCATTATTCTGGCATTTGGCAAATATTAAAAATTATGGTAATCCAAATTGAGCTAAAACGGGAAAGATGTACAGTGGGTACAGAAAGTTTTGAGACCCCTTTAAATTTTTCACTCTTTGTTTCATTGCAGCCATTTGGTAAGTTCTAAAAAGTTCATTTTTTTTTCTCATTAAAGTACACTCTGCACCCCATCTTGACTGAAAAAAAAAAGAAATGTAGAAATTTTTGCAAATTTATTAAAAAAGAAAAACTGAAATATCACATGGTCATAAGTATTCAGACCCTTTGCTGAGACACTCATATTTAAGTCACATGCTGTCCATTTCCTTGTGATCCTCCTTGAGATGGTTCTACTCCTTCATTGGAGTCCAGCTGTGTTTAATTAAACTGATAGGACTTGATTTGGAAAGGCACACACCTGTCTGTATAAGACCTCACAGCTCACAGTGCATGTCAGACCAAATGAGAATCATGAGCTCAAAGGAACTGCCCAAGAAGCTCAGAGATAGAATTGTGGCAAGGCACAGATCTGTCCAACGTTACAAAATAATTTCTGCGTTACTTAAGGTTCCTAAGAGCACAGTGGCCTCCATAATCCTTAAATGAAAAAAGTTTGGGACCACCAGAAGTCTTCCTAGACCTGGCCATCCAGCCAAACTGAGCAATTGTGGGAGAAGAGCCCAGGAGAGAGAGAGGTAAAGAAGAACCACAAGATCACTGTAGCTGAGCTCCAGAGATGCAGTAGGGAGATGGGAGAAAGTTCCACAAAGTCAACTATCACTGCAGCCCTCCATCAGTCGGGCCTTTATGGCAGAGTAGCCCAACAGAAGCCTCTCCTCAGTGCAAGACATATGAAAGCCCGCATAGAGTTTGCTCAAAAACACATGAAGGACTCCCAGACTATGAGAAATAAGATTCTCTGGTCTGATGAGACAAAGATAGAACTTTTTGGTGATAATTCTAAGCGGTATGTGTGGAGTAAATCAGGCACTGCTCATCACCTGCCCAATACAATCCCAATAGTGAAACATGGTGGTGGCAGCATCATGCTATGGGGTGTTTTTCAGCTGCAGGGACAGGACGACTGGTTGCAATTGAAGGAAACATGAATGCGGCCAAGTACAGCGATATCCTGGATGAAAACCTCTTCCAGAGTGCTCTGGACTTCAGACTTGGCCAAAGGTACACCTTCCAACAAGACAATGACCCTAAGCACACAGCTAAAATAACAAAGGAGTGGCTTCAGAACAACTCTGTGACCATTCTTGACTGGCCCAGCCAGAGCCCTGACCTAAACCCAATTGAGCATCTATGGAGAGACCTGAAAATGGCTGTCTACCAACGTTCACCATCCAACCTGACGGAACTGGAGAGGATCTACAAGGAAGAATGACAGAGGATCCCCAAATCCATGTGTGAAAAACTTGTTGCATCATTCCCAAGAAGAATCATGGCTGTACTAGCTCAAAAGGGGGCTTCTACTCAATACTGAGCAAAGGGGCTGAATACTTATGATCTTGTGATATTTCAGTTTTTAATTTTTACTAAATTTGCAAAAATTTCTACATTTCTGTTTTTTTTTCAGTCAAGATGGGGTGCAGAGTGTACTTTAATTAGAAATAAAATGAGCTTTTTAGAATTTACCAAATGGCTGCAATGAAACAGAGTGAAAAATTTAAAGGGGTCTGAATACTTTCTGTACCCACTGTATTCTTATTTCATGTCAAATATTGAGAAAAACATGCATACGTGTCTTTTTATATAGTGTATGTAAACTTCTGGTTTCAACTGTAAAAGTAAACAATGTGGTTAAAAAAAAGTCTACCTTTTCACATTGTACTTTTACTTTGGGTCATGATCTATTGTAAAATGAGGCTCAGATGTTCAAGAAGTACTGACTTCCATTGAATATTTTCAGAAGTCTATGGATCTGTTGTAAGCTTTCATTGTTGTTTGGATTTTGAGACCTTCATCATTTGTTACAAGGAAGCTTCTAAAGTTTTCATTAAGGTTTGCAATACATCGGTTTTACTAGGGGAAGCTAAAGTTGTCCTGTAGACAATAATGTTGTCATGGCTCAGTTTGGGGATTAAATCTGGTGTCGTTTTGCTCCGTGGTCATTTCACCTGCCTACTGACCTATTGCCCTTTTCTTCCTTGTCCTTATGCTTGATGACTCCTGTTACCTTTATTTTTCCTTTCTGGGTTGCTCCTCTTCAGGTGTTTTCCATTGTCCCATTTTGGTTGCCCTTTCACATTCTGGGTTGGGTTGTATATATTCTCCCTTCGCTACACTTCCTTGCTGGCTATACTTCCAAGTGGATTAGAGATACCGTAAGTCATTCTAGCGCTTCAGCTAAGTGATTTTCCCTGGCAGGCAAACACTGTTTGTATTTCTGTTGTTTATTTGTTTGCCTTTCCAGCTCCTTTCCTTTCTCCTCAGTTAGGTTGGTAGGAGATTATTCTTGTTTCATTTATTATTCTCCTTATTTCCCTTTCGTGCACGTACTTTAAATTTCCTCACTCTGGGTCCTTATATCCCTCTACACACTTTCCCTCTCTTGGTTAGCAGTGCACAGTGGCTGGTTCCTCAGGAAGTATGAGAAACCTCTTGAAGGCCTTTTAGGGAGCCAAGTCTGAGGGGGTGTTTTTAGTTGTGCGGCTAGGGATTGTCTAGTCTACACAGGGACCAGTAGGGTGTGGCTTCTCTGTGTTGTAGGCTTAATTATTGCCGTTATCCATGCATGAGTAAGTTATGTGCGTAACATTATAGCCAGCCCATTAATGTGTGCAGGGCGTCTTGGAAAAAGCAGTCTTGAGAGCAGGATAAGCATTAACTGCCTCGACTGACCAAGAAGAAAAAAATGTTTCCTTCTTGGTCATGTCACCAGGTTTGTCCCATATGAGGTAAGGCCAGCACCTTTCAGCCCTGATATACAGCATTCTAATATGCTATATATAAGCCCCCAATCTGGCCTGCAAGACAAGAAAAAGACCTTTTTTAATACACACCTACAGGGCAGTCGGGTCCAATGAGCCTCGCTGTCTTGGTCCGGTGCCTCTTCTCTTCTTGTGATGCCGTCCTCCTACTTGCTTCTTGTGGATGACGTGTCCTACGTCATCCACACAGTGTCCCTGGCATCATACTTTCTGCTCTGATCAGAATGTGCAGTGCACATGCGCCGGGCCTCTTTGGCCTTTTCCTGCACATGCGCATGCAGTACTTTGCACTGCCCTCAACAGGGCAGACAGAAGCACACCTGCGCAGGGGTGCGATACTAGGACACTGTGTAGATGACGTAGGACGCGTCATCCACACATAGCCAGAAAGAAGATGGCATCACTAGAACAGAGGAAACACCGGACCAGGACAGTGATGGCCATCGGACCTGACCACCCCTTAAGTGAGTATTATAAAAGTTCTTTTTTTTTTTCTTGCAGGCCAGATTGGGGGCATACAGTACAGACCAAAAGTTTGGACACACCTTCTCATTTAAAGATTTTTCTGTATTTTCATGACTTTGAAAATTGTACATTCACACTGAAGGCATCAAAACTATGAATTAACACATGTGGAATTATATACTTAACAAAAAAGTGTGAAACAACTGAAAATATGTCTTATATTCTAGGTTCTTCAAAGTAGCCACCTTTTGCTTTGATGACTGCTTTGCACACTCTTGGCATTCTCTTGATGAGCTTCAAGAGGTAGTCACCGGAAATGGTTTTCACTTCACAGGTGTGCCCTGTCAGGTTTAATAAGTGGGATTTCTTGCCTTATAAATGGGGTTGGGACCATCAATTGTGTTGAGCAGAAGTCTGGTGGATATGACGCGCCCCCTGGGCCTGTGCTGCTGCTGCTGTGCAGGGGGAATACCCGGAGCCGGATCGCTGGGGGTTGTAGTTCTCCGTGGCGGTGACCCGGTCCGTGCCCAGGGTGGTCAAACCAGTGGCAGTCTATTTGTATTGGAATAAGTGTCCGACTACGCCACCCGTGGATTGCGGTCAGTGGGGACCGCCGCTGCGCTGCAGACCGCTGAGGCTGATGTTGTTTGCGCAGCCGAGTATGGAATAACTCCCCACGGGAGAAGTATTGCCTCAGGGCAGCTAAGGTGGAAGATGATGGGAGTGATGGTGTGAGGGTCCCAGTACTAATGGTGCTGGTGCGGCAAGGAATCACAGAGACGTGTGGTGCAGTTCAGGGTCTTTACTGATGGTACAAGGCACACCCTCCCGGGAGTACTGGCTAGTATAAGGGGCCTGGTCAGTCTGCGAGCAAGCAGGAGTTCCCCTGGCCAGGTGGAGTTGTAGGCCTCCCCGTTTATCTGCACTCTTCCTGGCTACCTTGCTGTCAGCGGTTACAAGTAGCCCACATCCCTGAGTATACCGTGTGGTGCTCACCCGTATGGCTGGTGACTTGGGGCCTTCTGTTAGCCTCCGCTCCTGGATGGCGGCGCTGGTCCCTTCTTTGTGACTGAGCCTCCGGGCTTCTATGGCCAGAGGACCTGGAATCCCCTGCCGGCTGGTTTCTGCTGCTGGGTATAGATCAGTCCCCACAGCCTCGGACTCCTGTGTCCGGCTTTAGTATCTTCGTCCAGGGCGAACTCTGCTCAGCTCCAGCCCCTGGACTTCTGCTGCTGCTCCTACAGAGCTCCTAGTTCTTCCTTTCCCTCTCCATGCTCTGACTGCTCTAATCCCGCCCCAGACCCAGTTTATAAGGGCTGATTCCTCCCCTCCCAGGTCTGGGCGGACCGTGTTGCATGTTTAGGGATCCTGACCAGAGAAACCTCCCACTTGCTCTCAGACATAATATCTCTATTACTGTGGCAACCAGACCCCTGGGGTGTCACAGATACACAGCTGATAGTCCTACTGAATAGACTGTTAGCTGCTTTTTTCTTGCCATAATACAAATTCTAAGTAAAGAAAAACGAGTGGCCATCATTACTTTAAGAAATGAAGGTCCGTCAGTGTGAAAAATTGGGCAGACTTTGAAAGTGTCCTCAAGTGCAGTTGCAAAAACCATCAAGCGCTACAAAGAAACTGGCTCACATGAGGACCGCCCCAGGAAAGGAAGACCAAGAGTCACCTCTGCTTTTGAGGATAAGTTTATCCGAGTCACCAGCCTCAGAAATCGCAGGTTAACAGCAGCTCAGATTAGAGACCAGGTCAATGCCACACAGAGTTCTAGCAGCAGACACATCTCTTCAACCACTGTTAAGAGGAGACTTTGTGCAGCAGGCCTTCATGGTAAAATAGCTGCTAGGAAACCATTGCTAAGGACAGGCAACAAGCAAGAGAGACTTGTTTGGGCTAAAGAACACAAGGAATGGACATTAGACCAGTGGAAATCTGTACCTTGGTCTGATGAGTCCAAATTTGAGATCTTTGGTTCCAACCACCGTGTCTATGTGCGACGCAAAAAAGGTGAACGGATGGACTCTACATGCCTGGTTCCCACCGTGAAGCATGGAGGAGGAGGTGTGATGGTGTGGGGGTGCTTTGCTGGTGACACTGTTGGGGATTTATTCAAAATTGAAGGCATACTGAACCAGCATGGCTACCACAGCATCTTGCAGCGGCATGCTATTCCATCCGGTTTGCGTTTAGTTGGACCATCATTTATTTTTCAACAGGACAATGACCCCAAACACACCTCCAGGCTGTGTAAGGGCTATTTGACCAAGAGGGAGAGTAATGAGGTGCTACGCCAGATGACCTGGCGTCCATCGTCACCAGACCTGAACCCAATCGAGATGGTTTGGGGTGAGCTGGACCGCAGAGTGAAGGCAAAAGGGCCAACAAGTGCTAAGCATCTCTGGGAACTCCTTCAAGATTGTTGGAAGACCATTTCCGGTGACTACGTCTTGAAGCTCATCAAGAGAATGCCAAGAGTGTGCAAAGCAGTCATCAAAGCAAAAGGTGTCTACTTTGAAGAACCTAGAATATAAGACATATTTTCAGTTGTTTCACACTTTTTTTGTTAAGTATATAATTCCACATGTGTTAATTCATAGTTTTGATGCCTTCAGTGTGAATGTACAATTTTCATAGTCATGAAAATACAGAAAAATCTTTAAATGAGAAGGTGTGTCCAAACTTTTGGTCTGTACTGTATGTACAGCATATTAGAATACTGAATATCAGGGCGGAAAGGTACTGGCCTTATCTCATATGGGACAAACCTGGTGACAGGTTCCCTTTAACTGACATGACCAAGAAGGAAACAGATTTTTCTTCTTGGTCAGTCGAGGCAGTAAATGCTTTTTCTGCTCTCAAGACTGCTTTTTCCAAGCTCCTGTTGTCAACCAACTAGAGGTCAACTTTCTTTGTCATGGTAGATGTTTCCGCTATTGGGATAGAAGCCGTTCTTTTGCAAGAAAAGAATGGGTATCTACATCCTTCTGCTTTTTACTCCCAGAAGTTCTCTCAAGCGGAATCTAATTCTCAGTTTATTTAGGATTCAAAAAGACCTAAATAAACTGGAGCAGTGGGTAGCAACTAACAATGTTTTTTAACAGGGAAAAATGCAAAGTACTACATCTGGGCAATAAAAATGAAAAAAGCATATACAAAATGGGAGGAATAGAGCTAAGCAACAGTACATGTGAAAAAGACTTAGGTATACTAATAGATCATAGACTGAACATGAGTCAACGGTGTGATGCAGCAGCATAAAAGGCAAATACAATTCCAGGATGTATTAACAGAAGCATACAGTCTAGATCACGTGAAGTCATTATCGGACTTTACTCCTCTTTGGTCAGACCTCATCTGGAATACTGCGTCCAGTTTTGGGCACCACATTTTAAAAAAGACATCGACAAACTGGAGCAAGTTCAGAGAAGAGCGACCAGAATGGTGACTGGTCTGCAAACCATGTCCTATGAGGAACGGTTACAGGATTTGGGAATGTTTAGCTTGCAAAAAAGAAGACTGAGAGGAGACTTAATAGCTGTCTACAAATATCTCAAGGGCTGTCACATTGTAGAAGGATAATCTTTATTCTCATTTGCAGAAGGAAAGACTAGAAGCAATGGGATGAAACTGAATGGGAGGAGACACAGATTAGATATTAGAAAAAACTTTTTGACAGTTAGGGTGATCAATGAGTGGAACAGGAGGCCACGAGAGGTGGTGAGTTCTCCTTCAATGGACGTTTTCAAACAGAGGCTGGACAGATATCTGTCTGAGATGATTTAGTGAATCCTGCTTTGAGCAGGGGGATGGACCAGATGACCCAGGAGGTCCCCTCCAACTCTACCATTCTATGATTCTATCATATAGGTGACCGAGAGCTTCTGGTGGTTATAAGAGCTTTTGAGGAATGGAGACATTGATTGGAGGGCAAGACATAAGGTGACGGTCTTTACCTATCATAAGAACCTGTTGTATATTGAGGCTGATATTGATATTTAAATGCTTAAACAGAGAGAAAACAGAGAAGGATTCAGGAGGATCAAGATAAGTTTGAACAATGACCAGTGACTAATAGAATGGTATTTAACAGGGAGAAATGCAAGATTCAGCTGGGCAAGAAAAACGAAAATTACATTTACTGAATGGGAGGAATAGAAGTAAGCAACAGCACATGTGAAAAAGACTTGGGTATACTAATAAATCACAGACTGCACATGAGTCAACAGTGTGATGCAGCAGCAAAAAAGGCAAACACAGCTCTGGGATGTATTAAGAGAAGCATAGAGTCTAGATCACGTGAAGTAAATATCCCTTCTACTCCTCCTTGGTCAGACTTCATGTAGAATGCTGTTTCCAGTTCTAGGCACCACATTTTAAAAAAGACATGAAGAAACTGGAGCAAGTTCAGAGAAGAGCTGCCAGGATGGTAAGCGGAGTGCAAACTATGTTCTACAAGGAATGGTTAAAGGATCTGGGAATGTTTAGCTTGCAAAAAGAAGGCTAAGAGGAGACTTAAAAGCTGTCTACAAATATCTGAAGGGATGTCACACTGTAGAGGGATCATCCTTAATTATTCTCATCTGCACGTGGAAACACAACAAGTAATGGAATGAAACGGAAAGGGAGAAAATACAGATTAGATATTAGAAAAAACTTTGGATTTTTCCGCAGCGTTGTTGATGCGCGCAAAAATCCGCAGCATGTCAATTAATTTTGCGTTTCCGCAAGCGGAATTGCATTTGCAATGCTATAAAAAACGCAAGGCAATTCCGCATGTGGAAAACGCACGATAAACGCGTGCGGAATTCCGCATGCTTTTTTCCGGGAGAGAAAATGCGGAAATGATGTGGGCACATAGCCTTAGAAGTAACACAAGCACATGAGACAGGAAGTGTTGTGCTCCAGAAGCAACCAGCTACTAGAGGGGTTAACACGGTAACAGGAGACAGGGAGGGTTTTTGCAGAGTCCCAGGGGGATTGTGGGGAAGTTGTTTACTGTCTGGATGGAGCCGAAGAGAAAGGTGGTGTGTGTGTTCTGCATCTGACAGAAGCACCCCTGCAAGTGAAAAGGATTCAAGTCAGGAGTGAAGCTAAACACAGGTCAGGTAGAGTTCCTGAACTAGTAGTGCAGAGTATTGTCAGGCAGAAAAATAAGGACGAGAAGAAATGGTGTCACAGGGATCATCTCCCTCAGCAACCCCCCCCCCTCCATCTCACTGTGCTATAAAGAATGCTGTGTTGATTAATGTGCCTTTGTATTAGAACTGTGCTGTCCTGTACTACTGCGAAGACTGTGAACTGCTGTGCTGCTAAGGAAACTGTACTGTTTGTCACTGGAGCCTGTTGCTCATAAGACTTAACTTGCACTGGCTGTGAGTCGGTCGACAGGGGTAGGGGTACTCGGATACCGGAATGGATGGGTTACTTCTGTGGGGATCACGGTTGGTCGGTTCCCGGTTCCGTGCCCTGGATCGTCAGTAAATGGATGGGGGTGAGGATGATGGGAGTATTGTGTCCTGACGCCTCCTGTGGTAACTGGTAAAATCAGTTACCAGCGCTGTGTATGGTTGCTGAGGTGATCGGCATACGGATTGTACGAACGCTATAGGCAGTAATGTCAAAGTAGGCACACACACACATTAAGTCTTTGTTTCAGTACCTTTCTTTTACTGATGTCCGGTAACAGGTACAGTTCTGGAGAGTAACCAGGTTTTCGGTGCAGGTAGAGATATTCACTCTGGAGATTTGTGAGGCCTCCTCTAACAATGTGTGCGTTATTTGGGATCAGTCCTGCCTTAAGCTGAACCTGCCACCTTTTACTTTCTTTGGGGTCCTTCTCCACAATTGACAATGAGGACCTTTGCTTGGGTCTACCAATTCTCTTTCTGGGCCCCTGGTCCTATACTTGGTCAAGTTTGGCAACTCTTTCCCCTTCTTTTTCAGGGGGAGTAGATCCTCCTGATCTGTCCGGGTTTTCTATGCTATTCCTGAATTAATAGCAATCTCGATCTCCGGTTTCCGGGTGAGCTAAAGGGATAATAGTTTTATCTCTTTCTTTCTCCTTCTAGCCTCCGTCCCTCTCTCTAGGGCGCTTCACAACACAGACCTGTTTCCTAGTTCAGGGCTTCACTGGTCCTCAGCCCACAGCTCTCTGTCTCCCTCCTCCTTCACCCCTCTCTAGACTAACTGCCGCTTTTGCTGTCTCCCTGGAAACTGACTCCTCCCCTCAGACCTGGGGTGGAAGGTGTTGTGTGTGCCTAAGCGTACCTCTCTCCCTGCACCTATGGATCCTGTGGCAATCCCCCGCAGGGGTGCCACAGCTGTGCGGCTTCTTATTAAATGCTACTGTTCTACCGTTTATGTGGACTCTTGTCAAGTGTGTCTAGTCAGCAAGTGAAACAACCTACGTGTCTGCGCCTGAGGATCAATACCCCTGTGTGCCTGAGAGAAGCTGCAGCACATGGTCTATGGTCGCCCTGAGTAACGGTTCCCCCAGGATTCCATAGAATTCATGTAACCTGTCTCGCCCCTATCTGAACCTAGCGACCTGCATGTAACATTTGCTCCTCTTAGATGTCTACTAGGGGCTCAGTAACAGAAGATAGCATAGATATCATCAGTGCCAATAACTAGTAAATTGCAGGAAAAGCAACATTTTTATTCTCATTACTGCTTATTGCACGTCAGTTATCCCAGACGTCTCACGTTTCCAGCATTTGACTGTCAGAATTGTAATTTTATGATATACACATTCATCCATAATTCAATAGATCAATCTATCGAAAAATTCTGTGTCTGTGACAATCCCTGAAATGTCTTGTAGATCTCACCGATCTTGTTACATGTAAAGATTAAAACAGTAATAAAATATTTACACGGTGCAACACTTGTGACTGAGAAGCTACAGCTGCGTGAAGCTTATATACCCGGGAATGCTGTGCTCCGGCATAGCGCTGACTATGAGGATATGGTCCTGAGAGGGGGTGGGATGCCTCTTATGACTTTTATGATAAGGTCAGGGTATATCAGATATGAGGGCGTTGAAGGGGTTATACAGGATTAGGAAAGCATGGTCGCCTACTTCTGTAAACCGCCTCAGTCCTGCACTCTGGGTGTGTGGCATTGAAGCTCAGCCTCGTTCATTATAGTGTGGCTCTGTGTTTGAAAGGCAATAGCCATGTTTTTATTTTAATCACTGTCAATGAAAATTTCTTCTTTAAATCCTTCTGTGTGTCCTCCTCCACCTGACTAAGGTCCGGTAGCGAAATAATACGGTTTATCATTCTTGCTAAGAGCATGCGGTTCCCGGTACCTCTCCTGGATCCAGCGCCAGGCATTGCATTCTCCTGCTTCCTCTGGCTCTCTGCTCTTGGATGCATTGCAATGCTATGGCAACTTGATGAGCACCTCTGACATCACGTTTATGGGCTAGATCATATGGCATGACACCACTTGAGTATTCGGGTAGTTAGTGTCTATGAATGTGCCCTGAATGAACCTCATGACTATCTCATTACTGCTGTTTCACTGGGCAACTGTGCTACACTATTGGCCAATTCTGCTTGGACTCTGTGACAAACCTAGCTTTGTTATTTTGCTGAGTGAGGCTAGATTCACACATCCATGTGTGAAGTGTTACCTATCGAGAGAAATGGACCAATTTTTGTTTCTCGGGTTTCTTCTTAGTTGCATCAGGTTTTTTTTCTCATCCCTTTGTTTTTCACTGAAGCAGGTAGACTATCATAATTTTTTTTTGTCTATTTACTATTAACAATGTATGAATTAAAAATAGATGAACTTGGATCTGACTCTGGAATACAAAGTTTTCCTAGTTTTATCCATGTGTCAAAGATTGCCATAGACTTTAATGGCCGAGTCTGATCCACAAAGCAGATGAGAATAGGATGTGCTCTGAGTTCCCTGGACAGGAGACATGGACCCATTTTTAAAACTGATGTGTGTAAGGATCAGTGAAACTCTATGGGTCTTTGTGCTGTCCTAGACCGCAGTAGGACATGTTTCATGGATGTTTGAGTGTAGCCATATTCAGCTAAACCGCTGGCCAGTTCTGCCTGGACTCTGTGGCAAACCCAGCTCTGTTATATCACTGGGTAACTCTACTACACCAATAGCCAGATCTGCCTGTACTCTGTGATAAACTCATATCTGCTATATCACTCAGTAACCTTTCTGTACTGCTATCAAGTTATGCCTGTACAAGCCAAGCTCTGCTATGCCACTGGGCAACCTTGCTATACCACTGTTCAGCTCTGTTCTGTGTTTGGCTCAGTCCAGTAGCTCAACAATATGAGTCCAATGCAGAGGTGATAGCAGAATAACAGAATTCACTCAGCAGTCCAGCAGAAATTAGTCTATACATCTGAGTGTCCGCCTCTCGTAGGCGTACATGCCCGAAAGTGATGCATGACAGATCACATGTTCAATCTGTCGGCACCATTAAAGTATATGGTCCCATTCGCGCATGCGCCGAATCCCATTTTGCTGGGGACCAATAAACGGGTGCCAAAACGCAGTGTGAAAGCACCCCTAGGAGAAAACATGTCCCAGCCTAGCCAGTCTTCACTAGGACCCTCAGAGCTAGCTACATTCAAACTTCTTATCTAGTATAAATAGCTCTTCCCATAGGTGCCCCACTTGCCTGCTTTATAAGGACTACTTCTGCCACTTGATGCTTGGTTACTTCAGAGTTTGCTACCTGAGCATATTCTGCTCTCGTCTTCACACACAACACCACTGATCAATGCTGGTGTGCCAACAATCGTTCTTTCTCTCTCCATTACTTTCCAACAACTCACTAACAAAGAGGAACCACTTCTCTGTGAGGGGGCAATTGAGGATTCCCACTCCCCTCTAAAACTGTTTTATTTTATGTGTATTATAGTGATCATAAAATATGTTGTTTATGATATGGCCATTAGATGGCAGCAATAGGTTAGATGGCAGTTAATATGTTTGTGCTTGTGATGTCCAGTTACTGCAGGACAGAGTTAACCAGCATGGGCCGGCCTCAGTGACAGTTAGAAACTGGGGGATGCTGGGAGTTGGATGGCCATCTTAGTGAGTGTGTAGTGAGTCTTGGAGAAGACAGGAGACAGTGAGAGGGTCTAAGAGGAGGAAACACTTGTGCTAGATGAAGTAGACAAGAACAAGAGGAGATGGGTGTGTGAGTAGCAGCAAATACAAGGGACCAACAGCAGCGGGGACAAGCAGGACAGTATACCTCACGTAAGCCAATTTGGGGACTTCACACATGTGTCGTTACTAGGACAGCCTTATCAGCAAGTTGGATCCAGGATAGTTGGGTAGCGGGAACAGTAGGGTGATAGCAGGAGCTCCCTTACTTCCAAGTTCCAGAAAATGGAGTTTCCCTCAGGGCTAAAACTCTCTGCAATTATTGCACAAACTGTGTCTGTGTCCATGACCACTGGGAAAGTGCCATTGGCTGTATATGAAGAAGAAGGAAAATGTATTTCCTGCCATACCCTGTATGTAAGTGTGTTTGTAAGTAAAAAAGACTTTGCATTTTCAAGTTGGTTTGGCTATCTTATTCTGGAAACTGAAAGAATCGGCGCCATAGATGGTGAATCAGAAGTGAGTGTGAAAATGACTGTCACAGAAACACTGCCTCCCACATACACTCAGGGATTCACTGAGTCCCCAAATTTCTGTAGCGAGCCAGGGTGATGAATTAGTAACAGAAGTGACACTCGACCACTACTACCACCCTGCTCCCCGTTACATCTCTATACCCACGTAACTCTTTCCAACACGGGATGTCCTAATAATTAACCCTGTCCATTTGCTAACTAAGTGCTACAGGCCACAGAATAAATAAAACAACATATAACACAAGTCTATGCATTATATTACTATGAGATCTTCAGGAGGGTTGTTACCAGATCTTTCATTCCTTTACATAAACTACGTAAATTTTCATCCGGAACCAACATACCAGGTAAGACATAACAGTGCCTTTAGGCAACTCTGTGATCCCCATGTAAGAAATCATTGCTTGGTACCTTCTCTCTGTGAAACAATTCTCCAGCAGAAGGGTGCATGTGCCATGCTCAGGCACATACCCAAACTGAACAAGATGTCCAATCCAGCACTTACCGTATATATGGCCACTCCCTGCTAGTCGTGGTGCATTGTAGTTTCCTGGATAGTGTCCAGATGCTCAGGGGCTGACCGCACACTGCCCTCCACTCCTCCCCTAGCACTCTGCTGAGTACAGCTTCATTCCTGGGAAAAGGCTCCTCAGCAGCCACTCCTGCTTGTCGTTTTGCTGTCCATAAAGCCATCAGGATTATCTTTGGCTTCCAGGAACTGTTGCCAATTTTGTAGTGTTTCGAGAGAGTTCCACTTGGGCCCATACAAGGGGCTCTTCCACCCTTACCTGCCTACTGATAGAACCTTTATGTTGATATAACAGCAATATGCAATTAATTCCTTTAGCAAAAGAACCATCCTTGGAGACCAATTTCTGTTACGGAGCTCCAGATCCACCGCTGCAGCTCCTTTGCAGTGATGTTTCTTGAACATCACTGCCTTCATGCTAAGGATCGTAGAGGTCCAGGAAGATGGGATGGGATATTCTTGTAATATGGCATTACTTACTACGAGGAAAACCCTATAGCATAACAACTCTAAAAGATAATATGTAGCATCATATGGTTTAAACATCATGCTGGTCTCCCACCCGCCTCCTTAATGCACGTGTGGGGCTGTCCAGCCATCAGTGCCAGCCGGACACCATCTGCCTTGACATTGGGACCTCATAATATGCTCCTTAATTACATCATTAATGCCATCAGTTCTTGTATTAAGAGGGGCGTAAGGAGATTACTTCGCCAGCCTGTGAATCTTATAATTACACAGAACAGCAGAGGCCAGATGTGAGGAGAGAAATAAAGGGGAGAAAGCTGGTGGGACAGCTGGGGAGAGGGCGCAAGTGCATAAACCACACATGAACATGTAATGCAATTGTATCTAGCTAATATATTTATCCAATATAAATTATTAACAAATTAGCATTGCTCTGCCGCACAGGTGAAATGATGCCCCGGAGTCTTATATACAAACGTTAGCTATGCAGACAAAAGTATCGGCACATACCTCGTAATCACTGACTTCAGGACTTTCATTCAGTTCCATTGCCACAGGTGTATAAATTCCAACTCTGTAGGGGTGTAACAATATTGGGTGTAGGGAATGTCATTGCACCAGAGTCCCAAAAGTCTCTTTGACCCATATGTAAGACTAGTGCTTAGAAAAATCTAGATTATTTGGAGATGTTGCATTGAGGCCCCTGAGCTTCAAGTTAGTCCACTGATGGCCATGCAGTCTGCCTTTACGAGTCTTTGTTCTTTAATAGGAGCCACGGGGGAATGACCCGCCCCCTGGGCCGTGGGGTACTCAGTAGCCGGGCCGGTCGATGCTGGGGGAATGTCACGGTGGCAGTCACCCGGTCCGTGACCCAGGGTGGTCGATTAAAGGGAAAGTAAAGTAAAAGTGGAATGAAGTTTTTAGAGATAATGTTCGTGACGCCAGCTGTGGTATGCAGCTATATGGGGCCGCCGCTGCGGTGCAGATCCTCTGGGGCTGGTGGTGACGCAGCAGAGTTGGTTCAGCTCTCCACAGGCAGAGCTTCGCTCCAGGGCAGTAGATGGTGATTTTATGAGGTAGATGTTGTTGGTGCGGTGTAATGCAGGTGATGGCGAAGATAATGAGTCAAGGACACAGTGGGGTGCAGTCTTCAGGCTTTACTCACAGTTCAAAGCAGTTCCAGGTCATCGCTGCAGCTGGTAATGACCGCCCACGTCGTCCTGTGTCCTCCGGGGTAGGGAGCCAGCTATCTCTCAGGTACCTCAGGAGCACTTAAACGGGACTCTGTTCTATGCACCTTTCCCGATCGTCTCACTGCGCTGGTTCTCACCCTCCTGCCCTGCGCCTCACAATCAGTGTCCCAAGCCAGTGGCCTCGGGCCTTGTCGGGCGACGTGCAATCCCCTGGACCCTATGCGGCCACCTTTTCAGCGATATAATTGTGGGTTTTGGCTGCAGCACCTTGAAAATGCTGCAGCCTCTGGTTGGCTAGCTGAGCCTGGTTGTTCTCCACTAGTTTGGGGCCGGTCCCCTTCTGCGGTCTGATCCTTCCATGCCAGTGTGAATTCGGGCGCACAGGTGGCTTTCTGCACTCACCGTGCCCCTGGGATCCCCTCTGTCTCTGGAGCCTTTCCCTCTGCTCCCGTCTTCTCTTTCTTGCCTCCTGGGCCTCTCTCACTAGGCCCGGCTCTTCTCCCTCCACTGAACTCCTGCTCCAAGCACTGGAGCCAGGAGCATGGACCCTTCTGCACTGCTCTCCTGAGCATGACTGGACCCTTCTAGATGGTTCCCCTCCTTTTTTTACTCCTTCTGCCTGTGCTCCCCTGATCTACTTCCTCCACCCACCTCCTCTACCTAGTTCAACCATCCAGCTAGGGACCAGGGGCTGTGCTCTCCCTTAGGAGCAATCTCGCCCTTCCCTACTGAAGTGGAGTGTATTAGATGTGGGTGTGTGGGTCCCGGGTAGTACTCCATCCTTACCTGAGAGAGGGGTACCGAACCTCTGGGTGAGATGCAGTACCTCTGTGGCAACTGGACCCGCAGGGGCGCCACAGTAACAAGTCCGTTCATGATATTACTTCCCTCCTAAATCTTCCCCATCACCTGTGAGTGATATTATTGAGAAGTGGAAGGAACCGCAGCAATTCAGCCACGAAGTGGAGACCCCATAACGTCACAGAGCGGGGGCCATGTGCTGAGGAGCAAAGGGCAGAAAAGTCACCAATGCACTGCTGACTCCATAACTGCAGAGTTGAGACCTCCTCTGGTATTAACAACAGTACAAACATTGCGCCCCCGCCAGGCATGGCTAAGCAGCTGCATGCGGCCTTACATCACCAAGAACAATGCCGAGCGTCAGATGGAGTGGTATAAGGCCGCCACCATTAACTGTGGAGCTGTGAAAATGTGTTCTGTGAATTGATGGCTCACACTTCTCTATTTGGCATCTGATGGGCGAGTCTGGGTTTCGGCAAATGCCGGGAGATCTATGTAAACTTCAGTCTTCTCATTTAGAGGTCAGCTTAGGCCCCTTAGTTCCAGTGAAGGGAGTTATTAATGGGGTATTTCCATCTCCAAGACCCTATCCCAATATGTAGAAGGTGTAATAATAATAATATTAGCAAATACCTCCAATTAGAAATGTAGTATAGTTGTTCTGATTCGCTATGTCGCTTACCCCATGTGCAGGGCATTGCAGTAGCTTAGGTATCCATGGTTATGACCACTAAGAACTAACTAACTCACTATATAAGTTGATGTAACCATGGATACCTAAGCCCTTTTCAGTTCCCCATGACTGTGTCACAGTGTACAAGGTCAACAAAGACATAGCTAGGTGACTTTGGTGTGGAAGAACCAGCAGCGAGAAATTGTGTTTTCAGTTTCCATATACATGTGTCTGTAAGTGCAATGGGACTTGACAATGCACTTCCAGTTCCTCAGCCTCACGCTCTGATTCTTGCCTTGCGTCGCTCTCCTCTAACTGATTGACAGGTCTTTGGCTCCGATTCATGGCAGGGAATACATTGTGAAGCTGCAAGTGCATCGCCACTCCCCAAAGCACTTCCAGACACATATATATGTCACCCCAGGCCTGGATGCCACAAACTTGTAAGGCTGTGTCTGAGAGCAGGAGGGAGGTTCTCTGGTCATGGACCATTTGCATGCCGCACCTCCTGTCCCAGGCCAGTAGGGGGAGCAGGCTGCCCCTATAAAAACTGGTACTGAGGGCAGGGTTAGGAAGACCAGGACCCACTTCTGAAGTATCCAGAAGGGTTCCCAGAAGAGAGGGACAGGTCAGCCGCAGCTGAGGAGTCCAGGAGGCATAGGAGGAACACCAAGCCAGGGACAGAGGCGACGAGAGCCGGTCCTGGCAGAGAGAAACTACATACTGGACACTGGGGCCGAGGCTGTCAGGATTGCAAGTCCTGCAGCAGATCATCTACCTGCGAGGGATTTCAGGTTCCTTGGCCTAAGAAGCCTGGAGGTTCTGCCACACAGAGGGATCGGTACAGCACGGAGAAGCTACAGGTACCTAAGGCCTGAGCCGCAAGCCATACAGGCGTAGTACACGGCAAGCTCAGGGACGTGGGCTATCATACCACCAAAGGGGGAGATAGTCAGCAAGGGCAGAGAGAGAACGGTAGGCCTACTCACTCACCCTGACCAGCGGAGTTCGCCTGAATGCCCTCAGACACCCAGGTCCATTCCTACCCTGTACTCCTGCTGGGTCTATGATAAGATCAGTAAAAGACCCTGGACTGCATTATTGAACTCTGTGTGGTTACTGCTGCGCCTGCACCATCACCCCCAGCATCCTATTACACTGCCCTGAGGCTACACTCCTCCCGTGGGGAGTTGTACTATTCCCTGCTGCATCCCCAACACCAGCCTCAGCGGTCTGCCTTGCAGCGGCGGTCCTCCCTGACCGCAATCCACGGGTGGCGTAGTCGGACATGATGTGCTGTAGGTAATCGACTACCACCGGTCTGACCACCCTGAGCCACGGGACCGGGTCGCCACTACTACTCCCAGCATTGCCCTGAAGTCCGGTCTCGAGTGCCCCACGGCCCAGGGGGCGAGTCATATATACTGAGCTTCAAAATGCAATTTCTGGCTGCTGCAGTATCGCTTTGACCATACAGGAATTAATTTGTCTTTTAGAGTATAAATGGTTTTGGGGTGGAAAGATAGAAGTTTTTGACAGGTTCCCTTTAAGTAATTATTCCGCACATATCAGTTGGTTATGCAATTAACTACTATGGATTACTGCTGTAATCCATAGTAGAATGAGGAGGCACTAGGAAAATTGTGGTAACCTTTATCTTTATCCTATTTTTGGAGGACATGTTGTAAGCACATTATATGTTGATGGTTGACCATATGGTCTCTTAAATAAGTAAAGTGAGGCGCACAGAAGCCTAAGGAACAAAGCTCTTTCCTAGCACCTCTTTGTTCTAGTGATCGGGTTGACTCACATAAGTCGGACCTCTTGTATATCCATAGACAACTCAACTGTTCTTAGCAGTTTTCTTAATAGCAAAAGGTCCACATGATCTTAGTGGTGCATTCGTTGTGGTCTAGTGATACCATGAACTCATTAATGAAGACTTCAAGTGTCAGACTATTAGGAATGCACAATTCTGCATGGAATTATGCTGCATACCGGATAAGCAAGATTGACAAACCATCAGGTAAAGAGTAAAGTTTTTTTACTGTATGTATATAATCGCTATTTGGTAGAGTTTTATCTTTTTAGATCTTCCCTCTTGACACCTGTCAATACATCACTGACCCCGGAGGTTAATCTACTGCACTTTCCTCTACCGCGAGACCCGTAAATCCCCTGAACTCCAAGACTGCTGTAAAACAAATAGTCATATTTATTGGGATTTTTTATTACTGTTTTAATTCAGCTCATCCTGGAAAAAGGATTTGTGGCATAGAAAAAAAAACACCCAGCAAGTATTTATAACTGTGTCTTGAGAATAATACATTAATCTGGTTTAGCAAAGGAAGAGTCATGTTAATAGACCTGGATTTATGGAGCCATAATAAAGAAGGTATAAATAATTAGATGGAATATATGGGTGCTAACTAAGTCCAGGTCTATAAATCTAACCCATATGTTAGAACAGAGTGTAAACATCAAGTCTTGGTGCTACTGACCGGTTTCCAAGAATGAGAACAGAGAGAATATGATTTTGTATAAAATAATTATTTAAAAAAATGTCTTAGATGGGTTGCCAACTTTTTGTTAGGAGTATGCACTGACCCTACACACTTCTCAGGATTGTATTGGTAAAATTGACAGATATGCTTGAACTATAATATTGTTTAACCCAGTGAAGTACCTAGCCATCATGAGTTATGTATAGTTGCCTAAATTCTGGGGATGTATGAGGCCGCACACCCAACACAACCTTCTCAGGAATGCCTTAATCCTCCTAGGAAGGCACCGCCCGAATCTTGGACACCCACTTTTGTCCAAGAAGCACCAGGAAATCTGGGACATTTGAAAGTTATGGTTAAGCAATGTAGGCTGTATAGGCCCTGATTCATAAAAGTGTTTTCACCAGAAATCTGTGAGGTTAAGCAAAAATTTAGCGGCTTTTGGTGTTTTCACTCCAGTTTCACCCATCTCTACCAAAATGGGTGAAGCTGGGGCAGAACAGATATGCTTGAACTATAATATCGTTTAACCCAGTAAAGTACATGGCCAACTTGAGTTATGTATAGTTTCCTAAATTCCGGTTGTGTATGAGGCCATATACCCAACCTGAACTACAAAGTAATGCCCCATGTCTCCTAGGATGACACCAGCCCCACCTGGGACACCCACTTTTGTCCCAGAAAATCTGGGACCATTGGCAGTTATGGTTAAGCTACTGTAATGCACACGCCTGGACTGAGCGGCGTGTGCGTGTGATTCCACTGGACCGTGCCGGAGAGTGAATGCCTCTAGGGGCGTAACTAGGTATTCACCCGATCCGACCAGGGTCGCACGACTGCATATGACGCCAGTGCACCAAGGAGGAACCGAGCAGAGGGACCAGGTGCTACTCCATGACAGATCCCGGACACGGCTGTTGACCCACACAGGGGAATACAGGAACAGACAGGTTAGGCTGGCACACAGACTGGTGGGTATAGGCAGGCACGACTGGTATGCAGGCAGGCGGGTATGCAGGCAGGGGGCTACAGGCAAGCACGGCTAGAGTGCAGACAGGGAGGCACTAGCAGGTTGGAACACAGGTGGGATAGGACCCAGTACACACTGGGACTCAGGAACAGAACCACAGATGTGGCGGACAAACACAGCAGAGTGAGGCCGCCCAGAGAGGTGAGCGAGAGCAGGGCAAGACGAGACTGCCTAGAGCAGTGAGCGAGAGTAGAGCAGGACGAGGCCGCCTAGAGCGATGAGCAAGAGTAGAGCAGGATGAGGCCGCCTGGAGCGGTGAGCAAAGTAGAGCAGGACGAGGCCGCCTGGAGCGGTGAGCAAGAGTAGAGCAGGACGAGGCCGCCTGGAGCGGTGAGCAAGAGTAGAGCAGGACGGGGCCGCCTGGAGCGGTGAGGAAGAGTAGAGCAGGACGGGGCCGCCTGGAGCGGTGAGGAAGAGTAGAGCAGGACGGGGCCGCCTGGAGCGGTGAGGAAGAGTAGAGCAGGACGAGGCCGCCTGGAGAGGTGAGCAAAGGGTCAGAGCAGAGCGAGACTGCCGGGGCAGTGAGCAAAGGAGTCAGAGCAGAGCGAGACTGCCGAGGCAGTGAGCAAAGGAGTCAGAGCAGAGCGAGACTGCCGGGGCAGTGAGCAAAGGAGTCAGAGCAGAGCGAGACTGCCGGGGCAGTGAGCAAAGGAGTCAGAGCAGAGCGAGACTGCCGGGGCAGTGAGCAAAGGGTCAGAGCGGAGCGAGACTGCCGGAGCAGTGAGCAAAGGGTCAGAGCGGAGCGAGACTGCCGGAGCAGTGAGCAAAGGGTCAGAGCAGAGCGAGACTGCCGGAGCAGTGAGCAAAGGGTCAGAGCGGAGCGAGACTGCCGGAGCAGTGAGCAAAGAGTCAGAGCAGGCTAGAACCGCCGGAGCGGTGAACAAAGGCAGAGCAGGCTAGAACCGCCGAAGCGGTGAGCAAAGGCAGAGCAGGCTAGAACCGCCTGAGCGGTGAGCAAGGCAGAGCAGGCTAGAACCGCCGGAGCGGTGAACAAAGGCAGAGCAGGCTAGAACCGCCGAAGCGGTGAGCAAAGGCAGAGCAGGGGGGACAGGGCTCTGTACACACGGAACAGGCAGGAAGGGAAAGGCAGAACCAGATACCAACAGGGTACTTGCAGTGAAGTAGCGAGTGGACCACAAACTCACAAACGGAAGTACAGTGACAACGAGCAGGAGTTAGGTACGAGTTCAGACTCTGAAGAAAAAGGAAAGGTACGGACTGTCACGCTGTCTCTGTATACTGGAGGTAGGGGGCCTAAGCTGACCCTAAGCTGGGGCCCTGACTAATCCCTCAACCTGGAGGTACTGTTAAAGGTACAGAGGTCCAGGCCGCCAGCGTAACCCCTACCTCCTGAGGATCCCTGCACCTAAGTAATCTAGTCCTGAGAAGGACCCCGATCACAACAAAAGGGGACAAGTAATAATATGCCCACACACAGTACTTAGACGAACGAGACAGTACAAGGGAAAAACCAAAACCACCTTGCATACAAAAACTACACAACTACAACAGAGGGAACACCAACGGGAAAGGAGATAAATGATAAAGCGAGGAAGGGAAAAAACTCTCCGAATACACTTATCTCTGAAACTCCAAATACCACGATCCGCTCTGTTAGTCTGCATGAAATGCTTTCACCGACACTTCCCTAACAGACCAGCAGGCATTTGAAGGAGTCTCACTACAGCAGCATTGATTGCAGCTGGGCGAGGCTGGACCTGTCTAGCACAGAGAGAGAGAGAATTAACTCCCTCACTGCCGAAAAACACAAAGCACCAAAAAGTCAGCTGCGAGAAGTCAGGCTGTGTAATCGTGACGATCTTCGTGGCGACACACCCGTGACAGTACCCCCCCTTCTACGAGGGGCCTCCGGACCCTCAGGGCCAGGTTTATCCGGGTGAGTCGTGTGGAAGGCCCGAACTAATCGGTCTGCGTTAATATCCGACGCAGGAACCCACATCCTCTCCTCAGGACCATACCCTTTCCAATGAACCAGGTACTGAAGGGACCGGCGATTAAAGCGTGAATCGATGACCCTCGATACCTGGAACTCCAAGTTACCATTGACCACCACTGGAGGGGGAGGTAAAGGTGACGGTACCACCGGCGCCACATACCTCTTAAGCAACGATCTGTGGAACACGTTGTGAATTTTAAACGTAGGGGGGAGGTCAAGACGGAATGCCACCGGATTAATTATAGAACTGATTCTGTACGGCCCGATGAACCTGGGACCCAGTTTCCAGGAGGGAACCTTAAGTTTTATATTCCTGGTAGACAACCATACCCGATCGTTCACACTTAGGTCCGGACCAGACACTCTCCTCCTATCAGCCATACGTTTGTATCGGTTCCCCATAGTATTCAGATTCTTCAGTACCCCTCTCCATACTGAAGCGAGTGATGAGGAAAATCGTTCCTCCTCAGGAACCCCCGAAGAGCCCCCCCTACTGAAAGTACAAAACTGGGGGTGAAAACCATATGCCCCAAAAAACGGGGACTTACCAGTGGACTCGCTCCGCCTATTATTAAGAGCAAACTCTGCCAGAGGTAAGAAAGAAGCCCAGTCCTCCTGGTTCTCTGACACAAAACACCGGAGATATGTCTCCAAGCTCTGGTTCATTCGTTCCGTCTGACCATTGGTCTGAGGATGAAAAGCCGATGAGAACGACAAATGCATCCCCCGCCGTGCACAAAACGCCTTCCAGAACTTGGACACAAACTGAGACCCCCGATCAGACACCACCTCGGAGGGTACCCCGTGAAGCCTCACAATCTCCCCAATGAACACCTGCGCAAGAGTTTTAGCATTAGGGAGAGCAGGAAGAGCGATAAAATGTGCCATCTTGCTGAACCTGTCCACTACAACGAGTATGACCGTTTTACCCGAAGACGGAGGGAGGTCCGTAATAAAGTCCATAGACAGATGAGTCCAAGGACGCTCCGGGATCTTCAAAGGTAAGAGGGCCTCAGACGGACGGGTATGTGAGGTCTTAGAGCGCGCACAAACCCCACAGGACGCGACAAAAGTTACCACCTCCTTATGTAAGTTAGGCCACCAAAACCGACGCGAGAGGAGATCCACAGTTGCTTTACTCCCCGGGTGTCCTGCAAAAACTGAGTTATGGTGTGCCTCGATCACCTTTTGTCGCAACTGATCTGGAACAAACAGTCTCCCCGGAGGTCCAAAGGGGCGTCCCCCTGAGCCTCCAATACCTCCTCCTCCAGCTCAGAGCATACTGCCGAAACCACCACCCCCTCCTGAAGGATAGGAATCGGGTCGTCCGTATTCCCGGCCCCAGGGAAACTACGAGATAAGGCATCCGCCTTTACATTTTTTGACCCAGGACGATATCTAACGACAAAATTAAACCTGGTAAAAAACAATGACCACCTAGCTTGTCTGGGATTCAGACGTTTCGCGGACTCCAGATATAGCAGGTTCTTGTGATTGGTGATGACGGTGACCGGATGGACTGCCCCCTCCAAAAAATGGCGCCACTCCTCAAAAGCTAACTTAATGGCCAAGAGTTCCCTATTGCCGACATCGTAATTCCTCTCGGCGGACGACAATTTTTTAGAGAAAAAGGCGCACGGATGCCACTTACCAGGGGACGAACCTTGTGACAATACTGCTCCCACCCCTACCTCGGAAGCGTCTACCTCTACAATGAATGGCTGTGACGCATCAGGTTGAATGAGTATGGGTGCCGAGGCAAAACATTTTTTCAAGGAGGAGAATGCTTGACAAGCCTTGTCAGACCACCTAGAAAAATCCGTCCCCTTTTTAGTCATGTCTGTGAGAGGCTTAACCATGGACGAGAAATTACGAATGAACTTCCGGTAATAATTAGCAAACCCCAGGAAACGTTGTAGTGCCTTAAGATTCTCTGGCCGATCCCACTCAAGAACTGCCCGCACTTTCCCAGGGTCCATACGAAAACCGGACGCTGAAACCAGGAAGCCTAAAAACTGGAGTTCCTGTACGGCGAACACACACTTTTCCCATTTGGCATACAGTTTATTATCCCGCAAGATCTGTAACACCTGCCTAACGTGCTCCTGATGAGACACCAGATCCGGCGAGTAAATTAAGATATCATCCAGATATATGACAACAAACTGTCCCACCAGGCGGCGAAAAATGTCATTAACAAAGTGTTGGAACACCGCCGGGGCATTAGTCAGACCGAATGGCATGACAAGGTTCTCATAATGCCCCTCCAGAGTGTTAAACGCCGTCTTCCACTCATCCCCCTCCTTCATCCTAATCAGATTGTACGCCCCCCTGAGATCCAACTTAGAGAACCATTTGGCGCCCACGATCTGATTAAAGAGATCGGGAATAAGTGGGAGCGGATACGGATCTCGGACCGTAATCCGATTAAGTTCACGGAAATCCAGGCAAGGGCGTAGGCCTCCATCTTTCTTCTTAACAAAGAAGAACCCCGCAGCCACCGGTGAAGATGAAGGTCTAATATGCCCCTTAGCCAGACTTTCTGAAATATAATCCTTCATGGCCTGCCTCTCAGGACCAGAAAGGTTATACAACCTAGCTTTAGGTAACTTGGCCTCAGGGAGCAGTTTTACAGAACAGTCATACTCGCGATGAGTAGGTAGTTCCTGACACCCTTTCTCCGAGAATACATCCTCAAAGTCCGCCAAAAATGGAGGTAAGACCCAAGGAGTAACCGCACCGATGACCGTGTTCATGCAGTTTTTATTACAGAATTTACTCCATTGGCTTATCTCTCTGGTTTGCCAATTAATAACCGGGTTATGCTTAGTTAACCAAGGAAGGCCCAACACTATAGGAGTGGGAAGACCCTCCAACACGTAGCAAGACAACAGTTCTTTATGTATCGCCCCCACTTGAAGTTTTACGTCATGCACAGCTTGCAAAAAACTTCCCTGACCGAGAGGCCTGGCATCGATCGAGAATATGGGGATGGGTTTAGCCAACTCACTCAATCGCATACCTTGAACCCGGGCAAACCGAGCATCAACCAGATTAGCCCCGGCCCCACTATCCAAAAGAACAGATATCCTCTCAGTTCTCGTACCCACCACCACCTCCGCCGGTACGAGAAACTGAGACGAACCTAGGGACGAAATACCTACTCCCAGATTGCCGTCCACCACACAACCTGGGATCAACAGTTTTCCGACGACTCTACACTCTGCAAGGGACGGGATGGACACCCCCCAATAAAATGTCCCTTTCTCCCGCAGAAGAAACACCTTCCTGTCTTATGGCGCACCACCGGTCCCCTCCCCCGAAATGATGTCCCTCCTAATTGCATAGGCTCCTCTGGACTGACCAGGGGAACCACCATATGAGGGGACCTTGTAGGAGGTGGAGTCATCACAGGGGGTAGAGTTATCCCGCACCTCTCCCGAAGCCGTCTGTCAACGCGAATAGCAAGGGCCATAGCGGCTTCCAGTGACGCGGGAGAGTCATACTGTGCCAACACATCCTGTAATTTGTCGGATAAACCTTGACAAAACTGGCTCCTAAGAGCCGGGTCATTCCACTGGGTGTCCGTGGCCCACCTACGGAACTCCGAACAGAATTCCTCCGCCGGACGATCTCCCTGCTGAATCCTACGTAACTTAGACTCAGCAAGGGAGATCCGATCTGGGTCATCATATACGAGTCCCAGAGCAGCGAAAAACCTATCCACTGACTGGAGAGCCGGGGAGCCCGGGGGAAGAGAGAACGCCCAAGATTGTGGGTCCCCTTGTAGGAGCGAGATGACAATTCCCACCCTTTGTTCTTCACTCCCCGATGACCGAGGCCGCAGCCGAAAGTACAACTTGCATGCCTCCCGGAAAACAAAAAACTTGTCCCGCCCCCCAGTGAACCTGTCAGGGAGAGCTACTTTAGGTTCTGGTCCGGCTTGCTCCTGGGGATACAAAACCTTGGACCTAACGTCCGCCAGCTCCATGGACAAACTCTGCAACTGCCGAGCTAGACCGGCTACTGGATCCATGGTAGCTGGAGAAAAACTAAGTGGTCGGTGAAAATGTCACGCTGTCTCTGTATACTGGAGGTAGGGGGCCTAAGCTGACCCTAAGCTGGGGCCCTGACTAATCCTTCAACCTAGAGGTACTGTTAAAGGTACAGAGGTCCAGGCCGCCAGCGTAACCCCTACCTCCTGAGGATCCCTGCACCTAAGTAATCTAGTCCTGAGAAGGACCCCGATCACAACAAAAGGGGACAAGTAATAATATGCCCACACACAGTACTTAGACGAACGAGACAGTACAAGGGAAAAACCAAAACCACCTTGCATACAAAAACTACACAACTACAACAGAGGGAACACCAACGGGAAAGGAGATAAATGATAAAGCGAGGAAGGGAAAAAACTCTCCAAATACACTTATCTCTGAAACTCCAAATACCACGATCCGCTCTGTTAGTCTGCATGAAATGCTTTCACCGACACTTCCCTAACAGACCAGCAGGCATTTGAAGGAGTCTCACTACAGCAGCATTGATTGCAGCTGGGCGAGGCTGGACCTCGTCTAGCACAGACAGAGAGAGAATTAACTCCCTCACTGCCGAAAAACACAAAGCACCAAAAAGTCAGCTGCGAGAAGTCAGGCTGTGTAATCGTGACGATCTTCGTGGCGACACACCCGTGACACGGACATAGAGAAACACAGGAAACAGGCTAGAAGAGTATACAGACAAGAACAGACACAGTAACAAGATACAGGAGCGGGTCTAGGTATGCAGCCCCTAGAAGGCGGGAGGAACAGGCTAGGAGCGTGTTCAGACAGGCCTGGAAATACAGCCTCCAGGCAAGCAAACACAGAAAGGGACCTGGCACATTCAGAGTGAGAGAGCACACTGAATGAAACACAATGCTCAGGCATGGGTTAATTGGAGCAGCTGGTTTAAATACCAGGTGACAGACAGCAATAGGCTGAGGACGCACAAGGGGTGTGCCCGCAGCAGGTACAAGAAACAAGAAGTGATTGGGCGCCGCCCTTAAGCAGCAGAATCAGAAGCAAGCAGACAGCATGGAGGGAAGCCAGAGAGACATTCTGGATTGGAGATCAAGTGCGCGCTCTTGCACAGTGGGAGATGGACCACTATGCAAGGACGCCGCCAGGTATGTTACGCCCCCTCTTCTTCAGTCCTGCCAGAATGTTCCGCAGGGAATTCGAGGGCCAATCCTTCACTTCAAGGAGATCACTTCCATTGTCCACCGGAAAAACTGGTCTCCTCTGGGTAGCTAGGATGCTACCTCCTATCCAGCCATCCTCAGCGACAGACGAAACGGGTGGAGTACCAGGAACAGCACACAAGGAAGTCTCTCTCCACTTATTATCAGGTAGCACCCCAGAGGGTTCAGGAGACAACTGGAAGCCCTCCGCCGGGTTGGAGGGGTGCAGAGACTCAGGGGTAACCTCTGCTTCGGGGTACATCTTGTCAAGCTCACAGGATGAAATGGGCGAGGTATCAGGTACAAGGTGTAGAAAAGTCACTGTCTCTTTGTTATCAAGTGGTACCCCGGAGGATTCAGGAAACAACTGGGGATCCTCCGCCAGGTCGGAAGAGTTCAGAGACTCGGGGGTCACCTCTGCTTCAGAGTACACTAGGTCGGACTCACTGGAAGAAGCGGGCGAGGTATCAGGTACCGAGTATAGGAGAGTCTCTGTCCATTCGCTATCAGGTAGCACCCCGAAGGGTTCAGGAGACAACTGGAGGTCCTCCGCCTGGTTGGAGGGGTGTAGAGACTCGGGGATAACCTCTGCTTCGGAGTACACTAGGTCGGACTCCCTGGACGAAGCGGGCGAGTTATCAGGTACAGAGTATAGGGAAGACTGTCCATTTGCTACCAGGTAGCACCCCGAAGGGTTCTGGAGAAAACTGGAGGTCCTCCGCTGGTCGGAGGGGTGTAGAGACTCGGGGTTAACTACCGCTTTGAGGTACCCATTGTCAGGCTCACAGGACGGAGTGGACGAAGTATCGGGTACCGGGTGTAGGGAAGTCTCTCTCCATTTGTCATCAGGTGGTATCCCGGAGGATTCTAGGTGGGCAGAAGTCTCTTCGGGCAGGAGAACAGGTGCGCTAACCCACGCATATTACCCGTAGGGGCTGCTCCGGGATACAGGGAAATGAAGCTTCAGCAGGGACTTCAAGGTTGGGATCAGGAGGTCTTTGGGAGAACAGACCCAGGAGTGACGGCTTGCCTCTACCCCTAGCACGTCTGGACTGCATCTTGAGGTTGGGAGAAGTATTCCAAAGAGTGTAGTCATCCTGTGTGGATTCTGGATGGGCAGTAGTCTCTTCGGGCAGGAGGACTAGTGCGCTACCCACACACATTACCCATCGGGGCTGCTCCGGGATATTGGGAAGTGAAGCTTCAGCAGGAGCCTCCGGGTTAGGATCATCGAAGACCATTAGAAAGACCATTAGAAAGGCCACCAGGAAGGCCATTATGTCCAGGACGATAGGATCCTGTGCGTCCCATTTCAAGGCATCACCCGCTAGGTAAGACATCATGAATCCCACCTTAGCCCGATCGGTGGGAAAACAAAGAGGGTAGAACTTGAAGTGTAGCATGCATTGCTCCACAAATGCACGACTCTGTCTTGGATCCCCATAGTACCGTGGCGGATCCGCAGGAACGAGTGCAGAAAGATCCATCAGGACGGGTGCGTAATTCGCCTGGAACTCAGCTAAAGAAAAAAAATATATATATTTTTTTTTATTTATTTTTAATGCACGTATTCGCTGGAAAACGTCTCAGAGAGCGAAGGCCGTGGGGCTCAACGGGAACCATGGCCTGAGCATGCTGTAATGCACACGCCCAGGCTGAGCGGCGTGTGCGTGTGATTCCACTGGACCGTGCCGGAGAGTGAATGCCTGGAGGGGCGTAACTAGGTATTCACCCGATCCGACCAGGGTCGCACGACGGCATACGACGCCAGTGCACCAAGGAGGAACCGAGCAGAGGGACCAGGTGCTACTCCAGGACAGATCCCGGACACGGCTGTTGACCCACACAGGGGAATACAGGAACAGACAGGTTAGGCTGGCACACAGACTGGTGGGTATAGGCAGGCACGACTGGTATGCAGGCAGGTGGGTATGCAGGCAGGGGCCTACAGGCCAGCACGGCTAGAGTGCAGACAGGTAGGCACTAGCAGGTTGGAACACAGGCGGGATAGGACCCAGTACACACTGGGACTTAGGAACAGAACCACAGATGTGGCGGACAAACACAGCAGAGTGAGGCCGCCCAGAGAGGTGAGCAAGGCAGAGCAGGCTAGAACTGCCGGAGCGGTGAGCAAGGCAGAGCAGGCTAGAACTGCCGGAGCGGTGAGCAAGGCAGAGCAGGCTAGAACCGCCGGAGCGGTGAGCAAGGCAGAGCAGGCTAGAACCGCCGGAGCGGTGAGCAAGGCAGAGCAGGGGGGACAGGGCTCTGTACACACGGAACAGGCAGGAAGGGAAAGGCAGAACCAGATACCCACAGGGTACATGCAGTGAAGTAGCGAGTGGACCACAAACTCACAAACGGAAGTACAGTCAGGCTATGTGCCCACGATGCAGAAATGAAGCAGAAAATTTCTGCAGCATTTCTGCATCTCCCTGGCAGAAAAAACGCATGCAGATTGTGCATGCGTTTTTCCTGCAGAATACATGCGGATTCACATGCGTTTCCGCATGCAGATTGACAAGCGCTTTCCAGGCGATAGCATCACTTGGAAAGTGCTTGACAACTAGGTCACACTATATAAATCCATGCAAACGGCATGGATTTATACAGTGTGAACCGTAAAAATTAAAACAAATAAAGCTATACTCACCCCCGAGGCCCCGGTGTGTGCAGCAGCGCTCGTTCCTGTCTGGTTCCCGGCTGCCGGCATATCGCCAGACAGAGCGGTGAAGGGCCTGCGGTCACATGACTGTGACGTCACCGCAGGTCCTCAAGTGATGCCGGCATTCAGAGAAAAGCCTTCGGAAAGGTGAGTATAAACTTTATTTGTTATTTTATTCTTTTTTCACAGGTACAATGGTACCCAGGTCTGGATGAGAGTCTTCTCTCCTCCCGAACTGGGTACCATCCGCACATAGAGACGCATAGTAGCCGCTTGTACAAATGTACAGTCGCGGTTTCTATGCGTTTCAATGCAAGTCAATGGCGGGAGTTCCGCTGCGCTTCCGCAAAATTAAATGACATGCTGCGGATTTTTGTACGCAGCATAAACGCTGCGGAAAAATCCGCAGCATGTGCATAGAGCATGCGGAATCCCCTTGGGGACCATGGGGTGCAGATTACCTAGCGTTTCACAAGCGTTTCCGCTGCGGAAATTCCGCAGCATAAACGCTTGAAAAACGCTACGTGGGCACCCAGCCTCACAACGAGCAGGAGTTAGGTACGAGTTCAGACTCTACAGAAAAAGGAAAGGTACGGACATAGAGAAACACAGGAAACAGGCTAGAAGAGTATACAGACAAGAACAGACACAGTAACAAGATACAGGAGCGGGTCTAGGTATGCAGCCCCTAGAAGGCGGGAGGAACAGGCTAGGAGCGTGTTCAGACAGGACAGACAAGATACAGGAGCGGGTCCAGGTATGCGGCCCCTAGAAGGCGGAACGAACAGGCTAGGAGCGTGTTCAGACAGGCCTGGAAATACAGCCTCCAGGAAAGGCAGGCAAGCAAACACAGAAAGGGACCTGGCACATTCAGAGTGAGAGAGCACACTGAATGAAACACAATGCTCAGGCATGGGTTAATTGGAGCAGCTGGTTTAAATACCAGGTGACAGACAGCAATAGGCTGAGGACGCACAAGGGGTGTGCCTGCAGCAGGTACAAGAAACAGGAGGTGATCGGGCGCCGCCCTTAAGCAGCAGAAACAGAAGCAAACAGACAGCATGGAGGGAAGCCAGAGAGACATTCTGGATTGGAGATCAAGTGCGCGCTCTTGCACAGTGGGAGATGGACCACTATGCAAGGACGCCGCCAGGTATGTTACAGCTACATATAGTTTAACCAGAAATCTCTGAAAATACTTAGATGAAAGTGAGTAAGAATTTTGGGACTTTTGACGTATTCATGCAAGTTTAACCCAGCTCCGCCAAAATGGGTGAAACTGGAGTGCAATGGGAGTGTGACGACACAGCTTGTCTAATTCATGATGAGCTATGGTACATATTATGCCAGATAATCTTTGGTTGTTGTTGTTTTGTCTGATAGTAAGAGGTGTCTGTGAGACCCACTGAAGTGGTTGCTGATCCCAGTCGATGACTTGACTCCTGCTCTAGAACAAGAAGGAATGCCCTTATAGAAAAGAGGTCTCTGATACAGCGATTAATGACGGACTGATCTCTGATGACTACCTGTTAGGTGAACCATAAGTGGAAGAACCCCCTGATCTGAATTTCTAACCATGAACAAGTAATACTGTGAGACTTCCTAATGTGACCTGCAGGTTTTGAGTGTGCCAGCCTGCTTACCCTAATGCCAACTGCTGGAGGATAGTGGGACCTGATAAAATGTTAGGGAGTGGGGCCTGTATGCAAAGTGGCACTGTGGCTTGGGACCAGGGGTGGACACTGCAGCTTGAAGATGTACCATAAATGATTGATTATATGGGGTGTCATGACCCTTGTGGTGCATAAAAATAATGGAAAGCAGGAAGGAGAGGTCTCATCGTTTCAGAGAAAATACAGTATATTATAAATATCCGTCCAGAGACCAGAGTAGTTCGGCACCACCCACGACCGACTCTTCCCAGCACTTCTGCAGGTGATTGACAGATTTCTCCATCGTGTTTACAAAGGGAGAGACCTATCCCTTACCTCTGGCCGGCTGGGAAGAGTCTGGACTCCGGCTATGGTCCTCGGCCGGACCTCCGGACTATATTTTCTCCAAGCATTTCAGAGTAAAATAGACACGCTGAATTGTGCAGCCAGGCTTTGATTTATGCTACCTTCGGACTGCGCAACATGAATAAGATGACAAGTTCCCTTTAGTGTGTATTATGAAAGAAATCTTAGTGCTTTATCTAACAGTTATAGGAAACTCACAATTTGAAAGAGAGTCTACGTCAATGGCATTTTAGCATCATGGGTTACATTAATAATAATGTCCAGATTGGTGAGACATTAGAGACAATTGGTGCCTGCAAAACCTTCCAAAAGCACTTGACAGAAAGCCCTCGTGTAGGTGTATACAAATATCAAAGACTGACCGTCACTTCCAAACAGAAAAAACAGGTGTGAACAGGTGCAAGCCCCATACAGCTGTAATGCCCTGATGGCGACCCTGCTCACAGGTGAAGTGTACCTACAATAAAAATTACAGACCTCTCCATTCTTTGTAGGTGGGAAAACTTGCAAAATTGACAGTATATCAAATACTTTTTTTTCCCCACTGTATACAGTGAAAGTATTCACCCTCCCTTGACTTTTTACCTATTTTGATACATCACAACCTGTGTTTCAATATTTTTGTAATCCGATTTGTGTGTGATGCATCAGTGCTAAATAGTCTAAGTTGGTGAAAAGAAGTGACAAAAATATAGGCATAAATTAAATTTTTGGGATCAAATAACTAAAAATTGGCATGCGCATATGTATTTATCCCTTTTTGCTATGAAGCCTCTAAAAATTTCTGGTGCAAGCCATTACTTTCATAAGTCTCATGCTTAGTGACAGAACGTCCACCTGTGTGCAATGTAAGTGTCACGTGGTCTGTCAGTATATACACTTTACCTTTACTGAAAGGCCACAGAGGCTGCAACACCATTAAGAAAGAGGCTCCACTAACCAAACACCACCATGAAGACCAAGGAGATCTCCAAACACCACCATGAAGACCAAGGAGATCTCCAAACACCACCATGAAGACAAAGGAGATCTCCAAACAAGAAGGGACAAAGTTGTTGAGAAATACAAGTCAGGGTTGGGTTATAAAAAATATCCCAATCTCTGATGATTCCCTGGAGCACTATCAAATCCATTATCAGCAAATGGAAAGAACATGGTACCACAACAAACCTGGCCAGAGATGGACGCTCACAGTGGTGTAACCAGAGCCTGATGGACTCTCCATCCTGGTATAAATGTCCCTCATCCTAGTATATATGTCCCTTATCCTGGTATAAACTGTATATCCCCCATCTTGGTATATGTCCCCCGTTCTCCCGCTGTTCTTTAATGTATAGAAAAAAATAAACCATTATACTCACCAGGGGCATACATAGAAGTCATGGGGCTCCATAGTAGAAGTATAATGCACTGCCAATAGTCCTCTATATAACAAACTGCACATCCCATAGTCATCCATGTACTATAATCAGTGATAAGTGAGCACTAAAATGCTCGGGTACTCGTTGTTTGAGTCAAGGAAATTGGAATGCTCGAGTGCTCGGGCCAAGTAACGAGCCCAATGTAAGTCTACGGGAAACTCGAGCATTTTTCTGGCGACCCCCCCCCCCCCGGCGGTCTGCAGAGGGCCTAAAAATTGCCCAGATCAATGGGAACAGTGCTCAAATGACATGGGAACAGCATGGGGAAGACCCCTGGAAGCATCTCTGACTCCCAGTTCACTGCTGTCAACAACGTTGTCAGAGGTATTACGCCACTATTATGGACTCACAATAAAACATGCAAAAGCAAAATCAAAATGGATTTTCCTGGGCAATATGTTAAGGAACATCCTTTACAAAAACAAAAATGGTCGTCCTCACCTTGGGCAATGTTCACAAGTAGCGTTTTTGATGCGTTTTTGCACTTTTGCATTGCTTTCAACCAAGACAAATGCGTTCACCGGGAAATGACATTTAAACATTTTACTACCTTATCTGGCCATGTGGTGTGTGACACATCATCAGACACATCCTGTTTCATTTATGATGGAGGGACTCTGAAAGTCACAAAGACTATTTTTATAGGGCCATCAAGCGGCCCTTACTATTCTTAAAGGGCCATAAAGCAGCCCTCGCTATTGTTATAGAGCCATCAGCTCTGCTATGCTTTGTTGTTCCCATTATTAACGGAGTGGGTCTCCTATACTGTTATTGCGTATGCAGTGACTGCAATGGCTGCCAAAAATTTGGAGAAACTCCAATGCTCCTTGCAAGAGACGTAGAGGAGGGCCTCCTGCAAAAAATGCTCCTGTTATTAGGAAGTGTGTCTCCCATACTGTTTGCCTATGCAGTGAAGCATTGGCTGCCAAAAATTTGGAGGAACTCCAATGCCCCTTGCAAGAGATGTAGAGGTCGGAGGGCCTCCTGAAAACAATGTTCCCATTATTAGGAAGTATGTCTCTCATACTGTTTGCCTATGCAGAGAAGCAACAGATGAAAAAAATTTGGAGGAACCCCATTGCCCCTTGCAAGAGACGTAGATGTCGGAGGGCCTCCTGCAAAAATGCTCCCATTATTAGGAAGTGGGTCTCCTATACCGTTTGCCTATGCAGTGAAGCATCGGCTGCCAAAAATTTGGAGGAACTCCAATGCCCCTTGCAAGAGACGTAGAGGTCGGAGGGCCTCCTGAAAGCAATGTTCCCATTTTAGGAAGTGTGTCTCCCATACTGTTTGCCTATGCAGTGAATTAACAGCTGCCAAAAATTTGGAGGAACTCCAATGACCCTTGCAAGAGACGTAGATATGTTGATATGGTACATATGGTGGTGATATGTGGTGGAGGATGAGGATGCATAGAAGGAGGAGGACAAGAGCAAATAGACAAAATCAGGAAGCGTATACCCATGTCTGGGTGTGAAAAGGTGCATGGGAAAAGAGTTAGACCTCCCCAAAAAATGATACTGTATTTGAGTTTGTTACGCTGCTATCATTCAGTGGTTTTGAGAAGTCTGGCCCAATCCAGCCCTTGTTCATTTTTATAAGAGTCATTTTATAAGAGTCAGCCTGTCCGCATTTTCAGTTGACAGGCGATTGCGCCTATAGCTTATAATACCACCGGCTGCACTAAAAACCCGCTCTGATAAAAAGCTAGTGGCAGGGCAGACCAGGACCTCCATGGTATAGAGAGCCAGTTCATGCCACATGTCCAACTTGGATACCCAATAATTATAAGGCACAGAGGAATCACGGAGGACGTTGGTATGGTCGGCAAGGTACTCCCTCACCATCTTCCGAAACTTTGCACTCCTTGTGAGAGGACCCTGCGCCTCAGGGCCTGTGTAATGGGATGGTCTGAGAAAACTGTCCCAGAACTTTGACAGTGTTCCCCTGCCTATGCTGGATTGCATTTGTGGCTCTCTCGCCTGTACTCCTTGGTTGTCGTACGAACTGTGACCTCTGCCGCCAGCGTTTTCATATGGGAATTTTTTTAATAATTCTGCAATAAGGGCCTTCTTGTACTGCCCCATTTTATTAGGCCTGTCCTTCAAGGGAATAAGAGACATAAAGTTCTCCCTATAGCGTGTGTCTAAAAGCGTCACCAACCAGTAATGACTGTCACACAAAATTTGGACAACGCGAGGGTCACGGGAAAGGCAGTGTACCATAAACTCAGCCATGTGTGCCAGACTGCAAAGTGGCAAGACTTCCGTGTCCTCACCAAGAGAACGACTGACCATGCTCTCCTCCTCATCCTCATCCTCCTCCTCCTCTTCCTCCTCCTCCCTGTCCTCAGACCATCCACGCTGAACAGACGGTATGACAGTTGTGCAGGTAGTACCGTCTATAGCGCAGGAAACTAGCTCCTGTTTCTCCTCCTCCTCTTCCTCATTGTCACCCAATCCTTGTTGGGATGAGATGAGGCTGGGCTGCGTGTAATCATTCTGTATGGTTCCTTGCTCCATCTCATCGTGCTCCGCCTGCAATGCATCCTCTTTAATTGAGAGCAGAGAGGGTTTCAGAAGACAGAGAAGCGGGATGGTGACGCTAATTATGGCGTCATCGCCGCTCACCATCTTGGTGGAGTCCTCAAAGTTTTGGAGGATGGTACAGATGTCTGACATCCATGTCCACTCCTGAGGTCTTATGTCTGGAGTCTGACCTGAATACCGACGGCCTTGTTGATGCTGGTACTCAACAACTGCCCTCTTCTGCACACAAATCCTTCCCAACATCTCCAGTGTAGAGTTCCAACGCATGGGGACATCACACACCAGTTGGTGAGCTGGAAGCTGCAAAAGCTGCTTGAAGCACGGCAAGGACGGTGGAATCTGTAGCTGACTTTCTAAAATGGGCACACAGGCGGCGTACTTTGACAAGCAGATTCAGCAGATCCGGGTAGGTTTTGAGAAACTGCTGAACCACGAGATTAAGCACATGGGCCAGGCATGGTACGTGTGTGAGTGTGACGCCTCTACTCGTAAAGCCCGTGTTTAGTTTTGAGTTTACCCTGGGTGATGGGGGACTCGGTGTCGGGTCCAGTGACGAAGAGATGGGATGTAGCCGTGGCCCGGACCCGACCCGTGCTCAGGGCCGTCACATTAGAAAGAGATGGTGTGGGCTTGTCCGGGTTGAGTGGCTGATTAACGACTACGCCACCTTTGGTGCCTGGTGAAGGGTCACCAGCGCCGCTACAGTCCGCCGAGGCCCGGTGTCATGGCGGCCAAAGTTCTCACTGCTCCCCACAGGCGGAGCAAGGCCTCAGGGCAGGCAAACAGGATGGAGGAGGGGTAGTAGTGCGAGGAGTACGGGCACCGCGTCGCATGGTATGGCGCATAATGAACAGTCCGGAGGCCATAGGGGTGAACTTCCAAGGCTTTACTCACTTAGAGATGATAGCGGAAAGGCAACTCCCTGCTCCCCGCGGAGTCCTGCGGTCACCAGGGACGGGAGTCCGACTACCTCCGAGAAAATCCAGTGACCCTACACCAGAGTGTTCCTGCACTACAGATGACTCGCCCCCTGGGCCGTGGGGCACTCGGATCCGGGCAATATGGGAACGATGGGAGTAGTAGTGGCAACCCGGTTCCGTGGCTCAGGGTGGTCAGGCCAGTGGTAGTCTGTTATGTGCTATTGATTATGTCCGACTACGCCACCCGTGGATTTGCGGTCATTAGGAACCGCCGCTGCAAGGGAGACCGCTGGGGCTGATGATGTATGCAGCTGGGATGGTGTGACTCCCCACGGGAAGAGTGCGGCCCCAGGGCAGTGTAGTGGATGTTGGGAGTGATGGTAGTGAGAGTCCCAGTGCTGATGGTGCTGGAGGAGCAAGGAGCACGCAGACAACAGGTTGCAGTCCAGGGTCTTTACTAGAACAGGTAAATTGACCCACAAACAGTCCCGGCTAGGAGGGGACCTGGATGTCTGAGAGCAACGGGGAAATTGGCCCTGGTCAGGGTGAGGGTGTAGGCCTACCGTGCTTTCTGTGCTCTTTCTGGCTATCTCCTCCTTAAAGGGTAACAGCCCACGTTTCCGAGCTCTCCGTGTATTCTCGCCTGTATGGCCTGCGAAGTGGGTTCCTTTCTGCTCCCAGCCTTGTACGGCTTTGCTGGTCCCTTCTGTTGTGGCAGGGCCTTCGGGCTTCTTAGGCCAAGGAATATACAGTCCCCTGCGGACTGGTTATCTGCTGGAGAATGTGGAATCCTCCCAGCCTCAGACACCAAAGTCTGGTAGATTAAGTCCTTTATCTGCCAAGACAGGCTCTCTTCGCCTCTTGTCTCTGGCTTGTGGCTCTCCTCCTGCCACACTTCCTCTTAGGGTGCAATACAACTCTTCCTCTCTGCTCTGGGACCTGAATCCTGAGACAGGTCGTCCAGCTCTCTCTAACCCTGCCCCCAGTACCAGCTTTTATAGGGGCAGCCTGCTCCCCCTACTGGCCTGAGACAGGAGGTACTGCATGCTAATGTTCCCCTGACTAGAGAACCTCCCCCTTGCTGTCAGACACAGCTTTATTACATTTTGTGGCATCCAGGCCAGGGTGACACATTCCCCCCTAGTAAAATTTAGTACTCCGGGACTAAACAGTAACAAGAACAATATACATGACCATAAAACATTAGTATACAAGCGACGCACAGATTGAGTTCTTAAGGTCACAGTGTGGTCTGTGACCGGGTGTCCATATCACCAATACAACGGGGAGCCTTAACCAGGTGGGGGTCTGTCCTACCCCAAGTCCTTCACAGTCTTAGTTCATTCCTTGGTTAGGCTCCGAACGCAGTCCATACAAGGTCCTGGTTATAAAAAGTCCATAACCTGTGAGTCCTTACTGTAACTGCAAGAAACTGAAACACAGAATTACCAAACAAGCATGTAACTTGGCAAACAATTCAACATTTGGCAACAGGGTTATTTACAATCTTAGTGCATCCTATATTCTCCAGCGAGCGGGTATCTGCCCCTTTGTGCTCCTGGTTGACCTACGTAGCCCACTGTCTGGTGGTGGACCAACCTGGCTTTGCCCACTAGCGTTAGGGGTACAGCTACCAGCTGGTTGTACAGGTAGGGCAGGCAGCTGTCTGCGGGTCCTTTGGCTTACCGCAGGCATGGCAGGCTCACTGTCAGCAGAGGGTTGACTCTCCTGGGCTGCTGGTACAGGCTCTTCTGCCTCTGGAACCGCTTGCTCCTCTTCACCTTCCGGCTCTGGTGTTGGTTGTTGCTGTGCTGGTTGCAGGAAATGCAGGACGGGTACCACTATGGCATCATTTATGCGAGTCCAGGACTGAGGGAACTCTCCGAGAACAGTGCTGATCATTTCTTCCTTGTCCTCTGCGGGTTCAAGGTCACTCTGATCCTCTTATGCACTACGGAGTTGCTCGGGGCACCTTTTGAGGTGGTCTCTGGAGACGACACTAGTGGTTTCTCCTCCGTCCTTGGTGATTACGCACACCTTTGGGTTGTCGTGGTCAGACTGCAGTACGGTGTAGGGTTCCCTTTCCCACTGGTCGTCCAACTTATGTAGCCTTCTTTTTCGCTTTAGGACTTGCTCACCAGGTTCTAGGGGACCAGCAGGGGCGTGTTGATTGAAGAGTTTTTCTTGCCTCTCTCTCACCTGGGCCAGGCTCTTCTCCACACTCTCCTGTACCTTCTTGTATTGCAGTTGCCTTTCCGTATCCCAGTCCGCATCCGGGGAGGTGTCCTCAGGTATTAGGACTCCCATCTCCAGGTCTACGGGCAGCTTACCTGGTCTGGCCCACATCAGGTAAGCCGGGGTGCAGTTGGTAGCGTTCACCGGGATATGATTGTATAAGTCTATCAGGTCCGGCAGTTTTTCTGGCCACAGGCTGCGTTCCGCCAGGGGCAACGTCTTCAGGAGATCAATGACTATATTGTTCATCTTCTCACACATCCCGTTGGTTTGGGGGTGGTAAGGCGTTGTACGAATCTTCTTACAGCCATAGAGGTTACAGAACTCCTGGAAGATTTCAGCCTCGAACGCTGGACCCTGGTCTGTCAGGACCTGTTCCGGATACCCGTGTGGACGGCAGAAATATTGCTGGAAGGCTCTGGCCGCTGTTTGGGCTGTCAAGTCTTTTACCGGGACCACCACGAGAAAACGGGAATAGTGGTCCACGATTGTCAGGGCGTAGATGTACCCTGACCGGCTTGGAGCCAACTTGACGTGGTCTAGAGCTACCAGCTCAAGAGGCTGCGTGGTGACGATGGGCCTCAAGGGTGTCTTCTGGCTGGCACGGTCCTTCCTCCTTAGGTGACAAGGGCCACAGTCTCTGCACCATGCCGACCCAAAAGAACCTTCCTCTTAGCAGGAACTCCAGTTTCTTCCAACCGAAGTGTCCCGCTCTGTCATGGTAAGCTCCCAGGACCATAGCTGCATCCCGCCTTGGAACCACGACTTGCCAGGTCAGGTCGTGCGTCCGGTGGTTGACAATCCGTCTACACAGCTTGCCTTCGTAGAGGAACAGCTTGCTCTTCTCCTTCCATAGCTGCTTGGCTTCCTCTGGGGCATCCGGATCCATGCGGGCGTCTTCCTGGGTCAGCAGATCTTTCACCAGGTGGATGGCAGGGTCACTATCTTGGGTCTCGGCCCAGCTGTGGTGAGGTAGGGGATTGATCACCACGGTTGTTAGATCCTCCTCCTTCACACGGTGGGAGTATTGAGCGGCTCCATACCGGTGAAACGCGGGGAGTTCTACCTCCTCCAGCTCTTCTGGGTCTTCGTCACCTTCAGGTAAGTGAGGCATCCTCGATAGGGCGTCAGCGTTGTCATTGGTTTTGCCGGCCCGGTACTTGATCACGAAGTCATAGTTGGAGAGACGGGCCATCCACCGCTGTTCCAGGGCACCCAGTCTTGCATTGTTGGTGTGTCAATGGGTTGTTGTCCGTGTACACGGTGAACTTTGCGGAGGCCAGGTAATGCTTGAAGCGTTCTGTCACGGCCCACACCACTGCCAAGAATTCTAGATTGAAGGAGCTGTAATTCTCCGGGTTCCTCTCGGTGGGTCTCAGCTTCCGGCTGGCGTACGCGATCACCCTTTCTCTGCCCTGTTGGTTTTGGGACAGTACGGCTCCCAGTCCCACATTACTGGCGTCTGTGTGAAGGATAAAAGGCTGGCCCTAATCAGGGTAGGCCAGGATCTCATCCCCCGTGAGGGCCATCTTTAGCTGGCGGAAGGACTCCTCTTCCGGTCTATCCCACTTGAAGGGTGGCTTTTGACTTCTGGACTTAGACTGTCTGATCAGGAGGTCCTGCATAGGAGCTGCCATTTTATTGAACCCGGGGATGAACCTTCGGTAGTAGCCTACCAACCCGAGAAACTGTCTCACCTCTTTGATGTTCGAGGGGCTTGGCCAGCTCTTGATTGCCGTGACCTTGTCAGGGTCGGGGGCAACTCCTTCCGCGCTTACCACATGCCCTAGGTACTGGACCTTTGGTTTCAGCAGGTGACACTTCGATGGTTTCACCTTCAGGCCATAGCCTGCCAGGGCTTCGAACACCTCAGCCAGGTGTTTGAGATGGTCCTCGTAGGTCATCGAATAGATGATCACGTCGTCCAGGTAAAGGAGGACCTTCTCGAAGTTTCGGTGCCCTAGACAGCATTCCATCAGCCGCTGGAAGGTCCTTGGTGCGTTGCAGAGCCCGAAAGGCGTTGAATTCGCTCAGTCCCATCGGGGTGGTGAAGGCGGTCTTCTCCTTGTCAGCCTCTGCCACAGGAGCCTGCCAGTACCCGCTAGTAAGTTACAAAGTAGAAAAGAAGTTAGCTGATTTTAGTGCGGCTAAAGACTCCTCTATTCTAGGCAGCGGATATGCGTCTTTGTGGGTGATACGGTTGATTTGTCTATAGTCGACGCACATTCTCATGGTGCCGTCTTTCTTTTTCACCAGAACCAAGGGGGCTGCCCAGGGGCTACAGCTGTCTCTAATGACCCCAGCTTCTTTCATTTCCCGCAGCATACCCTTGGCGTTCTGATAATGTGCAGGGGGTACAGGTCTGTGCCTCTCTTTTATTGGTGGGTGGCTCCCTGTGGGGATGTGGTGTTCTATCCCTTTTACTCTGCCGAAGTCTAGCTGGTGCTTACTAAAGACTCTCTCGTACTCCTGTACAACCCGGTAGACTCCTTGTTTTTGGTGCAGGGGAGTGGAGTCAGCACCCACATGGAGTTTCTGGCACCAGTCCTCCTTTTGTTTCTGGGAGCCATTACCCTCCGCCTGAGGAGATGGAGGCAAGGGTTCCACGGCCCTGATAGCTTTGTGTTCGACAACAAACAGTTTGGCGAGTGTAGCGTACCTGGGTAAGTGTACTTCCCTCTCCCCAATGTTGAGGATGCGGACGGGCACCCTCCTATGATGGACATCAACCACCCCCCGGGCTGTCAAAATGGTGGGCCTGCTGTCTGAGTACACGGGTTCTACCATGGCTTGGTAGTCTCTACCTCTCAACCCGATTGCATTCCGACACCAGATCATCATTTCACTTTTGGGAGGCATGGAAATGGGGAATGGGTCACTCAGTCTTACGCTACCGATCTCACCACCAGACAGTTCTACCTGCTGCCGTCTCATCAGGGCTTTTATCTCTTTGTTGAGGACTCTCTGTTGGCTGGAACTAGCATTCACCGCCACCTGTTGTAGAATTACAATTACCTCTGAAAGCCAATTTTCAATTATGTTAGTACCCACAGTTATTTTAGGGTGACTTTCACGATGGTCAATGTCCACAATAATTACTCCCTGTGCTGGTAGTTCAACTTTACCAATTTTAATGGTCATCTCCTTGAACCCCATCTGCGGCACGGGTAAGCCATTACTGGCGATGATGCTCAAGTTACTGTCTGGATACCGTGTGATATCAGCATCAGTCCAATACTGCTTAAAAAGTACATAAGGGATAGTGGTTACTTGCGACCCAGTATCCAGCAAGGCGCTCATGGGGATACCGTCCAGCACCACGGGTAAAACCGGGCGCCCCCCAACGTACTTATTACGCCAATTATAAGGGCCTGGTGATCTTATGCCTGGGGGTTGGCCCTCTGCCCCAGGTTGGACCCGTTTAAATTACAGTACCTGGAAATGTGTCCGGGCTGGTTGCATCGACGGCAAATGGGCTGTCCATCCTCTGCGTAGCGGTCTGTGGGCCTCCCTCGGAACGACGGGATCCTCCTCTGTCGACGCCACGGGACATCCTCCGGCCTTGAAGCCAGCTCGATGGGTCTTGACGGGTCCACTTGCAACGCCTGGAGGGTCCTGGTCAACGCCGCGACGCTCGTGGTCAGCTCCTGGACTTGGTGGTGCAGGTCTTTCGACGGGGCTTGGTTCAGGGCCTGTGCATCAGCCCCCACGGGGTCCATAGAGGAGGGCGCCGCCTCCTGGTGGTAGGTGAGAGCAGGGCACCGGGGGTTTATAGTGCCACTGGTTGCAGATTCACGGAGCACCCTTATGGCCCTGTCCTTAAATTGGGCAAAGGTCAGGTCGGGGTTCTGAAAGAACATGAGGCGCAGTTGGGCCCTGTGGGCGCTAGACAGCAGACCTTCTATGAATTGTTCTGTTAGCAGCTTATCCGTTTCCTGCACACTGCCAGGGTCAGTTTGTTGAATAGCCCTCAAGGCTTCCTGCAGATTTAGGGCATAGTCTCTGATGCTGTCCTGTGCCCGCTGCTTACATCCATAGAACCTCATTTTAATCTCAGCGGAGGTACGTGTGTCAAAGGTACCCCGCAGCCGGGCCAGAATACCCTTCACAGTCCTTTTCTCCTCAGTGGGCCATGATTTTACCTCCCTTTGGGCTGCGCCAGTTAACTGCCCTGTTAGTATGCTGACCTTCTGTTCCTCTGTCAGGGGGTAAACCTGGAACAAACTGTACAGCCTTTCCTTAAAGTCAGTTAGGGCATGGGGCTCCCCTGATTACTTGGGCAGCCAGGCCACTGCAGGGATGTAGGGCAGGGAAAATGGCATCACCGCTGCTGCAGCTGCGTTGGTGGTAGTGGGCGCCTCTGTGTACGACATCTTCCTCCCCCCTAGTTAAGCGTGGCCTACCTTCCGACGATCCTCTTCTGTAGGCCGCGGCTCCGCTGCTGCTGCTCTGGACGAGGACCTTGCGTCGCGTCCTGATGACGTCAGCATCGCTCTCTCTCCCTTCCAGGACCTTGCGCAGCGTGGGTGCGTGGGGCGGAGCTTCGGATCTCACGCGGTTTGGACGTCCACGTCCCTCTTCTTCCCGCGCGGCGTCCTGAAGATGGCGTCCGACGGCGGGAAAACGACTTTGGATGGCGGGAAAACAGCTGAAGATGGCGGGAACCGATGGAAGATGGCGGGAGACGGCTGGAAATGGCGGAAAACTGCTCCGGATGGCGGGAAACCTCTTTTCAGGTAAGTGCAAAGTCTTTTCTAGGCACGCAATACCCGTTTGTGGCGGGTTGGTTTCAATCCTGCCGACTACGCCAAAGCTGACTCGCCCCCTGGGCCGTGGGGCACTCGGATCCGGGCAATAGGGGAACGATGGGAGTAGTAGTGGCAACCCAGTTCCGTGGCTCAGGGTGGTCAGGCCAGTGGTAGTCCGTTATGTGCTATTGATTATATCCGACTACGCCACCCGTGGATTTGCGGTCATTAGGAACCGCCGCTGCAAGGCAGACCGCTGGGGCTGATGATGTATGCAGCTGGGATGGTGTGACTCCCCACGGGAAGAGTGCGGCCCCAGGGCAGTGTAGTGGATATATACTCACTCAGGTACCGAGGAACAACGGGTGGGGATTGTAATCTCAGTGCTCCAGGGCGACCCTCAAGCCTGGGGATTTTCTCTCCTCTCTTATTCCCCCAATATTATGTGTTAGAGGGCTTGCCCTCCCCAGTGGTTCTAGGCCTGCCTTGGCTGATGTCACATAATCCTATAGTGGACTGGCAGGCACGGAAATAGTGAGGTGGATCAATTACTATCAAAATAACTGCATGTGCATTAGTTTATCCATGGTAACTACCAGGTCTCTACCAGAGTACAGTATTTGTCCAATTACGAGTATGTGTTTTCAATTATGTCAAGAACTACCACCTCAATGTCCTTATGGTTGCTCAGTGGATTTGATTAAGAAAAAAATGGGAGGATGCGCCCCTGCTTAGATTTCCGGAAATTAAATCGGATCACTGTTCGGTATCCATATCTGCTCCCTCTTATTCCAGATCTCTTTAATCAGATTGTTGGGGCTAAGTGGTTTTCCAAACTGGACCTTAGGGGGGCCTATAATCTCATCCGTATTAAGAACGGGGATGAGTGGAAGACTGTTTTTAATATGCCAGAAAGACATTTCAAAAACCTTTTTATGCCATTTGGGTTGACTAATGCTCCCGCCATTTTTCAGTTCTTTGTAAATGACATTTTTCATCACCTGGCAGGTAGATTTGTAGTAGTAGTGTATCTGGATGATTATTGATTTATTCGCCGGACCGTGAGTCACATCACATAGATGTAAGGCAGGTCTTACAAGTACCAAGGGACAATAAATTCTTCGTCAAACTGAAGAAATGTATGCTCTCGGTTCAGGAGATCCCTAATCGGGGGTATTTATTATTGTTCACCTGTTTTCGCATGGATTCGTAGAAAATCCGGGCAGTACTTGATTGGAATCGTCTTGAAGATGTAAAAGCTTTTTAGTGTTCGCCAATTATTATCGTAAGTTCATCAAGAACTTATCAGTAGTGGACAAATTGCCGGATATAACCAGGAAAGGGACGGACTTTTCTAAATGGTCCTGTCCGGCCAGTGAGGCATTTGCTACTCTTCACAGATTATTATACAGCCTGACGTCACTCAGCCATTCATTGTAGAGGTTGATGCATCAGAGGTGGGGGTTGAGGTTGTATTGTCACAGTGTTCTTTCCCAAGTAAATTGCGCCCGTGTGCATACTTCTCCAAGAAACTGTCATCCGCCGAGAGAAACTATGACATTGTTAATAGGGATCTCTTGACAATAAAGTAGACCTTTGAGGAGTGGCGTCATTTTTTGGAGGGGGCAGTTCATGTGGTCATAGTAATCACTGATCATAAAAATCTTTTATATTTGGAATCTGCCAAACATCTGACACCTAGAAAAACAAGATGGTCATTATTCTTTACCAGATTCAAATTTGCTGACTTTTAGACAAGGAGATAAGGATATTAAGGCAAATGCTTTATCTCATTGTTTTTCAGGGGGAGGAAGTAATTGTGAGCCGGTTCCTATATTACAGAAAGAGGTCCTAGAGGATCAGGGGGGTGCCCTGCTGCCTGTCCTTCAGGTAAACTGTTTGTCCCTGTGAACCTCTGTCTTAGAATTGTGAGTGAACATTATGATTCGGTCCTGGCTGGACATCCTGGTAGTAAAGCCAGCACAGATCTTCTTACTCTGCGTTTTTGGTGGTCTGGGGTGCACCAAGATGTTTGGGATTATGTAGCTGCCTGCAGTACCAGTGCGCGTTCTAAGACCCCACATACTTGTCCGTCCGGGGCTCTTCAACCTTTGGCGATTCCCTGTAGACCATGGACTCATTTGTTTGTTGATTTCATCACTGATCTACCCCTATCAGCAGGTTACATTGTAATATTGGTGGTGGTGGATAGGTTCAGCAATATGGCTTATTTCATTGCACTACCTGCTTTACCGAATGCCAAGACTTTGACGCAAATTTTTATTAAAGAAATCATGAAATCACATGGGATTCTCTCTGATATCTTAGGTGCTTTGTGTCTGAAAATCAGGAGAATTTGGTTTCTTATTTACCTCTCGCTGAGTTTGCCGTGAATAACCGTTGTCATGAATCTACTGGTAAATCCCCGTTCTTCGGGGCATATGGTTTTCATCCTTAATTCTGCTTCTACAATAGGAATCGTTCCTCAGGAGCACCTGAGGAGGAATGGTTTTCTTCATCCCTTACATCAGTGTGGCAAAGTGTTCTTAATAATTTAAGAAGTGAGGGATCCAAATATAAGAGTATGGCTGATCGGAGAAGCTTGGTGGGTCCAGACCTGAGTGTTGGTGATTTGGTGTGAATGTCATCAAAGAACATTAACTTGAAGGTTCCTTCTTGGAAACTGGCACCCAGGTTCATTGGCCCCTACAATATAGTTGCCGTAATTAATCCACTAGTGTATTACCTTACTTTACCAAGATTCGTAATGTGTTTCACCAATCACTTCACAAGAAATATATTGCTTCCTCTGAACCATCATCACCATCACCTTCCCCAGTCATTGTTGAGGAGAATCTGGAATTCAAGATAGTGAAGATAATAGATTCTCGCTTTGTACTCCGGTCTTTTCAATATTTGGCACATTGTAAGAGTTATAGTCCTGAGGAGAGAATGTAGGTACCAGCTCCGGATGTACATGCAACCAGGTTGGTCCGGTTTTATCACATTTCACATCCAGATAAACATGGCTCTGAGGTTCCGGAGGTCCCTCTTAGGAGGGGGGGGGTTACTGCCACAGGGATAATGTGACAGAGAAGGGCCAGAAGATCGCGGCGTCTCGTTTCACGAACTCCTGCACTGATTAGAATTGCTTCACCATCTTATTAGACAGTGCAGGCTTTATCCTTGCTGGAAGTGCCAGGGTTAATCAGGTTAGTTGATCTCCTGGAGCTCTCCAACCTGGATTGTCTCTGCTGTTCTGTGTTGGCCGCTCCCTTCTGCTATTTATGCTCGCCACTGGTACTTGGGAATTGCCAATGATAGTTCATATTTCCTTACAAAGGAAATGTGTCATCCTTAACTTTAGGCCTTTTAGAGATCATTTCATATTCAACTTGCTTAACTGTTCACAATATAATATAAATAATATAAAATAATTTTGACCAGGGGTGTCCAAAACTTTTACATGCCACTGTATATATACATATTATAAGAATACTGTATATATGCTTTTAAAAACATAACTGTTAATATATTATTTTAATCAATTACCAAAATGTAAAGTTTGATTGATGCAAAAAAACTTAGTAATAATAATTGTAATTTTTTTTAATTAATAATAAGATAGAAGGGAAGGGAAGAATAAAACCAGGAACAGAATCAATAGAGAAAATCATAGTCAGGAAGACAGCCGGGGTCAGATACCGGGTGATCAGTAACAGCCACGTCTGCGAGCAGTATGAAGACCGCGGAGCCTGGTGACAGAGGCATGTCCGGGCAGAGATGTAACAGAAGGCCACAGGTAGATGGTGAAGGTCCTTCTATACAGCTCCAGCAGTGATGGTAGATCTGCTGGACTTCAGGGCGCTGGGTGCAGAGGTTTCCCGTCTTTCGAGATGTCTCTAGGGGGACGGTGACAACATGCAAATACGCGAGCAGCCCTGGCTAATCCACGCCGGCAGGATGATAAGATCCGGCGGAAGATGGAACCTATGAGAAGAGAAGGAAATATAATGTAAGTGATGGGACTCCATATGACATGGTACTACTGTGCGGTCACTGTGGCCGGACGGCAGAGGAGTCTCATCACACAGAGGTCAGGGGTCATCGTCAGCCATCATACATGTGATAATCCCATCCCTGACAGATGACATCTGCTCCACATGCATTTATCTCACGGACGACATCACACAACATGGAGCTGATTCTCACACTTACCTCGTCTCTTTTTCCCCTTTTTCACATTTTCAGATGTTTCCTCGTCAGCTGGAAATTCTGATCAGAAAGAAGAAAAAACAACAACTCACTAAGGACATATTGTTATGGGATCTGCTTTGTATCTGTCCTGTATATAGTAGGATTGTTCTATTCCTGTGCCCTATAGTTCTGATAATCTGGTATTGCATAATAGGGCAGAATAAGTCATATATACTGGACATGACCTCATCTGGGGGCATTAGATGTGTCGCTAATATGGAGCAGTGAGCGCCCTTGTGTGCCGCCATGTGGTGCATCACTAATGAGCGATATTCTACTATAGGAGACAATGTCTCATTACCATGGCGGAGGTTACTGGATGCTACAATGTATCACAATATCCATGATTATACTGTACAAAGTTACGGAAATAGAGACACAGTATGGGCCCATGGGCAACATAATTGGGATCCATGAAACATGGATAACATAAGAGACCTATTACAGAAAAACCATGTGGAGATATTTGACCCTTGATGACAACATTCACATTTTTGGAGCTATAGACATGTACATACCTGACAATGGGGACGAGGACGGCAAGCTGGTTATAGCATCATCTCTATCAGATCCTTTCTGCCTGTTTGGAAGAAGAAAATCGAGTAAATGACAAGTAAATTCTGTATAAAAGGAATCATCTCACTAGAAGAACACCGACTATAAGGCCTAATGGGACATATGAAAGTCATAGTGGGGAAGGTCTCCTACTCAAAACTACCTTCTATGGAGCAGAGTAAAAAACAACTACCAACAATGACCGGCATGTAATTCTACATCTCTCCTGGGCAGCACTATCAATGCCTGACTGGCTGCAATTATTGGCTGTTATCTCCAGTGAATTCTGAAGCCAAAAGCGCAATGACCGCTGATCATGGGGCGGTGGATGCTGCAATTGATATTATGTTATTTATGTCCTATATTTGGTGTTGTGCACTTATATCAGCCTGGAGCTCCCAGTAATAACCACATAATCTACTCACATTTCTGAGATGTTTCTGCTGGATGATGGGGTACACTCTGGAGGGGACTTGATAGTGGTGGTACAGAGCTAAAAACAGAATAATAAGATATAAATTTCTATTTTTTTACTGTTAGAGGTCTTTTTTTACATATTCTGGATTTATTGATCACATACTTACTTTAGAAAGCCTTTCAGAGGATGACGTAAAATTTTGGAAGAAAAGGCTCTCATTATCCTCACTTGTATCCTCCTCCTCTGAGTCCATATGCTTGTCTGTATCAGCATGATCTACAAGACATAGGTAATGAAGTGTTATTAGAGGTTGGCAGTGTAACACAGTCATCATTTATCACTAATATTAATGGGACCTGATTGTCACATATTAAGGAAGATGAGACAAACAGCCGCTTAGTCTAGATGACGTCTCCTTCTACTTACTGATAAATAAGCTGGTGTCCACGTCTGACACAATCCGAGGGACGTACTCCGGCTTCTGACTTAGAAGGTTTTCAAATTCTAAGTCAAAGAGGAATGGATAAGTCTTGATCTCGAAGGCTCCTCCTGGAAAAAGAAAACCAAAAGTTGAGCAGACATTGTCAGAGACTGCTCCATATCGGAGCAATTTATCTTAATCTAAACTAATGACATAACCGAAGGAAACAAGCTGAAAGTCATAGTATGGAGAACTAGAAATAGGCAAGCAGATAGAAAAGTGCTGATCCTCATGGACAGGAGCGATATGTCCTCGTTGTAAAAAGTGAATATAAAAACTAATATATTGGTTACCTGTCCCAAGTCTTTGTACAGGATTTGTTCTGAGCAGGTCATCAATGAGGTCCTGAGCATCAGGAGGGGGAGAGCGATCCCAATCCCAAATGATGTCTCCTGTTATATAAGAAAATTACAGAAAATAAAACCTCTGTATTGGACTATAAGAAAAAGCAAAGGAAATAACTTAACCCATGTAACCAGTCAAAGCAATGATCGGATTATTCTACTTACCAGTGACAATATTTTTATGAAGCTCAGATAGGGAGTCCCCATGAAATGGTACATATCCCATCAGAAATTCATGCAGGATGATCCCCATTGACCACCAGTCAGCAGGTCTTCCATAGCCTTTCTTCAGGATGATTTCTGGGGCCATATAATATGGGGTGCCACAGTCCTGGAAACCGACAGAAGATAAAGATGAGAATCGATGAAATGATTATTATGACAAGTTCTCCCCATAAAAACACAATGACTGAAGATAAAATATGAGTGGAAAAGTTCTCTAGAAATAAAGAACGTGGAGAAGAGACAATAGTGTCATGAAATTTGTAAAGAACAAGCTAAGTTCCTGTAAGTAAGTGATGCCGACCTCATGGTCCTGGAACTCTCTGGCGATGTCCTCCAATGATTCCTTGTGGGTGTTGGCTTCTGGTATCATGACACCAACTTTTGAAATCCCAAAATCGGCGACTTTAATGTGTCCAGCCGGTGTAATCAGGAGGCTGTGAAAGAAAAGATAGTTTTAGCCTCACAGGCCACGTGGTAATAAATAACTTTACCCACTTTATTATGCTACAGGGGGCACTTACTTCTCTGGCTTCAGGTCTCTGTGCACCACGCCATAGCTGTGCAGGTATTCCACAGCAAGAACTGCCTCTGCAAAGTACAGGCGGGCCAAGGGGACAGATAAATGACCCCTGGTTCTTAGGAGGGTTGCGCAGTCTCCACCTATAGAAGAAAGGAAATATGAGCGGTGAGGGGTTTATACAGCAAACCACCATGAAGTGTCATGAGAAGTGAGCGGAGACATTGGGGCAGGAGACAATATATACGGACAGTGTCAGACTGAAGAACATTGGTTCCACCAGAGGATTTGATTCCGAGGGCCCACCTTTCTCCCCCACTCAAGAGCCCCATAGTGCAAACCTTGCAGCTGCTATGAACTCTCCTGAAGGAGAAGCCAGGGCCCACCGGAGGATTCTCCGGTTCTCTGGTGGGTCAGTCCAACCCTGTATACGGATATAATGTACAGAATATTAGTCTGAGGTCATGGTGAAATGGCGTCTATGTCACTATTAACATAAAGTGATGTCACATCTCGTCTAAAGCTGGAGATACTGACGTGCTCAGTGCGGACATACAGGGAGATCATACACATCAATGACTTTCCGGAATATCTATAGTAAATGCTCTGCGGGGATGTAACCGTCCACGGGGACAAGTCCTAATGATAAGATGTCAGCAGACATGGGCTGAATATAATACATATACATGTCCTACCTCCTACATACTCCATGACCATACACAGGTGAGATCTAGTAGGGAAGGAGCAGAGCATGGAGGTCACATAGGGACAATCAGCGAATGTCAGGATGTCCCTCTCCAGAAAGGCCCCTTCCACAGCTGTTGGAGTATCCAGGGTCTTCTTGGCCATTTTCTTCATAGCAAAGATCTTCTTTGAATCTTTATGGTGCACTAAGTAGACGGATCTGGAGAGAAGGAGAAACCATGGTTTATAATGAATCATTAACAGTCCGTCTATAGAAGTCATTATATGATCTTCTGTATTCATGTTTAATACTAGAAGTCACTAGAAATACACATCTAGTAATCTATGAAATAATACTACGTAGATCACCTATGGGAGGTCTGCACAATGCCACATCTGCCAGACCCTCACCCAGGTCACATTATCACCTATGGGAGGTCTGCACAATGCCACATCTGCCAGAACCACACCCAGGTCACATTATCACCTATGGGAGGTCTGCACAATGCCACGTCTGCTGGAGCCCTCACCCAGGTCACATTATCACCTATGGGAGGTCTGCACAATCCCACGTGTGCCAGAACCACACCCAGGTCACATTATCACCTATGGGAGGTCTGCACAATGCCACGTCTGCCAGAACCCTCACCCAGGTCACATTATCACCTATGGGAGGTCTGCACAATCCCACGTGTGCCAGAACCACACCCAGGTCACATTATCACCTATGGGAGGTCTGCACAATGCCACGTCTGCTGGAGCCCTCACCCAGGTCACATCACCTATGGGAGGTCTGCACAATGCCACATCTGCTGGAGCCCTCAGCCAGGTCACATTATCACCTATGGGAGGTCTGCACAATCCCACGTCTGCCAGAACTACACCCAGGTCACATTATCACCCATGGGAGGTCTGCACAATGCCACGTCTGCCAGAACCACACCCAGGTCACATTAACAGGTCATTTCCCTAAGATAACACTGAATTGCAGAGCACAGAGGCTGAAGCCTTGTCATAGGGAAACCTGAGAAATGTGGATTATACCAACTGAAATCTCACCCAAAAGATCCGCTGCTGATCAGTTTAGATGTTTCGTAGTCGCTCATACGCGGCTTTCTCGCCGGGATCAATGATTCCATCAAGTTCTAGAAAAGAAGAAGAAATTATATTAAGATCTAGAAGCTGCTGGAGAAAATCTCCAGATGCAGAAACGTCTCCTCCTATATTATGTCCCAGCTGATGTCACTGATCCGATGTAGGGACGATACAAGCCGGACGCTCCGCAGACACGGATGTAATATAAGGGGGGATCCTCCATACATCGGAATCATTGTACAGTGCTGGATAATGTGAGAAATCACACAGAAGAGAACTTACAGAGGATCTGTCAGGAGGTGTGTGCTATGTAATCTGTGATAAGTATGATGTAGGGGCTGAGACCCTGATTCCAGTGATGCGTCACTTACTAGGCTTAGTGGTGTTGTGTCAATAAAATCAGTGTTTTATCAGCAGGAGATTATCACTAGAGGACCATCTGTCTCGTGCCATGTAGTCCTATTGCTCTGTTACCCCACCCCCACCACTGAATGGCAGCTTTCTGCCTATGCACACTGTACATAGAAGCTGCCAATCACTGGTGCGGGCGGGGTTATACATAGAAAGCTGCCAATCACTGGTGTGGGCGGGGTTATACACAGAAAGCTGCCAATCACTGGTGTGGGCGGGGTTATACACAGAAAGCTGCCAATCACTGGTGTGGGCGGGCTTATACAGAGAAAGCTGCCAATCACTGGTGTGGGCGGGGTTATACACAGAAAGCTGTCAATCACTGGTGCGGGCGGGGTTATACACAGAAAGCTGCCAATCACTGGTGTGGGCGGGGTATTACACTGAAAGCTGCCAATCACTGGTGCGGGCGGGGTTATACACAGAAAGCTGCCAATCACTGGTGTGGGCGGGCTTATACACAGAAAGCTGCCAATCACTGGTGTGGGCGGGGTTATACACAGAAAGCTGTCAATCACTGGTGTGGGCGGGGTTATACACAGAAAGCTGCCAATCACTGGTGTGGGCGGGGTTATACACAGAAAGCTGCCAATCACTGGTGTGGGCGGACTTATACACAGAAAGCTGCCAATCACTGGTGCGGGCGGGGTATTACACAGAAAGCTGCCAATCACTGGTGGGGGCGGGGTTATACACAGAAAGCTGCCAATCACTGGTGTGGGCGGGGTTATACACAGAAAGCTGCCAATCACTGGTGTGGGCGGGCTTATACACAGAAAGCTGCCAATCACTGGTGTGGGCGGGGTTATACACAGAAAGCTGTCAATCACTGGTGTGGGCGGGGTTATACACAGTAAGCTGCCAATCACTGGTGTGGGCGGGGTTATACACAGAAAGCTGCCAATAACTGGTGTGGGTGGGGTTATACAGAAATCTGCCAATCACTGGTGTGGGCGGGGTATTACACAGAAAGCTGCCAATCACTGGTGGGGGCGGGGTTATACACAGAAAGCTGCCAATCACTGGAGTGGGCGGGGTATTACACAGAAAGTTGCCAATCACTGGTGTGGGCGGGGTTATACACAGAAAGTTGCCAATCACTGGTGTGGGCGGGGTTATACAGAGCTCAGCATTCAGAGCACTGCCAGATCTGCAGCAGAACAAAATATTGATTTCATCACAACTGCTGCCCTCAGTAAGGTAATGAATACATCGCTGGAATCAGGGTCTCTGCCTCTACATCATGCTGCTCTCAGATGAGGAGCAAAAACCTGCTGACAGATTCCCTATAATATAAATGCTATTATCTAATGCAATGGTGTCATCTCCTCTGATGATAGAGGCGTCCCCTGGTTATATGGGGATAATACTGGACGGGTCATTCACACCCCGTGATCTGGTGATACATGGACATCTCCCTCTATAATACTTACATCGGCAGATTCTTGGATCTCCGGGATCTCTAAGATTACATTGTCAGGATCCAACAGCTCAGTTGTTTCTAAAATAGTGATAAAATGATGAAGAAATAAAATATATTAGACAATATTAATCCTACATATATAATACAACAATATAACAGAGAAATGACAAGACGTCTGTGAATGGGATTAATACTCGTTATATGGGGACTCTATATATGGGAACGTCCGGCGCAGCCATAGATAAATGTAATGTAAATGGTGGAGGACCCCAATGACCACATGAATGAGGAACCCATCACCCTCGCTGCACATGTGAGCGATGGGAAGAGAGCTAAAGCGTAAGAGCCCTATGCAAATTAGCCTGGAAGTGCACAGGGGCGTGTCACTGCACTCAGACTTCTTCTTCCCCGCCCCCAGTGCACTTCCATCCTGATTTGTATATGACTTCTACGTTAGTTTTCTCCTGACTGGCACTTTGGATTTCTGGAAAAAATGTGAGAAAATGTCCTGTCCAGTCCCCCCACTACTCCCATATGTAACATGTGCTGCCAGGTTCCCATTGCACAGAGTGGAAAGAGTAAATGTGACATTGTCCCCTGTTCTGTATAATATCCGGATATTTCCTGTAGAAGGTTGTGTGATGGGCTCACCTGTAGTCAGATCGCTGCTCGGCCCCGGCTGACTCATATTGGGGTCAGGGGTTTCTGGGGTCACATTTTGCTCGTCTTCGGTGTCGCCTTCTGGTGTCTCCTGATTGATAGAATATATAGTATTAACACGTGGAGCCTTCCAGTAAATCACCAAATCCATGAATCAGGAAGGACTAAACCTGCATTTACAGACGCACCAACTGTAACTATACAGATCAGCCGCCATCATGAGGGCTGTTCTCAGAAAGTTCTCTCAGATCTACACCAGATCTTCTGATCTCTGACTGGTGATCTGGAGAAGATCAGGAAACAACGACGTGTGATAGAGAAGATGATGGATCCTTACCAGGCTTTCCGAGGAGCAGGCCGGACCTTCCAGTACACACAGGACTTTTTCGGCCAGTTCTTTAATAGAAGCCAAATCTCCATGTTGAGATCTTTTTTCAGCCTATAAAGAAGAAAAGAAACAAAAATGAAAATTCTGAGATGAGAAAGGTCACAATAGAGGCGGCCATTGTATGTGACGTCTGCTCCTCTCTGCAGATACAATGACTACATATCTGGGGACTCGTTCTGTTTTATATTGGAAGAAAGAAGAAGCTTCTATCCCACCATTATTATTCATTATTGTGGAAAATATTTGTGCGGAGCGTCCGTCATTTACCTGCTGTAGTAATGTCCTGATGTTCTGGGGTAAATCCGTCAGATACTCTGAGGTGAGATGACCTCGGTGGTATTTGGTCAGGCAGTCCCTTACTAGCTCCACCACCAGCCGGTGAGTGAAGCCGAGGATGCCATCGGGTGGTAGAAGCACAATCTCAGGGCGATTGGTGGTAAGAATCTCCCATAGAGCTTCTACCTGAAGATTGTCCAAAAGTAAATCAGCCATAGCTATAAACTGCAAGTGCAATCAGTCACTATAGAGTCAACAAAGACAGCCGTGACCCTGTGTACATTGTATAAGTAGAGACTGCGAGCTGTGATGTCATAATGGCCGACAATCACCAGTGATGTCATCACGGAATCTTGTGATTGAATCTTCAAGGGGCGGCTCTGCACAAATATATGCCGCCTAACAATATGCTTTTTTTGGCTGTTCTCTTTTATTTCCAATTACAACACAACCAGATAAGGGGATGTTCACACGTTGCATTTTTGCTGAATTTTTCTCTGCATCAAAAACCAGATTGGTGGCAGGAAAAACCCTGCGTACAGTCCGCACTCATTTGCTGTGTTTTTGCAGTGTTTATACTTGTGCTTTTTTTCCATGAGTGAAAAACGTTGCAAAACCCCTGAAAGAATTAAGATGCTGCAGATTAAAAAAAATGCAGTATGTGAATGAGACTTCAGAAATTCAATAAAATGTAGTGTTTTAGTTGCAAAAAAAAAGCTGAAAAAATGCTACTTGTGAACATACCCCAAAGATATACTCAGTCATATTATGGGAAATATTGTGTATATTTATTCCTCACATGTCTTTTTTTACCATAGAACATTTACCTCATTGGTTGCAGAGATTACTATTAACAAATGTGACAAATATTGAAGAGTTAATAAGTGACGCAAAGAATCAATCATTTATGTCATTAACATTAATCGTTGTTTTCTGTAAACTTCCATCCTTTACCGTGTGGGACACGGCCAGACTCCCTAGAAAGATGGTTTATTACAAAGGTTTACCGACCATCAAAGCAGTCAGAAAAACACAAGAAACACATAACACAAACTGATACATTTTATTGTAAGACACAACGAACACTACACAGATCAGCAATCATAAGCTTGTATTTAGATAGGGAAATGCTCCTCTTTTATGTCCTTATTGTGGGCACAATGTGTGTAATAAATAAAAAAAGAGAAAGAAAAAGTAGGAAAAAATATAAATTTTAAAAAAAAATAAAACAAAATTTAAAAAAATTGGGGGCGCGTCATCAGCACATTCATTCCTAAAATATGAGTACAATAATAAATAAATGTAATATATTAGACTGTATCATTCCTGAATATCTAAGGTGATCGGACCTTGAATAACACATCCATATATAGAAAGATCAGGGCCGGCGTCAGCACCCGGCGCACCCAGGCAAGTGCCGGGGCCCTGAGCAGGCGGAGGGCCCACTCGCGGTCGGGCACCCCACTGGGCTATGGGTGGAGGAAAGCCGTGGCAGCGCCCGCCCTTCTATCCCGCTTGCTCAGGGCCCCAGCAGCCGGATAGTTACTTCTCCCCGTGCCTCCGCAGATCCGCTGTCTTCCAGCTACCTGTGACATCTCAGGTCAGAGGGTACGGTGACGTCTTTCCACCGTGCCCTCCCCTGAGCCATCACAGGCAGCGCAGAGCAGGACACATTGATTTTTTTATTATTTTAATGTATGGAGGCATGGGGAATTATATGGGGGGGGGTGACATCCTGCATGGAGCATTATATGGGGGGTGACATCCTGCATGGGGCATTATATGGGGGAGTGACATCCTGCATGGAGCATTATATGGGGGACGACATCCTGCACAGGGCATTATATGGGGGGTGACATCCTGCATGGGGCATTATATGGGAGGTGACATCTTGCATGGGGCATTATATGGGGGGGAGAAGTGATATCCTGCATGGGGCATTATATGGGGGGGAGTGATATCCTGCATGGGGCATTATATGGGGGGTGACATCCTGCACGGGCCATTATATAGGACTGACATCCTGCATGGGGAATTATATGGGGGGTGACATCCTGCATGGGGCATTATATGGGAAGGAAGGGACATCCTGCATGGGGCATTATATGTGGGGGGTAGTGACATCCTGCATGGGGCATTATATGGGGGGAAGGGACATCCTGCATGGGGCATAATATGGGGGGAAGGGACATCCTGCAGAGGGCATTATATGGGGGAGAGAGGTGACATCCTGCATGGGGCATTATATGGGGGGTGACATCCTGCATGAGGCATTATATGGGGGGTGATATCCTGCATGGGGCAATATATGGGGGGTGACATCCTTCATGGGGCATTATATGGGGGGGAGAAGTGATATCCTGCATGGGGCATTATATGGGGGGGAGTGACATCCTGAATTGGGCATTATATGGGGGGGTGACATCCTGCATGGGGCATTATATTGGAAGGAAGGGACATCCTGCATGGGGCATTATATGTGGGGGGTAGTGACATCCTGCATGGGGCATTATATGGGGGGAAGGGACATCCTGCATGGGTCATAATATGGGGGGAAGGGACATCCTGCAGAGGGCATTATATGGGGGAGAGAGGTGACATCCTGCATGGGGCATTATATGGGGGGTGACATCCTGCATGAGGCATTATATGGGGGGTGATATCCTGCATGGGGCAATATATGGGGGGTGACATCCTGCATGGGGCATTATATGGGGGGGAGAAGTGATATCCTGCATGGGGCATTATATGGGGGGGAGTGACATCCTGAATTGGGCATTATATGGGGGGGTGATATCCTGCATGGGGCATTATATGGGGGGGGGGGGGAAGTGATATCCTGCATGGTGCATTATATGGGGGGGAGTGACATCCTGCATTGGGCATTATATGGGAGGGTGACATCCTGCATGGGGCATTATATGGGGGGGAACATCCTCCATGGGGCATTATAAAGGGGGGGCATCCTCTATGGGGCATTATATGGGGGGGAGAAGTGACATCCTGCATGGGACATTATATGGGGAGAACGTACATCCTGCATGGGGCATTATATGGGGGGTGACATCCTGCATAGGGCATTATATGGGCGGGAGAAGTCATATCTTGCATGGGGCATTATATTGGGGGTGACATCCTGCATGGGGCATTATATGGTGGGGAGAAGTGATATCCTGCATGGGGCATTATATGGGGGGAGTGACATCCTGCATGGGTCATTATATGGGGGGTGACATCCTACATGGGGCATTATATGGGGAGGTGACAAGTGACATCCTTCATGGGGCATTATATGGGGGGAGAAGTGACACCCTGCATGGGGTATTATATGAGGGGTGACATCCTGCATGGGGAATTATATTGGGGGAAGGGACATCCTGCATGGGGCATTATATAGGGGATGACATCCTGCTTGGGGCATTATAAAGAGGGGAACAGCCTGCATGAGGCATTAAAAGGGGGAACAGCCTGCATAGGGCATTATGTGGGGGGAATAGCCGGCATGGAGCATTATATGGGGGCCACTATCCTGTATGGAGCGTTATAAGGGGACCAGTATCCTGTACAGAGCGTTATATGGGGGCCAGTATCCTGTACGGAGCTTTTTATGGGGGCCAGTATTCTGTATGGAGCGTTATATGGCGGCCAGTATTCTGTATGGAGCGTTATATGGGGGCCAGTATTCTGTATGGAGCTTTATATGGGGGCTAGTATTCCGTATGAAGCTTTATATGGGGGCCAGTATTCTGTATGGAGCATTTTATGGGGGCCAGTATTCTGCATGGAGCATTTTATGGGGGCCAGTATTCTGTATAGAGCATTTTATGGGGGCCAGTATTCTGTATAGAGCATTTTATGGGGGCCAGTATTCTGCATGGAGCATTTTATGGGGGCCAATATACTGTATAGAGCATTTTATGGGGGCCAGTATTCTGCATGGAGCATTTTATGGGGGCCAGTATCCTGTATGGAGCGTTATATGGGGGCCAGTATACGGTACAGAGCATTATATGGGGACCAGTATCCTGTATGGGGCATTTTGTGGCGGCCAGTATTCTGCATGGAGCATTTTATGGGGGCCAGTATACTGTATAGAGCATTTTATGGGGGCCAGTATTCTGCATGGAGCATTTTATGGGGGCCAGTATCCTGTATGGAGTGTTATATGGGGGCTAGTATTCTGTATGGAACATTTTATGGGGGCCAGTATCCTGTATGGAGCGTTATATGGGGGCCAGTATACTGTTCAGAGCATTTTATGGGGGCCAGTATCCTGTATGGGGCATTTTATGGCGGCCAGTATTCTGGATGGAGCATTTTATGGGGTCCAGTATACTGTATAGAGCATTTTATGGGGGCCAGTATTCTGCATGGAGCATTTTATAGGGGCAAGTATCCTGTATGGGGCATTTTATGGGGGCCAGTACTCTGCATGGAGCATTTTATGGGGGCCAGTGTTCTGTATAGAGCATTTTATGGGGGCCAGTATTCTGCATGGAGCATTTTATGGGGGCCAGTATACTGTGTGGAGTGATTCACCGGTTTCTGAGCTATTGTAGAACTTACAATAGATATCGCTCATGTAATGTAAGAAGTGAAATCTTTGGCATTGTACTATATATATATTTCTCTGCGGTATCTGTGCATAACGAATCGTGGTATGTGTTAAAGGGGCCCACTGAGACTCTTTCGCCCGGGGCCCAGAAAAACCTGGAGCTGGACCTGGCTTGGGGCCCCTGTGCAAAAAATGTGTCTGGGCCCCCCTCCTTTTTTGGCGACAAAGCTATATATATGTAATATAATTTTACATAGCACCCTCTTGTCCTTTACATACCTGATTCTCTTGTTATTTATAGCACCCTGGTCTTCTCGTTAGATATATAATGCAATGGTGGCTGATGGAGCATGGGAAAGCTTCTTTTCTGATGGATGAGCTGATGGACTGGTCTTGTGGTCAGATGTTGCCCCATCAGCAGTCATTTTATATCTAACAAGAGAGGACTGTGTAATAAAGAGAGAGCGTTGTGAGTAACAAAAATAATGAGAATACGCTACGTAAGGAACAGTGTTATATATAACAAGAAATGATACTACATAATAATGGGACAGCACTGAACATTACAGAGGACACTATATAATAAGGGACGGTGCCATACATAGCTTGAGAGAATGCTACCTAATAAGAGATAGTGTTATATATAATAAAGGATGAAACTATGTAATTAAAGGGGTGTTCCCATCTACAAGAGCCTTTCCCAATATGTAGTAGGTGTAGTAATATTAGCAAATATTTCCAATTAGAAATGTAGTATATTTCTCCTAATTAGCTATGTCGCTTATCTCATGTGCAGGCATTGCAGTAGCTTAGGTATCCATGGTTACGACCACTAACAGCTGACTAACTACCTAACTCACTATGTGTGTGGCCATAACCATGGATACCGAAGCTACTGCAATAGCTGCACATGGGGTAAGCAATATAGCTAATCAGGAGAACTACTTTTCTAATTGAAGGTATTTGCTAATATTACTACAGCTACTACATATTGGGATAGGATCTTGGAGATGGGAATACTCCATTAAGGACTGTGCTATACATAATAAGTGAGTACACTATTCACTAAGCGACTGTGCTAAACATAATATTCTAGCTTGCACTTGAAATGGGGTCTTTTAGTTTGGAGTAGGCCGAAGCTGGCCACTACCTCATGGCTGCTTCGGCGGCCTGATAGCCATACTCAGTACGCAGCCGCCCGGCGGCCGGGTGTCCACACTCGGTCCCCAGCCGCCAGGGGGCGGCCGGATGTCCATACTCGGTCCCTAGCCGCCCCGCGGCCGGGTGTCCACACACGGTCCCCAGCCACCTGGGGGCGTCTGGGTGTCCGTAAACGGTCCCCAGCCGCCCCTATTTCTCCTGTCACCCTCCCACACACTTTTCTTAGCCTGGCCTGCTTTAGGGCAGCATTGGACGAGCCCACCAGAGAACCAGACTCCTCTGGTGGGCCCTGGCTTCTCCATCAGGGGAGTTGAGAGTGCCAAGGTGAGGAGCATGATGATGATGATAGAAGTTAGCATCTGCTTTGTTTTCTTGGAATGCAAGCGCATGTATGTAGTAGCGGCTAGGACTGAGGTGGTCAGGATTTTGGCGCATATCCTACCTCCTCCGAGGATTGCTGGATGCTTTCCTGCTACTATCCCAGTTCTATGACTCCCATTAAAACAAAGCTTCTGGTGATAAATGATGGATGAGGTGGTAGCAAAGGAGAAAGAGCAGGAGAAACAGGGACCATTCACATCAATATCAGGCCAGTCAACCACACATGTCTTGTAGGATATGTTTCTGTAACAAAAGGAATGGTTCGGCTACACAGTTATAGGGCATACAGTGAGTGCAATGCCTACCAAAAATTTAGAGGCACTCCAATGCCCCTTGGAAGTGACATGGAGGTCAGAGGGCCTTAACTAAACCATTTTTTCCATTTATAGCAACTGGGTCTCCTGTGCACTGTTGGCCTAAGCAGTGAATGGAAGGCCTTTCCAAAAATTATGAGGAACTGCAATGCCCCTTGAAACAGACGTGGATTACAGCGTACTAAAAACCTTCTACCCATTATTGGGGAGTGGGTCTCCCTTAGTGTTCACCTATGCATTGAAAAGCAAAAGCTGACTAAAATCATGAGGAAATGCAATGCCCGTTGGAAGAGTCGTGGAGGTCGCAGTAGCTTAACAAGACTGTTTTAATGCCCCTTGGAAAAGTGGTGGAGGTCACAGTAGCTTAACAAGATGGTTTGAATGCCCCTTGGAAAAGTAATGGAGGTCACAGTGGCTTAACAAGACTGTTTTATTGCCCCTCGGAAGAGACGTGGAGGTCGCAGTAGCTTAACAAGACGGTTTTAATGTCCCTTGGAAAAGTGGTGGAGGTGGCAATAGCTTAACAAGACGGTTTGAATGCCCCTTGGAAAAGTGGTGGAGGTCGCAGTAGCTTAACAAGACGGTTTTAATGCCCCTTACAAGAACCATACAGTACAGCATCTTAAAAATATTATTCCCATTATTGGGGAGTGGGTCTCCCACAGTCTTTGCTTATGCCTTCCAAGCAAAAGCTGACAAAAATAAGGACGGAGGAACTTTCAATAATGGCAACACGAACCACGGTCACCCTGGTGGTATAGTGGTGGTGGAGGCTGAGGATATGGAGAAGAACATAAAACAGCCAAAATGAGGAAGCATATACCCATGTGTGGGTGAGAAGCGTGCATGTGAATACACCTCCCGAAATAACACAGTGGATTTGACTTTATGTTACTCTGCTGTCATTTGGTGGTGATGAGAAGTCTGGCCCAATCCAGCCCTTGTTCATTTTGATAAGGGTCAGCTTGTCAACATTGTCAGTTGACAGGCGAGTGCGCTTATCAGTTATAATTCCCCCAGCGGCACTAAAAACACGCTCCGATAACACGCTAGCGGCAGGGCAGGCCAGGACCTCCAAGGCGTACAGAGCAAGTTCATTCCAAGTGTCCAGCTTGGATACCCAATAATTAAAAGGCACAGAGGAATCACGGAGGATGCTGGTACGGTCGGCAAGGTACTCCCTCACCATCTTTTGAAACTTTCCACTCGCGCCTCAGGGTCTGTCCGAAGGGAGGGTCTGAGAAAACTGTCCCAGAACGTTGACAGTGTTCCCCTGCCTCTGCTGCATTGAAGTTGCGTCTCTCTCGCATGTACACCTTGGTTGAGCAACGAAATGTGACCTCTGCCGCTAGCGTGTTCAGATGGGAATTTTTTTAACAGTTCTGCAGCAAGGGCCTTCTGGTACTGCCCCATTTTTGTAGACCTCTCCACCTCAGGAATAAGAGAGTGAAAGTTCTACTTGGAGCGGGGGTCTAAAAGTGTCACCAACCAGTAATGACTGTCACCCAACATTTTGACAACGCGAGGGTCACGGTTAAGGCAGCGTAACATAAAGTCAGCCATGCGTGCCAGACTGGTAACGGGCAAGACTTCCGTGTCCTCACCAAGATGACGACTGACCATGCTCTCCTCCTCCTCCTCCTCCCCCCTGTCCTCAGGCCACCCACGCTGAACCGACGGTATGACAGTTGTACAGGTACTACCATCTACAGCGCATGATACAAGCTCCTATTCTTCCTCCTCCTCCTCCTCTCCCTCATTGTCCCCCAATGCACGTTGGAATTAGGTGAGGCTGGGCTGTGTGTAATCGACAGCTACTGCTTCTTGATCCATCTCATCATACTCTGGCTGCAATGCCTCCTCTTTAATTCCCTACAGAGAGCGTTGCAAAAGACAGACAAGTGGAATGCTAATGCTCATGATTGCGTCATCACTACTCACCATCTTGGTGGATTCCTCAAAGTTTGTCAAGATGGTACATATGTCAGACCGCCACCAGGTTACTGCCATTGTCACACACGACCATGCCTGGATGTAGGTTCAGCGGTCTCAGCCACAGATCTGCCTGCTCTTTCACAGCTGTCCACAACTCACAAGCAGTGTGAGGTTTGTCACCTAAGCTTATGAGTTTCAGCACAGCCTGTTGCCGCTTGGCTGAGGCAGTACTGCAGTGCTTCCTGCTTGTAACTGATGTGGTGAGATGGAGGCTGAACATGAGGAGGAGGAGGATGATGCACAGGAGCTGTACACTTTGGGGGCAACTCTGACTGACATAGGGCCCACAATCCTCGGTGTGGGGAGGATGTGTTCCGTCCCAAGGTCCGACTGGGTCCCGGCTTCCACTATGTTTACCCAGTGTGCCGCCAGGGAGATGTACCGTCCCTGGCCACAAGTACTTGTCCACGTGTCCGTTGTCAGGTGGACTCTCCCAGTAACTGCGTTGTTGAGGGCACGGCAGATGTTTTGGGACACGTGCTTGTGTAGTGCGGGGATGGAAAACCGGGCAAAATAGTGTCGGCTGGGGACCGAGTACCGAGGGACGGCCACCGCCATAAGGTTGCGGAAGAATTCCGTTTCCACCAGCCTAAAAGGCAGCATTTCCAATGCAAGCAGTCGTGAAATGTGCGAATTTAGGACTGTGGCCTGTGGGGCTTTGGCTGCGAATTTCCACTTTCATTCAAAGGTCTGGGATATGGACAATTGAACGCTGCAGTGGGACGTGGTTGTGGACGTTGATGCTGTTTCTTGAGAAACTGCCATAACAAGTGAAGATTGAGAGGAGGGGTCATCTTTGCATGCAGTATGGACAGGGGATTGCCTTGCACGCACAACAGGGGGTTCTATTGCATGCACAACAGCGGAAGAAGCAGTGGTGACACCCGCTGACACTGGTCGTGGACCCTGGGGTTCATCACACAAAGTCGGGGCTTTGCTGCCATGTGCCTGATCATGCTGGTGGTGGTCAGGCTGGTAGTTTTGTCACCCCTGCTGATGCTGGCATCGCAGGTGGTACAAATGGCCTTTTTGGGGTTATCAACAGAGTCTTTAAAAAAATTCCAGACTCTGGAAGACCTACAGGTTGTACTGGCAACGTCCCTCGTGTTGGTGATACGGGGAACTGTTGCCTGCCTTCTGTCTGCGGCTACCACACTGCTTCTTCCTGCCTGTTGGGGTACTCTGCCTCCCTCACCCTGTGTGCTGCTGGCCCCGCTTTGCATGTCCTCCTGCCACGTTGGGTCAGTTACTAGATGATCCACCACCTCCTCCTCTTCCACTTGCGCACCACGATCCTCCTCCTCACTTCCTGGCAATTGTGTCTCGTCATCGTCCACCTCTTGTCGACTTCCTGTGGCCGTGGCTGTTCAAATATTTGGGCATCGCTACATGGGATCTCCTCTTCCACCACTTGAAGCGGAGCAGGCGAGGGGCACAAATATGGAAATGGACCAGTGAACAGCTCTTCAGAGTGTGCAAGTGTGGGATCAGTTGCTGTCTGACAACACTCGGCATGGTGGGAGGAAGGAGCATCAGGGTGAGGAGGAGTATGTGGTCGAGACTCACGGCTACTAAGATTTAACCGTATGGAAGACAGACCGGAGGTGGTGGTACCCAGGTAACTGGAAGTATTATCTGCTATCCAATTAATAACCTGTTCACACTGATCAGTTCGCAACACTGGTGTTGTTCTGTGCTTCCCTAGTAATTCGGTCAAGAAATGGGAGCGAGAAGACGTGGCTGTTGGTTGTGGCACATTCTTACCTTGGCCACGGCCCCGTCCTCTGCACGCACCATCACCAGAACGTCCAGTTCCACGTCCCTTGCCACGCGCCTTGCCCATTGTAAGGGAAGTAAAATAGCTTACACTCGCACTATCAATGGAAAAAGGGTAATAAAAGTAGATTAGAACCGTGGAAGAGGAAAACCACAGTTCTATTTCTCTGGCCTACACCTGACTCTTAAACAATCTGAACAATCAGGGAGAAACTATTACTGTTTTTCTTCACGGAAAAAATACCAAAAGCTGAATGATAGAGATTTTTTACCGTGGAATGGCAAAACCAAAGTTATTGTTTACTGGGGTATACCAGACAATTTTAAATAGACATATTTGCGGTTGAACAGTGAGCGACACACTCAAACTTTTTTAAAAAAATAAAAATGGCCCAAAAGTGGATAACACGGAGGTTTGAACCGTGGAACTGCAAAACCACACTTCTGTTTCTCTGGCCTACACCAGACTATTTGCAACAAATATATTTGTGTCTGAACAATCAGGAGACACTATTATTTTTTTTTTTTACGGCAAAAAATGCCAAAACCAGGATAATAGAGATTTTTTACCGTGGAACGGCAAAACCACAGTTATAATTTACTGGTGTATGCCAGACTCTTTTAAACAGATATATTGGTGTCTTAACAATCAGGAGACACTATTACTGTTTTACTTTACGAAAAAAATACTAAAAGCTGGATAATAGAGATTTTTTACCGTGGAACGGCAAAACCACAGTTGTAATTTACTGGTGTATACCAGACTTTTTTAAATAGATATATTTGCCACTGAACAGTGAGCGACACACTCAAACTGTATTTTTTTAGGTAAATATGGCCCAAAAGTGGATAATACAGAGGTTTGAACCGTGGAACTGCAAAACCACACTTCTATTTCTCTGGCCTACACCAGACTCTTTTAAAAAAAATTATTTGTGTCTGAACTGTCACATACACACTTTTTTTTTTTGGGGGGGGGGGTGACTCGCCCTGGGAGATGGGGACGACTCGGTACCCGGGCCTTTGCCTACCCTTGGGGATGTCGCGGTGGTTGGCTCCCGGGCCCGTACCCTGGGGTCAGCTTTTAAAATGGGATTGTTTGTTAATTTTATTAAAGTTTGTGACGCCACCTGTGGTTTCTGGTGAGAATCACCAGACCTGCGGCAGTCCCCTGAGGCCGGTGATAAGGCAGCTTGATGGTATAGCTCCTCACAGGTGGAGCTAGGCCTCAGGGCAGTGAACGGAGAGGGGGATGCAGGACAGGCGAGACCCAGCCGGGTCAGAGCAAGAATGGGGACGGACACGGTAGTCACTTCAGTACCTTTTACTGGTGGTAGTTCAGGCACATCCCGGAGCACTGTAGGGTGAAGGGTGCATATCAGGATCCTCCCCAATGAGCGGGTGTAGGGCCTCTTGCTTCTTGCCTCTGCGTAGTAAGTTTCTGACCTGCCTGAAGCTAGGCCTAACTTTATCTCTGTCCTGCACCAGCTGACGTTGTGGTAGGGCCTTCTCTTGGAGTGCACGCTCCCAGCTTACGGGGCCTATGTGTCTCCTGGCTCTGTTACGTATCAGCTCTCTGGTGAACCTGGGACCTGTAGTTCTCCAGGGATTGCGATTATGCCTTACTGGGTCGTAGAGATCCCGGTAAGCTCGGACCCGGTGTCCGGTATATGTTTCAGGGTGAGCTGGGTAAGCTCCTCTGCCCCCACTGCTACTCACTTTCCACTCATCTTTGGCCACGCTCGGGCCCTCACTAGGCTACTCACACTAACGGCAGCTTGCCGCTCTTCACCGCTCTTATGGCGTCGGCACACCTTAAGCTCTAACTGAGCTCCCTGAATCTAGCTAGCAGGAGCCTCGTGCTCCACTGCTGAACTATTAGCTGAGTTTTCTAAACTAGACTGAGCTCCATTGCAGACTAACCTCTCTCAGGCTTCTCTACTGCAGGAACTCTTCAGAGGAACTCCTGAATCACTGAGCTGCCTAGCTCCACCTTCCCTATTTATATCCCTAACGGGCTTCCTCTGCTGGTCTGAGGTGTAAGGTGGAGATGTGTGAATGTTTATGGGGGCCTCTTGTGGAGGATTCCATTAATGCTCACTTCTAGGATCTGTGGTACCAAGCACAGCTGAGCGCCACATTCCCCCCTATCAAAGTTCAGCACTCCCGGGCTGAAGAACAATTTAAAACAACAATAGAAAACATTAACAATGCAATAACTCTTCCCTTTATGGGAGGCACATTTCTTAAACGTTGCATAATAACATAAACAGGTACAAAGCGTCCTCAGAATTCAAGTCTCTTATGGTGAGGTTCCCAGACAGGATGTCCATCTCACAGGGTAGGGTACTTGGTGGTTTGAGGGACCTGTCCCAAACCCTCAACGTAGGCCCTGGGGTGGCTGCAGGGCATGAAGATCCCGAGTTGGACCTCCAGTAGAGCCACTCCAGACAGGTTTTACTTCTGAGGTCACCTAAAAGGGGCACTCCAGGGAGCGCAATTATATACAATAAATAGCTTTTGGGCTGCACACAGTCCTCAGCCACAAAGTTCTGTATGTCACAAGGGAGTGTCCGTATCACTTAAACTGTTCAGTAATAAAGCAAAGCACAAAATAATATACATATGCACGAAAACACACAATATCATTAAATTTAATTCAATGCTATATAATACCCCAGGGGTAACTATCTGCATTTGTCAGAGTTTAGCTGTCTTACTGATTATACCTGACAGAGGGTTGACCTTTAGTACTACACGTGGACCTGCGTGGTACTGGAATGTGTGAGGCACTAATAGGTGCTCTACCTCCCAATGTGTCAGTACTAGGTGTGGAGGGGCTACAAGGCTGCATTGACCTATCTACTGGACTGACAAGTTCACCATTGGCTGGGCCTTCTTGCTCTTCTCCTACCGGGGATTCTTCTTGAGCTGGCTCCTCTTCAGCACTTACAGGCTCTTCTTACTGAGGGTAGAAGGTGATTAAAGGGATGATTACTGCTCCTCCTAGTTGGGCCAATCTGCCGGGAAGTCTCCTAAGTCAGTGTGTATTACTGCTTCTTTCGGCTCCTCCGGATAACGAGAGGCACTTACTCTTGGGGTTTTAGCAGATCTGGACACCACTTTAGGTGATCCTTGGATATTGTTGCAGTCTTCCTTCCTCCGTCTCTACTAATTAAGCAGGTCTTCTTATTATCAAACCTTGAATTCAACACAGTGTAGGGTTCTCTCTCCCACTGGTCATCAAGTTTGTGGTTCCTTCTTTTCCTTTTTAGTACTACTTCACCAGGTGTGAAGGGTTCTGCTTGGGCACCTCTGTTGTATTGAGCTTCCTGCTTGTCCCTCACCTGAGTGAGACTATCTTCAACACAGGTTGTACTATTCTGTACTGCTCCTGTCTGGCTGTGTCCCAGTCCTCAGTGGTCACATCCGCTTCTGGTTCTACAACACCAAGCTCCAGGTCCATGGGCAGCTTTTCTGGCCTTGCTCGCATGAGATATGCCGGAGTACAGTTGGTGGAACTTACTGGTATGTGATTGTACAGATCTGCTAGGTCCGGTAGTAGGTCTGGCCACTGATTTCTCTCCTCAAGTGGTATGGTGTTTTGCAGGTCGATGATGATGTTATTCATCTTCTCACAGAGACAATTTGTTTGTGGGTGGTACGGTGTAGTTCTTATCTTCTTACACCTGTAGAGATGGCAGAACTCCTTGAACAACACAGCCTCAAAGGCCGGGCCTTGGTCTGTCAGCACCTGCTCAGGATAACCATGGGGTCTACAGAAATACACTTGGAACGTCTTTGCTGCTGTCTCTGCCGTCAGGTCTTTGACGGGGGCGACCACCCGGAAACGTGAGTAGTGATCCACCATGGTCAGAGCATAAGAGTACCCTGACCTGCTGGGTCACAGCTTGACATGGTCCAGGGCCAGGATCTCCAGGAGTCGAGTCGTCTTGATGGGTTACAGGGGTGCCTTCTGGCTGCTGTAGTCTTTTCTTCTGAGGCCACAGGGTCCACAGTCCCGGCACCACCACTCAATGGAGCTGCGCATTCCTACCCAGTAGAATCGACACTTCAGCAGGGTCTCTACCTTTTTCCAGCCAAAGTGCCCCGCCTGATCGTGGTAGGCCTCCAACACCATTTGGATGTCTGTCTTGGGGACCACTATCTGCCATACCATCTCATGGGTTTTGGATTGACATACCTCCGGCACAGCTTCTCACAGTAGATAAACAGCCGGCTTCTCTCGTTCCACAGCTGCTTTGCTTGCAGAGACGCTTCTTTTTCCAGGGAGGAACCTTCTTGGGTTATCAGCTCCTTAATGCGGCTTACAACCGGGTCACTTTCCTGGGTCTCTTTCCAGCTGTGGTGAGGCAGGGGGTTTAACGTCTTTCCACGCTGCCTCCTGGAGGCTCGTTGCTCGTGGATCATCCCATTCCGGTGAAAGGCGGGTAGCTCAATCTCTTCCAGGTCATCCACTTCTTCTTCTGTGTCTGACTGGTGAGGCATCCTGGACAGGGCATCGTCGTTGGCGTTCTTGCGGCCCGCCCGGTATTTAATTGTGAATTGATAATTTCACAGCCGAGCCATCCATCATTGTTCCAGTGCTCCTAGCTTAGCTGTTTCAAGATGGGTCAAGGGGTTGTTATCAGTGAAGGCAGTGAACTTACTGGAGGCTAGATAGTGCTTGAACCTTTCAGTGATGGCCCAGACCAAGGACAGGAACTATAACTTAAAGCTGCTATAGTTCTCTGGGTTCCTCTCGGTCGGGCAGAGCTTCCTGCTTGCATATGCGATCACTTTCTCTTGGCCATTCTGCTTCTGACTTAAGACAGCTCCCAGTCCTTCGTTGTTGGCATCTGTATACAGCAGGAACGGTTGGCTGTAGTCAGGGTGGGCTAGGATCTCATCGCCTGTCAGGATCTCTTTCATCTCCTGAAATGACTCAGCTTGCTCCTTACCCCGGTGGAATGGGGGATTTCTGCCTTTGGGAAACTGCCCTACCAGGAGGTCTTGCAGAGGAGCTGCTTTCTTGGTGTAGTCTTTTACAAACCTCCAGTAGTATCCTACTAGTCCCAAGAACTGACGCACCTCCTTGAGGTTCTTCGGCTCCGGCCACTTCTGGATGGCAGTGACCTTCTCCGGGTCTGGTGCTACCCCTTCCGGGCTGACAATGTGCCCCAGGTACTGTACCTTTTTCTTGAGCAGGTGGCACTTTGAGGGCTTCAACTTCATCCCGTACCGGGACAGTGACTCAAATACCTCTGCCAGGTGCTTCAAGTGGTCCTCATACGTTTTGGAGTACACTATCACGTCATCCAGGTATAGTAACACAGTCTCGAAGTTGCGGTGTCCCAGGCAGCACTCCATCAATCTCTGGAACGTTCCAGGGGCATTGCGGAGTCTAAACGGCATACTATTGAACTCGCAGAGTCCCATCGGGGTAGTGAAGGCCGTCTTCTCCCGATCCTCCTCAGCCACAGCTACTTGCCAGTACCCATTAGTGAGGTCAAGGGTGGAAAAGTAATTTGCAGACTTTAAGGCAGCTAGGGACTCCTCTATGCGTGGTAAAGGGTATGCATCTTTATGTGTAATGCAATTTACCTGTCGGTAATCTACACACATTCTCATGCTCCCGTCCTTTTTCCTAACTAGCACTAGGGGAGCTGCCCAGGGACTACAACTATCCCTTACTGCCCCCGCCTTTCTCATGTCATGCAACATTTCCTTAGCCTTCTGGTAGTGTGCTGGTGGTATAGGCCTGTAACGTTCTTTGATGGGTGGATGGTCACCTGTGGGGATATGGTGTTGAACCCCCTTAATCCTCCTGAAGTCAAGTGGATGTTTATTGAACACCTGCGCGTATTCTTGAACCACCCAGTGTACACCCTGTTTCTGATGGGCAGGAGTGGTGTCTGTCCCAACATGGAGCTGTTGACCCCAATCCTCCATCTGGGTTGCAGGGTCATCATCCTCCACTTCGTCTGGTGAGGTTAATGACTCCGCCTTGTGAATGCAGTTGTTATTTACAGCATGTAATTTGGCAACAGTGGCATAACGTGGCAATCTGACCTCATCTTCCCCACAGTTGAGAAGACGGACGGGCACCCTCCCATTGCGTATGACGCGCCCCCTGGGCCAGTGTTGTTTGGGGGATACCCGGAGCCGGATCAGATGGGGGTTGTAGTCTCCGAGTGGCGGTGACCCGGTCCGTGCCCAGGGTGTCAAGCTCAGTGTGTGGCAGTCCTACAGATGTTGCTGGATGTTCTTTAGTGTCGACTACGCCACCCGTTGATTTGCGGTCAATACGGCCGCCGCTGCAGCAGGGTCCGCTGAGGCTGGTGGTGTTTGTGCAGCTCTGGTAGTATAACCCCCAACGGGAGGGGTATAGCCTCAGGGGGTCAGTTGCAGAGGATGGTGGTTGTGGAGGTGCAGTGAGGATGGTAATGAGACTCAGAGTCGGGCTGTGAAGTTCAGGGTTTTTACTTACTGCTTTTGTGTTGGTCACTCCGGCCTTGAGTGACCACCCGAGCCGTGCTGCGTCCACCAGGTCCTGGACTCGGCCAACTCCCAAGTAATTCTGGAGCGTGATCCTGAGCTCCCTTTCTGACGTTCCTTCTCTCTGGCCTTCCCCACCAGGGATCCACCTATGTCCGGCTCCCTCGGGCCTCTTGTTGGTAAAACCCTTGTCTCTGGGTTCCCTGACCCTATGCTTGGTTTGCCTTCCGGGTGGATTTAGTGGGGGGGTCGTGGCAGATCCTGCCCACGACCTCCGGTCTCTGGCTGAGGATTAGTGCCCTCCACCAGCTTGGGATCCGGTACCCTTGTGCCAACCCTTCACCCTTCTGGTTGTATTTGGGCTCTTGGGGTTCCCTCTTCTCCCCCTCTGGGTCCTTCTTTCTCCTCTCTCTCTCTTGGCCTTGGAGCTGCTCTTCTCCTCTGCTCTCTTCCTCTGACTCTGCCTGTCTGACTCTGATCTAAGATGGTTCCCACCTTATATACTCCCTCTATGTGTGAGCTCAGGTGACCAGCACCCAATGAGCTCCTAGCATTACCCAGACTGCTCCCCCTATCTGCCCCTACACTACTGGGATGTTCCACCCCCCTCCCACTCCAGCCAGGGACAGACACTGTCGTACCTGCACATTTCTCTAGTGGGAGTACCATTGATCTGTCCCCCGGAAATGGGATGTATGTAGTGCATGCAGCCTACTGAGCTCAGTTCCACACTCCATCCTTACCCGGGAGTGGAATACCACACCTCTGGCTTGAGGTGTAATACTCCTGTAGCAGCCGAATCCTCAGGGTGCTACACGTACATCTACCACACCTCTGGCGGTTAAGAGCGTGGGTCTGTGCTCAGAGAAAAGGGGTTCTACTACCGCCTGGTAGCTCTGTCCTCTAAGAACTATAGCGGCTCTACACCAGATAAGCATTTCACTCATTGGGGGGATCACAATGGGTATGGGGTCTGTCACCTGCACATTACAGATTTCACCATCTGTTAAGCTTACTTGCTGTTGGTACATCAGGACTCGGATCTCCTTCTGCAGCGCCCTCCTCTGTCCTGGTCTGGCAGTGTCAGCTATCTGTTGGAGCAAGAACACAACTTCTCCCAAACAGTTACCAACAATGTTAGTGCCTAGTACCATATACGGATTGGTATCATCAGGATTAGTCTCTACTACAATTAGTCCCTGGTCCTTCAGTTCCACTCTCCCCACCTTTACTGTCACATTCTTAACCCCGATTAGGTTAAGGGGGAGTCCATTTGAGGCATAAACAGAAAGATTTGGAGCTGGCGGGCTTAGGTCGTCCATGGACCAGAACCTCTTGTAGTGGACGTCAGGCATTATGGTTACCTGAGATCCTGTGTCCAGCAGAGCGTGCGTCGGGATGCCATGCAGCACAATGGACAGGAAAGGTCTTCCTCCGACGAACCTGTTGTACCAGTCTGAGGGGCCTGGGGAATTTACTCCTGGGTGTCGGCCCTCGGCCCCAGGCTTTTCTCGTTTAAAGGACAATTCTGGGCGGTGTGTCCGGTCTTGCGGCAGCGGTAGCAGGTAGGGTCCTTCTGTGGACGGCGCTGGTCACTGATCCTCATAGAGGGTGGTGTTGTTCTCCTCCTCCTTCGAATCCAGGGGACATCCTCAGGGCTATCGGCTAACAGGATTTTCCCTCCTTCCTCGGGCTCCGTCCGCAGCTGCAGAGCACTCAGCACAGTGGTCAGGGTTTTGCTCAACTAGCACACCTCAGAGCACAGACTGTCCAGCTCTCTAGGGGACGTTGCTGGAACCTTGGCTTCAGCAGCCACTGGGGAAAAGGTGGGCGTAGCAGGCACTGGGGTAGCCCCACCCTGGTAACATTGGATGGCATTTGTTTCCAGGGGCTGCAGTCCTTTTATAGCCATGTCCTTAAGATTGTCAAAGGTAGCATCTGGATGATCTAAGGACCACCAACGCACAGTCCTGCTTTCCTCTGGAGACCTCAGTCCCCGGACAAACTGTTCCTTCAGCATTTTGTTTTCATTTTCGATGCTGGTTGGACTAACCTGTTTCAGAGCCCGCAGGGCCCCTTGTAGACGCCAGGGATAGTCCCGAACATTGTCCTCCGGCTGTTGAGTACAGTTGTAGAACCTCATCCGGAGGTCCGCCTCAGTGTGATCCTCAAAAACAGTCTGTAGCTTTTTAAAGATTGCGGACACTGACTCCTGGTCTGCGGCTGACCATGTTTCTACTTCCCGTTCCGCAGCACTAGTCAGTTCTTCTAATACAATAGCGGCCCTCTGCTTGCCTATCATAGAGTACATGTCCAAGATACCGCATATCTTCCGTTTGAATCCAGACAGGGTATCTGGTTTTCCGTTGTACTGGGGGAGCCACTTTGCTCCAGAAATGTACGGTAGAGTTATGGGGATGACAGGAGTTACAGGCGCTGCTGGTGGAGCGGCCACTTCGGCCTGCTCGGCGTCGGACTCGGGTTGAACATCAGGGCCGTTAACCGGTATTCCGGCGTCGTGATGTTCCTCGGACATTCTGACGCCCCCCTAGCGAACCGTGGCCTACCTTCTTTTTCTTCTGGTAGGCCGCAGCTCCGCAGGTGACGGTCGTCTTCAGGACCTTGTGTCGCTTTTGTCCTACGTCAGAGCGTTCAGCGACGCTCCTTTCAGGACCTGGCGCTTCCTGGTTTGACGTCGAGGCGTGGGGCGTGTCCGGGGCTTCGGGCGATTTTGCAGGTACGCCCCTCAGTTTCCCGCGGTTTCGCCCTTCTTCTCGCTCGGCGGCCCAACAATGGTGGCAATCTTCATCACAGTTTAATGTACCCAGTTTTTAATTAAAGGCGCACAGTACCCAGTGGCAACGGGCATAACACTCCGTCGTTGCAGCGGGCACGCGATCCTGTTTGTGACGCCAGGAAAGATGACTCGCCCAGGGGGATGGGGACGACTCGGTACCCGGGCCTTTGCCTGGCCTTGTGGATGTCGCGGTGGTCGGCTCCCGGGCCCGTACCATGGGGTCAGCTTTTAAAAGGGGATTGTTTGTTAATTTTATGAAATTTTGTGATGCCACCTGTGGTTTCTGGTGAGAATCACCAGACCTGAGGCAGTCCACTGAGGCCGGTGATAAGGCAGCTCGATGGTATAGCTCCCCATAGGTGGAGCTAGGCCTCAGGGCAGTGTACGGAGAGGGGGATGCAGGACAGGCGAGACCCAGCCAGGTCAGAGCAAGAATGGGGACGGACACGGTAGTCACTTCAGTACGTTTTACTTGTGGTAGTTCAGGCACATCCCGGAGCACTGTAGGGTGAAGGGTGCATATCAGGATCCTCCCCAATGAGCGGGTGTAGGGCCTCCTGCTTCTTGCCTCTGCGTAATAAGTTTCTGACCTGCCTGAAGCTAGGCCTAACTTAATCTCTGTCCTGCACCGGCTGACGTTGTGGTAGGGCCTTCTCTTGGAGTGCACGCTCCCAGCTTACGGGGCCTATGTGTCTCCTGGCTCTGTTACATATCAGCTGTCTGGTGAACCTGGGACCTGTAGTTCTCTAGGGATTGCGATTATGCCTTACTGGGTCATAGAGATCCCGGTAAGCTCGGACCCGGTGTCCGGTTATGTTTCGGGGTGAGCTGGGTAAGCTCCTCTGCCCCCACTGCTACTCACTTTCCACTTGCCTTCGGCCACACTCGGGCCCTCACTAGGCTACTCACACTAACGGCAGCTTGCCGCTCATCACCGCTCTTATGGCGTCGGCACACCTTAAGCTCTAACTGAGCTCCCTGAATCTAGCAGGAGCCTCGTGCTCCACTGCTGAACTATTAGCTGAGTTCTCTAAACTAGACTGAGCTCCATTGCAGACTAACCTCTCTCAGGCTTCTCTACTGCAGGAACTCTTCAGAGGAACTCCTGAATCACTGAGCTGCCTAGCTCCACCTTCCCTATTTATATCCCTAACGGGCTCCCTCTGCTGGTCTGAGGTGGAAGGTGGAGATGTGTGAATGTTTATGGGAGCCTCTTGTGGAGGATTCCATTAATGCACACTTCTAGGATCTGTGGTACCAAGCGCAGCTGGGTGCCACAGGGGGACACCAAAAGGTTAAGAAGATGGGTATTTGTACAGTGTGAAGGAGGAAAAAAAAAAAAGAGGATTTAGATGAAAAAAAAAGGAATTTTCCTGGCCTCCGAGACCTGGAGCTAAGTCCAGCAATTTCAGCAACAGGAGCACACAGGACTGTAATGCAGCGTTTGCTGGTATAACCACTGCATCTCCTATACAGCCTGCCTGCCTGCCTGCCTGATATCTGGGATGGATATTAGTCTTGAGAAGGACTGTTTGTTTGATCTGGCAGTCTTTACAGACCCTACACTGACTACTTCGCAGTATATATCTCTCCCTAAATCAGCAGCGCTGTCCCTACACTGTCTGATCCCAGTCGTCTGTGTCCAAGATGGCGGCACCCGGTTTTAAATACTCGAGGTGACGCTGTGCGGCCAGCCAATCAATGTAATGCCCACAACCAACATGGCTGCGGCATTACGGTGACTGGCTGGCAATCCCTGCATGTTCATTGGCTCTGTAAAGAGCGCCAAACATGCAGGGCGGAGACCCGAGCTCCCGCCTGAGTAACCCAGAAATGCTCGCCGAGCATCCTGAGTAGCGTGATGCTCGGGCGAGTACCGAGCAGTGTCGAGCATGTTCGCTCAACACTAGTGATGAGCGAGCACTAAAATGCTCGGGTGCACGTTGTTCGAGATGAGGAATTTGGAATGCTCGAGTGCTCGGGCCGAGTAACAAGCCCAATGTAAGTCTATGGGAAACTCGAGTATTTTTCTGGCAACCCCACCCGGCGGTCTGCAGAGGGCCTAAAAATTGCCCAAATCAATGGGAACAGTGCTCAAATGACATGGGAAGAGCATGGGGAAGACCCCTGGAAGCATCTTTTACTCCCAGGTCACTGCTGTCAACAACGTTGTCAGAGGTATTATGCCACTTTTACGTACTCACAATAAAACATGCAAAAACGAAATCCAAATGGATTTTCCTGGGCAATATGTTAAGGAACATCCTTTACAAAAACAAAAATGCTCCTCCACACCCTGGGCAATGTTCACACATAGCATTTTTGATGCGTTTTTGCACTTTTGCATTGCTTTCAACCAAGACAAATGCGTTCACCGGGAAATGCCATTTTAACATTTTACTACCTTATCTGGCCATGTGGTGTGTGACATATCATCAGAGACATCCTGTTTCATTTATGATGGAGGGACTCTGAAAGTCACAAAGACTATTTTTATAGAGCCATCAAGCGGCCCTTACTATTCTTAAAGGGCCATAAAGCAGCCCTCGTTATTGTTATAGAGCCATCAGCTCTGCTATGCTTTGTTGTTCCCATTATTAACGGAGTGGGTCTCCTATACTGTTATTGCGTATGCAGTGACTGCAATGGCTGCCAAAAATTTGGAGAAACGCCAATGCTCCTTGCAAGAGACGTATCGGAGGGCCTCCTGCAAAAAATGCTCCCGTTATTAGGAAGTGTGTCTCCCATACTGTTTGCCTATGCAGTGAAGCATTGGCTGCCAAAAATTTGGAGGAACTCCAATGCCCCTTGCAAGAGATGTAGAGGTCGGAGGGCCTCCTGAAAACAATGTTCCCATTATTAGTAAGTGTGTCTCCCATACTGTTTGCCTATGCAGTGAAGCAACAGATGACAAAAATTTGGAGGAACCCCATTGTCCTTTGCAAGAGACGTAGATGTCGGAGGGCCTCCTGCAAAAAATGCTCCCATTATTAGGAAGTGGGTCTCCTATACTGTTTGCCTATGCAGTGAAGCATCGGCTGCCAAAAATTTGGAGGAACTCCAATAACCCTTGCAAGAGACGTAGATATGTTGATATGGTACATATGATGGTGTTATGTGGTGGAGAATGAGGATGCGGAGAAGGAGGAGGACAAGAGCAAATAGACAAAATCAGGAAGCATATACCCATGTCTGGGTGTGAAAAGGTGCATGGGAAAAGAGTTAGACCTCCCCAAAAAATGATACTGTATTTAAGTTTATGTTACGTTGCTATCATTCAGTGGTGTTGAGAAGTCTGGCCCAATCCAGCCCTTGTTCATTTTTATAAGAGTCATTTTATAAGAGTCAGCCTGTCAGCATTTTCAGTTGACAGGCGAGTGCGCCTATAGCTTATAATTCCACCGGCGGCACTAAAAACTCGCTCTGACAAAAAAATAGTGGCAGGGCAGACCAGGACCTCCAAGGTGTAGAGAGCCAGTTCATGCCACGTGTCCAACTTGGATACCCAATAATTATAAGGCACAGAGGAATCACAGAGAACGTTGGTACGGTCGGCAAGGTACTCCCTCACCATCTTCCGAAACTTTGCACTCCTTGTGAGAGGACCCTGCGCCTCAGGGCCTGTGTAATGGGATGGTCTGAGAAAACTGTCCCAGAACTTTGACAGTGTTCCCCTGCCTATGCTGGATTGCATTTGTGGCTCTCTCGCCTGTACTCCTTGGTTTTCCTACGAACTGTGACCTCTGCCACCAGCGTTTTCATATGAGAATTTTTTGAATAATTCTGCAATAAGGGCCTTCTTGTACTGCCCCATTTTATTAGGCCTGTCCTGCAAGTGAATAAGAGACATAAAGTTCTCCCTGTAGCGTGGGTCTAAAAGCGTCACCAACCAGTAATGACTGTCACACAAAATTTAGACAACGCGAGGGTCACGGAAAAGGCAGCGTAACATAAACTCAGCCATGTGTGCCAGACTACAAAGAGGCAAGACTTCCGTGTCTTCACCAAGAGGATGACTGACCATGCTCTCCTCCTCATCCTCCTCCTCTTCCTCCTCCTCCCTGTCCTCAGACCATCCACGCTGAACAGACTGTAAGACAGTTGTGCACGTAGTACCGTCTATAGCGCAGGAAACTAGCTCCTGTTCCTCCTCCTCCTCTTCCTCATTGTCACCCAATCCTTGTTGGGATGAGATGAGGCTGGGCTGCGTGTAATCATTCTGTATGGTTCCTTGCTCCATCTCATCGTGCTCCACCTGCAATGCATCCTCTTTAATTGAGAGCAGAGAGCGTTTCAGAAGACAGAGAAGCGGGATGGTGACGCTAATTATGGCGCCATCGCCACTCACCATCTTGGTGGAGTCCTCAAAGTTTTGGAGGATGGTACAGATGTCTGACATCCATGTCCACTCCTGAGGTCTTATGTCTGGAGTCTGACCTGAATACCGACGGCCTTGTTGATGCTGGTACTCAACAACTACCCTCTTCTGCTCACAAATCCTTCCCAACATCTCCAGTGTAGAGTTCCAACGCATGGGGACATCACACACCAGTTGGTGAGCTGGAAGCTGCAAATGCTGCTGAAGCACGGCAAGGGTGGTGGAATCTGTAGCTGACTTTCTAAAATGGGCACACAGGCGGCGTACTTTGACAAGCAGATTCAGCAGATCCGGGTAGGTTTTGAGAAACTGCTGAACCAAGAGATTAAGCACATGGGCCAGGCATGGTACGTGTGTGAGTGTGACGCCTCTACTCGTAAAGCCCGTGTTTAGTTTTGTGTTTACCCTGGGTGATGGGTGACTCGGTGTCGGGTCCAGTGACGAAGAGATGGGATGTAGCCGTTGCCCGGACCCGACCCGTGCTCAGGGCCGTCACATTAGAAAGAGATGGTGTGGGCTTGTCCGGGTTGAGTGGCTGATTAACGACTACGCCACCTGTGGTGCCTGGTGAAGGGTCACCAGCGCCGCTACAGTCCGCCGAGGCCCGGTGTCATGGCGGCCAAAGTTCTCACTGCTCCCCACAGGCGGAGCAAGGCCTCAGGGCAGGCAAACAGGATGGAGGTGGGGTAGTAGTGCGAGGAGTACGGGCACCGCGTCGCATGGTATGGCGCATAATGAACAGTCCGGAGGCCATAGGGGTGAACTTCCAAGGCTTTACTCACTTAGAGATGATAGAGGGAAGGCGACTCCCTGCTCCCCGCAGAGTCCTGCGGTCACTAGGGTCGGGGGTCCGACTACCTCCGAGAAAGTCCAGTGACCCTACACCAGAGTGTTCCTGCACTACAGACTTCACCCTTTCCCGTCTGTGCGTGTGTAGATATGCCGGGTCTCCCTCTGAGCTCCTCTCAGGACTAAGGCACGGGTGGCAATTCCTCTCCATCCGATGCCCGGTGGGATCCTCAGGGCCTAACCGGGCTTTCCCGTCCAGGACATGGAGTACAAGGTCGGGTGTCGGTACCCCTCTTGCAGCCGGAATCCCTCTGAATAGATCAGGTAGGCAAGGACAGGTGGCGTGCTCCGCTCCGTCTGCATCCTCCCCGGGACCCATTTGCTGGGGAGCCACACTCTAAAGCTCCCGGGCCTTCTTGATCCTGGTCCTCGGCCGGGTTGAGACATTCCTTGTCTACAACCTACCTCTCGTCCCAAGGCCAGGGTACGAGGGCTGTGTCCCTTGCCGGTGCAGGCCCACACAGGATCTGCACTCCCGGAGGGAAGTCACATTAACACACAGTAGTTTGACAGCACAGTACGACCACTAGAATCTACGACTTAGGACAAGCAAAAAGGACCAAGACCAATGATGGCTCTTTATTAAATATGAAATCTGAAGTGTAACTAACTTGTAAGTCCTCCACCCACACCCACTAGCTGGTTCCTACCACTTTGTGTTCCCCAGTCTCCCTGTAACCAGGGGAGCAGCACCTAGTGCATACTAGCTCCCTCTGTTGGAGAAATGTGGTGTTGGATGTGTGGCACCCCAGGGGTCTGGTTTTCCACAGTAATGTAATGTTATGTCTGAGAGCAGGTGGGAGGTCCTTTGGTCAGGGATCCTGTGCATGCCACACCTCCTGCCCAGTCTTGGGCGGGGAAGAACTTCCCCTGTATAAACCCGGGGCTGAGGCAGGGAGAGTCAGACAAGAAGCAGCATAGGAAACAGGAGAGTTCCAAGGAGTCAGGGGCTGGCCGCTGCAGCGCTCGCCCTGACTAAGAAGATTCTTTACCGGACCCGGAGTCCGAGGCTGTGGGGACTAACTTCTACCCAGCAGCAGAATCCGTCAGGCAGGGGATTTCAGGTCCTCTGGCCCAGAAGCCCGAAGGCACGGTCACACGCGTGGGACCAGCACCGCCATCGTGGGGCGGAAGCCATTAGAAGGCCCCGAGTCACCGGCCATACGGGTGAGCACCACACGGTACACTCAGGGACGTGGGCTACTTACATCAGCTTCTAGCAAGGTAGCCAGAAGAGTACAGTCAGTTTGTGAGGCCTACAACTACGCCTGGCCAGGGGAGATCCCATCTGCTCAAAGACTGACCAGGCCCCGTTTGCTAGCAAGTACTCCGGGAGGGTCTATCGTTGTTACCAGTAAAGACCCTGAACTACACCGTACCGTCTCTGAGTGGTTCCTGCTACCCCCATCATCCACGTCGGCTGCCCTGAGGCCATACCCCTCCCGTTGGGGGTTATACTATCACGCTGCACAATCCTACCACCGGCCTCAGCGGTCTGCCCTGCAGCAGCAGCTCCCTGGCTGCACTCAACGGGTGGCGTAGTCATCAACTATTTACTACTAATAGACTGCCGTCTAGTTTGACTCCCTGGGCACGGACCGGGTCACCGCCACGAGACTACAACCCTCCACTGATCCGGCTCCGGGTAGGCTCCCGCATGCGCAACGCCGCGCGACACATGCCCAGGGGCGCGTCAACCTTGGCGTAGTCGGCAGGATTTCGTGCCCGCAACCACCGGGTACTGCGTGCCTGAAAAGCAAAGACTGTTCAAACTTACCAGTGGTGAAGATTCCCGCTATCCGTGGAGGTTTCCCGCCATCCGGCGCCATCTTCTACCTTCTTCCCGCCATCGGTGAAGTTTCCCGCCATCCGGCGCCATCTTCGGCCTTCTTCCCGCCATCCGTGGAGTTTTCCCGCCGTTGGACGCCATCTTGGGGACGCCGCGCGGGAAGAAGAGGGGCGTGGACTCCGAAAGCGCGCGAGAACTGAAGCCCCGCCTCACGTCCGGACGTTGCGTAAGGTCCTGGAAGGAGCCCAGCAGACGCCGACGTCACAGGAGCGCGACGGAAGGTCCTCAACCCTGACGATCCACTGCGGAGCCGCGGCCTACGGAAGAGGATCATCGCAAGGTAGGCCACGGTCCACTAGGGGGGAGGAAGATGTCGGATACGGAGGAGAGCTTCACTGCCCCAACCCCCGTCAGCGCTACCGCTGCTGCAGTTATGCCCTTCACCATGCCCTATATCCCGGGAGCAGCTTGGCTACCCCAGTACTCAGGGGAGTCACATACCCTGCATGACTTTAGAGAAAAGCTGGATAGCCTCTTCCAGGTGTACCCCCTCACAGAAGAGCAAAAAGTGAGCATCCTGGTGGCCCAACTAACCGGGGCAGCCAAAAGGGAAGTAAAATCCTGGCCACCTGGGAGGAAGACTGTCGCAGGGATACTAACCCGGCTGAAGGACACCTTTGATACCCGCACCTCAGCCGAGATTAAGCTTAGATTCTACGGGTGCAAGCAGCGAGCGCATGAGAGTATAAGGGACTATGCACTAAACCTACAAGAGGCCCTGAGGGCCATAAAGCAGACCGACCCTGATGGGGTGGGAAACGAGGACAGGCTGTTGACTGAACAATTTATAGAGGGTTTATATTGCAATGCCCACCGAACCCAGTTGCGGGCAATGGCCTTACAGGATCCCCATCTGGACTTTGCACAGTTCAAGGACAGAGCCATCCGGGTGCTCCGAGAACCGGCACCAGGTGGCGTTGTGACCCACAGACGCCCCACTACCACTTACTACCAGGAGGCGGCGCCCTTGTCAGCAGGGCCTGTGGGAGCTGATGCGCAGGCTTTGGACAATGACCCGGCTCCAGACCTACACCATCAGGTCCAAGAGCTAGCTAAGAGCGTTGCTGCGCTAACCCGAACTGTGCAGTCTTTACAGGTTTCCACCCCAGGGAAGATCCAGCTGGCATCCGGACCGGAGGACATCCCGTGGCGTCGACCAAGGAGGACCCCACCGGCCAGAGGAAGACCCAGTGACCGATACAGCGAGGACGGACGACCCATCTGCCGCCGCTGCAATCAACCCGGACATATGGAAAGGTACTGTTCTTTAAACGGGCACAACCTGGGGTAGAGGGCCAACCCCCAGGAAAAAGATCACCAGGCCCATCGAACTGGCGCGACAGATATGTGGGAGGACGTCCAGTCTTGCCTGTGGTACTGGATGGCATTCCCATGAGTGCCCTACTGGATACCGGGTCACAGGTCACCACCATCCCGTACGTGCTCTTCAAGCAGTACTGGAATGACTCGGATATTACCCACTACCCTGACGACGACTTGAGTATCATCGCCAGCAATGGCCAGCCCGTGCCACAGATCGGATTTAAGGAGGTGGCCCTCAAAATCGGTAGAGTCGAACTGGCCGCACAGGGACTGATCATTGTAGATATTGATAAACATGAGAGTCACCCAAAAATAACTCTAGGAACTAACGTAATTGAAAATTGTCTTGCAGAGGTGATTTTCCTTTTACAGCAGGTTGCCAAGAACGCCAGCTCCGGCGAGCAGCGGGTGCTCCAGAAAGAGATCCGGGCACTGATGCAACGGCAACAAGTGGAACTCTCCGGCGGTGAGATTGGTAGCGTAAGAATGTGTGACCCTTTTCCTATTGCCATGCCCCCAAAAAGTGAAATGATGATTTGGTGCCGGGCAGCTATTGGTCTGAGAGGAAGAGATTACCAGGCAATGGTAGAACCAGTTTACTCAGACAGTAGGCCCACCATTTTGACAGCACGGGGGGTGGTCAATGTACGCCATGGGAGGGTGCCCATTCGCATAATAAATATCGGGGAGAGGGAAGTGTACCTGCCCCGGTATGCCACGCTAGCCAAATTATATACCACTAATCAAAATTCTATACAATCTGTGGAACCCTTGCCTCCATCTCACCCGGAGGAAGGTAACGGCTCTAAGAAAGACATGGAGGACTGGTGTCAGCAACTACATTTGGGTACTGATTCCACTCCCTCACATCAGAAACAAGGAGTCTATCGGGTGGTTCAAGAGTATGAGAGAGTGTTTAGTAAACACCCGTTAGACTTCGGGCGAGTCAAGGGGGTAGAACACCGCATCCCCACGGGAGATCATCCTCCCATAAAAGAGAGGTATCGACCCGTACCCCCTGCACATTACCAACACGCCAAGGGGATGCTTAGAGACATGAAGGAGGCTGGGGTAATCCGGGATAGCTGTAGCCCCTGGGCAGCCCCACTAGTTTTAGTCAAAAAGAAAGACAACACCATGAGGATGTGTGTAGATTACCGGAAAATCAACCGTATCACACACAAGGATGCGTACCCCTTACCAAGGATAGAGGAGTCATTGGCTGCTTTAAGATCTGCTAACTTCTTCTCTACCTTGGATCTCACTAGCGGGTATTGGCAGGTTCCTGTAGCAGAGGCGGACCGGGAGAAGACCGCATTCACCACCCCGATGGGACTTAGTGAGTTCACCTGCATGCCGTTCGGACTCTGCAACGCCCCAGGAACCTTCCAACGATTAATGGAGTGCTGTCTGGGCCACAGAAACTTCGAGACGGTCCTGTTGTACCTGGACGATGTCATCGTATACTCCAAAACTTATGAGGACCACCTGAAACACCTGGCGGAGGTGTTCGAAGCTCTGGCGAGTTACGGCCTAAAGGTGAAACCCTCCAAGTGTCACCTCCTGAAACCAAAGGTGCAATACCTGGGACACGTGGTGAGCGCTGACGGAGTGGCTCCCGACCCCGATAAGATCACCGCAATTAAGGGATGGCCAAGCCCCTCCAGCGTAAAAGAAGTGCGGCAGTTCCTAGGGTTGGTAGGCTACTACCGAAGGTTTATTCCCGGTTTCACCAAAAAGGCAGCGCCTATGCAGGACCTCCTGATAGGCCAGTCCCGGAAGGCCAAGAACCAGAAGCCGCCCTTCAAATGGGAAGAGCTAGAAGAAGAGTCCTTCCGCCAGCTGAAGATGGCCCTCACGGGGGATGAAATCTTGGCGTACCCAGACTATAGCCAGCCCTTCATCCTCTACACCGACGCCAGTAACATCGGGCTAGGAGCCGTACTATCCCAGATTCAGCAGGGGAGAGAACGAGTGATCTCCTATGCCAGCCGAAAACTGCGACCCACCGAAAGGAACCCCGAGAATTACAGCTCATTTAAGCTAGAGTTCCTGGCCGTGGTATGGGCAGTCACCGAGCGCTTTAGGCATTACCTCGCTTCTTCCCGGTTCACCGTATACACGGATAACAACCCGTTGATACACCTGGACACGGCAAGACTCGGTGCCCTGGAGCAGAGGTGGATGGCCCGTCTGTCCAACTACGAGTTCACAATCAAATACCGGGCAGGACGCTCCAATACTAACGCGGATGCCCTGTCCAGGATGCCCAACCTGCCGGACGAAGGAGAAGATCCGGAGGGACTGGAAGAAGTTGAACTCCCTGCGTTCCACCGTCATGGGACTATCCAGTATTCCCACCGGGTAAGGGGTAAACCGACTGCTACGTTGAACCCCTTACCCCACTACAACTGGGCGGAAACGCAAGACAGCGACCCTGCCGTCCGACTGGTGAAGGAGATGCTGACTCGGCCGGAGGCTCGACTTGAACCAGACGCTCCGGAGGAAGCCAAACAACTATGGGCGGAGAAGAGTCGACTATTCCTTTACAAGGGGAAGTTGTGCCGCAGAATGGTCAACTCCCGGACGCATGAACTACTCTGGCAAGTAGTGGTGCCACGAAGAGACGCAGCCATGGTGATGGAGGCATACCACGACGGAGCTGGACACTTCGGGTGGAAAAAGCTGGAGTTCCTGCTGCGCGAGCGGTTCCACTGGGTAGGCATGAGGGGAACCATCGAGAAGTGGTGCAGAGACTGTGGCCCGTGCAATCTGAGAAGGAAGGACCGGGCCAGCCAGAAGACTCCCCTGCAGTCCATCGTCACCCGGCAACCGTTGGAATTGGTAGCCTTGGATCATGTAAAACTGACCCCAAGCAGAAGTGGCTACGTCTACGCGTTAACCATCGTGGATCATTACTCCCGGTTCTTGGTTGTCGTCCCCGTCAAGGACTTAACGGCTCAAACAGCAGCTAGAGCCTTCCAGCAGCACTTCTGCCGTCCACACGGGTACCCGGACCAAGTGCTGACGGACCAGGGACCTGCCTTTGAAGCGGAGGTCTTCCAGGAATTCTGCAATCTGTATGGCTGCCGGAAGATAAGGACGACACCCTACCATCCGCAAACTAATGGACTTTGTGAAAAAATGAACCAGGTGGTAATGGATCTGCTAAAAACATTGCCCCTGGAAGAACGCAGTCTGTGGCCTGAGAAGTTGCCCGATCTGGTGGACCTATACAACCACATCCCGGTAGGTTCCACCAACTGTACCCCGGCTTACCTAATGAGGGCGAGACCTGGTAAGTTACCTGTTGACCTGGAAATGGGAGTCCTGACACCTGAGGACACTTCACCAGAAACAGACTGGGACACAGAGAGGCAGCAGCAGTACCGGAGAGTACAAGAGAGCGTGGAGCGAAGTCTCTGTCAGGCTAGGGAAAGACAAGAGAAGACTTACAACCAGTATGCTCCCGCTGTTCCCCTGGTACCCGGAGAGCAGGTCTTGAAGAGGAAAAGACGGCTCCACAAGTTGGATGACCAGTGGGAGGAGGACCCGTACACCGTACTGCCCTCAAGCCACGAGAACCCGAAGGTCTGTACCATCAGTAAAGACGGAGGTGAAACCACAGCCATTGTATCCCGGGACCACCTGAAGAAGTGTCCCGAACAACTGAGGAACCCTGAAGAGGAACAAGAAGACCATCGACCCGTGGAAGAAAGGGAAGATATGGTTAGTACCGTGCTCGGGGACTTCCCTCAGTCTTGGACTCAAGTCAATGGTGCAGTTGTGGTACCCGTACTCACCTTCCTCCAATCATCGTCCCAAGAACCTACGGAGCAACGGGTAGAGCTGGAAGAACAGCCGGTCCAGGAGGCAGAAGACTCCACACAAGCAGAACAGGAGAATCAACCCTCTGCTTATAGTGAGCCTGCCGTACCCCTAGTGAGACAAAGAGCCGGTAGACAGCTGCCCAGTTTACCCTTGACAGCTCCTACACCCTGTAGTTCAGGGCCAGACAGTCAGCTCCGTAGGTCCACTCGGGCCACTAGAGGCCAGTTACCCGCACGCTGGAGAATTTAAAGTGTATAAATTGTTTTATTTATGTTTTTCTGTGTATTGTTGCTTGTGAATAATTTTGTGTTTCCAGTTGTTTTTAGGAAACCTTGGTGGATTTACTGGGAATCCTTGTATATAGTTGGAGCGTAACCCAGGATGGACTAGAGACTGTTAAGGACTCGGGGTAGGACAGACCCCTACCTGGTTACGTCTCCCTGTGTTGGTGAAATGGACACCTTTGCTTTTCTTCAAAGACTGCACCCGGTTGCGGACACGCCGCAACCATCTTATGTGTTTTTCTTATTGTGTTGTTATTGTTATACTTTGTTATGTTTTTCTAAATGTGTTTAGTCCCGGAGTACTAAATTTCACTAGAGGGGAATGTGGCACCCCAGGGGTCTGGTTTTCCACAGTAATGTAATGTTATGTCTGAGAGCAGGTGGGAGGTCCTTTGGTCAGGGATCCTGTGCATGCCACACCTCCTGCCCAGTCTTGGGAGGGGAAGAACTTCCCCTGTATAAACCCGGGGCTGAGGCAGGGAGAGTCAGACAAGAAGCAGCATAGGAAACAGGAGAGTTCCAAGGAGTCAGGGGCTGGCCGCTGCAGCGCTCGCCCTGACTAAGAAGATTCTTTACCGGACCCGGAGTCCGAGGCTGTGGGGACTAACTTCTACCCAGCAGCAGAATCCGTCAGGCAGGGGATTTCAGGTCCTCTGGCCCAGAAGCCCGAAGGCACGGTCACACGCGTGGGACCAGCACCGCCATCGTGGGGCGGAAGCCATTAGAAGGCCCCGAGTCACCGGCCATACGGGTGAGCACCACACGGTACACTCAGGGACGTGGGCTACTTACATCAGCTTCTAGCAAGGTAGCCAGAAGAGTACAGTCAGTTTGTGAGGCCTACAACTACGCCTGGCCAGGGGAGATCCCATCTGCTCAAAGACTGACCAGGCCCCGTTTGCTAGCAAGTACTCCGGGAGGGTCTATCGTTGTTACCAGTAAAGACCCTGAACTACACCGTACCGTCTCTGAGTGGTTCCTGCTACCCCCATCATCCACGTCGGCTGCCCTGAGGCCATACCCCTCCCGTTGGGGGTTATACTATCACGCTGCACAATCCTACCACCGGCCTCAGCGGTCTGCCCTGCAGCAGCAGCTCCCTGGCTGCACTCAACGGGTGGCGTAGTCATCAACTATTTACTACTAATAGACTGCCGTCTAGTTTGACTCCCTGGGCACGGACCGGGTCACCGCCACGAGACTACAACCCTCCACTGATCCGGCTCCGGGTAGGCTCCCGCATGCGCAACGCCGCGCGACACAGGCCCAGGGGCGCGTCAGATGCAAAAGGTTAGGTCACAACCATCGCACTGGGCTTACCTCAGAGGAGGAACACCACACTCCATTAAAGAAGTGCAGCATCCCTGTGGCGGTCGAACCCTCAGGGGCGCCACATGAGCTCGCCTCGCCTCAGAGCCACCACCAGGTTCTGGTCATTGTCACACACGACCATGCCTGGCTGTAGGTTCAGCGGTGTCAGCTACAGATCTACAGTGGGAACGGAAAGTATTCAGACCCCTTTAAATTCTTCACTCTTTGTTTCATTGCAGCCATTTGGTAAATTCTAAAAAGTTCATTTTTTTTCTCATTAAAGTACACTCTGCACCCCATCTTGACTGAAAAAAAAAACAGAAATGTAGAAATTTTTGCAAATTTATTAAAAAAGTAAAACTTAAATATCACATGAAACAAAGAGTGAAAAATTAAAAGGGGTCTGAATACTTTCGGTACCCACTGTACCTGCTGTTTCAGAGCTGTCCATAACTCTTCAGCATTGTGTGGTTTTTCACCTAAGCATATTTGCATCAGCACAGCCTGTTGCCGCTTGGCAGAGGCAGTGCTTCAGTGGTTCCAAATTGTGACTGATGTGGTCATTTCAGAGATGGAGGCTGAAGAGGAGGAGGAGGATGAGGTGCAGGAGTTGTAGAATGTGGGGGCAACCCTGATTGACCTAGGGCCCGCAATCCTCATCGAGAGGACGTGTTCCGTCCCAAGGTCCGACTGGGTCCTGGCTTCCACTATGTTAACCCAGTGTGCCGTCAGCGAGATGTACCGTCCCTGCCCACAATCACTTGTCCATGTGTCTGTGGTTAGGTGGACTTTGACTTTCCCAGAAACTGTATTATTGAGGGTACAGCTAATGTTGTGGGACACGTGCTTGTGTAATGCGGGGACGGCACACCGGGAGAAATAGTGGCGGTTGGGGACCAAGTACCGAGGGACGGCCGCAGTCATCAGGTTGTGCAAAGCTTCCATCTCCATGAGCCTAAAATGCAACATTTTGAGTGCAAGCATTCGCGAAATGTGTGAATTTAGTAGTGTGGCCTGTGGGGCGTTAGCTGCGTATTTGCGCTTGCGTTCCAAGGACTGGGGTAGGTACATGGATAGGGGATTGGCGTGCACGCACATTAGCGGAACAAGCAGTGGTGCCACTCGCAGACACTGTTGCTGGACCCTGGGGTTCGGTCCACTTAGTCAGGTGCTTTGCTGCCATGTGTTGATGTTACGGGGAACAATTGCCCGCCTTCTGTCTGCGGCCAACACACTGCTTGTTCTTGCCTGTTGTGGTGCTACACCTCCCTCCCCCTGCGTGCTGCTGTCCTCGCTCTGCATGTCACCTTGACAGGTTGGGTCAGTGACTTCATCGTCCACCACCTCATCTTCCACTTCTGCACCCTGTCCTCCTCCTGACTTTCTGGCAATTGTGTCTCATTATCATCGACCTCTTGTGACACTTTCCCACCGTCGCCTTCATGTGACCGTGGCTGCTCAAATATTTGGGCATCGCTACATGCGATCTCCTCTTGCTCCGCTTCAAGTGGACCGGAATCTATAAATGGAAAAGTGAACAGCTCTTCGGAGTGTCCAAGTGTGGGATCAGTTGTCTCCAGGCACTAGGCATGGTGGGAGGAAGGAGATTTAGGGTGAGGAAAATGCAGTCCAGACTCACGGCTACTGAGACTTGACCGTGTGGAAGACAGGGTGGTGGTGGTGGCTAAGTGACTGGAAGCATTATCTGCTATCCAACCAATAACCTTTTCACAATGTTCTGTGTTCAATAGTAGTGTTCTGCAGTCCCCTATTAATTGGGACAGGAAGGTCGAGCGACAAGATGTGGGTGTTTGTTGTGGCACAATTTCAGCTTGCCCACGGCCTCGGCCTCTGCATGCACCATCACCATCACGTCCACTTCCCCATTCCTTGCGACGCACCTTGCCCATTTTACATGGAGGACAGTATTTTCCACATTCACTACAAATGGCTGGATTGAAACCGCAGTGATATGTGATACGTGTGACGGAAACCCACAGTTTTAAATAGCTGGCTGGTAGATTACTATTTTTCACAGCAACCTCATGTCAATAACTTCACTGACACACTGCAACAAAATTTAAATGGAGGCCAATATTTTCCACGTTCGCTACAAATTTCTGGATTTTTATCGCTGTAATACGGAAAGGATCTGGCTGTATTTTGCAGTGCCAACAAGCAAATGGAGCAGAAAAATGGTGTACTCTGGATTGCTTTTTAAGCAAATAACCAGGATTAAGATAATAAAAAAAATTCCCTGGCCCCTGATATCTGGGGCTATGTCTACAAATATCTGCAAGAACTGCAGCAGCAGGATCGTTCAATGGACCCTCTTGCACTATATGCACTGCAGTCAGCCACATACACTGCCTGCCATCCTAGCACTGATTATATGCAGCTGGATTACTCCTGAGAAGGACTGTTAGTTCAGATGGATATAGATATATGTTGTGGAATACCTATACTAACAGGACATTCAATGGACCTTCTTGTGCTGTATCATGCACTGCAGTCTGCAGCATACACTGCCTGCCTAGCACGGATTATATGCAGCTGGATTAGTCCTCAGAAGGACTGTTAGTTCAGATAGATATTATAGATACATGTTGTAGAATACCTATACTAACTCTAAACAAGCAAATCTCTCCCTGACGCAGCAGCACCTCTCCCTACTCTGCCTGATTCCGGGGTAGACTGTGACGAGCAATGCGGCGCCTGGTCTTGTATACACCTGATGATGCTGTGCGGTCAGCCAATCACTGTAATGCCACAACCAACATGGCTGCGGCATTACAGTATGTGACAGGCAATCCCTGCATGTTCATTGGCTCTCTAAAGAGCGCCAAACATGCCGGGAGTAAACGCGAGCTCCGGCCCGAGCAACCCGGAAATACTCGTCGAGCGAAGAGCATCTCGAGCAGTGAGATGCTTGGGCAAGTGCCGAGCAGTGGCGCTAGCACGTTCGCTCATCACTAACTATAATACACAGCCCATAGTCCCCCATATTAGCATAATACACAGCCCATATCCTTCATATAATATAATGCACAGCCCATAGTCCTCCATATAGTATAATGCGCAGCCCATAGTCATCCATGCAGTATAATGCACAGCCTATAGTCATTCATGTTGTCACGTGGATACCGCGACAGAGAGGGGCCAGAAGATAGCGGCGTCTGGTTTCATGAACTCCTGCACTGATTAGAGCTGCTTCACCATCTTATTAAACACTGAAGCTTTTTTCCCTTTCTGGCAGTGCAAGGGTTAATCAGTTCAGTTGATCTCCTGGAACTCTCCAACCTTGATTGTCTCAGCTGTTCAGTGTTGGGCACTCCCCTCTGCTACATATGCTCGCCACTGGCACTTGGAAATTGCCAGTGATAGTTCTTACTGCCTGGTTAATGTCACGGGTGTGTCAGAAGTGACAGACAATTGCCCTGCAGTTGGTTGCAGGAGATCTCTTTGTTTGGCATTACAGACACCTTCTTAGAAGCTGTCTCTTTAGGACCCAGCATCTACCTTCCTCTTATTAATTAACACCCTGACTTGGGTGTATAAATACCTGTTGTTTGCTAGAGGGAGGTGCCGGCGATATTCACGCGACTCCTTGTGAAGCCTCGAGGAAGAGCAGTACTTCTTCCTCTCTGGAGCTAAGAGGATGTGTGTTCATTTCTCTGAAATTGACTAAAGCTAAGCTATCTTCCCTTGATTGTTCCCCCTTGTTGTCTTTAGTTGTCAATGTGGATCGACTAGCACTCATCCCCTCCCTTCCTTGGCATTACCTTGTTGGATCTATGATGGATCCTGTGGCTGCTCTGACCAGCTACAACAACTCTGCCTGGAGGTGGCAGACTTAGACTCCAGGCTTAGGATCGACGGCTCCCGGGCAGCTCCTCATGGAGCCCAAGATCACTTTGCAAAATAGATTCTCAGGGGTTGGGACAAGTTTGTGGTCTTTAAGGAGGCCTGCAAACTATATTTTAGGCTATATACTCACTCAGGTACCGAGGAACAACGGGTGGGGATTGTAATCTCAGTGCTCCAGGGCGACCCTCAAGCCTGGGGATTTTCTCTCCTCTCTTATTCCCCCAATATTATGTGTTAGAGGGCTTGCCCTCCCCAGTGGTTCTAGGCCTGCCTTGGCTGATGTCACATAATCCTATAGTGGACTGGCAGGCACGGGAAATAGTGAGGTGGATCAATTACTATCAAAATAACTGCATGTGCATTAGTTTATCCATGGTAACTACCAGGTCTCTACCAGAGTACAGTATTTGTCCAATTACGAGTATGTGTTTTCAATTATGTCAAGAACTACCACCTCAATGTCCTTATGGTTGCTCAGTGGATTTGATTAAGAAAAAAATGGGAGGCTGCGCCCCTGCTTGGATATCCGGGAATTAAATCGGATCACTGTTCGGGACCCATATCTGCTCCCTCTTATTTCAGATCTCTTTAATCAGATTGTTGGGACTAAGTGGTTTTCCAAACTGGACCTTAGGGGGGCCTATAATCTCATCCGTATTAAGAACGGGGATGAGTGGAAGACTGTTTTTAATATGCCAGAAGGACATTTCAAAAACCTTTTTATGCCATTTGGGTTGACTAATGCTCCCGCCATTTTTCAGTTCTTTGTAAATGACATTTTTCTTCACCTGGCAGGTAGATTTGTAGTAGTAGTGTATCTGGATGATTATTGATTTATTCGACGGACCTTGAGTCACATCACATAGATGTAAGGCAGGTCTTACAAGTACCAAGGGACAATAAATTATTCGTCAAACTAAAGAAATGTATGCTCTCGGTTCAGGAGATCCCTAATCGGGGGTATTTATTATTGTTCACCTGTTTTCGCATGGATCCGGAGAAAATCCGGGCAGTACTTGATTGGAATCGTCTTGAAGATGTAAAAGCTTTTTAGTGTTCGCCAATTATTATCGTAAGTTCATCAAGAACTTATCAGTAGTGGACAAATTGCCGGATATGACCAGGAAAGGGACGGACTTTTCTAAATGGTCCAGTCCGGCCAGTGAGGCATTTGCTACTCTTCACAGATTATTATACAGCCTGACGTCACTCAGCCATTCATTGTAGAGGTTGATGCATCAGAGGTGGGGGTTGAGGTTGTTTTGTCACAGTGTTCTTTCCCAAGTAAATTGCGCCGTGTGCATACTTCTCCAAGAAACTGTCATCCGCTGAGAGAAACTAGGACATTGTTAATAGAGATCTCTTGACAATAAAGTGGACCTTTGAGGAGTGGCGTCATTTTTTGGAGGGGGCAGTTCATGCGGTCATAGAAATCACTGATCATAAAAATCTTTTATATTTGGAATCTGCCAAACATCTGACACCTAGACCAACAAGATGGTCATTATTCTTTACCAGATTCAAATTTGTTGACTTTTAGACTGGGAGATAAGGATATTAAGGCAAATGCTTTATCTTGTTGTTTTTCAGGGGAGGAAGTAATTGTGAGCCGTTTCCTATATTACAGAAAGGGGTAGTTATCGCAACTATAAATACTAATCTGGAGAAAGAGGTCCTAGAGGCTCAGGGGGGTGCCCTGCTGCCTGTCCTTCAGGTAAACTGTTTGTCCCTGTGAACCTCTGTCTTAGAATTGTGAGTGAACATTATGATTCGGTCCTGGCTGGACATCCTGGTAGTAAAGCCACCACAGATCTTCTTACTCTGCGTTTTTGGTGGTCTGGGGTGCACCAAGATGTTTGGGATTATGTAGCTGCCTGCAGTACCAGTGCGCGTTCTAAGACCCCACATACTTGTCCGTCCGGGGCTCTTCAACCTTTGGTGATTCCCTGTAGACCATGGACTCATTTGTCTGTTGATTTCATCACTGATCTACTCATATCAGCAGGTTACATTGTAATATTGGTGGTGGTGGATAGGTTCAGCAATATGGCTTATTTCATTGCACTACCTGCTTTACCGAATGCCAAGACTTTGACGCAAATTTTTATTAAAGAAATCATGAAATCACATGGAATTCTCTCTGATATCTTAGGTGCTTTGTGTCTGAGAATCAGGAGGATTTGGTTTCTTATTTACCTCTCGCTGAGTTTGCCGTGAATAACTTTTGTCATGAATCTACTGGTAAATCCCCGTTCTTCCAGGCATATGGTTTTCATCCTTAATTCTGCTTCTACAATAGGAATCGTTCCTCAGGAGCACCTGAGGAGGAATGGTTTTCTTCATCCCTTACATCAGTGTGGCAAAGTGTTCTTAATAATTTAAGAAGCGTGGGATCCAAATATAAGAGTATGGCTGATCGGAGAAGCTTGGTGGGTCCAGACCTGAGTGTTGGTGATTTGGTGTGAATGTCATCAAAGAACATTAACTTGAAGGTTCCTTCTTGGAAACTGGTGCCCAGGTTCATTGGCCCCTACAATATAGTTGCCGTCATTAATCCAGTAGTGTATTACCTTACTTTACCAAGATTCATAATGTGTTTCACCGATCACTTCACAAGAAATATATTGCTTCCTCTGAACCATCATCACCATCACGTTCCCCAGTCATTGTTGAGGAGAATCTGGAATTCAAGATCGGGAAGATAATAGATTCTCGCTTTGGTCTTTTCAATATTTGGCACATTGTAAGAGTTATAGTCCTGAGGAGAGAATGTGGGTACCAGCGTCGGATGTACATGCAACCAGATTGGTCCGGTTTTATCACATTTCACATCCAGATAAACCTGGCTCTGAGGTTCCCGAGGTCCCTCTTAGGAGGGGGGGGGGGTACTGCCACAAGGATAATGTGACAGAGAAGGGCCAGAAGATCGCGGCGTCTCGTTTCACGAACTCCTGCACTGATTAGAATTGCTTCACCATCTTATTAGACAGTGCAGGCTTTTTCCTTGCTGACAGTGCAAGGGTTAATCAGGTTAGTTGATCTCCTGGAGCTCTCCAACCTGGATTGTCTCAGCTGTTCAGTGTTGGCCGCTCCCCTCTGCTATTTATGCTCGCCACTGGTACTTGGGAATTGCCAATGATAGTTCATATTTCCTTACAAAGGAAATGTGTCATCCTTAACTTTAGGCCTTTTAGAGATCATTTCATATTCAACTTGCTTAACTGTTCACAATATAATATAAATAATATAAAATAATTTTGACCAGGGGTGTCCGAAACTTTTACAAGCTGCTGTATATATACATATTATAAGAATTCTGTATATATGCTTTTAAAAACATAACTGTTAATATATTATTTTAATCAATTACCAAAATGTAAAGTTTGATTGATGCAAAAAAAACTTAGTAATAATAATTGTAATTTTTTTTAATTAATAATAAGATAGAAGGAAATGGAAGAATAAAACCAGGAACAGAATCAATAGAGAAAATCATAGTCAGGAAGACAGCCGGGGTCAGATACCGGGTGATCAGTAACAGCCACGTCTGCGAGCAGTATGAAGACCGCGGAGCCTGGTGACAGAGGCATGTCCGGGCAGAGATGTAACAGAAGGCCACAGGTAGATGGTGAAGGTCCTTCTATACAGCTCCAGCAGTGATGGTAGATCTGCTGGACTTCAGGGCGCTGGGTGCAGAGGTTTCCCGTCTTTCGAGATGTCTCTAGGGGGACGGTGACAACATGCAAATACGCGAGCAGCCCTGGCTAATCCACGCCGGCAGGATGATAAGATCCGGCGGAAGATGGAACCTATGACAAGAGAAGGAAATATAATGTAAGTGATGGGACTCCATATGACATGGTACTACTGTGCGGTCACTGTGGCCGGACGGCAGAGGAGTCTCATCACACAGAGGTCAGGGGTCATCGTCAGCCATCATACATGTGATAATCCCATCCCTGACAGATGACATCTGCTCCACATGCATTTATCTCACGGACGACATCACACAACATGGGGCTGATTCTCACACTTACCTCGTCTCTTTTTCCCCTTTTTCACATTTTCAGATGTTTCCTCGTCAGCTGGAAATTCTGATCAGAAAGAAGAAAAAACAACAACTCACTAAGGACATATTGTTATGGGATCTGCTTTGTATCTGTCCTGTATATAGTAGGATTGTTCTATTCCTGTGCCCTATAGTCCTGATAATCTGGTATTGCATAATAGGGCAGAATAAGTCCTATATACTGGACATGACCTCATCTGGGGGCATTAGATGTGTCACTAATATGGAGCAGTGAGCGCCCTTGTGTGCCGCCATGTGGTGCATCACTAATGAGCGATATTCTACTATAGGAGACAATGTCTCATTACGATGGAGGAGGTTACTGGATGCTACAACGTATCACAATATCCATGATTATACTGTACAAAGTTACGGAAATAGAGACACAGTATGGGCCCATGGGCAACATAATTGGGATCCATGAAACATGGATAACATAAGAGACCTATTACAGAAAAACCATGTGGAGATATTTGACCCTTGATGACAACATTCACATTTTTGGACCTATAGACATGTACATACCTGACAATGGGGACGAGGACGGCAAGCTGGTTATAGCATCATCTCTATCAGATCCTTTCTGCCTGTTTGGAAGAAGAAAATCGAGTAAATCACAAGTAAATTCTGTATAAAAGGAATTATCTCACTAGAAGAACACCGACTATAAGGTCTAATAGGACATATGAAAGTCATAGTGGGGAAGGTCTCCTACTCAAAACTACCTTCTATGGAGCAGAGTAAAAAACAACTACCAACAATGGCCGGGATGTAATACTACATCTCTCCTGGGCAGCAGTATCAATGCCTGACTGGCTGCAATTATTGGCTGTTATCTCCAGTGAATTCTGAAGCCAAAAGCGCAATGACCGCTGATCATGGGGCGGTGGATGCTGCACTTGATATTATGTTATTTATGTCCTATATTTGGTGTTGTGCGCTTATATCAGCCTGGAGCTCCCAGTAATAACCACATAATCTACTCACATTTCTGAGATGTTTCTGCTGGATGATGGGGTACACTCTGGAGGGGGCTTGATAGTGGTGGTACAGAGCTAAAAACAGAATAATAAGATATAAATTTCTATTTTTTTACTTTTAGAGGTCTTTTTTTACATATTCTGGATTTATTGATCACATACTTACTTTAGAAAGCCTTTCAGAGGATGACGTAAAATTTTGGAAGAAAAGGCTCTCACTATCCTCACTTGTATCCTCCTCCTCTGAGTCCATATGCTTGTCTGTATCAGCGTGATCTACAAGACATAGGTAATGAAGTGTTATTAGAGGTTGGCAGTGTAACACAGTCATCATTTATTACTAATATTAATGGGAACTGATTGTCACATATTAAGGAAGATGAGACAAACAGCCGCTTAGTCTAGATGATGTCTCCTTCTACTTACTGATAAATAAGCTGGTGTCCACGTCTGACACAATCTGAGGGACGTACTCCGGCTTCTGACTTAGAAGGTTTTCAAAATCTAAGTCACAGAGGAATGGATAAGTCTTGATCTCGAAGGCTCCTCCTGGAAAAAGAAAACCAAAAGTTGAGCAGACATTGTCAGAGACTGCTCCATATCGGAACAATTTATCTTAATCTAAACTAATGACATAACCGAAGGAAACAAGCTGAAAGTCATAGTATGGAGAACTAGAAATAGGCAAGCAGATAGAGAAGTGCTGATCCTCATGGAAAGGAGCGATATGTCCTCGTTGTAAAAAGTGAATATAAAAACTAATATATTGGTTACCTGTCCCAAGTCTTTGTACAGGATTTGTTCTGAGCAGGTCATCAATGAGGTCCTGAGCATCAGGGGGGGGAGAGTGATCCCAATCCCAAATGATGTCTCCTGTTATATAAGACAATTACAGAAAATAAAACCTCTGTGTTGGACTATAAGAAAAAGCAAAGGAAATAACTTAACCCATGTAACCAGTCAAAGCAATGATCGGATTATTCTACTTACCAGTGACAATATTTTTATGAAGCTCAGATAGGGAGTCCCCATGAAATGGTACATATCCCATCAGAAATTCATGCAGGATGATCCCCATTGACCACCAGTCAGCAGGTCTTCCATAGCCTTTCTTCAGGATGATTTCTGGGGCCATATAATATGGGGTGCCACAGTGCTGGAAACCAACAGAAGATAAAGATGAGAATTGATGAAATGATTATTATGACAAGTTCTCCCCATAAAAACACAATGACAGAAGATAAAATATGAGTGGAAAAGTTCTCTAGAAATGAAGAACGTGGAGAAGAGACAATAGTGTCATGAGATTTGTAAAGAACAAGCTAAGTTCCTGTAAGTAAGTGATGCCGACCTCATGGTCCTGGAACTCTCTGGCGATGTCCTCCAATGATTCCTTGTGGGTGTTGGCTTCTGGTATCATGACACCAACTTTTGAAATCCCAAAATCGGAGACTTTAATGTGTCCAGCCGGTGTAATCAGGAGGCTGTGAAAGAAAAGATAGTTTTAGCCTCACAGGCCACGTGGTAATAAATAACTTTACCCACTTTATTATGCTACAGGGGGCACTTACTTCTCTGGCTTCAGGTCTCTGTGCACCACGCCATAGCTGTGCAGGTATTCCACAGCAAGAACTGCCTCAGCAAAGTACAGGCGGGCCAAGGGGACAGATAAAGGACCCCTGGTTCTTAGGAGGGTTGCGCAGTCTCCACCTATAGAAGAAAGGAAATATGAGCGGTGAGGGGTTTATACAGCAAACCACCATGAAGTGTCATGAGAAGTGAGCGGAGACATTGGGGCAGGAGACAATATATACGGACAGTGTCAGACTGAAGAACATTGGGTCCACCAGAGGATTTGATTCTGAGGGCCCACATTTCTCCCCCACTCAAGAGCCCCATAGTGCAAACCTTGCAGCTGCTATGAACTCTCCTGAAGGAGAAGCCAGGGCCCACCGGAGGATTCTCCGGTTCTCTGGTGGGCCAGTCCAACCCTGTATACGGATATAATGTACAGAATATTAGTCTGAGGTCATGGTGAAATGGCGTCTATGTCACTATTAACATAAAGTGATGTCACATCTCGTCTAAAGCTGGAGATACTGACGTGCTCAGTGCGGACATACAGGGAGATCATACACATCAATGACTTTCCGGAATATCTATAGTAAATGCTCTGCTGGGATGTAACCGTCCACGGGGACAAGTCCTAATGATAAGATGTCAGCAGACATGGGCTGAATATAATACATATACATGTCCTACCTCCTACATACTCCATGACCATACACAGGTGAGATCTAGTAGGGAAGGAGCAGAGCATGGAGGTCACATAGGGACAATCAGCGAATGTCAGGATGTCCCTCTCCAGAAAGGCCCCTTCCACAGCTGTTGGAGTATCCAGGGTCTTCTTGGCCATTTTCTTCATAGCAAAGATCTTCTTTGAATCTTTATGGTGCACTAAGTAGACGGATCTGGAGAGAAGGAGAAACCATGGTTTATAATGAATCATTATTAACAGTCCGTCTATAGAAGTCATTATATGATCTTCTGTATTCATGTTTAATACTAGAAGTCACTAGAAATACACATCTAGTAATCTATGAAATAATACCACATAGATCACCTATGGGAGGTCTGCACAATCCCACGTGTGCCAGAACCACACCCAGGTCACATTATCACCTATGGGAGGTCTGCACAATGCCACGTCTGCCAGAACCACACCCAGGTCACATTATCACCTATGGGAGGTCTGCACTATGCCACGTCTGCCAGAACCACACCCAGGTCACATTATCACCTATGGGAGGTCTGCACAATGCCACATCAGCAGCAGCCCTCAGCCAGGTCACACTATCACCTGTGAATGTCTGCACAATCCCACGTCTGCTAGACCCTCATCCAGGTCACATTATCACCTATGGGAGGTCTGCACAATGCCACGTCTGGCAGAACCACACCCAGGTCACATTATCACCTTTGCGAGGTCTGCATAATGCCACCACTGCCAGAACCCTCACCCAGGTCACATTATCACCTGTGGGAGGTCTGCATAATGCCACCACTGCCAGAACCACACCCAGGTCACATTATCACCTATGGGAGGTCTGCACAATGCCACGTCTGCCAGAACCACACCCAGGTCACATTATCACCTATGGGAGGTCTGCACAATGCCACGTCTGCCAGAACCACACCCAGGTCACACTATCACCTGTGGGAGGTCTGCCTAATGCCACCACTGCCAGAACCACACCCAGGTCACATTAACAGGTCATTTCCCTATGATAACACTGAATTGCAGAGCACAGAGGCTGAAGCCTTGTCATAGGGAACCCTGAGAAATGTGGATTATACAAACTGAAATCTCACCCAAAAGATCCGCTGCTGATCAGTTTAGTTGTTTCGTAGTCGCTCATACGCGGCTTTCTCGCCGGGATCAATGATTCCATCAAGTTCTGGAAAAGAAGAAGAAATGATATTAAGATCTAGAAGCTGCTGGAGAAAATCTCCAGATGCAGAAACGTCTCCTCCTATATTATGTCCCAGCTGATGTCACTGATCCGATGTAGGGACGATACAAGCCGGACGCTCCGCAGACACGGATGTAATATAAGGGGGGATCCTCCATACATCGGAATCATTGTACAGTGCTGGATAATGTGAGAAATCACACAGAGGAGAACTTACAGAGGATCTGTCAGGAGGTGTGTGCTATGTAATCTGAGAGAAGTATGATGTAGGGGCTGAGACCCTGATTCCAGTGATGTGTCACTTACTAGGCTGTGTGGTGTTGTGTCAATAAAATCAGTGTTTTATCAGCAGGAGATTATCACTAGAGGACCATCTGTCTCGTGCCAAGTAGTCCTATTGCTCTGTTACCCCACCCCCACCACTGAATGGCAGCTTTCTGCCTATGCACACTGTACATAGAAGCTGCCAATCACTGGTGTGGGCGGGGTAATACACAGAAAGCTGCCAATCACTGGTGTGGGCGGGGTTATACACAGAAAGCTGCCAATCACTGGTGTGGGCGGGGTTATATACAGAAAGCTGTCAATCACTGGTGCTGGCGGGATTATACACAGAAAGCTGCCAATCACTGGTGCGGGCGGGGTTATACACAGAAAGCTGCCAATCACTGGTGTGGGCGGGGTATTACACAGAAAGCTGCCAATCACTGGTGTGGGCGGGGTAATACACAGAAAGCTGCCAATCACTGGTGTGGGCGGGGTAATACACAGAAAACTGCCAATCACTGGTGTGGGCGGGGTTATACACAGAAAGCTGCCAATCACTGGTGCGGGCGGGGTTATACACAGAAAGCTGCCAATCACTGGTGTGGGCGGGGTTATACACAGAAAGCTGCCAATCACTGGTGCGGGCGGGGTTATACACAGAAAGCTGCCAATCACTGGTGCGGGCGGGGTTATACACAGAAAGCTGCCAATCACTGGTGCGGGCGGGGTTATACATAGAAAGCTGCCAATCACTGGTGCGGGCGGGGTTATACACAGAAAGCTGCCAATCACTGGTGTGGGCGGGGTATTACACAGAAAGCTGCCAATCACTGGTGCGGGCGGGGTTATACACAGAAAGCTGCCAATCACTGGTGGGGGCGGGGTTATACACAGAAAGCTGCCAATCACTGGTGGGGGCGGGGTTATACACAGAAAGCTGCCAATCACTGGTGTGGGCGGGGTATTACACAGAAAGTTACCAATCACTGGTGTGGGCGGGGTTATACACAGAAAGCTGCCAATCACTGGTGGGGGCGGGGTTATACACAGAAAGCTGCCAATCACTGGTGGGGGCGGGGTTATACACAGAAAGCTGCCAATCATTGGTGTGGGCGGGGTATTACACAGAAAGTTGCCAATCACTGGTGTGGGCGGGGTTATACACAGAAAGCTGCCAATCACTGGTGTGGGCGGGGTTATGCAGAGCTCAGCATTCAGAGCACTGCCAGATCTGCAGCAGAAAAAAATATTGATTTCATCACAACTGCTGCCTTCAGTAAGGTAATGAATACATCGCTGGAATCAGGGTCTCTGCCTCTACATCATGCTGCTCTCAGATGGGGAGCAAAAACCTGCTGACAGATTCCCTATAATATAAATGCTATTATCTAATGCAATGGTGACATCTCCTCTGATGATAGAGGCGTCCCCTGGTTATATGGGGATAATACTGGACGGGTCATTCACACCCCGTGATCTGGTGATACATGGACATCTCCCTCTATAATACTTACATCGGCAGATTCTTGGATCTCCGGGATCTCTAAGATTACATTGTCAGGATCCAACAGCTCAGTTGTTTCTAAAATAGTGATAAAATGATGAAGAAATAAAATATATTAGACAATATTAATCCTACATATATAATACAACAATATAACAGAGAAATGACAAGACGTCTGTGAATGGGATTAATACTCGTTATATGGGGACTCTATATATGGGAACGTCCGGCGCAGCCATAGATAAATGTAATGTAAATGGTGGAGGACCCCAATGACCACATGAATGAGGAACCCATCACCCTCGCTGCACATGTGAGCGATGGGAAGAGAGCTAAAGCGTAAGAGCCCTATGCAAATTAGCCTGGAAGTGCACGGGGGCGTGTCACTGCACTCAGACTTCTTCCCCGCCCCCAGTGCACTTCCATCCTGATTTGTATATGACTTCTACGTTAGTTTTCTCCTGACTGGCACTTTGGATTTGTGGAAAAATGTGAGAAAATGTCCTGTCCAGTCCTCCCACTACTCCCATATGTAACATGTGCTGCCAGGTTCCCATTACACAGAGTGGAAAGAGTAAATGTGACATTGTCCCCTGTTCTGTATAATATCCGGATATTTCCTGTAGAAGGTTGTGTGATGGGCTCACCTGTAGTCAGATCGCTGCTCGGCCCCGGCTGACTCATATTGGGGTCAGGGGTTTCTGGGGTCACATTTTGCTCGTCTTCGGTGTCGCCTTCTGGTGTCTCCTGATAGATAGAATATATAGTATTAACACGTGGAGCCTTCCAGTAAATCACCAAATCCATGAATCAGGAAGGACTAAACCTGCATTTACAGACGCACCAACTGTAACTATACAGATCAGCCGCCATCATGAGGGCTTTTCTCAGAAAGTTCTCTCAGATCTACACCAGATCTTCTGATCTCTGACTGGTGATCTGGAGAAGATCAGGAAACAACGACGTGTGATAGAGAAGATGATGGATCCTTACCAGGCTTTCCGAGGAGCGGGCCGGACCTTCCAGTACACACAGGACTTTTTCAGCCAGTTCTTTAATAGAAGCCAAATCTCCATGTTGAGATCTTTTTTCAGCCTATAAAGAAGAAAAGAAACAAAAATGAAAATTCTGAGATGAGAAAGGTCACAATAGAGGCGGCCATTGTATGTGACGTCTGCTCCTCTCTGGAGATACAATGACTACATATCTGGGGACTCGTTCTGTTTTATATTGGAAGAAAGAAGAAGCTTCTACCCCACCATTATTATCCATTATTGTGGAAAATATTTGTGTGGAGCATCCGTCATTTACCTGCTGTAGTAATGTCCTGATGTTCTGGGGTAAATCCATCAGATACTCTGAGGTGAGATGACCTCGGTGGTATTTGGTCAGGCAGTTCCTTACTAGCTCCACCACCAGCCGGTGAGTGAAGCTGAGGACGCCATCGGGTGGTAGAAGCACAATCTCAGGGCGATAGATAGTAAGAATCTCCCATAGAGCTTCTACCTGAAGATTGTCCAAAAGTAAATCAGCCATAGCTATAAACTGCAAGTGCGATCAGTCACTATGGAATAGCGAGAAACTGCAAGTGCATTCAGTCACTATAGAGCCAACAAAGGCAGCCCTGACCCTGTGTACATTGTATAAGTAGTGACGGCGAGCTGTGATGTCATAATGGCTGATCATCACCAGTGATGTCATCATGGAATCTTGTGATGGAATCTTGTGATGGAATCTTATAGAGGCAGCTCTGCACAAATACATGCTGCCAAGCAATATTTAAAGTGTGTGGGGGCTTATGTTGTGTATAGGGGGCTATGTTAGGGCTCATCTGTATATATGGGGCTATGTGAGGACTCAGCTGTATATATGGGGCTATGTGAGGGCTCATACTGTATATAGGGGGCTATGTGAGGGCTCACACTGAATACATGGGGCTATGTGAGGGCTCAGCTGTACATAGGGGGCCATGTGAGGGCTCATACTGTATATATGGGGCTTTGAGAGGGCTTATAGTGTATATATGGGGCTATGTGAGGGCTCAGCTGTATATAGGGGGCTATGTGAGAGCTCAGCTGTATATAGGGGGCTATGTGAGAGCTCATACTGTATATAGAGGGCTATGTGAAGGTTCATACTGTATATAGGGGGCTATGTGTGGGCTTATACGGTATATAGGCGGCTATATGTGGGCTTATACAGTATAAAGGGGGATGTCAGCATACTTAATTCTGCTCAATATTAAATTGCACAATTAATAATATAAAATCATAATTATAATTAATATGTTAATATTAATATTGAGCAGAATTAATTTTTTTTTTTTTATGTGTAGTGCAACTGGGCACCTGGATGTTAATCGTGACTTATCACATCATCTATCAAAGAGAATCATGTGACATGTCAGGTGCTGGGGTCCTCTACCTTCTAAACTGCCCAGGGCCTCGGCTACTCTTAATCCATCCCTGCTACTATCCCACCATTATTATTCATTATTGTGGAAAAGATCTGTGCGGAGCGTCCGCCACTTACCTGTTGTACTAATGTCCTGATGTTCTGGGGTAAATCCGTCAGATACTCTGAGGTGAGATGACCTCGGTGGTATTTGGTCAGGCAGTCCCTTACTAGCTCCACCACCAGCCGGTGAGTGAAGCCGAGGATGCCATCGGGTGGTAGAAGCACAATCTCAGGGCGATTGGTGGTAAGAATCTCCCATAGAGCTTCTACCTGAAGATTGTCCAAAAGTATTTTAGCCATAGCTAGAACCTGCAAGTGCAATCAGTCACTATGGAATAGCTAGGAACTGCAAGTGCGATTAGTCACTATGGAATAGCGAAAAACAGCAAGTGCGCTCAGTCACTATAGAGTCAACAAAGACAGCCGTGACCCTGTGTACATTCTATAAGTAGTGACTGCGAGCTGTGATGTCATAATGGCCGACAATCACCAGTGATGTCATCACGGAATCTTGTGATGGAATCTTCAAGGGGCGGCTCTGCACAAATACATGCTGCCTAACAATATGCTTTTTGGTGTTTTCTTTTATTTCCCATTACAACACAACCAGCATAAGGGAATGTTCACACGTTGCATTTTTGCTGAATTTTTCTCTGCATCAAAAACCAGATTGGTGGCAGGAAAAACCCTGCGTACAGTCCACACTCATTTGCTGTGTTTTTGCAGTGTTTATACTTGCGTTTTCTTTTTCATTCATTTGAATGAGTGAAAAACGCTGCAAAACCCCTGAAAGAATTAAGATGCTGCAGATTAAAAAAAAATGCAGCATGTGAATGAGACTTCAGAAATCTCATTCAATAAGCTGGTACTGTAAAAAGCTGAAAAAATGCTACTTGTGAACATATCCCAAAGATATACTCAGTCATATTATGGGAAATATTGTGTATATTTATTCCTCACATGTCTTTTTTTTACCATAGAACATTTACCTCATTGGTTGCAGAGATTACTATTAACAAATGTGACAAATATTGAAGAGTTAATAAGTGACGCAAAGAATCAATCATTTATGTCATTAACATTAATCGTTGTTTTCTGTAAACTTCCATCCTTTACCGTGTGGGACACGGCCAGACTCCCTAGAAAGATGGTTTATTACAAAGGTTTACCGACCATCAAAGCAGTCAGAAAAACACAAGAAACACTTAACACAAACTGATACATTTTATTGTAATACACAATGAACACGACACAGATCAGCTGTGCAGCGGAGGCCGAAGCCTGAAATTACTAATACCCAGCCCTAGTTACAGGGGAAATCAGCAATCATAAGCTTGTATTTAGATAGGGAAATGCTCCTCTTTTATGTCCTTATTGTGGGCACAATGTGTGTAATAAATAAAAAAAAGAGAAAGAAAAAGTAGGAAAAAATATACATTTTTTAAAAAAAATAAAACAAAATTAAAAAAAATTTAGGTCACTGTCAGTACAAATTGCAGTTTCTTACCCATCCCCATAAAACACATGTCCCATATATACCAATAACTGTCATGAAAAGAGTAATACCGTTTCCAATGAATGTATGTTAGTGGTAGGGTGCAGCCGTCTCCGCTAAACTCCATCCATAGTTTTAGTAAAGTGACGTGAGTAGCAGAAAAAAGTCACAAATTATTGCTCAAATTATCACATTTTTACCCCAATCACTAAATAATATCTACCAATAGGTTCATCTACATTGGGAATAGAGAAATCCCATAGTTATATGGGGGATAATACTGGACATGTAATTCATACACAGCTATCTGGTGTTATACAGACATCTCCCTCTATGACACCGGCACATTCATGGATCTCTGGGGTCTCAGATTTTCCAATATCAGAATTTGTCTGTGTGGCGCGCCTGAGGGTTCAGTCGCCACAGAGGTACTGCAGCTCACCCAGAGGTGTGGTACCCCCTTCTCTCAGGTAAGGAGGGAGTGCTGCCCGGAACCCCAGCACCTGCATCGAACACTACACTGCTCCAGGCCGGCTGGAGGGGCAAGACGCAATGTATGTTTTTAGAGCTTGCTCTACCTGTGGAGAGCCACACCACCCCTGCTGCTGCAACACCAGCTCCAGAGGACTGTTCCGCAGCGGCGGTTCCTCTTGGCCGCAATCCACAGGTGGCGTCACGAACAATCCCAAAAACCCCATATAAAAATATTCCCCTTTTTGCACTGGCCGTCCTGGGTCACGGAGCAGGCCAGCCACCGTGATACCCCCCTACCGGCATACACCGAGGCCCGGCTGCTGAGTACCCAACGGCCCTGGGGGCGCGTCATCAGCACATTCATTCCTAAAATATGAATACAATAATAAATAAATGTAATATATTAGACTGTATCATTCCTGAATATCTAAGGTGATCGGACCTTGAATAACACATCCATATATAGAAAGATCAGGGCCGGCGTCAGCACCCGGTGCACCTGGGCAAGTGCCGGGGCCCTGAGCAGGCGGAGGGCCCACTCGCGGTCGGGCACCCCACTGGGCTATGGGTGGAGGAAAGTGGTGGCAGTGCCCGCCCTTCTATCCCGCTTGCTCAGAGCCCCAGCAGCCGGATAGTTACTTCTCCCCGTGCCTCCGCAGATCCGCTGTCTTCCAGCTACCTGTGACATCTCAGGTCAGAGGGTACGGTGACGTCTTTCCACCGTGCCCTCCCCTGAGCCATCACAGGCAGCGCAGAGCAGGACACATTGATTTTTTTATTATTTTAATGTATGGAGGCATGGGGAATTATATGGGGGGGTGACATCCTGCATGGAGCATTATATGGGGGGGGGGGTGACATCGTGCATGGATTATTATATGGGGGACGACATCCTGCACAGGGCATTATATGGGGGGTGACATCCTGCATGGGGCATTATATGGGAGGTGACATCTTGCATGGGGCATTATATGGGGGGGAGAAGTGATATCCTGCATGGGGCATTATATGGGGGGGAGTGACATCCTGCATGGGGCATTATATGGGGGGTGACATCCTGCACGGGCCATTATATAGGACTGACATCCTGCATGGGGCATTATATGGGGGGGTGACATCCTGCATGGGGCATTATATTGGAAGGAAGGGACATCCTGCATGGGGCATTATATGTGGGGGGTAGTGACATCCTGCATGGGCATTATATGGGGGGAAGGGACATCCTGCATGGGGCATAATATGGGGGGAAGGGACATCCTGCAGAGGGCATTATATGGGGGAGAGAGGTGACATCCTGCATGGGGCATTATATGGGGGGTGACATCCTGCATGAGGCATTATATGGGGGGTGATATCCTGCATGGGGCAATATATGGGGGGTGACATCCTGCATGGGGCATTATATGGGGGGGAGAAGTGATATCCTGCATGGGGCATTATATGGGGAGAAGTGACATCCTGAATTGGGCATTATATGGGGGGTGATATCCTGCATGGGGCATTATATGGGGGGGGGAGAAGTGATATCCTGCATGGTGCATTATATGGGGGGGAGTGACATCCTGCATTGGGCATTATATGGGGGGGTGACATCCTGCATGGGGCATTATATGGGGGGGAACATCCTACATGGGGCATTATAAAGGGGGGGCATCCTCTATGGGGCATTATATGGGGGGGAGAAGTGACATCCTGCATGGGACATTATATGGGGGGAAGGGACATCCTGCATAGGACATTATATGGGGGGGAGAAGTGATATCCTGCATGGGGCATTATATGGGGGGGAGAAGTGATATCCTGAATGGGGCATTATATGGGGGGAGTGACATCCTGCATGGGGCATTATATGAGGGGTGACATCCTACATGGGGCATTATATGGGGAGGGGACAAGTGACATGCTTTATGGGGCATTATATGGGGGGAGAAGTGACACCCTGCATGGGGTATTATATGAGGGGTGACATCCTGCATGGGGCATTATATTGGGGGAAGGGACATCCTGCATGGGGCATTATCTGGGGGGAGAAGTGACATCCTGCATGGGGCATTATATGGGGGGTGACATCCTGCATGGGGCATTATATGGGGGTGACATCCTGCATAGGGCATTATATAGGGAGGAGAAGTGACATCCTGCATGGGGCATTATATGGGGGGTGATATCTTGCATGGGGCTTTATATGGGGGGAGAAGTGATATCCTGCATGGGGCATTATATGGGGGGGTGACATCCTGCATGGGGCATTATATGGGGTGTGACATCCTGCATGGGGCATTATATAAGGGATGACATCCTGCATGGGGCATTATAAAGAGGGGAACAGCCTGCATGGGGCATTAAAAGAGGGAACAGCCTGCATAGGGCATTATGTGGGGGGAACAGCCGGCATGGAGCATTATATGGGGGCCACTATCCTGTATGGAGCGTTATAAGGGGACCAGTATCCTGTACACAGCGTTATATGGGGGCCAGTATCCTGTACGGAGCTTTTTATGGGGGCCAGTATTCTGTATGGAGCGTTATATGGGGGCCAGTATTCTGTATGGAGCGTTATATGGGGGCCAGTATTCTGTATGGAGCGTTATATGGGGGCTAGTATTCCGTATGAAGCTTTATATGGGGGCCAGTATTCTGTATGGAGCATTTTATGGGGGCCAGTATTCTGCATGGAGCATTTTATGGGGGCCAGTATTCTGTATAGAGCATTGTATGGGGGCCAGTATTCTGTATAGAGCATTTTAGGGGGCCAGTATTCTGCATGGAGCATTTTATCGGGGCCAATATACTGTATAGAGCATTTTATGGGGGCCAGTATTCTGCATGAAGCATTTTATGGGGGCCAGTATCCTGTATGGAGCGGTATATGGGGGCCAGTATACGGTACAGAGCATTATATGGGGACCAGTATCCTGTATGGGGCATTTTATGGCGGCCAGTATTCTGGATGGAGCATTTTATGGGGGCCAGTATACTGTATAAAGCATTTTATGGGGGCCAGTATTCTGCATGGAGCATTTTATGGGGGCCAGAATCCTGTATGGAGCATTTTATGGGGACAGTGTTCTGTATAGAGCATTTTATGGGGGCCAGTGTTCTGTATAGAGCATTTTATGGGGGCCCGTATTCTGCATGGAGCATTTTATGGGGGCCAGTATCCTGTATGGGGCATTTTATGGGGGCCAGTACTCTGCATGGAGCATTTTATGGGGGCCAGTGTTCTGTATAGAGCATTTTATGGGGGCCAGTATTCTGCATGGAGCATTTTATGGGGGCCAGTATACTGTGTGGAGTGATTCACCGGTTTCTGAGCTATTGTAGAACTTACAATAGATATCGCTCATGTAATGTAAGAAGTGAAATCTTTGGCATTGTACTATATATATATTTCTCTGCGGTATCTGTGCATAACGAATCGTGGTATGTGTTAAAGGGGCCCACTGAGACTCTTTCGCCCGGGGCCCAGAAAAACCTGGAGCCGGACCTGGCTTGGGGCCCCTGTGCAAAAAATGTGTCTGGGCCCCCCTCCTTTTTTGGCGACAAAGCTATATATATGTAATATAATTTTACATAGCACCCTCTTGTCCTTTACATACCTGATTCTCTTGTTATTTATAGCACCCTGGTCTTCTCGTTAGATATATAATGCAATGGCGGCTGATGGAGCATGGGAAAGCTTCTTTTCTGATGATTGAGCTGATGGACTGGTCTTCTGGTCAGATGTTGCCCCATCAGCAGTCATTTTATATCTAACAAGAGAGGACTGTGTAATAAAGAGAGAGCGCTGTGAGTAACAAAAATAGTGAGAATACGCTACGTAAGGAACAGTGCTATATATAACAAGAAATGATACTACATAATAATGGGACAGCACTGAACATTACAGAGGTCACTATGTAATAAGGGACGGCGCCATACATAGCTAGAGAGAATGCTACCTAATAAGAGATAGTGTTATATATAATAAAGGATGAAACTATGTAATTAAAGGGGTGTTCCCATCTACAAGAGCCTTTCCCAATATGTAGTAGGTGTAGTAATATTAGCAAATATTTCCAATTAGAAATGTAGTATATTTCTCCTAATTAGCTATGTCGCTTATCTCATGTGCAGGCATTGCAGTAGCTTAGGTATCCATGGTTACGACCACTAACAGCTGACTAACTACCTAACTGTCACTATGTGTGTGGCCATAACCATGGATACCGAAGCTACTGCAATAGCTGCACATGGGGTAAGCAATATAGCTAATCAGGAGAACTACTTTTCTAATTGAAGGTATTTGCTAATATTACTACAGCTACTACATATTGGGATAGGATCTTGGAGATGGGAATACTCCATTAAGGACTGTGCTATACATAATAAGTGAGTACACTATTCACTAAGCGACTGTGCTAAACATAATATGCTAGCTTGCACTTGAAATAGGGTCTTTTAGTTTGGAGTAGGCCGAAGCTGGCCACTACCTCATGGCTGCTTCGGCGGCCCGATATCCATACTCAGTACCCAGCCGCCCTGCGGCCGGGTGTCCACACTCGGTCCCCAGCCGCAAGGGGGCGGCCGGGTGTCCATACTCGGTCCTTAGCCGCTCCGCGGCCGGGTGTCCACACACGGTCCCCAGCCACCTGGGGGCGTCTGGGTGTCCGTAAACGGTCCCCAGCCGCCCCTATTTCTCCTGTCACCCTCCCACACACTTTTCTTAGATGGCCTGCTTTAGGGCAGCATTGGACGAGCCCACCAGAGAACCAGACTCCTCTGGTGGGCCCTGGCTTCTCCATCAGGGGAGTTGAGAGTGCCACGGTGAGGAGCATGATGATGATGATAGAAGTTAGCATCTGCTTTGTTTTCTTGGAATGCAAGCGCATGTATGTAGTAGCGGCTAGGCCTGAGGTGGTCAGGATTTTGGCGCATATCCTACCTCCTCCGAGGATTGCTGGATGCTTTCCTGCTACTATCCCAGTTCTATGACTCCCGTTAAAACAAAGCTTCAGGTGATAAATGATGGATGAGGTGGTGGCAAAGGAGAAAGAGCAGGAGGAACAGGGACCATTCACATCAATATCAGGCCAGTCAACCACACATGTCTTGTAGGATATGTTTCTGTAACAAAAGGAATGGTTCGGCTACACAGTTATAGGGCATACAGTGAGTGCAATGCCTACCAAAAATTTAGAGGCACTCCAATGCCCCTTGGAAGTGACATGGAGGTCAGAGGGCCTTAACTAAACCATTTTTTCCATTTATAGCAACTGGGTCTCCTGTGCATTGTTGGCCTATGCAGTGAATGGAAGGCTTTTCCAAAAATTATGAGGAACTGCAATGCCCCTTGAAACAGACGTGAATTACAGCGTACTAAAAACCTTCTACCCATTATTGGGGAGTGGGTCTCCCTTAGTGTTCGCCTATGCATTGAAAAGCAAAAGCTGACTAAAATCATGAGGAAATGCAATGCCCGTTGGAAGAGTCGTGGAGGTCGCAGTAGCTTAACAAGACTGTTTTAATGCCCCTTGGAAAAGTGGTGGAGGTCACAGTAGCTTAACAAGATGGTTTGAATGCCCCTTGGAAAAGTAATGGAGGTCACAGTGGCTTAACAAGACTGTTTTAATGCCCCTCGGAAGAGACGTGGAGGTCGCAGTAGCTTAACAAGACGGTTTTAATGTCCCTTGGAAAAGTGGTGGAGGTGGCAATAGCTTAACAAGACGGTTTGAATGCCCCTTGGAAAAGTGGTGGAGGTCGCAGTAGCTTAACAAGACGGTTTTAATGCCCCTTGCAAGAACCATACAGTACAGCATCTTAAAAATATTATTCCCATTATTGGGGAGTGGGTCTCCCACAGTCTTTGCTTATGCCTTCCAAGCAAAAGCTGACAAAAATAAGGACGGAGGAACTTTCAATAATGGCAACACGAACCACGGTCACCCTGGTGGTATAGTGGTGGTGGAGGCTGAGGATATGGAGAAGAACATAAAACCGCCAAAATGAGGAAGCATATACCCATGTGTGGGTGAGAAGCGTGCATGTGAATACACCTTCCGAAATAACACAGTGGATTTGACTTTATGTTTCTCTGCTGTCATTTGGTGGTGATGAGAAGTCTGGCCCAATCCAGCCCTTGTTCATTTTGATAAGGGTCAGCTTGTTAACATTGTCAGTTGACAGGCGAGTGCGCTTATCAGTTATAATTCCCCCAGTGGCACTAAAAACACGCTCCGATAACACGCTAGCGGCAGGGCAGGCCAGGACCTCCAAGGCGTACAGAGCAAGTTCATTCCAAGTGTCCAGCTTGGATACCCAATAATTAAAAGGCACAGAGGAATCACGGAGGATGCTGGTACGGTCGGCAAGGTACTCTCTCACCATCTTTTGAAACTTTCCACTCGCGCCTCAGGGTCTGTATGAAGGGAGGGTCTGAGAAAACTGTCCCAGAACGTTGACAGTGTTCCCCTGCCTCTGCTGGATTGGAGTTGCGTCTCTCTCGCATGTACACCTTGGTTGAGCAACGAAATGTGACCTCTGCCGCTAGCGTGTTCAGATGGGAATTTTTTTAACAGTTCTGCAGCAAGGGCCTTCTGGTACTGCCCCATTTTTGTAGACCTCTCCACCTCAGGAATAAGAGAGTGAAAGTTCTACTTGGAGCGGGGGTCTAAAAGTGTCACCAACCAGTAATGACTGTCACCCAACATTTTGACAACGCGAGGGTCACGGTTAAGGCAGCGTAACATAAAGTCAGCCATGCGTGCCAGACTGGTAACGGGCAAGACTTCCGTGTCCTCACCAAGATGACGACTGACCATGCTCTCCTCCTCCTCCTCCTCCCCCCTGGCCTCAGGCCACCCACGCTGAACCGACGGTATGACAGTTGTACAGGTACTACCGTCTACAGCACATGATACAAGCTCCTATTCTTCCTCCTCCTCCTCCTCTCCCTCATTGTCCCCCAATGCACGTTGGAATGAGGTGAGGCTGGGCTGTGTGTAATCGACAGCTACGGCTTCTTGATCCATCTCATCATACTCTGGCTGCAATGCCTCCTCTTTAATTCTCTACAGAGAGCGTTGCAAAAGACAGACTAGTGGAATGCTAATGCTCATGATTGCGTCATCACCACTCACCATCTTGGTGGACTCCTCAAAGTTTGTCAAGATGGTACATA